>NC_092520.1:16869090-17509545 GCF_037038585.1 Patagioenas fasciata | reverse complement strand
ACAACTTAATGCTCGTTTAATGAAAGCCATGTGAGCATTTTGAGTGTTTGTGATATATATAAGCATTTGTGATATATATGAGCATGTTTCAAAATAAAAGCAGAGGAACAATGCCATACACACTGGTGGTCACCAGGAAATAATGAAGAATCGGAAGTGTCACAGAAGACATCAGGTAGAATACTAAAGAGTTTATGGGATATACTGCGATGATAAGATATTAAAACCTGGTATTTGAAAAGCAGCAATTAAGAAAGGATATATTGTAACATATGTGATTCTAAGAATTTTCGAGGAAGTAGATAGCAAAAGTTCTTTGAAAAGTGAAAACTTTGGGAAGAAGAAAGCATGAATTCTGGTAAAAGTGGACCAGATATATCATTACGGGTAATTATTATGTAAAAGAGGTAAAAACTGAGTCCATTTCAGTTGTTCTGGATATACAATACTTCAAGTAAAAAATCTGGATCCAGCTCAGAGAAATATATTGGGTTTACCTGGCAAGTTTTTGGTGATGGAGGGCTGCAGAGGTAGTGAAGACACCAGGAGCTTTCCCCATACCAGACACAGACAGTTCCAGCCACCTCCAGGATGGACCTGCTGCTGGCCAAAGCTGAGCCCATCAGCAACACAGGTGGTGCCTCTGTGATAACATAGATAAGAAAGGTCAAAAATGTTGTGCAGCAGCTGCATGAGAGAGAAATTAGAAAAATGGGAAAGAAACAGCCATGCACATGTGAAGGTCAGTGAAGAAGGAGGGGGAGGAAGTCCTCCAGATGCCAAATCAGTGATTCCCCTGCAGCCAATGGAGAAGATAATGGTGAAACAGGTTGTCCCCCTGCAGCCCATTGAGGACCATGCTAGAGCAGATCTCAACACCATACGCAGCCCATGGAGGATCCCACACAGATACCTGAAGGAACTTGCAGCCTGTGGAGAGCTCATGCTGGAGCAGTCTGTTGCTGAAGGACTGTATCCTGTGGGAAGGACCCATGCTGGAGCAGTTAATGACTGACTGTATCCCATGGGAGGGACAGATTGCTGGATCAGAGGAATAGCAAAGGAGGAAGGAGCAGCAGAGATGAAGTGTTATGAGCTGACCACATTCCGCATCCCCTTGCACTGCTGGTGTGGGGAGGAGGTAGAAGTGTCAGAAACAAAGGAGTGAAGCTGAACTTGTGAAGCAGGGGGCGGGGGAGAGAGAGGGGGGAATATACTTTAGGTTTGAGTTGTTTTTTTTTGTTCCTCACTATCATACTCTATTTTTAATTGGCAATAAATTAAATCAATCTTCCTCAAGTTGAGTCTGTTTTGCCTGTGATGGTAACTGTGAATGATCTCCCTGTCCTTATCTCGGTACACAAGCTTTTTTCATCTTCTCTTTCTGATCTGCTAAGGAGAGAGAGCAAGAGAGTGGCTTGGTGGGCACCTGGCAGGCAGCCAAGGTTAACCTACCACAAGAGCTTTGAGCCTTTCCTCTGAAAGAAGATGATGATTTTGCCTAATACAACTCTGGAGAAATATGGTATGCATTACAAAAACCAAGTATTTTCACTTTAAATGTCAAAAATGCTGAAACATCTGCTGCGTATTTATATCAATTACATTTAGATCAGAAATGTGCGTCTATAGTGGACATGGAAAACTTTAGGAAGTGAATGTATACAGATATTCTGTCTCTTGAAAGCAGACAAGTTCCAAACAAATGCACATAGTTCTATTAAGTAAACAATTGAAAATATCCATGGCTTAAGGATGAGACATGTTAGGACGAAAACATATTACATTTCCACACTATTCCACAACATCTGGAATTTCTTTTTCTGTGGTTTGCCAGAGAACATTTATTAACTCTACCCATTTGCCTGAGAATGAAAAATCCTTCACAGAAATTTAGAACCAAGTGTGAGAAATGTTTATAATAAATGAAATAACTTGGCTGTCACATTTACAAAAGTATACAAGGATGTGGCTGCTTTTTCACAAAGACTACTTAAGTGTTTTATTCAGACATACTGTATTTTCAAAGGTTGCAGAAACAGGAATAGAGTGAATCACTGTCAAAAGTTTCCTCTAACCTCTAGAAGGCTGGACAGGTGTTATTAGAATATTAGAGAAAACATCTCTGAATCAAGAAGTAGACTCTCTGCTACTGTGGATGAAATGCTACAAAGTAAGACTGAAAGAAAATCTCTAAGATGACTGCCACCAATAATAATACACTGTTAGTAAGAAGGAGAAAAGAGAGAATTTTCAAAGGTGAACACATTCATGCTTCTTTTCTGATAGAAGCTTTTCTATGGAACACTTTATAGTCTTCTGATCAAGAGAACAGTACTTAGAGGTGTACAGGTGCACACCCAGTCTGTGTTTGCTAAAATGCAGACACAATATTAAAAATCACTCCAAGAGGGAGAGAAATGTACTTCAGTGCATTGTGAGAGATACAGTTAGTCCTAAAATTTGATATGAATTTACCAGTTTGTGAGTGTTGATCATAGAAAATAACATTTGAGAGTGCAGAGAAGTCAGTCAGTCAGGAATAAAGATCAGAGATGTCTGAGGGGAAAAATTTTCCATTGATGCCAAATTCTGTCACTGCTAACTCTCTCACTTCTTCTAAATACTCTCAGCAGGAGGAAAAAGCAAGTCTTTGAAAGCATTATTTCCTACTATGCTTTACATTTAATTCCTCTGAGTGAGGTTAGTGAGGTTTGCCATAAAATAAAACAGGATATGATTCTATCCCAGGGTTTCTTCTTGTTGTTTTTTGATTTTCACTTAAAGGATATGGAAAGCCTGCAGAAAAGTACTAATGGATGTTGAAATATGCATTTCCTTTTACAGGTGCAGGGGACCAGAAAATATGTCTATCCTGTCCTCTGAGCTGTGTATTGTAGAAGTATCTGTTTCTATATATTAATATAATCATATTATTTGCTTAACATAACAAATGGTCGCATATGTTCTCATGAAACTATAGGTTCCATTTTGGTTTGCAAGCAACATTTTTCTTGCTAGGTTGTCTTCAGCCTTTCCAATTTCCTTTTGCCTCCAGCTTGGACAGAAAGGTGCTGACAAAGACTGAAGTCTCCATTGGCAGAAACAGTCTCATGCCTGGAGTGTCTCCTGCTCAATACATGGATTGGACAAGTGAGTTTGCAGACTTTCATTCAATTTGAGCAACTCAATGTGATGGAAAGACAGTACCTCACCTGAGAAAGGAAACAATAGCTTTACACAGAGAGGCTTTTCCAGCACCCTTTCTAAAGCTGAGAGAGTGGAGGAAGTAACACACAGTAGGATGAGGATGACAAAAGGTGGTTTTTTTTCCTGCAAATAGTTTCTTTTAGAGAGATTTATATTTATCCTCTATTTTCCCCTTGCAATGTGTTTACTTTTGTGATAGGATAAGTGATAAATTTGAAGCTTTTAGATTTTTATGGCATGCAAAGTAACAACTTTCAAGGAGGGCTGGGAAAACTAACAATTATTTTAGACTCCAGAAAACTTTATTGTGGCATCCCATAGGTGGAGGAAGCATTAGCCACAGAATATAAACATGGAAGTTTTCATGGATGTCCAGATTGAATGACACTGCACAGTTGTGTTAGTCCCAGTGAGAAAAGGATTGTACATCTGCAAACTGGGGTTTGTTTTTGCAGAGTGGTGAATGCCCCTCAGGTATGAGTGAATCCACTGTGCAGTACCAGTAGTGTAAAACCACATGAGAGACATGGAAAGATGAAGGTAAATGTATATGTCCAGCTGTTTACCTCCCTAAAAGCATTAATAATTTATTATTCCATGTCAGCAAATAGGTTGGAAATTTGTACCGTTTGGTGATGAAACTGAGACATCACTAAATTTTGAATAGCTTTCTCATGTCCAAATTAGCGTGTTCACATTTATACATATATCGAATGTACAAAATAGAATAGAAGGACAAACAAATCAAGGGATTGAGAAGCAGAATGTGGTAGAAAATACGTGTCAAAGAAACATAAATCATATGCACAATATAAAAATTTGAGATTCAGGGATTTTTTAAGTACTGTGACTTTGAAAGGATAGTAAATATTCTTGCAAGACAACAATATTCTGCATCAATTTTTTTATGACATCTCTCTTATTACCTTAAGATTTCCTGCTTCTTTGAGCTTTTGTATTGTTGCTGGGAAGGGGTTTTAGATCCAGCACATTAAGCAGATACATTTTTGCTTTCTTTTGATACAGAGAACAGATGCAAAATTTCCTGTTATGAGGTGTGTTACTGTTGTGCTGAGCTATCAATTAAGTCTTTGTCTCTTGATTGACCTTGACAGTCCTCTGTGAACGTAAGTCTCCATAAAAGTTTTTAAATTACTAGATTTCTATACTTCTATATATATACTTTTATATATACTTCTATACTACTATATTACTATATTTCTATTTAAATTACTATATGTCTCTTCGTTTCTTTGTTTTGTTTGTGTGTGTATGTGTTGGTTTTGTTTGTTTGTTTGTTTTTGTTTGGTTTGGTGGTTTTTGTTTACTTATTTGTTTGTGGGGTTTTTGTTTGTTTGTTTTATTTAAAAATAAATATTTAGGAACATGAGTCAGTAAGATAAAAACTCTAGATACTATGAAAATGCAGTGAAAGTTTAGCATATAATTTTAAAACTCTTGCTATCCTTAGAAGTCCATACTACTTGTCAGGCAAGCAGTAATATTGGAGTATTTTACTTTTAAAGGCCTACACTTTTAAAGTAACCATTGCTGGGTATTTGTTGTTGTTTGGTTTTGTTTCTGTTTTTCCCCTCAAGTATTTGGCTCCACAAATTACAGCTGACTTTTGGAGTGCTGAACTCCAGCAGCAAAACCTGCCGCCAGACCAGCGTGGTGCTGACCGTGGTGCTGAAATCTTCATGAGTTCAAATATCCAGAACATTTTGTGGTTTAAAATATGTATTGTTATAGCAGACAAGATTTGGGGAGTATTTGGGGAGCTTTCCATTATAATTAATTAACTTCCTCATTCACTCAAACAGTTCATTGTCTTCTCCACTAAAACATTTTGAGGTGAAAGGAAGATGCTGTGAATGTTCGCTCTGAATTGTGAAGATCCAAAATACATTTTCCAGTAATAAAAGTAGTGATACGCTGAAACTACTACTTTGTGCTCTGCTAAAAGGTTTTTGCTTGCTCCCATCTAACTTTTCCTGTTACTTTCACTTATATCCTTGATTTTCTGTTACTTTCATTTATATCCTTGTAATAATCATGAAGGACTCTTAGATTTTGACAGTATTCTCAGGAAATGTTTACTTTTCAAGCTGTTTACCCAACACTTCATTGCAGAAATCTGTAAAGACAGTGTGTCCTGCACTTAGTGATGGAAATAAATTTTAAGTGTAGTGATTGGGTCATATACTTTTTTGTATGGTTGGTTTTGGTTTTGTTTTTTGTACTTTCTCTGATAGTGCTATGATTACCTTAAGGTAACTTCTGTGCATACAGAATAGTCATGACCGTAACTAACTATGTGAAAAAAGTATAGTTTTGATTGGTTTGTTTGTTTGTTTTAAGACTGGGAGTAAAAAAAAATTCTGTCTAGTGGAGCATGCTAGCCATTAAAGAAAAGTTTATGTAATCATAAAAAGGGCTCAAAAGGCTGTTCCTCAGGGAGTTGTCCATGTATCTAGTCCACATAGTGGTAGCTGTCACATTTTGGACTACTCAATGTGAAAGGTCAAAGAGAAAATATCTATTCCATAACCTAGACAATTTTTGTTTATTAACTATATGTGCCTCAGGCATTAATACCTAAAGGTATTAAAGAACACTATTTTTTTCATGCAGCTAACTTTCACACAAAAAATTACTGTTTTGCACCAGGTGGGTCCCAATAAGAAAGACAGGCAACTGTTTACTAAAAGCCTAGAAAAGGTGACAGCAAGTTATAAAATCTCACATTGCTTTTTGATGCTGGGAACCGTGAAATGATACATCGTTGGATGAACCCCTTCTCAGAGCACAGCATGCTTTGCAGATCCCATCCATGGTGAAGTTCACCATAGACTTGGTCACAGTACAGCTTCATGCATCACTGGGAGAAATCAAACATGAAGTGGTAATTTAGCTTGAGAGAATCCCTTGAACAGTATGGTGTAATATCCATATCTCATTAATGAAACCACATTTCCTGAAGAGGTACATCTAATACTTCAAGTGGGCAAGACAATAATATATACTTTTGATTAAGCACACATTGACTATGTGTAGATTGAATGATTTTGCATGGAGTGTGTATTCAATGATTAATTACACTTTAATTAGCTATTCCTTGATTAAGTAACCGTCATGTAGTATCCATGATGACATACGGACTGGATTAGTCATCATGTGGATCACTAACTCCTCATACTGCAGTCTTCCATGCTGATTACTGTCGTGTTGAATCTCATATGCAGTCACATGCAGAAATTGCAGTGCTCAAATCTTAAGGGTAAGCCAAGCCCAGCCAAATGAAACCTCATTGTACTGACACAGTGTATTTTATAATAGAAAGGTCATTAAAAGATATATGCTTCTTCTCAGACTCCAGATTAAATATCATGTTATAATATCATGTTGCTAAACTTCTTTCTAGAAGGAATTGTCAAATAAGATCAGTAATGGAAACCTTTAGCTCAAAGAAACTAAGCAGCTAAAAAGTGATCAAAACAGTACTAGGCAAACAATTTCTTCCCAAAAATTTCTAGTTTACTTAGTTCATCACAAAAGTAGTTGCCTGCTCTGTACAAGATTGCATTGGTGAAGGTACTGATCTTGGTTCTCCAGGCTGAATAAACAGAAACATAGAGCAGAATGTCACCAGCAGAATAGAGAGAAATCAAATCTCTTTCAACATGGAATCAAGTCTCAGGAGACTGCAAATGGAGGAATAATTGAAAAATAATAAGGACATATTCTGGAGCAGAATTAACAGCAGACACTTTTCCTTTTCCTCTATAGAAAAGCAAACAAATAAAAGTTCCCACAAACAAACACAACAAAGCAACAAAACAAACAAAAACCCAAACCAAAACCAACAGAAACAAGCATCCTGGAAGGATTAAATTCATTTTCAATTGAAGCCACTGTGGATATACCTAAGGACTTTCCCCAGAAAAGTGAAGTGATTGTGACCATTGTTAATACCAGTTTCATACTTCGGGAAAATAGGTGCTATGGCATTTGATAGAGGACACATCAGAGAAATTTTCAGTAACACTTGTTCTATGAAGATAACAGCAGCACAACACTTTCTTAGCCTAGTTATATTTATGATATATATGTAAACCCAGCATGTATTTATAGATCTTACACAATGGTATTCCACCCTCCCTCATGGTGTTTTATCCTTAGCCAATGCAGTCTTCTTTGCAGCAAAATTTCCCAGAAAAAGAAAAAAATATTCTAGGTTTTCAGTTATGAACTAAATAAAGGATATCAACTTCCCCACCTGCTGTGGCTGGCTGAATACAGAGGGAAAAGCAGTGTTAATACAAAATGAAGTCACTCAGTGAGTATCCATTCCCAGCTATTCCCCTGTTCTTCTCGCTTTGTATAATACAGCAAAAACATTTGTCTGAAGCAACCTTGCTTTCCAAGGGCTACCTTTGTAAGTACTTTTTTATTGGGAATACACCTGTCACTCAATGAACAAATATGCACTCTGATCTCCTATGGATCTTAGCTTCTATTGTGGCTTTCAAAATATGTGGAGTGTATGTCAACTCTGCATATTAGTAAATCATCACTAGTGCATGTCAGATGTACTAATTAATCCTTTTAAAATGCCAGATGTCTCTGCTTGCTAACATGAAACTAAGACTATCCCATATAAAGAGGCTGGTTTTCCACAATTTCTTATCTGTTTCCAAATAACTGCATTACATCCCATTTTCATGTGAGGCAAGAGCTCACAGATGCTGATTTATGAACACTGTGACATTCAGAATGAAAAATAAGAATACTGCTGCTGACCCAGATGACAATATTTTTGATTTCTGTGAGGCCCAGGGCAATTATTTTCGGGATCAACGGGCCCATTAGCACTAGAGAGAAAGTGCAACTGGGCATTATGATTGTTTTTAACTTTCTTTTATCCATAATAAGTGTGACAAAGCATGAGATATCTTTGACCTTTCACATGATACTCTGAAGCGTACTTCAGGTTTCTTAGAAGTGAAATATTTCTGACTAATACTTGAAATAGATAACTTTATTGTACATATATCTTTCAATTGTCAGCTTTGACCTTGAAAGTACAGAATTATGGAAATGTGTGTCTTTGTGGAAATAATGCATACTAACATCATAATTTCACCCCAGAAGGTTTTGTTCCTGCTTTTTTAAAATAATGACCAAAGCTTTGCTTGTTGTCTGTAAAGATGAGATTTCACCTGTATCCAAGTTGTAAACAATGACAACAAAAGTTTCTCTAAAATTTTTCAGAATTGTCTTTTTTGTGAAATGTCTAGATGTATAAATCCTTTTCCCACACCTTCCAGGAAGAATGGTTGAGGATAGACTGCCATGAACTCGAACTATAGCTTAATGTTCTTTCTGAATGTGGACAGAGCCCCATTTTCATGTGCAATTCTACTGATACACTTAAAAAAATTTCCTTTTTAACATTTTAGCTGATAAATCAATTTTTCTAGTGTCATATCTCAAGATCCTTCATATGTAAATATCCTAGTAGTACACAAACACCTCAGATCTTCAAAGAGAAGATATTAGTTTTACAATGCTACAGCGGTGAGCTGAAGAACTATACTCATTTTGGCAGAAAGAGGAATAAGACGTACAAAATCTAAGTAAGTTGCCCAAGATAATATCAAAAAACCTGTCACTGAACAAAAACTCATTTCTCACTAATTTGTGTTTATCAACATGTTTGCAGGACTGTCACTGAAACTGTTGAAGCTTATTGGTCCTAGGGATTGTCTAAATGGGCTCATTTACCAGAAAATTTTACCATCAGAGCTCCGTTAAGCTGTGAGACACTAATAAAAGGAAGGAAGGAAACAAGATGGGTCAAAGTGCACTCCTGGTTCCCTTGATTCAGACTGTATCAGACCGATGTTGTTCTGTGAAGGCAAAAGCAGAAACCCAAAAGATGTACCTCTGCCAATGCTGTGTCCTATGGTGACTTCCCCTTGCGGTATTGCCACTAGCATTGCACAGCACTTGGATGAGAGTGATACTGTAAGCGATCCAGGATGGAGAGATGGGAGACTGAAAGGAAAAAGTCAACATGAGAAAGAAGAAGACAAAAAGGATGGATTGACAGTCTCCAACACTTCTTTAAAAAAATTCTTTTTTTTTTAAGTGAAAATGATAGCAGGCACAGCAAACTTTCTGAAAACATCTTGCTTTCAGTTATCCTGGTGTACATTCAGTACATGATATCTATGATTGATGATAAAGAATTAAGCATTTCTGCTGAGAAAAAAAAAAAAAAAGAGGTGTTCATAACGCATAAAGGCCTGGTCTAGTTTAGACCTTGACCTGACCTATCCTGACCTATCTAGAACTCATAAAATTTTAAGTGACATCCAAAACACAAATGTTTCTACAACAAGCACACTAAATGCAGTGAAGTATTTTCTTATTTTTCACTTTTCCTCTCCTTTCGTGATATTCCACATGCCAAATTTAAAGGGGTAAAGGTAATCTTGGAACATGGAAAAGTGTTGCCCCATGCCAGAAGGAGATAAGGGGAACTGTGAAATGTTAGACAGAAATAAATCATTTTTAGCTAGGAGCAGGTCACTCTTCTTTCATAGAGAAATGGCTATTATTAATTTTCTGCTGCTTACACTTCCCTCTCTGCAGAGTATTTATCTCTTCACTTACTGTTGTATAATAATAAATTTGTAAGGTTTGCTTTTCTATTGGGTCACACAGTGCCAGATAGCTTTATGGCATGTCTGAACAATTCAACATCTCAACATAAAAAAAAAAAAAAAAAAAGTAGCAGCTATTTATATATGTGACCCTCAAGGCCACATAGGAAAACTTGAGCCTTTATTATTTTTTTCATTCATTTCTGAAGTGTGGGTTTTCTAAAGTGTGAATGGTGGAAGGTGTAAATTTTTTAGCAGTGGCCCTCTCAGCAGTTATACAGACTACTGTAAATGCAGCTTGTGTCAGAGGACTGCAATATTTAAACAGTATTCTCCATTTGAACAATACAAGAGACTTTTCTATTAATTTGTTGTGCTTAGGTGTGTTCAGGACGTATTCACACCTTCCATAAGAAACCAAGAAGCAAGCCTAGCATCAGCCATCTCTCACACTGTGGGCGATCCCTGGATAATGAGTTTCCTTTGAAATGAAAAAATCATATCTAGGCTGTGCATCCCTCAGGCTTCTCCTCCCTACTCCCTTCTGCTCCAGGTCTATGAAGGAGAGGAAAGAGTTAAGAAGTATAAGAAAGTGAGCAAGACCAAGTGAATTGATATCAACTATCTGAGTATTATTAGAGGATGGAAACAAACAAACAGTTTTAGTACTCCAGTGCTTCAGGGATTCACGGTCCTGCTGTGAATTTCTGAGCTGATCCCCCTGCTACTGTAAGTAGGGAGTGGGGCATAACCTGGTCTGAAAATCATCTTGAAAACACTGTATGGGCTACGCTTTTCAGTGAGAACAGAAGTATATGATACTAGCATTCTTCACATCTTAGAGAGGGCATGAGTTTAATTTATAGGCAATACCTCTGATGTAAACTCTGAATGCTCAGTTTATCCCTGGCACTCTGAGTCAGCAGTAAGGAGTGGAAAATTCATGTAGATAGACAAGTTTCTTTTGGATGCAAATCTAAGAAAGCCTTGTTTATTTCAGCATGTGCTGTTGCAGTTGTACCTCGTCTTTTTATAGTAGAATATACATGCTAAAAGCTATAATAATGTTGTGCAGAACTAAAAAAAAACAGAGAGGAAAAGAATGAAGGTAGAATAGGGCTGTGATGTGATAAAGACAGCACAGTGATACAGTAAATCTAATAATTCTCAATATTATGTGAATGACTAGTTCCAATTTTTAATTCCAGTAGTGATGCTGCCTACCCATTGTGGGAAATGACGTAAGGCAGTAGAAATGGAAATCTTTGTAACTCTGGTTGTCACAGAGTTCAACAAGATAAATAAATATCAACAAGATAAATAAAGTTGTCTTGGGCATGGATAATTTTGAAAAAAATGACACTTTTAGTCGTGGACCTGGTGGTAAGGATTTGGGAGATCAGTACAACTAGAAAGATAAAGGTAGAAGTAGAGTTGGAAGGAGCAGGAGAAAAATATTGTACTGGCAGTCACTGAATACCTATTAGGGTTGTGAAATAAATGACTTGGACTGATTTGGATGACTGGAAGCTTTGAAGAAAAAATAAGAAAAACATTAAATGAGATAATAAAGAACAGGTTTACAAAAAGTAGACTGACCTGAAATGACATATTTCTTTTGCAGTTGCCATGCAAGAGATGAAGCCTGACACACCAATATGATGCTAACAGAACTCGCTTTATTGTGTGACCAGGCTATTTTTATACCACAAGCTGTTTTGTCAACACGCCACACAGTAATATGATTGACTAAAATGTACACCATACAGCAATATGTTTGGTTGCATGTGCTGTCCACGTGTTCTGCACGTGTGTGTTGGTGATTGCTCACTGGCTAATACTTTCTCGTAGGTTTCTTCTTGTCCCTGGTTACACACCCTTGTCGGGCTGGCAACGATCCCACCTCACAATATCAAAACCTGCCACAATGGCAACAATAGGAAGGAATCTTGCCCTGCTGCTGTGGCCTACACACCTAACATCATGTAGCCCACTACATTCTTTCATAAGATAATTGGATTTTGGAACAGAGATCTTAAAAGAGATCTAATCGATCTGGATCAATTACATAACTCACCTTCTAATAAAGCACACAATAATTCTGCATGGAGATTTACTAGGAAAATATGATATATATATAAAAAGTGTAAAGTGAGTGCAGCTAACAGGAATAAAGGATATGGATATGCTGAACAGAGAAGGCTTAAGATGAGTGTTTTGGAGTGAAAGCGTTAAAGAATCATTGTCAAGGTGCAGGTCATTTAATGTTGTGATTAATAAACTTCACTCAGAAGTTAGAAATGTTCTAATGAAATGTGTAGATTATTTGAAAATGGCAAGTACTGTTACTGTGGAGTAGTAAAAGGATGTTACTCAGAGTTAGTTGGCATTAGGATTAATATAATGTAAACAGAATATCATATAAAATAATACAGTACAAAGGACTTTTAGTTATTAGTTACAAATAAATGAAACCAAACAAGGCCCTTGTAATAAACTTAGAACTTATCAGTGGGGTGCCAATGGGAAGGAAGTGTATCTGAATGCATTCATCAATCACAGGATAATTTGTGTGCTACCATTGTAATGTGACAGTGAAAAAAGCAAGTGAAAGACAGGGATGTGTCAGGGGAGACATTTCCAGTGGAGAGAGGGAGAATGTTAATGCCACTGCAGCAGGCTTGGATGAGACCTCATTTGGAATATAGTTTCAATTCCTCATTCATAGGAGAGATGAATTTGAAAAAGTGCAAGAGACTGGGTCTTATGATTCTCAGGGGAAGGGAGAGTCTATTTCATGAAAGGGCGCTGAAAGAGCTTAGAATTTTAGCAGAACAAAAGCAGAGAAGGGATAAGATTGTTGTCTTTAAATACATCAGGATGGTAAAGCCAGAGACAGGAAGGAACTGTTTAAGCTAAAGAATGGTGTTGGCTCAGGAACAAGTAGGAACAAACTGTCCAGGAATAAATTTAGGCTGGAAAGGAAATGAGGATAAAATACTCTGGGTTTAAGGAAAACGGTTTTAGGAAATTGATTATATTATGTTATCTTATAGCATGATATGGTTGCTTACTATCAGGATGTCATAGAAATTCTGTTTCAGTTCTCTGTTCATTTGTTATTTTCTGTGAATACGTAAATGCCTGCATATATAAATATTTAATTTGCAGTAAAACTGTAACTCATTTGGGATTATTTAAACACAGATGCAAAAGATAGGCTAACTCTATGCATTTAGACAATATAGTCCAGGATTTTGATGCGTAAATATACCTACCTCACTGAAATGTGCTAAATTGTGTTTTAGGAAAAATACGTCTATGCATCATACTTATAATATTTAGATAAAGTGGTGGGTGGAGCTGTTCGCATTCTGTTCCCATGCTCAAACCAATTTTGTTCGCGTAGCCAAAGCACATAAAAAGAGATTACAACTGACAAAAAGTTAGTCTAGAAATACACCCCTGTAGTTCCATAATTTGTTCTTTGTTCTATGAAGGAAAGAAAAAAGCCTCTCTGTCTCTGACTTGGTTTTGGTTTTTTTGTTTGTTTGTTTTTACTCTCTTCTTCTCTGTAGGAAAATTTTTTTGTAAGAAAATGGATTTGAGTGGGAAGATGGTAGAGTCTGTTATTCCAGTCTAGAAATGATACAACCTACACAGAGGATAGTGTGGGAGAGCACATGGTCAGTTTTGGGGAGAGATGGCTGAAATAATTGTGTGAAGGTATTGAGCACTCTCAAAAGAATATCCCGAGTATGACATTGGAATAGGAAGAGTGTGTGTTATAGGGACCTTAGTGACAAAGGGGAAAGCTTAGTAGATAGAGCAGAAAAGTAACCGATGGAGGAAAAATGTGTGCAGAGCCTTCAGAGGCTCAGAAGTTCATCTTGTCTATGCTGTTTGGAAAGGAGTGAGGTGGGGCGAATGCTGACAGAAGTTTTCACGTTTCTAGTGAAAAAACAGTGAAGTTCACGGGAATACGTGTTCAGAGATAGGTCAGTACTTGGTGTTCTGCTACACTGTAGGTGTTGGAATTTTGAGAAAATATTCCATAAAGGTTGGCTGAGTTTGTAATCCCCTTTAAGATAAAAATTATCACTGGTGCTGAAGCTGCTTATACAACGTAATGTTTCTTGGACACGTGTGTTACATAGAAAGAGCATCCTCAGGAGGGTTCAGCATCAAACAGTTGCACAGACTACCACCTGGTGAGCTGACCTGCTTTTTTGGAGTGCTGTTGCTCTGAGACACAGCAGAAATGCAGATCAGTGTTTGTGTTCTTCTTCCTCTGCCCTTGAATTACCTTCTGGTTTCCTGTTGTTTATCCACGTCTTCTTTCCTAACTGTTTTACTACAGTCAAACATATTACTTTGTCCTTTCAAAATGATCGTACCTCATTTTACAATACGTTTTTAAGAACAGTTTAATTTGCCACTAGTTTTCAGTATCATTATCTTTTACTACTTTGAGTATAATCCTTAAGTCCTTTTTTTTTTTTTTTTTTCCTTGTAAAATGCAGCTGAAATTTACCATTTTTTGAGATAGTGTCATTTTTTGGGTATTTTGTTACAACGTTGTTTATGATTACTCTCAGGCTGCCAGAATTACTATCAGTAATGGATGGAAAAGCTACAATTATGGTTCTTAGGAACAAAGTTTGAAGACAGACTGTGGTGTTTTATAATTTCCAGGTGAAATTTAGGCCTGTTCAACATTTGCTGAAACACTTCTTGCATGGATATGAATAGAGACACTTCTTATATAGATTTTTGGCAACCAGATGTGAACATCTCATAAAGTTCCCCAATCAAGCCTTAGTTTTACCTCTTCTGTTCATTGGATTTGAAAATGGATGGCAGTGAGAGGAAGGGACGGGAAGTGGCTGGCCCCTTCAGTACAGATTCACTCAGGATTTTAACTACGTTCCAGCGTGGTCATGGTTCATGCTATCATCATCGTTTTGTCCCAGTGACTATATTGAGGGCCCCGAATGGAAATCTGTCAGTATGACCCAAGTCTTGTTTTGCAAGCTTGATTAAGAATTGCAGCTGAAAAAAAACATTTGGGGTTTAGCTATATGGTTTTGTTTGCTTGCTTTTAATATGTCTAGCAAGGTGTGGGTTCAACACTGTTGGTCTTGTATTCCTTTCTTCCTAAGAAAACTCATGAGTTTAAAATTAAAATAAGCCTCAAATTATAACTTGAACTTGAACCAATTCTTTCTCATACAAGTCTGCCAACAGCTTATATTAGCAGTAAGAAAGCTGTGACCTTCAACAAGATGACAATTGGCAAGTTTCTAAGTAGCACCCTTCCAGTACTCAGTTGACTAAATATTTCACTGCTGCTGAGCAACAAATCTGATCTGCTCTTATGGCGTGTAGTGTAGGGACCAAGCCCAGAGTAGTAGGTACCACTTGTCAAATGATTTTGAAACTGAAGTAAGGTGGTTTATTTTTGGAATTGTAAGTCGCTCTCTGCTTCCTTTACCTCATGAACAAAGAAATCTTTCAGGTCTGGGTGGCAGAGAGATAGATCATGATTGTTCTCTGACATTGGTTTAATTTGAATCTCTGAACAGGGAGGTAATGACCTGTGTTATATGGGAAATCAGTCTAGTTGATCTACTCGTCTCTGTGGCAACTAATGTGCATGGAGGTGAGAAACTCTCCCCATCTCTCCTGACCTCCTCAGATTCCTCAGAGCAAGATGCCAAATTATTTCTGATCCAGTATTCTCTTATCCACGTTTTTTCTTAGCATTATTTTGATTTCAAATACAAAGATGTGAGCAAAGCAGGGGAAATTGTCATGGCAGTAACCGAATGCAACACGAAAATAACTCAAGAGATTTTACTGAAGCAATGTATTTATAGAGCAGATATTTGTCTCTTTTTATAAAAGCTTTTCTTTATTCTCTGCAATGTCCTAACTATTAAAATATAGAAAAAAATATACAGTAATTTTGAATCTGGCTAAGTTCTTAACTAATTTAATCACAGATATTCTCCTTGATTTTCTATTCTTAATTAATTATTACAAAGAGTAGCTAACATGCATTTGTACAATACGTTAGGGGCCCATTACCTTGACAAAATTCATCAGTTTTAAATTAACCTGAATGTAGGATTCCACATGGGAAAATTAATATACTGTTAATGTATCTGAAAGTTGTAAAGCACTTGGACCGCTCCCCCCCCAAAAAAAAAAAAAAAAAAAAATCACATGAAACAACATGTTGATTCAAGAGGTTTTGTTTTCCCTTCTGGTTTATGAGCCAGAGCTCCTGCTGAGGTATTTGTTTTAAGACCTGTTCCTGGGTTTTGTCACAAAGCTGCCCAAAGAAGTTATGGGACAATGCTTGCTGAAAGACTTTTTGGTACTGATTTATTAGAACACCTGCTTTTGTAGAGATAGGGGAAGCTGTGTCTTCCTTTGAACAGCAAACCTGACTATTTATTTGGTTCGGTGACTGGAGGAAACCAAAAGAACTTACATATGTTCAATTTTTACCACAGTGCTTTCATCAAACACTACTGCCCAAGGTGGGATTCATTTCAGCTAATTCTAGATTTCTATACGTTAGATGTTTGGAATGCATCTAAAATAGGCAAACTTTGCTCCCTTGTAATACTGGAGAGAAACAGCCACATAAAGGACTGCTCATGTGACCTAATTTAATTGTTCACTTTTGAATGAGGTGAATCAGAATATACATTTAATCAGTCATACTATTTCCGAAAGAGACTGCATCTCCTTTAGGTAACTGTACATGCCTAACTGTTTCCCGTGAAAATGACTTTTTAGAGTAATTAATAAGAGATGTGGGAGATGAAAGGACCGAGCGTTCAGTTGCCAAGAATCAGGTACCTCTTGTCAGCAATCTCTGAGACTTCAAAACCACGCTGTGACATCTCAGTAGTTGCTTCTACTCTTACCAGTTAAGACTACTGAAATGGTGGCAAGCCAGCAGAATATCTGGCCACTATTGGAAGTCATCTGGAGAGAGTAATGGGAGCTGCACACAGGAGCACACAAAGGTGAAGGGTGCCCCTGTTTTGGTGGTACCATTACAGACACAGACATCAGACACCCAACCACCGCCAGCTACAGCGCACTTCCCATTGCAGACAAAAAGCCATGTGAACTATTAGAAATCATTGTGTGACACTGTAAGAAAGCAAGAGACTCAAAGAGTACCAACACTCTTCTGTCTATAACAAGAAATTTAGTAGGAAAAGATTCCCAGATGATTTTAAAGATGGAGCCATGCCTTATGCTAAAACGATAGTTTAGAAAAAGAATACCTGCCCCTCCTTGCCCGCAGTACCCCTCCCTGTGTGACCCAGAGGAACTTTTCTTTCTTGACCTTCAAATCTGATGATCAGTTTAACCCCCAGTATGCAAGCAAAAACACAGAAGCAGGCTACAGCTCTTTCAGTACCACTGGTGATTTAAACACTGCAAGCAGTGAAAGGTGGATGAAATAAGCCAGAAAGCAAAACCATTACACCTGCAATGTGTCTTTCATTCATTTTTACCCTGAATTGGTTCACTGTTCTCTAGAAATGGTGCTCTTGAACTTAACCTTACAGAGCCTCTGGCCCAAAGTTCATCAGAACATACTAAATTTCTGTGTCTGAATCTTTTATTCTGGTTTTATTCTGTGGATTAAGACAGCACCAGCTGAATTCAGGGAATCATGAGAAGCAGTCACTGAATGACTTAGTCACCACTGTCTTGAGTATACTGTACTTGGTCTGTGAACAGTTCTCCTGTATGACTCTGTGGTCCAGAAACATTTTCCTGGGATAGTGCTGGTTACCACATGTTCTCTCTTCAGTGTTGCAGCTGGGCTGCATGTATCCCAGAGACAGCTGTACCCATCAGGTACTATTCAGAGTATGGAAAAGCATGTTACAGTCCTCACAACAACTTACTGGGCAACATTTCTCTGTTTTTGGTGGTTCTGAGCCTGTACCTTTTGTGTAAAAAGGAAGAAAACTTGCCAAGGAGGTGAAAAATACCATTGATGCTGAAATGAAACTTGCCATAATTGTTTTGCTTTGTTTTATTTTGTTTATTTTTCTGTTTATTTTCACTATTCTGTACATTGTGCTATTTTAACTGGGGTCATATCTTTAATGATTTTGAAAAAGTTAGTTTAGGGGTCAAGATAATTACTATATCTCATCTGATTTATGCTATTGTTGTATTCCATCCATGGTGGGTAATTCTATTCTATTCTATTCTATTCTATTCTATTCTATTCTATTCTATTCTATTCTATTCTATTCTATTCTATTCTATTCTATTCTATTCTTATGCTATGCTATGCTATGCTATGCTATGCTATGCTATGCTATGCTAATTAATTTATCTGAACAGGAACTTGCAATGCTACATTTCTGCCAAGATTTGTCATTGATATGTGAGTCCAGAGATATGACTGACTGTGAAACTGTATCCTTCACACACACTCATGGTTTCTCAGCATCCTTTGAAAGAGCACCCTGGTGGGATTGGTGAACTGACGTGACAGTCCTCAGATAAGAGAAGGAAGATGTCTCTTTCCCACCCACCCCATCCATCCCTGCTCCATCTATATACTCATTCCCTGGGAGTATCAGGGCAGTTTTGCTCATGTGTTCCTCAGTGAGAAAATGCAACTCACCAATCCAGTAGAAGTCTCTTTGTTTCACTTTTCTACTGGATTAGGGGATGGAATTTGCTTATTGAGGGTCAGGGTGACCACCAGAACTGGCTTAGAGGAGTGGCCTTTTGGAGGCAGCAAGCTATTAGACTGGTTCAATCTGTCTTGTCTTACTGCACCTTGCACCAGACGAAGCACCACATGGTAAAACACAATTCTGCACTGTGAAAAAGCTAAGTTAAACCTTTTCTATGGGATTTTTTAACCTCAATCCATCTTTGCTCCTCTGATGCTGGCAAAGAGCTCTGCATGATCTATGACTGAGCCTCTGACTTGCTTTTTCTACAGTCCAATCGTGAGGCTGCAGAGAAATAACTCCTGCAGATTTTAAACTCTGGCAACACTTACAAGGTGCATTCGTTATTCTGTTGCTTTTAGCTCTTTATACCTGTTATATTTGGGCCAAAATTTTGAAATTCAGCATAATTTTTGGGGCCTTGTCATCGTTTATTGCAGGGTGACAATAAACTCTGGCAGACATTCTCTGTTAACCCCCCCACCATCCCACTTAGGAATAGGAGGAAAAGGGAGAGAGACGTAAAAGTTGGAAAGTTAAAAATGCTTTGCTAATAATACTAATAATGAGAGAAAATAATACAAAATATACAAAACCAACACTGAATTTCCAAGCAGCGGAGTTGCTGTCATGCCAGAGGCTGCAGAGTGAGCACCCCGAAATCTTGGGCTGTAATCATCAACAGACTGGAATTGGATTCAGGGATGCGCAGCCTGGAGCCAGGCCTAGGATCACAGGCAGGACAGGCAAGGTCCACTTGAGATGCCAGCCATGGATGAAGAGCATGAGACCTTCACAACTTCCCACTTTTATAGGGTGTATGGCACGGATGGCATGACCTAGTTGGTCAGTTTTGGTTACCTGTTCTGTCTGGCCCTCTCTGCAAGTACACCCCTCTCACTTATGGGACGTATAAAATGTATCAGCAACCTTGGCTGCCACAGCAATAAGTACAAACCTGTGTCTTTTCTGCATACCATTCCTACCATTATTAGCTCCAGAAGCAGCACTGTCTGAAAAACATGCAGCCAGCTTCAGAAAAATGCAGTTACTCAGAACTATGCTGAAAGGAAGATTCACTAAAAGAAAATTGGTCTTGTTTTAAACAGAACCAGGGCAGGCCCCAAATTGGCATAAGTCTGGCACTCAGAGAGGTAGAATGCCCATTTTTTAAGGTATTAGTAGATTCCAGATTGGAGTGGAGGAAGAAGGTAAGAAAGGTGCATGACTGCATTTCATTTGTGTGCAGGTGAGCTTGAAGTCAAAGAAACTTGCAGGAGGCCACCATGGCTGAAAATTTGATCTTGGCCTTATGAAAGCGGTTTACCAAAAATAAGATGACAAAAGTGAAAGCATTTTTCTGCAGTATTCTCACATATCGTGATTTAAGTGTTGAAAGAAACATGTAGAAGAATAAGGGATATTTGGTGCTTGGAAAGAGTCTTGCTGCAACTAACTGTAGTATGAGATAGCAGACATAGGAACATATTACACATACATGAAACAATTTCTGCGTGGCTATAAGAGAAAGGGTCACAAAGACTATGGAAGGATTAGAATCTGACAAGTTAATTTACAGTCTGGAAACCTTACCAAACACAAATTAGAAATGGTGATTGCCCCTATGAAACTAGTTTGCAGGCTGCCAAAGATAGTGACTGTTAATGACAGGCTCTAATCTGATGGACATATTTACTCAGAAGAATATTACTGAGATTTACCAGTTTGAGAATTGTGTCAATGCAGAAAAACTCTCACAGACCTGTGAGATGGCCAAAAAAGCAATTCAGAGAATGAAAACTCTGCTAAATTAACAATCATGGTCAATATAAGATATTGTGGCGGTGTAAAAATGTATAATTATATGGATAGACTTTCCGAGAATAGATGTTTTATTTTTGCAAGCAAATTTAAGCATATAGCTGATGTTTGACCTTACTGAGATAAGTAACAGAATAGTTACAGTTGATATTTCAATTATAGTTACCGAAAGGAAGGCTCCTACACCTGAAAGCAGACATAGCAGCAATAGCTGGCTGGAGTTTCAGAGCCCTGTTGGATTCAAACGACTTGAAAATTTTTCTCTGTTGCATTGCTTTATTTCTATGCTATCTATGAGGTAGCTCTAAACAAGCATTGAAAGAACAGTTGTATTGCATTTTGAAACTATGTAATTTACAGAATTTACAAAAAAATTCAAATTTTTGCTTTGCAATGCTTCTTAAAAAGTGAAACAAATATAATTGATATTGGCCTGTTTTGCTGGAGGGAGGATTTTGAAAACCAGAAAATCAGAAGTTTTGCTTTCTCTGTCTTTCATTTCATAAAGAACATTTATGAAGACCTTTTAATACTTACCACCAGACATAATGGTAGTGTCACAAGCTGTGTGACACTAACTAATGTTACAAAGTACATGACCAGCAACTTCAAAGGCCAAGCTTGTAGCAAACATATCAAAACAATCATATCTTTAAAACTGTTCTAAACAAGTCATACGAGCTTCTTTCTATAATTTTTGGAAAATCAAGTCATTCTAATCCTAGAGAGCAGGGAAGAAGTTGAGTTCACAGCTTTGATATTCTAACATAGGTAAGTTGGATATATTTAGTTTTAAAATTTAAGCGTAAAATGTCCTCTCATGTGAATGACACCAGATCTTACTCCAGTGATGGGCTATGACCCAAACAACCTTCTCAGTTTATGCATCTGAGGGAGGTATCCAATGCAGTGTATATTTGCCTATGAAATAAAGACTGAATTACTGTAGTCCTCAGGGTTATAACCCTGTGTCAGGAATATAGACGTTCAAAAACTAATTCTAGGAACCTGCAAAGTTGGATTACTTATACTTGTTGTTTTTAAACTGATCATGGATTACCTGTAGTATTCCAGGAACCAGAAGGTGGTAGACCAGGAATAAGGGCAAGGAGAGATGGACTCCTGCTCCAGGAGTCTGTTGGGAGCAGCGAGATGTTACAGCTTATTGCACTTCTGCTGACCAACTAGCTAACAACACAGATCCTTCCTGCGTCTTCAGAGATTTTGACACCAGTTTCTCACTTCAAGATTCATGATGAAGATGCTACTTCCATTCACTTCAGAGATGAACCTTTTTCTGCACTTTGAAGCTTTCTCCAACTTTTGAAGTGTTTGAAACTTCCCCAGCTTTGAGTGACAGAGATCCACCAGCAGCACTGCCACAGTTTTGTATTTCTCAGCCCCTACCCCCTTTGCCACTCTCTGGCATGCTTACTAACAGTGAGCAACCTGGAAGGAGAAACATGCAGAGGTCCAAAATAGGTCAGGTGAACCTGTCCTTAAAATGTGTCTACTTTTTTTACCTTTATCTCCTTTTCCTTCTTTATTTGTCTCGGAGTGACTCACTCCAAATCTACATTGTGGGTATGCAAAAATAGGAGAGACAAATCTCATCTCTTCTTTAAAAATGATTCTTGCATTGCAGATGACATCAGTACAAGATAATGACGGAGAAGTATTTGGGTGGTTCGTGTGGTTTGGTTTGGTTCAGGACAACCTAGAAATCAGCACCAAATCGTGCAAATGCACCTTTAATACCTTTGCCATTTTTCAGAGGCAATTTTCCTTTTTTAAAAGGAAATAATGGAGTCCCTGTAATGCCTAAATTTCACTTAGACCTTCAAGTGGAATTCATTAAATTTAAAAAAATGAAACCTTTTTAGTTCAAATGTAGTGATGATAAAAATCTTACTTTCAGCAATAAATTTTATTCGGAAATATATGTAAGATCCTACTTAGCTTAATACAGTTTGGATACAGACATTAAAGGTATCTTTTCCTTCAGATAATATTTGCAGAATTTACATTTGCTAAATCTAATCACATGATGTTATACACTCAAAAATATTAAATGGCTCTTCATGTGTGTAAAATAATCTTTCTCTTGTAAGGACTGAGTTGGTGACAGATGATATATGAGATCGACGGCACATTCATCTAGAAGATATCAATGAGGTAGGAATTTATTTGAGTAATGCTTGTCTGGTGTAAGAAAAAAAGCAATAGGACTTTCATAGGAAGACAAAACGAAGGATCAGCCTTAGTAACTTGAATAATGACTTAGGAAACCAGCAAATTAGAATCAAAGAAATGTTATTAATTTCTTCAGAATTCAGCATTTGCATTCCTTTAGTAGCTAAAACAACCGAGCTTTTATTTAAAGTTGTGAATAGCTTCTCTTTTCCTTGTTCAATTTATTTTTACAGGTGTTTTGTCCACTTCTGCCATTTTATTTAATATGAAATTTCAGTGTTTTTAAGTTTTTTTACTCTTCTCTGTTTACAGAGCTTATATTTGATAATTTCAGCATAGAGTTGTTTTGAAACTGGAGTCAGGGATTGAATTTTCTTCAGTTACAACAGGATTAATATACAGATCACACTGTGTAAATTTGGAACCTAGTATTTCCATTATTTATATAATTGCTGTATCAGTTTCTTCAGTGGAGTATGTCTGACAGAAAATCTATGAAGGTAGTTTTTAGGACCTGTAAACATTTGCACATTACATAATTTATTTTTTTTTATGTAAAAAATATATATATATAAGAAACAAACAAGAGCATTCTTGAGTTTGCTTACTGAAAGCAGCATTCTCAGGCTTAAAGCAAATATTTTATATAAAGTGCTCATCAACCACTTTTGATACCAAATGCCTGTGCGACGATCAACACCTGCTCCTGCATCACTTCTAAGAGGCTGTATTTATCTCCGTTTCCCAAACAACACTTAATCCTCATGATTCCTGATACCTTTTTCTACTTTCCTTCTCCACATCTGAACTGTGTGAAAAATGACAAAGGGTCTTGGTCATGAGGGGAAGGAAGCCTCTGTTTAAAGGTATTGGGCTACATAAAACAAGAAAATGTCCACTGCTTATTCTATATGCATATCTCTGCCTTGGAAGATCCAGCTCTGTCTGATCACGCAAAGCCACACAATTGAAACACACACCAGCCAAAGTACTTTTTTGCAGTACTGTGAATATGCAGCCTATTGTGTTACAATGATCTCTAAAGTTATCTCAGCATCAGCTTCTTCCTACCTTTTACTGTATTTCCAGCTGCATGAAGGCTTCTTTATTTATACACTCTACTTACCAGCCAAGTATATTTAGAAAAAAATTTGCTACATTCCTTTTTTTTGAGAAGGGCTTTGCTACCACTCTCATGGATGAATGCATTTGTATAAGGAGTGAGAAAATGAATGTGAGAAGTGAATGTGAGGGGAATCCACAACACCTGGTTTTCAGTCTTTTCCACTGGGCGTTTTCCCGCTGGGAGCAGGATCAATATCATCGTGTATTTCAAGAACAGTGCATCAAGATCCCTGGAAAAGCAATCTTATGCATTATTAAATAACTGCAAAGTGAAATTCTGTTCTAAATATTTTCAGTTGAGCTGGGATTAAAAAAGTAGTAATAACAGAAATTGTTCTGATCACATAGTTTGATATTGTATTAAGACAGCGTGAAATGCACACCAATAACTTCCTTATTCCCTGCTTCCAGCATCTACAATTGACTGATAAAAAACAGGACATGTCTTAGATCTTAAGACTACATGCAGGGATTCATTTATATCTTCCAAAGAGTAAAATCCACACTATTCACTAGGTATCACCTATAAAAACAATTTGTACTCCAACTGGGAAAGCTCTGCCTGCACTTTGTCAAGCAGTGGATCCAAAGGTAGTTAGACACTAGAATTAGAGGAAAAAATCTTTGGGAGAATGAATGCTTGCCTAGGCAGAAAGCTTGAGAATTATTCAATACCATGAAGTGATTTGTTTGTTTATTCTCAGGATTTATTACATAAAAAGAACTTCTCTAGATTGTCTGAAGAGACAGCAGGGGAAAGTGAGGGGAGCTGAGGCAAAACTGTTTTGTAGGGAGCTGAATGGAGGTGGTGCTGGAAGGTGAGGGTAGGCCTGACTGATTTACTGAACTGATTGATGGGTGTAGAAGCTGGGCTAGGGATGAAGTTCAGCATTTTAGGTGTTTTTCTGAATCAGCTCTGGCACAATGACAGGTAAATGAAGGAACTCGTGAGCTACAGAGAGAAGGAGTGGTTTAATGAGAGAGGGTAGATAACAAGGTGTAAGAGAGGGAGAATTTATTTTCCAGCACAGAAATGTATTTTTCTGGGATAGATTTTGTTGATATAGAGAAAACATCTACTCACCCACAAAGGACAGTGCTATGGCTAAATCTCTGTACTACCTTTTTAAGCTAATATTGTGTATTTAACAGGAATCATTTGAAAAAAAAAATACTTTGATGTCAGACTTCATTGCTTTGGTGGAAGGAACTGAAAAAAACCCCACAAACAAATACATTCTGCCATAGCTTCACATACTGGAGATTTTACATGGATATTACTATTACCTCTGAATTGGTAAATGCGTCCTTTAGGTCAGTGGGTGATATCTGCTTCAATGGTAGACTCTGTGGATGACTAGTCACAGAATCACAAACTCGCTGGAGTTGGAAAGGACCTCTGGAGATCATCTAGTCCAACCCACCTGCTAAAGCAGGTTCACCTAGAGTAAATCACACAGGAATGTGTCCAGGCAGGTTTTGAATGTCTCCAGAAAAGGAGACTCTGCAACCTCTAGTCAAATAATATAAAGTTAGTTGCAGAGATGGAATACTTTCGAAAGTGCTACATGCAAGTATTTATTCTCTTTAGGGTTGCTTTTAAATTCTTTGACAACATAGCATGTCATGGTGTAGGGACCCATTACCAACCTCATTCTTGGTGTTCATATCACACTGCCAGCGTTTCCACTGAGTACTTAAATGAATTTGCACAGGGTCAAAATGAAGACTTTTAAAAGGTCTATGTTTGGCATTTCTTCTGTGATGAAATATGCATAGATATGCTGTCATTAAACTTCAAATGAACTGCTGTTTAAAATATTAAATACAAAAACTAAGACGAAGTTTATACCACTTTGTAATTTACATTGACATTCAAGCTAATTTACAATGACTGCTGCTTAGTCCAGGTGGACACTATACTGAAGCTGTTCTTTAAACATTATTCTGTGTATCCTCCAGAGTCAGTTCTAATTTGTCTGACTTCCTTTCAAAGCACTAGTTCCTCTGTTTAAAAAAAAAAAAAACAAAAAACAAAAAACAAATAAACAAATAAATAAATAAATCAATCTTTTGCTACAGTTGATCAGGCAGTTAGCTAAGAAGTTACACGGAATTATTCAACTTTGATTTTCATTTACTATGGAATATTGCTGCAGTAGAATATGTTGTTGTTATCTGTAATTGGCAGGTACAGTTTGCAGAATTATGTATTTCATGTATTTCTTGTAGTTTTTTTGATATAAAAAATTCTGACATAAAAATTATTCTGTCTGTTTAATTACAAATCTACTTTTTCACTCACAGACAAAGTATTTGAGTGCATATTAGGACTTTTTCTGTCAAAGATATCTCATCTGTTTCCTAAGATAAATCTTTATTTCCATTCTTTCTTTTGTTTTTCTTCCGGACTGCTCAGGTCCTTCCTGTTATCAAAATACCATAGAAAGGCATAGTAAGATTTCAGTGCAAAACCTGATGAGCTTTTGGAAGAATTGCATTTCATTTCAGTAGGCTTTATATCACTCTATGAGAAAGAGAGTTAGTCTTTAGAAAGATATTCATTATTACAGTTTGGTTGTAAAAAAAATATTTAATATTAAAATTCTTCATTTTTCCTTTTAGTAGAATACTTGTTTTGACACTTTATTTTCCAAATATCTGTTACAAGAATATCAGCAAACAGCATGGCTTAATGTAAGGAATTAATATTTGGTACTGTATACTCTAGAAACTTTCATCAGCCAACAAGACCACTTTAAATGCACTTAATATATGTATGTGAGAAATGATATGCTGAGCATATGTTAAAGTTTTAACTCTGTTACTACCTTACCCTGAGTTTTTCCTTTGGATAAATATTTTAATGCACTGAAAATGGGAAAGAAGTGATCTCCTATCCAAGTAGATGCTTGTTGGCGAATAACACATGTGAGATTTTGATGCTTCACTTAGAAAGTACTCTATAAAAAGGACCAGATCCTCAAATGGCTTAAGAATTTTCTCCTTCAGTAAAAAATCCAATAGTATAAAAAACTGTAGCAATTTCTCCCCTCTCTGTTACACAGACACACATGCTGTTTATAAACATAAATTTACACATAATAATATGCTAGGATTATAGTAGTCAAGTTTAATGATACATAATCAACTTCAAGTGATATATGCACACATAATAACGACTGTGTAGCATTTATATTGCTCAAGAAGATGGGTAGAGCAGCCAAGATGCCAGTGTAAAGTGCTGAGGTCACTTGCTCACCTGCGTTCTTTGGAGCCAGTAGGAGATATCGTCCTCAGGGAGGTGTACGTACATGGAAACTCCTAAGTCCTTTTCACTTTTCAACTTCTACTCACACCAAGGAAAACCCAAATCCATCCCTGTAGAAGCATATTAATGATAAATGAAAACAACTCATTGAACAATGTTTTCTTTCATTGTTATTTTCTTACATAAGCACATGGCTACAGTTTTAGATACAGCTTTCAAGTTTGACTGTTAATGTTCAATTCTGTAGGCCGAGACATCCAAATTCACTTTCTAAAACAAAGTGTACGTGGCTAAGGCAGAAGCAAGAACAGGAAAAGGAGTTCACCTTGTAAGAAACTTCTCAGTTTCTTTTTCTGTTCCTTGATAGTTCCTTTTATTTATGCATTACTAGTAACAGTTCTCCCACAAATTTGTGGGGAAGGAAAATTATACGAAACCAGTGATTGGACTCGATGATCTTAAAGGTCTTTTCCAACTAAAATAATTGGGATAAAATCTTGGGATACTCGGATAATATTCTTGTATGGTGATAAACTCTAGCGGTGTTTTTTGTTTGGTTGGTTTTGGTTTTGTTTGTTTGTTGTGTTTTTGTTTTTTTTTTTTTTTTCCATGTACAAAGGTGCTTCAGTAGTCTAGTCCTTAAAGTATCCAAAAGTAGAATTAACTAATAATTAACTAAATATGGGGTAGCCATTGAAGATAATTAGGAAGAGGAAAATAAATTATTCCGAAGAAGTATTGTTTAGGTAAAGGCAGTTTCGTGCCACAGTATTTTTTGAAATATTGAATATTGAAGGCTATTATTTTAGATGACTGACAGATAAAAAATTCATGTATTTGATTCTGAGACTGAATCAAAGAACAGTAAGACTGTTATCTTCCTTTAGATCGGCGAAAAAAGAGTTAATGATATATCCTTGACACTTAAAAAAAAAAAAAAAAAAAAGGAAGAAGTATCTTGAGTTTATAAAAAAGAAATAGGTAGAAGTTGACCTGTTTGGGTAGCTTATGTCAAAGTTTCTATTAATTGTCGTAAGGATAGAAGTGATGTTACATAGACGAGAGAGAGACAGAAAGTTAAATGGATGATTCTGCAGTCGTGCTGAAAAAATGCTATTACCAATAATTTTAAAGTCAATTCTTCAGCATAATAGTGCCCAATGGCATTATAATCTCTTGACTTATCATTCAAAAATTAATTTATACTGACAAACAAATCCAGTTTTTTTAGTAATCTTGTATTAGGAAAACAAGCAATCAACAGTACGAACAATTAACTTTACATCCTATGGTAAACTGAGAAATAAGTTGATAAGAGGTTATGCAGTGTAGGCTCACATATCACGCAATTTTAGCACGACTGAGTTAAGAAGGCACCTCTGGATAACACCTGGCCTTGTTCCTGCTCAAAGCAGGGTCATCTAGAGCAGGTTTCTCAGGGCCATGTCCACTTGTGTTTCGAATATCACCTAAAACAGAGATAACACAAGCTCTTGGGGCAGCCTGGCCTAAGTATTCAATCACCCTCAAAGTAAAAAAATACTTTCTTATATCTAAATGGAATTTGCAACATAGCAATCTGTGAAGGCAGTTTTGGTTTGGAGTCCCCACAGTAAGAGGGGAAAATTAAAAAAATTGCTTGCAAATGAACAAGCTCCCCTTTCTGAGGTAAGTAGCATCTCTGGAGCACAGGCTCTAAGCAAGCACTGAAGTACCATGCCTAGTTTACTGATTTTACTATGGGATGTAAAAATTTATAAGAAGGGGTTGAATTGGGTTCTGGGAGCATAACCAAATCTTGGGAAGTAAAAAACTCTTTGCAAAGAAGACCCTTAAAGGAGTTAGTTCTCTCCATGGGTGAAATGGCTTGCAGCACCAATGGGTATGGCAGTTTTTAACAGGAATAACTTGAGTTTCATTGAGCAAATTAAATACAGAATTCATAATGATATGTCATAATGTCACGAATAAATTGTCTTCAGGTTGTGGATTGCTTTCTTGATCAATTACTTTGGTTTCTGAGACTTGGGCAGCTCACATCATCCAAAACACGGTGTAAAAAAACCCACTGCCTTAATCCTACAATTAATAATAGGAATTGATATAGCAGTACAAGTGAACTCATCACTTCATGGGTAAGTACCTGAGAAAAGTGTAATCTCAACACCACTTAACATCTGAACAGATAATTAAGAGAGAAGGGACAGGAAAGGGAATTAAAAATTTAAGTGGATAGAGCATTTAAAATCAACACATGTTCTGCTCTACTTGTTTATTTATTTGAAAGTTTTGTACTGTCCATTATTGCTTTAGCTATGTAGGAAGAAGTTTGGAATGTTCAGACTGTTTTGAAAGAAAACCGTCAAGAGGATTTTAGGGGAAGAGCTGGGGCTATCGCATAAATCAGCAAGCATGTCATAAAAGAGAAATGGGTAAATAATTTCCACCAAATGTTTCTCTCCAGACAGAAAGGATTTTTTTTTCCCCCCATGTCTATACAAATGCAACTTAAAATATACCTGGATTTATATTCAAAGATTACTGGAGTTTTGTCCACAAAGAAAAAGCCTAAGTGGTTTTCAATGACAAGTTGAATTGTTACAGTGTAAATATCATTGAAAAGTATTTTTTCTTCCAGTCTCCTTTAAAATTAACCATGATAATGTCCTTCTTTTCTATCCAACTCTATTTACAGACCTAATGGGCAATACTAGAGAAGAAACTAAAAGCAGGAGAAAGGTGAATAGTAATAATGATACACAAACATTGTGGTCACTCTGCCATAAGAGGTGGATCTGGCATTATAGTCTGGATAAGTTATGCAAACCTATTAAGAAAGGCATAGAAGCCTGTGGGATGAGAAGAGTGTCTTGAAGGGAATATTTAAGCACCATCATCATTGACAAACTAGTACAAATTGGAAAAAAAAATCAAATCTGTTTAAGAGGATCTGGATAAGAGCCTAGAGAAAGAATACTAAATGGAATAAAATGGAAAATGGCTCACTTCTGGAGGTAACTAAATGCTGTAAATGCAGGCTGGATTTTTGATGACAGGCTAATAAATCTATGGAACACCATATTCTTGATATATTTTCACACTGTTAAACAATAGAACAATAGTTAGAAGTGCTTTTAGACAGTTAAATGGGAAAGTGGGTGTGTGGTGCATTTTAGGCACACATTGCAAAGAATTGTGAGTTATCTGGAATCTATCAAACTAAAACTTCTTGGGATGTTTGGTAGAATCATAGTAATTCATTCCCATGGCCCTTCATGTAAACAACAGGGATGACAGTACAGACTCATAGAATCCTTTTGGTTGGAAGAGGCCACTAAGATCATTGAGTCCAATCATTAACTAAGCACTGCCAAGTCCACCACTAAACCACATCCCTAAGAACCTCATCTACTCAGCTTTTAAACACCACCAGGGGTGGTGACTCAACCACTTCCCTGAGCAGCCTGTTCCACTGCCTGACAACCCTTTCCGGGAAGAAGTATTTTCTAATATCCCATCTGAACCTCTTCTGATGCAACTTGAGGCCATTTCCTCTTGTCCTATCACTTGCTACTTGGGGAAACAGACCAACACCCTTCATGCTACAACCTCCTTTCAGGTAGTTGTAGAGAGTGAGAAGGTCTCCCCCCAGTTCCCTCAACCACTCCTCGTAAGACTTGTGCTTCAGACCCTTCATAGTACCCATGAAGGTGGATCAATATACATTAGGCAAGGTTTAGTAAATTTAGTCCAGATTTCCTGCCAGACTTTGTGAGTTCATTACTACAACACATCCTTTGTTACACCTACTTCATTACACCTGCTGTTTGTCTTGTGTAAGTTAATACTACATAGGGTATTCCAGCATGTTGCTATCTCACCTCTTATTTCATTGTAGGCATTACCTAATGGAACCTAATAAGCACCAGCAAGCAGGTAATTAATCAATCAACCAGGCAATATGATCAACAGCTATCAAAATAATTTAGTGTGTACTGAACGTGGCAATGGACATATAGTAAAAAAGATCACATCAACAGTAGCTGTCAGGCTCAGAGGTGAAGACAGATAATAGCAGAAAAGTAGCAGGACAGGCCACTGGACAATAGCTTATCCTAGCAGAGGAATTCTCATGCAAATAGTGTCCGGGAATATACTAGAATTTGCTGTCATGTTCAGAATCACAGGCTAATTGATGTGACAGCTCCAAATCTCTGAATCTTCCTTAGCTTTCAGGTTTGAGTTTTTTTTTCCTAAGGTAGGATTTTTTTTAAGTCACAGGCTCATTGGAAGAACTTGCTTTAGTAAAAGTTGTCAGAAGATCTTCTTAAAGATCTTGTAAAACTATAACAATATCCATTTATCTTGGTGAGGCGGGGGGGAGAGGGGAGCGCACCATGAGAAAGACATGTACAGCCTTTGCTGCAAAGATGATTTTTGTGGTTCATCTGGGAAATACTGCATAAGATCCCTATCTGGGCAAAAATATTAATTGCACCAAGAGTATGTTATGGCAACCTCAGAACAACAAGTGGTTTCATGATACAAGAAACAAGTTTTCAAAATACTTTTAATCTAGAAAGTGAGCTAGCATGAAGCAGAGGTGTTTGTACATGTTAAAAATGGCAGCCTGAATGAAAGAACAACTTTCACTCTGAAGTCCTGTTGGTACTTTAGAAGTTGAAAGTATGGTAAAAAAGATTCGTATATTCAGTTGCAGTTTCATTTGGGTCTGAATAGGAATAAGATAAAATGCTTCTTTTAATTTTTGAGCTATATACATTTGCATTAGGGATGTCAGGGAATTGCTTACTTCCTATTTCTCCACACAATCTGTCTGTCATCTGAAACATGCAAACTCCATGTGTAGACTGCCACAGCTAGTTGTTTATAATTGGGAATTAATATTATGTTTAAAGGGATGTGAAATTTTTGAATGGATTCTTTTCATTTATTGACTGATAGAGAAGAGCTGCAAATAATATTTCACAAGATGCAGATCAGGGTTACCAAATCACATGAGATCTCTTAAAGACAAATATATTATGTGAGAAATTTTTTTCTTTACCCTTCTCTTGTTTTAATTTCCAAAGATGAAGCAGGAAAAGAAAATTTTAACTGTCAAATAGAATGAGACAAAAAAATTGGTTGCTTTGACTTTCTCATGGGAAAAAGCTGGAAAGTAGGAAAATAATATAAAAAAGAGTGGAAGCATAAAGAAAAATAGAGAAACATCTCACTGTCTTAATTTCTTTCTATTACAAGGTTATGTAAACTTTTTTGAAGCATAAGGTGTAAATGAATAGTTTTCACTCTCATATTCTCCATGTTTTCACTTCTCATCATAAAAAAAAAAAAAAGAGGATGAACAAAGTAAAAATTCCAAATGGTATTCCGCATTATATTTTTCTTTAAAGGTGAAAAAATAAATATCTCAAATGCAACTAAATAGATTTGTAAGGAAAGAGAAAAAAAACCAAAACCAAAAACAAAAAACCACATAACAAAACACAGAAAACTAATATTTGGTTGAAGTGTAATCTCCAAATAACCAGGAATAACAGTAGATATTCTGGAGAAAAACAGTTGACAGTCATGCTTATTGAACAATAGCATGAACAATAGCATTTGTAACAGCTATTTCTTTTACTATTTCTTTTCTTTCTTTTTTATTTTTTTTTTTTAAACATAGTTCAGTTGGTTTTCTTTTCATATGTGTTTAAGAACAGTTAGAATTTTCTGGGAAAACAAGACAAAACAAAACCCCAAACAAACATACAAACAAAGCAGATGTTATATGTGAAACTTACTTTTGCCAAAAAATGCCTTCCTATCTGCTTTGTTGTTATAATGCAAAAGAGGTGCCACTACATGCATTCAGTTGTTCTCACTGAGGTAGTTCTCCCTGAGTTTCCTTTGCATTACCTTATAATTCTTGGGTTTAATGGAACTTAAATGATTGATGTGTACTTTTGGGACTACCTGCTTTGGTATTTTGCTGAAATAAATAAATAAATGGTATTGATATCAGTAGAATAAGGAGAAGAATTAATAAAACCCATGTGTACTCATTTCATAAAGAAAGGGAAGGTTTCTGGGACTATAGCTGGAATATTTATAAATTATAACTGGAAGGAAAAACTGAAATTTCATATAAGAATAAAAACAAACTAATGTGTTTTGACCAAATAGCCATAGTTGTCTTCGTATGAATACACTGAGCTTGTAACATTGAAATTCAGCTTAAGACAATGTGGATGAATCCAACCATATACATTACAGATAGATACATTTCAAAGACAAATACAAGAGTTACCTTCTCATATTTCTGACTCTGATCATTGCAAAGTCTACAAAGTACACTTTGCTGTACAAGAGAAGCCATGGACTTCGGGAACAAAGGGATTGCCACTGTGAAGAGAAGAGATAGGGACATTATTGTTCATATGTGGAAATATGGGTCTGGTTTCCTATATCTAGCTATCATGCTTGTCTTTTTTTTTGGCTTGTTTTAGCAGGTTAGAGTAATCTACCTCTTATTATAACAACAGTTTTGATAAATCGATTTTTTTTCTTTTAACTCCTTTTTTCAGAAGTTCTAAGAATGTAAATATCTTTCTAATAATAATTTGCCGTTTTTTTTTTTTCTTTTAGAAAATATGGTGATCAAATATTTCCACTTTACTGTCACAGCTATTTGCCAAATATACAAATTTGTGAACTGTTTTGTACCCTAGAAAGTAGGTTCTCTTGTAATCATTTTTTCCTGAATATTTACCAAGTTATTCTACTTATCTTTTCAATATTGACACAAACTCACAACAGTTGGAGAATTTGCCATAGTTACACAATTCACTGAAGTAAAGACCCACTGAAGAATTTATATCACTGCTTGCCTCAATCTGTTTTAGGCTGTTAGGAATGAATTTCAAAGGTAATGAGTGGATTTAACTCCCTTTTACTTAAAAAAGAGCCAACAGATTGTTTGACTTAAGAACACCAGATTTGGTACAGTCTCATTTCATATGAACCGGGGAGATCCATTGTAGTCAAACAGATTTGAGATAGTCTTGTCTTTATTCCTAGCAGACCAGCAAAGATTGTTAACAATGTAGTACGTCATGATGAGTAAACGGAAGGTGAACTAAAACCAGAAAAAGCTCAATCTATATTGAATGCAGACTTCAAGTTCACCTTCAGGTCATACAGAGATAAATTGACAAAACACATAGCACAGGCACATAATGCTGCCTTTACCCTTTCTGTTAATATTCTGATGGTTTGGGGATAAAGCCTGGCAGATATGTCAGCATGAATGGTTTTTGGGTTTTGATTTCAAGAAAGTACCCTTGTGGGAGTCTGCACAAGAGTGAATTAATGGAAGAAGATGCTTGAATATGTTAAAGCATTCTATGTCTTCTTTTTGTATTTGCAATTTAAAGGGTTGGTTATGACTTTCCTCAGTCAAAACCTAAGTGCATGCATACAGTTTACATATTAATTCCACTGGGAGAGTTTGTAGCTTACTGCCAAGCCATTTATCATCTAATCAGAATCTTTCAAGATTAATTTGAAAGTATTTAGAGTCTTGGATTTGCTTTTTCTCAAATGAACCAGTCATTTACTGTACTAGATTTTGAAGCTATAAAAACATTTGATGTTAACTTATATGGATATGATGTACTGAAACACTAGGATAATATTTCAAACAATGTATGCATCTTCTAGAGCCAGAAAACTACCTTTATATCCAAATACTTTACATACGTCACTTTAAATTCAATATACTGTGTTTTATGTTATTTTCCATTAAGATGCAAACAACCTTTTTTTTTTTTCCTTTTCCCCTTAGGAATTTTTTTTTTCTATTATTCTCATCTGTGCTTGTAAATCTGGTTGTGAAAATATTATTTTCACAGATATCCTGGGTTGTTGCCATCTCACCCAGCTTCATATGTCTGCAGTTTATATGTGTATATACTAGTTAGTAACCCAATGCTCTCTTCAAGGTCAATAGAAAGCAATATCCAATGATTCATCTGACCTATTTTAATCATCTATTTTAGGATGAGATGACTCATGCTTTGAAAGTGCCAATTTTACTCCACTCACTGTGAAAAAGTCTTGACAACTAGCTGACATGAAAATATCTGTACTGCTGATGTCTATATTTGTGATCTCATGAATGCTGTTCTATGTGTCTATCTTCAGAGCTCTTTGATTTCCCTGTCCTTTATTTATGAAAATTCTAGTCATCCAATCAGTGAGTCAAAACAGAATTGTATAGTACTGCTGAATATGCATATACCATAATTACCAACTAGTTACTGCATATTTTAAACAATCTCTGTGAAAGAAATTCACATAGTGGGCTGGATTCTGCAAGTCACGTTATTTCAGAGTGAAGCAGCTTCAGAAACAATTATTTTATCACTTGGTTAACGAATTTCATTCAGGATAAATTATTTTGGTAAGAGATATGATTGGTACTAATATATCTAAAAAGATACACCTCTCCCTTTTATATGAAAGGATGCAATTATGTTACTGTAAAATTATCTTCTATATGGAACAAATTGTGTACATAAAACCTCCACTGTTTTGATGAATCTAGACAGGGTTTGTACCTTTTTACTCACACCTTAACAGAAAAAAACAGTGTTTTGTATGAAGGCAAATAATATTTAATGTATGACAGGAAGGAAATTGTTTGACAATTTGTAAAAAACATGTTTGTTAAACATTATGACAATTCGTTACACACAGTCAAAGATGGAACATTACAGATGAACTGGCCTTCATCAGTATCCTTCTTCCTGCATTTAATGATTGTGATCTTTAGTAAAATGATATCACTTGCCTTTTGGAGATCCCTAGAGAGATGAATTTTCATCAGGATCATGGGAAACCAGTGCAAAGATTTCTAAACCTAACTTCTCACTCTGTCCATCAAAATCTTATCTCAATGTTTCAGCTATTATTTGTCTAACAAGGTGTCCCAGCTGTTTCTGTATGTTGGCTTTTATTAGATCAATTTACTCTTATAGTTTAAAAAAATCGCACATTTTGATGAGTACAAATATCTGTTGCTCCCCAAATATAAAAACTCAGTAACAGCTGAAACTCACTTTTATATTTTTTTAAGCATAATCCCAATGATTAACAGTGCTAGTCTCTACTGAAACATGTATTAGCATATGAGTACAGAGTTTGTGAAAGCAGTCATTGTCACAGCTTCACTGCAGTGTAACCAACCAACTATAAATTGATGATAGCTTCCAATTTTGCAGTGATTTAGAAGTATGATCCATATATTCATTTTAGAAACAGGTAAATTTCCTACTGTACCTTATTGTTTATTTTACAGGTCTAGTAGGTTGGTCTAGTCATGGCTGATTAAGAGAAAGCATATTTATTCATATCTTAGTATAAATAGATAATGTTTTACAGGAGCTATCAGTGCCCCAAACCAAGGCAGGCAGTGAGCAACATGGTTAGAAGGATGGGTGGAAGGGGTCTGACCCTTCAACCTGTGTCTTGGCTTGTATAGATGCTTCACAATTGTAGCTTTCTACATTGATCAGCTGAATTTCACCATATGTGTCTGTATGAGCTGCCTTGCAATTCCTGCCTTTGATTATCTTAATTTAAGAAGTTAAATGTTTTACTAGATTTCCTGTCTTCTCGGCAAAATTCTGAAGAAAGGATTATCAAGAGCATCACCTTGCTGTAGGGCGGAACTGGATGCAGTCTTTCATGTGCTAGTCTGTTAGTGGTTTTGTAATCAAATTCTTTGCTTTCATTACATGCAAAAGGCTTTTGAGCACTGTAGATGCATGGTTATCTTCTTGTATTGTTTTTAGAAGCTGAATCTGTGAAACTGCCTGTAGTTCTTTACTTGTCTTTCATGAGTTTTTTACTACTGACTCAATCCTGCAAGGAGCTAGGATGCTCTATTCAAGGTCTATAAAAATCAGTGGAAATGGAGATCACTCACTGGATTATGGTATAATACAAAATCACATCCTCAATGAGCCATGGGCTTTCCATTTAAATCAGATACTTTTGTGAAACATAGTATCTTCTGCCTTATTTTGATAGACTTGAGTGTATGCAGAAAATTGATAACAATATCATATATAAAATATATAGTCTGCATTATTTATCTTGATTTTCAGCAGGTAAATATTTAATCCTGTGTTATGTTTTTCTCATTATTACTGAAAAGCAACTTAATTGATTTCAGCAGGCATAAGATACAAGAAATATAAAGGTGACAAGACTGCATCTTTAAGTGCTTTGTAGTGATGAGTTAAAAAATTATACAGCTCAAAAGTACTGTTACTTAGGAAGAAATGCAAATATGACTAAGAACTTATTTAATATCTCATTTCTGATGTTTTCCCATCTTTAATTACCTTCTAATTTTTCTAATTAATTTCAGAAGGAATACTTATGGGAATACCTATGTATTAGTGAATTTGAAGATGTACAATTTTTCCTTGAGTGAACACCACAGAATACTTGGAAAAAACTGAACAGAGAGTTATAAATAACAACATGCCAGAATAAGAATAACATTTCATTTATAGTCATATAAAGATGTGCTCTATTTTTTTAGAGAATGTGTTCTCTAAAACTAAGATAAGTGTCTGTTAAAAAAATCACATATCTTTTTCTGTCAACTTGAAAGTTTTCAAAATGAGGAGTGTGTTGCATATTTGTTCCCTATCATTTGTTAGGATACACTGGGAGCATCAGAGGTTTGACATCAAAAGAACTCAACTGTAGTAGCAGAAGCAGTGCTAAGTTTGAAAGGATAACTTTGTGCAAAGGGAGCAGTAGAGTACAGCTAATGCCTTTCAAGAAGAAAGAGTTGGAGAACGATTCTCTGTCGATTCAAGTAGTGCGTAGTGAAAAATAAATGGACACATAAACATAAAGACACATATATGCATGTCTGTGCTTATTTCAGATACTGTTAACTTTATTGAAGATCATGAAATTATTTAGTGCAGGGGAATTTCTACCATATCTCCAAGCAGAAAATATAAACTATAAAGTTAGGTTCAAAAATGTGGATGGAAAATCTGTGATTGTTGTTAGCTGTTAAGGCTACATGTAATGCCCTAATCTACACTGACAGACTTTGGTATATACTCTTCCCTATTCAATTTCTCAAACTGCATAATAGTATTAATTCTTAAAAGAGTTTTAATTTTTCCCGCACTAATTTATGTTTTATTTAAGTTTTAAGTCCAGAATTCATCTGGTCATATGATGATACCTACACTTCGACCGGTCATCTATATCTGAAATAGGAAATTACCCTATGTCATCTCTTTACATTTACAACTAGAAATCTGATATCTCTTTATGATCAGAAACGTGTTTTTGCATTTACATTTTGTGACAAAAAATACACATTTTCTTAACAGCTTTAGTCATGTACAGATTTACTCATTGTGTGCTTGAGAAAACTTTACCCTACTGATGCTATGCACTTATTTCAATTTTGAAAGAATTTCTTCCACTTGATTTCCTTTACATTGATGCTCTGAAATGCTGACAAATCCATCTCTTACACTTGGAATCAAACACGGAAGTAGCAGCAGAATAACTAAGCATCTGTAAATGTAGCTCCCTGCCCTTTGAAGAGATTTGCATTCACCCATGCAAATTCTTGGTAACCCAGTTGACTTTTACACAGATGAAGCAGCCAATTACAGAACTGAGTCCCTCGAGAAATGTTAATTGCAAATTCTCTAGTACAATAGAATGCAACATCGTTGGTGTCTGAAAAATACAAATTAGTTAAGACCCATTAGATTTAACTACTTGACTAAATTATTGCAAAATATAATACTATTATTTTTCCATAATGCTGTAGCTATAATATATCAAGTTGAGATTAATATCTGTTTTTTGATTACTCATATTTCAATTAATTAAAAAAGTAATAGTTTAATGAAAACCTGCACCAGTATTTTAGAGCAACAGACTGTAGCTGATTGCTTTTCTGTATTTTTTACTTACGGCTTTTCAAAAATGCAAGAGAATTTTTTGTTCTCTAACACTGTCTATCACTATTTCAGTCCCACATACATACTGTACCACACATATGAGAATTATTCTGGCCTCTTGTTAAACTTTGTTCCTTTTCTATTAAAAAAAAAAGTACTAGAAAAAGAAATAACTTCAATCTTCTCTCAAACAGTAGTTTTACTATTTATATGCTTCTCTAAGCAAAAAATATATTACATGATTATCTTGATTGACAATTTACTGCAATGATTTTCTATTAATAAAGAAAATCAGCAAAATATTATGCAGCAAATTTGTAGAGTAGAATTATTACTACACTGACTGAATATAGCAAATTATTAAGCAATTAAGTCACTCTTAGACTTATTCGTTAGAGGAGATTCCATTAGTAAATGTCACACAGGAAAAACAAAGAAATCATGTTGTTCAACTTAACTATAGAATTAAATGGAATTTGTGTTCCTCAGCTTATAAGATAGTCTCCCAAAATATGGTCTGATCTCTTTAATAGACTCACTGTTTTTCACATTTTGGCCACAACCATAAAGCATCTGGAACAACAATGTGTACGTTGCTAGAATTTACATTTTTATCTACTTTGAATGGTTTGTCTGTTAAGAGACCAGATCTTCTTCTGTGGCTTCTTCATGACATTTTAATGGCTGAAAAGCAGGAAGATAAGACCAAACACGATAACGCAGTTATTCCTCATTTCTGTTGGATAAAGGCAGCAAGTCCTTGCTAAGAGACTTTTGTAAAGAAGTCAGTCCTCTTACTTTTTATTCCATACAACTGGTAGTTTGACCCCAACTCCATGCCCTAGAGCTCCATGCCAAAGCATCAGTGCATGCAGAGCACTCACAATGTTTTTCCCTTCCTCATGAACAATAACCAACATCTGTTAGGGCTTTGATGTGAATTTTGGATAGCTACTTTACTAGGCTTGCAGAATGATGCTCATCTGTCAACGTGAAAATTAAGTGCTCATAAAACCAGTGATCCCATCCTTGAAAACATCCCTTGGATATCATCCCTGCCCAACGTTGTCAATCATTACACATTGCTGACATGTCTACTGACTCTTCAAGAGGACACAGAGCAGTTTGATGACCTCCACCTTGCTCTGTGTATGATACTTGACTCATCTCTTAGCCTTTCTCCATCTGATTAAAAATATGGACCCATGGGTGGAATCTTGTATGAGTGGGGTACATGATGTCAAGGTGAAGTGTGAACAGTTCCTTTATGTTTGCAAAAACATCAAAGGCAAATGTCCTGCTCCATGGAGGTGGGTCCTACATAGGGTCTATACAAGGGATATAGCATATAGAAGGACGGGTTGCTTTTACAGAGAGTGAAATGGGCTTGAATAGTCCACAATACTTTTATTATTTTTTTTCACAATTACAGATGACAGTCAGTGAAGGCAACCAGAAATAATATCTGAGAAGACATACGAATGGAGAGCACATGACCACCTTAGACCCTGAAGAAAGATAACTGAAGCACTGGATAAGGTTGTTTGTTTATTTTATTTTATTTTATTTTATTTTATTTTAATAAATTCAAAACTCCACTGAATAAAGAATATGCTGTATTCAGAACAGTCAAATCCCTCCTCAGGACTCTTTTTGTCTGTAAATTGCATATCAGTCAAGAAAAGAAAATCAACAGAAGAAAAGGAAAACAATAAAAATAATTTTTCAGTGTTGTTATACATCTTGTGAAGAGCAGACAATACAAAATACAAAAGTTCAAGTTAACACCTAATGTTGCTGTTGGGAGCTGCATAGTTCCTTCTTTCCCCCTTTGATTTTGTGTCTGTCAAATTCGTGTAAAATCTTCCAGACTTATCCAGAATTATCTTTTATTTACATTTCATGCACTTACTTTAAAATAAAAGTCTGAATTCATGAACACAAGGAACTGCTTGAGTAGTTTGAAGAAACTTTAATTTTATTTCCTTGGAGAAGCAAGAAAGTTTAATTCTCTTTGATTCATGGGATCCCATTCTTAGAGGTGACCTTAAGTAATGGGAAGGTACATAAGCATCTGCTAAAAATCGTTGTGAGTTAAATTTGGAAAAAGACACACAATTCTGCAAAGCAGCAGAACAAGTGAAATTGCAAATGCAGAATTTCAGAAATGAGGAAAATCAAGAAAGAATGAAGGAGGTTATTGCACAACAGAACATGCTGAGATCAGTAGAGAAAAGCACCTGGAACTGAGCACCACAGAGCCAAACCTAAGCAAGTACATAAAAAGAAATCAACCTGCAGACAGAGTCCACCCAGCAGAGCTACCCATAATTACAATTTCTGTTGTTGCTACCATCCTTCGCACTTGCTCAGGGTGATGGCTTCCTTGTAGGCTGAGTTTAGGAGAGGAACTGGTTGCTGCTGTGCTAATCATTTATCTTAACAGAGGATACTGAGGCAAAAGAGGCAGTAAAAAGCAGATACTGAGGCAAAAGAGGCAGCAAAAAGCAGTGAGCCCCATTCCATTTCTTTTTCCTGCACTGGTGGCAAAGCACTCAGGGTGCCCTGAAGGAGCAGGACCAGCAAAGTAGAAGACTACCAGAACATGCCAAACAATTTTCTGGGCACAAGAGATAAAGGGTCAAGTGATCTTTTTAGCACACATCTTTAACTGGTAAGCTATTGTGTTCTCCTGGGAAGAAAGAGAAGCCAGATAAAAATAAAGAAAGAAGCTTTGTTCACACAATTTGGGTTGTGTTTTCCACTCAAAATTGTCAATTATGTTTATTGTTCTTACTTCTTAGACTAAATGGGAACTAATGCAGGCAGTCTCTTCCTTGTGTTAGTAGCCCTACGAAAAATTCCAAAACATTCTCACTGGCCTGGATTCCTTAGAAACATGCCACAACAGCAAAAGAACTCCTTTGGCTTATGTTGTCATCTGTCCCTTACAACAAAGTATAGGCTGCTGGCTTCTGTGTTGGAACAGGGGTCTCTTGGACTGTGACATGTCTAACAGGAGTAAAGGCAAAATGCAAAATCTCTCTCTTACGGCCAGCTCTTCCAGTGTACTTAGACCCAATTAAATAAGTGATGGTAACTCGGCGTTCTTGTTTCCAAGAATCAGAGAAACATTGCAAATAGGTTCTCTTCCTCACCCCTTAAGAAGATGATACATTGTGGCCTTATTTCATGATGGTGGTGTCCTTTTTCTTGTGCTTTTCCACCAAGCATAAAAAGAAATCAGGGAAAAAAGGGCGAGGGGGCAGGCTGACCAGGAGAGAAGCTGCAGATCTGTGTCTCTTACTTTCCAGACTCTTACAGTTTTGATGTGAAACTTCTGAAAGTCATGACCATTTCAGTTCTGCACATCAAGCAAAGATATAAATACCTAACTGCTTCTCCCAGTGTGATATGGTGAAGGTAAAAAAGTTAAAGAAGCACAGTGATGAAGAGCATGAGCATATGACAATCTAAACACAAAAATAGCATAGCCATGCTGGATCAGAGGGCAAATACAAATTAGAATGAAATATGAACCTTTCCCCTCTCGATGTAGGAATTCCACCACTCAGATACTGTTAGCATCTATTTTCGTGTCCAAAGCTTTGCAAATGGATTAAGTGTATCAAGTTTGCTTTCCAGCACTTTGACCAAAGGCAGCCTTGACTGAAGCAGAGTCATGGCTTATTTAGCACAGTTTATAATCTCTGTTTCCATGGATTTTTCTGTTCACACTCTGAGTGCTGCAACTACCAGTATTACGCAGTTAATGCAAAACCTTGTCACAGACCTGATGCGGGTATAATCACTTTCAGAAGTGAACAGTGAATCCATGAGCCCGGTTTTGGGTGACTGACTTAGATTTAAGGACCACCGGAGCTGATAGGACCTAGTTATGCCATTGAAAAGGAAAGCCTGTTGATTGCATTTCAATTTTATGAGAATGCTATGCAGATGACACTCAGCTATTTCACAGAAGTTTTACAGTATTGTACAGCAGTCAGGAATGCAGCATTTCTTACAAATGCCAACACTATCCATTGCTTTTCCCTAGGAGGAACTCCACCAGGTTGCAAAACATCTCTTTATGCAGTTTAATTAAAAGTTTAACAATCCTAGATAATTAAAATTCATTGCTAATTGCTACTTGAACAAAATGAACTATTTGCAGGTTTTACAGGATGTAAGAACATTGTAGTTATCTGCTCAGATTTTATTCCTAAAAAATGCTTTACTGAAGTCTTGCACAACATTTAACCATGCATTTTAATGTAAATATAATTGCAGTTCTAGACTTTGAAGGCTTCATCTCAAGAACATTTAATGTGACGAAATACTATTAAGGTAGAATTAGTACCACATAACTTCAGCTATGTGAAAGTTTTGTATCTAGTAAAGTTAGACTTGAGGTTCTTTCTATTATCAACGGTAACAGACAAGTCCAAAGCCTATTAGTGTTGACTGCCTTAAACATCTTAAGCTGGGAAATGCTTATCTGACAGTTGACTCCAAAGGGAGCCTACATAATGAACTTAGACTTGATGACCAACTCCTGTAAAGCTAAGTGAGATGAATCTCATCTTTCATTTTCAGATAATAACAGATGCAATCATTACAATAGCTCCATTTTCACAAACACCCACATTTCATTACAAGACAAAGGCATAAGCTTGATATTATTAACATAATTATTCTTTATAAAACATAGCTATGCACTTAATATAAATAGGAGCAGTTTATTTTCCCATCATTGTTTTAACCGCAGACTTTAATGTATTTGATTGTTCCTCCTTCTGACATGACAATATTATGTATTACTTCTTCTCTGCCTGAAACACTGCTTGTTCCTGGTTTTCATTATGTCTTTCACCTCTCTTTGTTCTCTTATTAGTCTGTTTGTTTTGCTTCCTCCCTTAAGAACAAGGATACATCTTTCTATGACTCACTGTATGTCTGTAAGTTATACTTTCTATTCTTCATAGTGCTGCTTTGTAAGTTATCATTGTCAATAAAACATCATCAAAAACACTTTGAGTGAAATCCTGGTTTGCTTTGGAAGCCGCTTGAAAAATTCCCAAGTCTTCAATAGGACAAGATGTCCTTGTTTGTGAAAATATCTTTTTGAAACATTTAGCCTTCTACAAGTCACTCACCCAGTCTAAATTTCTCTTTAGAACAACTAAAGCATGAAGAAAATAGATAATGTAGGGATTACTGCAAGATACATGATACAATTCTTTTCCTTTCTTCTGCTTCCCATCAACAAAGAATTTAACAGTTTGTCATGAGCAACAAACACTGAGTTTAGGTTATTGCAGTAGTTTTCTTTCAAAATGATGTACATATCACTTTCCCAGAGTAGCTGCATTCCCCAGCGTAGCTGGATTTCAGATAATCATTCCCTTTAAATTAATCAAGGCCTGACTGGTCTCTACTTACTCCATGATGTAGTTAATAGTCTGTAGTGGTGCATTTATAGTACATCCAGATCAGATGTACTGTATCATGATGCTACCTGGAGCACTGGAAACTTCACCCATTTGTCGGAGCTTAACTCAAACAGGAAAAGGACATTGGTTGTGCAATTGGTTACTCTGATAATGAGCATTTGGGTGGTTTAAACAGCAAAATATAAATTATTTCCTGGGTAGTATTTCTTTTGTTCCTAAACAAGTCTAACTCCATAATATCAAAGTATTCTTTTTCACATATTTTGCGTGATGTTTCTGAACATCCTTTGTTATATATTGCATAAATGTTTACTTCTAAACCAAAGTCATTCTAGAGTAAAATGGGAATTTAATGATGAAAAAAAAAAAAAAAAGACCAACAAAAAACAAAAGGATAAATAGTTCTGCAAGTGTTACGATGAGGACTGTCTGTCCTCTTGGTTCCTCCATCACTGCTCTGACTGTAAGATTTGCTGAGCTTTGATTGTTCTTGATTTCAAAGGCCAAGATGCTCAGCTTTTCAATAAAAGGTCTATGGCAAACAGTACCTCAGTTTCCACATTTGAAAAATGAAGGCCCTTAAGGATTCCCCACTTTGCAAGAATTCACTCTTGCAAAGCTAAATTACTTACCAACTGTAAAACATGCTGAGATCTTGCTGTAGAAGATGCTATGACATGGAACCTGAAATACCTGAAATTAGTATTATAATGCTTACAAATGCAGGAAACAGGAAATGCAAACAAAATCAGCAGTTTGGGTGATAGGTCATTTGCAAACAGAATGTGAAGGAGAAGGAAGTCCCTGGGTAGTAATTTGATTCTTTGAAGATTTATACCTGCTGGTGATACTGGCTGAATAAGTATGCTCCAAATAAGAGTATGAGTTGTTCAACTGGGAGATCTGTGAGATGACTTTTTAAAATTCTTTCAAGAAATTTTTTTTAAGACACAAGTTTGATCTCTTTATTGTACATGCTGCTGTAGCAGTGTGGGGACATGCGTTTGAAATATGCCAATTTAGGGCAATTGCATCTACTGTTGTCACATTTTTGTGACATCATTAATAATGTTTGTCAAAATAATGTGCTTTATAGGATCTGGAACTGGATGTCATACTAGGGCTGCTACAGAAGACAATAATCCCAACCTATAGGAAGTCCTGAAGTTGTTGCTTCTTGACAATTTAGTCTGCGTCAGAAGGCTTACATTATTACAGGCATTGGCAGATATTCATGATCATTCTAGTGGTTCTGAAACAACTTAGCATGTGATCTTATAATGGTCTGATGATTTGAATAGTATTTTTTCTCCAGTTGTTGATAACAATATGTCTGAACATACAAACCTTGTGTGGTTTTTTTGTACATTTCAATCTTTAACATTGTATGAAACATGCTCTCTGATAGAATCATGCAGAAAATGTGTCTTTTTATTCATGTGAACTCTAAAAAAATGCCTGCCTTCTTCTTGCACAGTTCAGTTTTCTATTGAACAAGCTGACTTTCTCATAAGGGGATTAATAGAACTGAACTTCTTATTAACTCTCATTATGCTGCTACTCTCAGGAGAGAGGTAGCCCACTCCCAAGTGTAAATGATACATGACAGACCCCAGAAAGAGCATTGAAAATATTATGTAAAAGTGATAGAAATACTTTTCCTGTTACTTGGCAGATTTCTCTCTGTCTGTTGCGGCAATGGTAAGTCTCTCCTATCTTCTCAAACATTTTTCCGTTTTGGTTAAAAAAGGATACCTTTGGTTGAGAAGGGTTGAAATAAAGTGAATAACAGAGAATAAGAAAGTGGGAAGTCACATCAGGTCATCCTTATCTAATAAAATTAACAGTCCATGAAAATTAGATCAGATTAGAATTCATAGTTTAAATGATTGCATAGAAGAAAGTGAATTGTAATCTTGCTTTTTTTTTTTTAATTCTAGGCCAGGAAAGTTGAACATTTTATGGTAACATATCATCAAAATAATGAAGGGCAATACCAGAAGCTTAGGAGAATACTGAAAACACTTCTGAATCCTAAAAGGTAGCAGGTGTCTTCTTTTGTCTTTTTTGTCTTTCTTTCTTTTTTTCTTCTAGTCCAAACAAAAGAGTCTGCAATCTATTAGAAAACAGAAGTCCAATGATCGTCTAGGATTGCAAGAAAAATGTTTGAAAGGAGTGGAAATGTGAATACAAGAGCACAAAATACCAGCAGGAGGGCTATAAAAATGGCTGACACCTATAGTAGCAGACCATCAAGATCCTAGCACACATCTACCTGCAGTTCCTCAGGATAACCCGATCTGAAACAGAGATGCTGGGTAAATCCTGATGAGGTGGGATAGGACTGAGAGATTAATGACTGTTGACTCCTGAAGCATCAATGAGATACACCCCAAACTGACAGCCTCCTAAAAGGAACCCAGTAAGGGTAGGGATAGATTTGAAAACTGGTGCCACTTAGAGAGGAAAACCAGCACTTCTGGGAGTAGGTTCATCCCAGTCTTGACACAGTTCTGAAACAGCTCAGATGACCACAATCACCAGACCACAGAATCAAGTCTGTTATGGTAGCTGTCCACAGTGTATTGTTTAGAACCAAATTTGGAAGTCCAAATGTTGGGAAGCATTTAAAAATTCTAAAAATGTACGTAGAACTGTATCTCAGACTCCCTGACACGTCCACATGGAGCTGCCACATATGACAGAGTACCTATGGGATGTCTTTGAAGCTGCTTCTTGGGATCCAGGCAGATACCCTGGGATATCTGAAGTGCACTGCAGACATCACTTCAAGCAGGTTAATTAATTTGTACAGAAAGTGTTCCGTTCCTACAAAATAAATGCCCAGTGCCACTTGGGAGGTTTCCACAGTGCCCGAGACCCCCAGGCAGAACAGAACAGCACAGGGCTGCATTCACACCAGCCCTGCCGTGTCCTGGTGCAGTGGCTACAGCCCAGGTGAGGCTACTTGCAGCTCCTGAGGTCACACTGTAGAGCCTGTTTCCAGACACCTGAACCTGCTCTGTGCAGCCAGGTGTGAACCAGCTGTCCATGCATGGGGACAGCGGACTTCTAGGTGTTATGGCAGAGATTAAAATAAACATGGCCACCACATCACCAAGGGTTCCAGGGCTGATGGAAGGCCTGGCTTTTGGTTGCCCAGGGAAAAGGGCCATCACTTTTCATCCTCTGCCACACAGAGGGATTTGCTACCTTCTTAAAGAACACTGACACAAAGTATCAAAATTTTGGCAGAGCCCTGGGGTGGAGCTTCCCATGGTGAGTGGAGGTGGCTGCTCCTTTGTTTTTTTGTTATCCTTCCTTTTACAGCCACAGACCCAGACAGTCCCATGGCCAGACCATGGTGCACTCCCAACGCTTCCCTGCACCGCTGCTCAGCCGGAGATTTCTGCAGCTTTTGACAAAGCCATTGACCTAAGGACAAGGCAGCACACACAGCCCCAGGCTGCGTCGCGCCAGGTCCCACAGGCAGCTGGAGGCTCCTCACAGCCCTGGACGAGGGAGCTCAGCGCCACCCGCCCTCTTTGTCTGAAACCAACCTTGAAATAAAATGTTCTGATTCATGAGCCATTGGCTGGCTCTTCTGGTTTGTGTTATGTTCTGGGGGAAACTTTGTGGGCCTTTCTCTTATTGTCCTTATTACATTAAACTACTAGATCTTTATATATGTGTAAAGAGATATATATATATATATATTTATATATATGTAAAGTGTACCTGTGTCTTCCTTATGGGAAGGAAGTGAAGAGCCAATCAGAGGCTGCTCTGAGATCACAGGGGTATGATGATTTCATAACATGGACACCAGCCAATCACATATGAAAACATGTGGGGTGTGAGCCAGGAGTCACGTCCTCCGGTCCATGGGCTGAGGCAGGAGGCAGAGCTCACCCTGTGGTGCATGGGCACCATGCAGACCTCACCACAAGGCTATTTGTTGTCAGGTGCTCAGCTGGGATGTTCTGGACTCTGATTCCGGGAATTTTCACCTGAGGCCATCAAAGGAAAACATTTCACTGTCTTACCTCTTTTATGACAGAAAAGATCCATTATCCTTTTCTATTTGGAAAGTATTGATTGAAATATTTTCATATAGTACATCAAATCCAGGGCAGAATTTTCCAAAGATTTTTCCAATAATTCATTATAAAGGTTCTCTTTAAAACTCTTCACATTCTTAGAAAATCATAAATCTAAGTCAATGACGATAAGGCAATACTGATATCTTAATTGTATCTTGGTAAATTCTCCAAGTCATGGTAGAATCTAAGTTTTATCAAAATATTCAAGCCAATTTCCCCAGATGTCTCTGGGGAAAACTGTGTCATGACAGTTGGCAGAGCACTCTTTTAATTCCTGCATAGTGGAATCTCATTCGCTGTCTATTATTTTTTATTATTGTTTGAATCATTGAGATTACTAATCAGATAATACAAAACAACTAATGCACAGAATTAGAATATTGTCTAGATGAGACTCAGAGCCCTAAACCTGTTGGCAATTTGACATCTATGGTATTGTTTCCAATTATCTTGCTTTGATTTTTTGAGGCAGACCTCTTCCAGAAATGCCAATGCCTATAAAGGAAGTGCATAATAGTCACATTTTGCAAAGCCAAGTGTGACATCCTCATGTTACTCAGAAAGTGTTGAGAAAAGATACTCATTTAACATAGGAAGGGTATTATAAAACGATCTGCCATGATAAATATTAGTCATGTTGCAACACATACCACTTGGAGGTGTTGAAGTAACATTAGGACAGGTGCAGTGGAGAGTTCAGTGGATTAGACTGGACCATTTAAAATGGAAAGCTACCTTGCCCCAGTTTGTCACCCAAGGACAAAAAGAGTGCAAAGAGAGTTGTGAATTCACTTTGAAACAAAGTCCTTCCTCAGAGTTGAAACCTGATTCAAATCCAATACAGTTCAGGGTTAAGGTACTGCTCATGACTGATGATTTACTAACCTGTGGTGCATAAGGTACCAAAACCACTCAAATAATATTCAGCTCAATTACTTTTTAAAAACCATGAAATCAAGTCACTTAATCACATTAGGAATTCCTCATCACTCAGTTTCAATTTTCCACTATGGTCTGTGAAGTTGATGTGGTGTATTTCTGTGGCACCAAGCTGAGGTTTTTCAGTCCTTATGTGACATGTGAATTTATTTTCCCTTATTGCTGATCAATTTTTTCATATTTTCCTATCCTACTTGTTCGAAATGCCTCAATAGGTGTACACGTCTTCTTCACAGATCATTGAGTGTTTGTGAGTCAAATTATAAGCTCTTAAGTCTGTTTTTTTTTTGCAAAACATTTCAGTGGATCACATCTTTTATGACCCAGCACAGTACAAGTGCTCATTTTTGTGGGTTGTGCTAGGGACCCTGGATGTATTGCATGGTGTGTCTGCTAGAAGTGTTGGTAAACAGCACAGAATGGACCAAGCAGCCATTAGAGGTAAGACTCACCTGATCACTTTTCAGTACGTACAATGCAAATTTCTCGCCCTCTGAAGTTGTCTTCCTTTTTAGCCAGTGGAGAAAAACAGGTTATTTTAGGGGTCATTCATTTGAACAGCTTCAGACATTGATTTAGGGTGAAATAAAGAAGTTTTTTTAATTATAATTTTTATGATTATTATTAGAGTAGGATGGTGAGAAACAAAGTCAAAACCAAAACCACTTCCCCCTTTTTTTCAAGCTCAACTTCAGTTGGATGGTTTTACATCCTCCCCACTGTGAGTGGTACAGAGGGATGAGAAATGGGGCCTGTGATCAGTCCATAACAGCCTCTCACTGTCGCTCTTTCCTCCACACACTTTCCCTTGCTTCTGCATGGGTCCTTCTCAGGCTACAATTCCTTCAGGATAAACCTGCTTCATCATGAAATCTTCATAGGTCATACCCTTCAGGGTAATACCACTTGCTCCAGAGTGTGGAGTCCTCCACGAATTGCAGTATGGGTATCTGCTACAGCATGGTCCTCCATGGGCTGCAGGGGAATATCTGCCTGGAATACCTCCTCTCACTCCTTCTTCTGACCTTGTTTTTACCATTGCTCTTTTTGATTCTTTCTTTATCCTCCTCCCTTGCCTGTGTGGTGTTTTGCCCTTTCTTAAATACATTTTCCCAGAGGCGCCACCAGTTTGGCTGATGGGTTAAACAGTGTTGGTTAGTTGGTCTGTTGGAGCCAGCTGGGACTGACTGTATCCAGCACAGGGCAGCCCTTGAAGTCTTCTCACAGAGACCACCTCTAAAGCCTTCTGCTGCCATCACTTTGGCATGAACACCCAGTACTGAGAGCAGTGTATATTTTAGTGCTTTCAATGACAATCAGAAAGGCAAAGAAAGGAAAAGGCAGAAAGAAAATTGAGTTAAACAGTTTTTGGAGAAGGGCCTAGGCACATGTTCACGTTTACCCTTATGGTAACATTTGGGACAATTTTTTACTTACTCCCATCTTCAGTGCTGCGGTATCTCCTGCTCTGGTCCTGGGAAGAATTATTCCTGCATATTGCAGCAATTTTTTACTGCTAACCTTACAATTTTGGAAGACTTGGACCTCCAGGATCACAGAATCACAGAATCACAGAATGTTAGGGATTGGAAGGGACCTAGAAAGATCATCTAGTCCAATCCCCCTGCCAGATCAGGAACACCTAGATGAGGCTACACAGGAATCTGTCCAGGCGGGATTTGAATATCTCCAAAGAAGGAGACTCCACAACCTCCCTGGGCAGCCTGTTCCAGTGTTCTGTTACCCTCACTGAGAAGAAGTTTCTTCTTATATTTAAGTGGAACCTCTTGTGTTCCAGTTTGTACCCATTGCCCTTTATCCTATCATTGGTTGTCACCAAGAAGAGCCTGGCTTCATCCTCGTGACACTCACCTTTTATATATTTATAAACATGAATGAGGTTGCCCCTCAGTCTCCTCTTTTCCAAACTAAAGAGGCCCAGCTCTCTCAGCCTTTCTTCATAAGGGAGATGCTCCACTCCCTTAATCATCTTTGTTGCCCTACGCTGGACTCTCTCCAGCAGTTCCCTGTCCTTCTTGAACTGACGGGTCCAGAACTGGACACAATATTCCAGATGTGATCTCACCAGGGCATAGTAGAGAGGAAGGAGAACCTCTCTCCACCTACTAACCACCCCCCTTCTAATACACCCCAGGATGCCATTGGCCTTCTTGATCACAAGGGCACAGTGCTGGCTTATGTTCATCCTGCTGTCCACCAGGACCCCCAGGTCCCTCTCCCCTACAACAAGCCAGACAGGAGAGATCATATGCAGCAGTGGAATGACATATGTGACTAGTTAAAGTGGAAGAAGCAATCCTTCACAAGCAATCTTAACTTGTAGAAACACTGCTGTAGACATCAGAGAGAAATCAATCAGCAGCAGTCTCTTTGTTCAGTTTGCTCAGATACCTAATGGTATGTTGAGCTCTGTGTTTTACAAACAAAGAATTGCACTTTTTCTCCACTCCTGCAGGAACTCCCAGGAACTTCTGGAACATGTAATTTCCTATAGCATGAGGATTGCATTATACAATGGCCTAAGTCATAACATATTTGCATGTTATTTTACAAGGAAAGTTTAGCTTGCTCTGAACTGGCAGAAATCTGTGTGATAGAGCTCTAAGTCCTGATGACAGTGAGAAAGATTTAGCCCAGGTTCAGCCCATATAAAACCTTGTCAACTGTGACTATGTCTCTACTAGAAATGCAATATTGCCAAGGCAAACCCAGAGCAGAGGAGCTGATGGTGTAATCATCCATGTTGTATGACTGTTAGCACACTTACTGGTACAGTTTTGGCCTATAATAGCCAGTGGTCTCCAAGACAGTTCCCAGGCTCATCCCAAAGTTGAGCATGAGTCAGGAAACATTCTGAGGCAGCTTAGAGTGTGGCCTCCTTCTGAAGCTGGGTGAGATGTTCTGTATTTCAAAGCACAATATGTGACATCCTACCTGACTCAAGGCTGGAGAGTGATCCCTGGTGGGGACTAATATAATCATATTTGTTCAGAAGATAGAAGCTGTTTGTGCCTCCAAAGTGCTGTGTCAACACATTGTTGCCTTAAACTATTGGTAAGTGGACACACCTGCATGATTCAGGCAGCTTCAGTCTGACAAAAGCACAACCGTGCCAGTGGGGTGCTGTGTCCAGAACAATTACCTGGGTCATACGTGATTACTGTGCTATGTTGATGTGATGACCCTCCCCCTGTTCCTGGAGCTAGCTTGGTTGGCATTTAGCTCCAGAGCAATGTGGCTTGTGTTCCATGCTGTCAGGTAGGATGTCCTCAGTGCTACGGCAGCTCTCAGAAACCACAGGAGTGAAAACACTACGTGAGCTAAATAGTTCCTTCTTGACCCCAGAAACATTTAGTCAGTTTTGGTTGGGCAAAACACACTCCACCTCCACAAGCCACCCTACAGGTATGTGCTTCCAGCACCATTTAAGTCCTGGTTTTATTTTCATTTTGGAATTAGCAGATAATTTAGAATTCCCAAGTAAATTTTTGATAAATGCAATAACACTGCTGTTATATTAGTGGTTGTTTTTGTTTGTTTGTTTTGTTTTTTGTTTGCTTGTTTGTTTGTTTGTTTTTAATGCTCTTAGGAAGACTGCAGTATTAAACTTAGAAGAGTTCTTGTCTTCAGGAACTGAGTTGTGAGCTATTTTAGCTTATATTATCATGAAAAATGTATTGGTCACAGTATTAAATTGTCCTCAGTTGACCTTTCAGACCTGAGATACTTGGTAGGTCTCCTTTAGAATGTGCTAGATTCACCTAGATACAGTTATCTTTCTCTTTACATGTATGAAAAACATCAGTTTGACTTCATGTATCACTGTAATTTTACAAAACATACAGAAATTCTGTTTCCTCAGATAAAGATGGAAGGTAATTACAGAAATTCTGTCCCCTGGGGCAGACGTTTGTCATCTTGATTCTTTTAAGAACATGGGAAAAATCCTTAGAGAACAGCCTCTTAGATATTCCCCATCATCGTTCCCTGGCAGGAAATGCAGTTTGCTCCATGTAAATAAAATCCTGTGTGTCCTGACTCCAATTCAAATGTCCTTCAGGATTCACAGAAGGTTCAAGACATACATCTAGAAATCTACCTTATTGCTGGCCATGTTGTCATGGTTACTCTATTTTTCTATTAGTATGATGACAATGGCTCTTGAGACAGACAGTGCTTCATAGTATCTTCCTAAAAGGTCAGCAGTGCTCGTGGTAGTCTATTGTCTGGAAACCATGTCTGTCAGTTGTCCTCGCTTCAGTGAAGTGTGGTGGTGCACAGCAGAGCTTGCTTGGGAAACTCACTGTAAGAGCAATTTTCATTTTTCATCTCGTAAGCCACACTCCATGAAAAACCCAATGTTTTCCCTTACTTATGTGTGACACTTGGATAGAAGGACTTCTGTGGTCAGAAAGAAAACCAGAGAAGTTCACCTTTTCTTCTGCCATTGTTACATATTTAGCAAAATCATACTGGTCAGGGTTTTATGCCTTTCTCCTGTTCGGTGTCAAAATGTAAGGGAAATAGCCTAATCCTGAGATAATTTCTTCAGCTCTGGTAAATGTACTAAAAGAAAATAAGCATAATTAGCCATCTTTTACATAATGAGGTATTCAGATGTGCCTCCCTCAGCAGCATTTCAATAGAGTATATTTCTAATTAGCTAAGTCAGAACCTTTCTATGAAAGCATACTGACTATATCAAAATGAGAGATGATGGCTTTCTCTCAAATATGCATGTTTAATTTTCAGTGTTGACATTCTAATCTAATAGAGGAACCCTGATTCAAAGCCCGCCAAAGTGATTTTTAAAAATGTTATTTAGTATGTTTTGAGTCAGCCTTATAACATGCTTTACTGCCAGATATGAGAGAGTCAATGTATCAAGTAAAGCTAGCATGCAAGTAACTTCTAAGCATTAGATACAAAGATATTCAGGGAAATAAATAGTGGTTACAGAATCATGGAATGGTTAGGGGTGGAAGGGACCTCTGGAGATCACCTAGTCCAACCCACCTGTTAAAGCAGGTTCACCTAGAACAGGTCACACAGGAATGCGTCCAGGCAGGTTTTGAATGTCTCTCCAGAGGAGACTCCACAACCTCTCTGGGCAGCCTGTTCCAGTGCTCTGTCACCATCAAAGTAAAGAAGTTTCTTCTCATGTTTATATGGAACCTCCTATACTTCAATCTGTGCCTATTGCCCCTCATCCTATTGCTAGGTCGCACTGAAAAGAGTCTGGTCCCATACTCTTGACATCCACCCTTGAGATATTTATAAACACTGATGAGATTCCCTCTCAGCCTTTTTTTTTCCCAGCCTGAACAGACCCATCTCTCTCAGTCTCTCCTCATACAAAAGATGCTTCAGACCCCTAATCATATTCATAGCTCCCCACTGGACACTCTCCTGTCATGGTTGAGATGGACAAATGACATAGACGAAGTTCTTCCAGGATGAAAGTAGTAGATACCATTTATTGCCGCAAGTGCATTTTTATACAGTTTACCAATTCATGTGTCTCTTCACTATTGGTTGCAAGTTACAGCAGTAACTCATTGGCTAATTTTGCTATCATCAGTGTTACTTTTCTACTCCTTTCTCTCTCACGGGTACACCTTAATATCTCCGGATACTCCTTTACTCCCATCTTTCTCACAAGTAGGCCTTAATATCTTCAAGGATAATTTCTGTTCCCATGCCCTCCATCAGGGAATCCACAGACCCACTGTAGTTCCCCACACCCTCCAGCAATTCCTTGTCCTTCTTAAACTGGGGAGCCCAGGACTGGATGCAGTACTCCAGATGCAACCTCACCATGGCAGAGTAGAGGGGGAGAACCTCCCTCCACCTGCTGGTCATGCACTTCCCAATGCACCCCAGGATACCATTGGCTTTCTTGTCCACAAGGGCACATGGTCAACCTGTTGTCAAGCAGAACACCCAAATCCGTTTCCGTAATGCTGATTCCAGCAGGTCCACCCCTAACCTGTACTGATGCCTGGGGTTATTCCTCCCCAGGTGAATGAACTTCATCATGTTCTTCTTTGCCCAGTCCTCCAGTCTGCCCAGGTCTCACTGAATGTCAGTACAGCCTTCTGGTATATCAACCCTTCCTCCCACCTTGGTATCATCAGCAAACTTGCTGAGGGTGCACTCAGTCTCTTCATCTAGGTCACTGTTGAACAGATTGAACAGGACTGGACCAAATAATGAACCTCAGGGAACCCCACTAACTACAGACCTCCATCTAGACTCTGCACCTTTGATCACAATCCTCTGAGCTCTACCATTCCACCAGTTCATGATCCATCTCACTGTACACTTGTTCAATCTGCACTTCCTGAGCTTACCTATGAGGATGTTGTGAGAGACGGTGTCAAAATCCTTACTAAAGTCAAGGTGGACAACATCCCTTTTCCCTCATCTACTCAGCCAGTCATACCATCCCAGAAGGCTATCAGGTTGTTCAAACATGATCTCCCTTTGGTGAACCCATGCTGACTACTCCTGATAACGTTCTTTTCCTCTACATGCTTGGAGATGACTTCCAGAATGAGTTGCTCCATCACCTTTCCAGTGATGTAGATGAGGCCTGTATTTTCCTGAATCATCCTTCTTGCCCTTTTTGAAGACTGGCATGATGTTGGCTTTCTTCCAGTCCTCAGGCATCTCTCCTGTTTTCCACAACCTTTTAAAGATGATGGAGAGTGGCTTAGCAATAACATCCACCAGCTCTTTCAGCATGTGTGGGTGCATCTTATCGGGGATCCATGGATTTGTGGATGTTCGGTATGTCTAAATGATCTCTAACCTGATCCTCCTCAACCAAGGGAAAGTCTTCCTTTTTCCAGGCTTTTTCTCTTACCTCCAGGGTCTGGGATACCCAAGGGCTGGTCTTGGCAGTAAAGACAGAAGCGAGGAAGGCATTAAATAAATCTCCCTTTTTGTATCATCTGTCACCATGTAACCCTCTTCATTCAGTAACAGGCCTACATTTTCTCTAACCTTCCTTTTGCTGTTGATGTACTTGAAGAAGCCCTTCTTTTTGTCCCTGACATCCCTGACCAGATTTACTTCCCAGTGGAGCTTGGCCTTCCTCACCGCATCCCTGCATACTCTAACAACCCCCTCATATTCCTCCCAGTTGGTCTGTCCCTTTTCCATGTTACATAAACATCATTCTTCCACCTGAGTTTCAACTGGAGCTCCTTACTCATGCATGCTGGCCTCTTACTCCCTTTACTTGATTTATTCCTCATAGGAATGTATCAGTCTTGAGTTTGGAGGAAGTGATGTTTCAATATTAGCCAGCTCTCTTGGACTCCACTACCTTCTAGAGCTCTTTCCTATGGGATTCTTCCAAGCAGGATCCTGAAGAGGCCAAAGTCACACACTATAAATACGCGACCCTTCTCAAAGACTGTAAATATACATCTTGTTCAGTATCTGGGGGTAAAGAGTTTAATATGTCTTGTGTCTATGTATGGTTAGAACGAAAACACCAACTTCATATAATATTTAGTGATTTAGCCATATGAAGTGAGCAAAGCAGTTGTAGCTAGTTTACTGAAAGCGTAGAAAGGGCTAAAAGAAAATCAAGGATTCCTAAGAATAAGTAGGGATTGTAGAGAACAGTACAAAACCTCAAGAGTGTGAGTAACAAGATATTGAAGTGCTGGAGCGGGTCCAGAGAAGAGCAACAAGACTGGTGAAGGGACTTGAGCACAAGACCTATGGGGAGAGGCTGAGGGAACTGGGGTTGTTTAGTCTGGAGAAGAGGAGGCTTAGAGGTGACCTCATCACTCTCTATAACTACCTGAAGGGAAGTTCTAGCCAGATGGGGATTGGTCTCTTCTCCCAGGCAGTTAGCAATAGAACAAGGGGGCATGGGCTTAAACTCTGCCAGAGGAAATTTAGGCTGGATATTAGAAATAAATTATTTACAGAGAGAGTGGTCAGGCATTGGAATGGTCTGCCCAGGGAGGTGGTGGACCCACCATCCCTGGAGGTTTTTAAACTGAGATTGGACATGGCACTTATTGCCATGATCTAGTAAATGGACTGAAGTTGGACCAAGGGTTGGACTTGATGATCTCTGAGGTCTTTTCCAACCCAGTCGATTCTGTGATTCTGTGATTTCTAAGGTAAGAATCGAAGGAACCATAACTGACTTTGTAGTCTTCTTTATCCTTCATGCTGTCTCCTCCTGTATGCTACATCTGTTCATGCAACCTTTTTCAGACTAAGGTTGAGATGTTTTCTGTGGAAGAGGCAATGCTGCCCACTGCTTTTGCTCTTCCTTGAGGACTCCTGATTCTGATTTTAAGTTCTACATACAGCTGCCATATGACTAAACCTGTTCATCATCTAATTTCTGACAGCTGTATCAGTAATAAAAGCATATAAACAATACAAAATAACAAATACTTAGATTATTATTATAATTTGCAGATAATCATTGCCTGGGGTGATGATAATGGTGAAATCCATAGGGCTTTTTTGGTGCTTGTTATATTAAATGTTTTTTTTAAGAATCAGCTCACTTTTCTTTATATATATATATACTTGTCGTTGTCCATTATGACCAATTCCAATAATGAGTTAGCCTTCCTATGCTATTAAGTAAGGAAACAGAGATCCAGAGAAATCTTCACTGCAACAGGAAGACAGAGGGTAGTATCAGGACCCACAATTTCTAAAGGAATTTACTATGTGTGTTTTATTTGTATAATCTTCTGGCAACATTAAATGAAATGTTTATTTACCTCACGAGAATTGTCATAACAGTGGGTTCATGTTATTTGAATGATGGAAGGTGCTAACTGATTCATAGAATTATTACTACTAGTACATCACGTAAAGGTTTCTTGGCAGGAAAGAATGTTACCTTTATTTCAAACACTTCTTTATACCTTTTTAGAACACATGACTGAGCACAAAACGTGTTAGTGGTTAAACCTACTTGTATGGATTATGAATAGGTTATTTTCTTTTCATCTGCTTAGTATTTTAGATTAATTTCTAGGAAGCTAGGTGATGACCAAGGAACACTGTAGTAGGGGAGCCTAAATATCCTGAGGTAAACATGAAACAGCAGAAATCTGTTGTGTTGTGTTTACTTCATTGGCCTATATGGCACTGAACTCAATTCCTTCTATAATGCAATTCAGCTTTAAATTTGCAAGATTCAAAAATGAACCGGTAGTCCAAATTCACATCTCCCATTTAAAAGGAGGGAGATAGTTACCTGAAAAATGTAAAAGGAAAAATTAAACAGCTGGAATATAAACTTTCAGCATATGTTAGTGTTATTTTCACCCACTGCAAAAACGATATCACCCTGCAAACAAATGAAGTTGAAAGCTCATCTGACATGAGAACATCTGCACTTTTCATGAAGTTCTAAATTTTCTATGAAAACAATAATTTGATTTCATACACCAGGCTGATAGTTGATACTAACGGGCAAAACTCCACCAATATCAAGCAAAAGTTTAACAATGGTAGTATTTTGTGTTTGTTCATCAAAGGCTAGCATAGAGTCCAAACTAATGTTTTTTGTGTTACTGATGAAATGTGTCATTAAGTAACCGAACGTATTTAAGGGTCTTTAGTTCTGTTCATGCTCAGTACATCCTAGCTGTGGTTTATCTTTCCATGGGGTTGAACACCTTTTATTTGAAAGAACCTCTTGCACTTTGTTGTGCCACTTCCTCTACAGTCAACCAATAGACCCTAAAATACAACAATACTCATTGGTTTATAGACCCACAGCTGCTAAGCAGATAAGTAGTCTTTGTTTGTGCTTTCCTCTAGGTTATGAGATATTCTCCTCTAGATGCTGCTCAGATATTTCCTGAGTTAATTTCTATATATCTGTATTCCATTTATGCTGTTACAGTGATTCCCTTTAATAACAACACCTATGAAGAGAGGTCACTAACTCTCTGGGGCAGAAGAGAGTTTTTCTTATTATTACTACAAAATATTTGCCTTTTCTTGAAACCTGTATATTTATAAATACTTCAAAAGAACAAAGTTCATTCAGAATATTGCAGAAGCAGACTATATACATAGGAATTTTAAACAACTGCTATGTAGGTAATGTATGTATACACTCAATCTCTTGTTTTTATTTCTTTCTGTGTATCTATGGTTTGGAAAGAAAGAGACTGATATATTTATTAGTTAAATAATAAATAAATGAATGAAAGAATTCTAAGTTACATTTGTGAGAACTTAATCCGTACAAACAGAGGGAGAAGATGTACTTTATAATTTTCTTATTTTTACTCACATACTGAGGTAAGAATAGACTTTATCTCAGATACTAAGTATTTACTAAAATCAAGTCAATAGCTAAAGAGTACAAACAGATTGGCCATTCATGTATGCCAATATTAAATGCCATAATTTGTACAAATATGAAACTTCACTTTTTCATATGGAAGCATAGGATTTACAATCAGTTCTTCACATAGTAGGAAACCATTCAACTTCCAAGCTGAAGGAGAACTACCATAAAATACAAATAGGTTAGTAAGGATTTAATGATTTTGCTCAAGTGAGAATTGCTGCCTTTGGGGGGTGGGTAGGACAGGAGGGTTTTGGTGAGGAATAGTAATGACTGTAATGTAGAATAAATCGTGTAAAAATTTTGCATGAAAATGCAGCTTAATATACAGTTTACACTTGAACATTTGCTTGTCTAGGAAAAATCAAGATTTTCCTTTAATTTGTTCTCAATAGACATTGGCCTTGGAAACAACCCATCAAGAATCTACCCTGAAGGATTTTTTTTTTTTTTATGCATCCCTAGCATGGACTCCATTATAAATACTTTGCAGGAGAATGTGTTGTAATACACATTTGCACAGGAAACAGCTCTGATGAGAAATGTAACACAGCTTAGCTGGTTGGCACAAGACAAATGGCAGAATTTCTTCTGCCCTTAAATTTGAAGAGGGTTTCAAAGCTCAGACTGAAAAGAACAAGTCACATCTCCTGACATTGTTCCAGTATATTTGAGACCACTTTTAGTACTATGTGTGTTCAGCTCATGTTTTTAAGCTTTTCTTCTACCCTAAAGACCTAAGAATGTAACAGAAACATGAGAGCAAAGATTTTCATCTTACTGTGTGCCTCCAGCAGCTCTAAATCAAGGCAAATAACTTTAATACCTATGTCTTACTCCACCTCTGCCTAACTCATAAGACTGAATTTCTAAGTGCTTAGCAATGTCACTGTGTGATTTTTTTCTCCCTAACACTTACTTTTCCATGTAACCAAACTTATTTTTATGGGAGAATATGCGTTATAGATGCAGAAATATAGATGGCTGTGAGAGGGTTATAACTGTATTACTGTTTCCAGAAGGACAGTCTATGTCTGCAGAAGTCTAATCTCCTATTTCATCCGTATGTGCCAAGATGTGGTGAAAACATTCACTGTGACTAATTTTTAGATAAATCCAAGTCTTGCTGAAGCTGTACAGTATGAAAAATTGTGCTTATCTATTGGTGTTTAAATTTCCAAAATATCTATTATTTTCAAACTTCAGAAACACAATAAACATTCAGTGTAACTGCAGCAATTCATAAAAGTTTGGAGTAACAAGTATCCTTGTCTGTATAAGGATCTTCAGAGTTTGAGCAGACAGAAGAAGGTCCTTGAAAAGTTTTGAGGAGCATATACTGGCTTTCTAGTAAAAACTTGAATACCTCATTAATTAAATATTATGCTGGTTAGGCCATTCTTTGAGTAAAGGGTGCTTGGGAGTGGCTACTGCCTTCAACATCTTGGGAGTCCTGGGATTCTTCCTGCAAGGTTGATGGAGCCCAGCCTGGTGCACGAAGGGATCCAGGGGTCTCCAGCCCGGGTAAATGGATGTGATTGCTGCTTTCTTTTTTGTAGATTCAATCAGTAGTGAGGCTGTGTATCACAGAGAGACTGGGTAAGGTAAGCAGCTGTTTAATTTCCTCTGTCTCCAAGAGCATACCAAAATCCCACTGATACCCTTTTGGGTACTTGAAATACCTTCTCCTGACGTAATCGATGCCAAGGATATTGGGGGGGTGGGTGGTGCTTATGGGTCAGCCAAAACAGGGTGCTTTTGCCACTCATTCCCAGTTGGGCTCACTTTGACTTCTCATGCAGTTAGCTGTTGGAATTCCCCTGTCACTCCAGAAATACAGACTTCTGCCCCATTATAGCTTGATGGTATTAGGGTACATTGTGCACTGGTGTCCACTAGAGACTTTTGCTCCTGGGAGCCTGATATGACACATAGTCCAATAAACCCAGCTGTCCCTTTCTTCCATCTAGTCCTGATCATAGAATTATAGAATAGTTTGAGTTGGAAGGGACCTTCAAAGCTCACCTAGTCCAACCCTCCTGCAATAAGCAGGGACATCTTCAACCAGATGAGGTTGCACAGAGCCCCGTCCAGCCCGACCTTGAATGCTTTCAGGGTTGGGCCATCTACCATCTCTCTGGGCAACCTGTTGCAGTGTTTCACCACAATTATTGTAAAAAATTTCTTCCTCATGTCTAGTCTGAATTTCCCCTCTTTTAGTTTAAAACCATTGCCCCTCGTCCTACCGCAACAGGACCTACTAAAAATTCTGTCCCTCTTACTTATAGGCCTCTTTTAAGTACTGAAAAGCAGCAATAAGATCTCCTTGGAGCCTTCCCTTCTCCAGGCTGAACAACTCAAATTCTCTCAGCTTTTCCTCATAGGAGAGATGTTCTAGCCCCCTGATAATTTTTGTGGCCTCTGATCATAGTATTCGTTACTTGCTTCTAGTAAAAATGAATCAGAAGTCCCTTCAACAGGGTCAGAGATACAATCAGCCCTTCTACTCCAGGGAACTGCCTGCTGGAAACTGGACTGACATTTTTCCTAGAATCAATCATAGAAAAGTAGAATATCAAGTTGGAAGGCACCACAAGGATTATGTGGTCCAACCTCTCTTGACAAAAACACAGTCTAGACAAGATGGCCCAGCACACTGCCCAGCTGAATCTTAAAATGTCCAATGTTGGAGAATCCACCACTTCCCTGGGGAGATCATTCCATTGGCTGTTTTTCTTATAGTGAAAACTTTCCCTCTTGTGTCTGATCAGAATGTGTCCAGGAGTAACTTGTACCCATTGCCCCTGGTCTTTTCCGTACTCATCCTTGAAAAAATATACGAAGCAAGGAATACACAACACAACCACTCACCAACCTGGAAAAACAGTGGCTGGCCCACTCCTGAGAAGTGATCCTCTGAGCAGTGATTCCCTCCCCCAGCCAGCTCCCTTCGTTGTATACTGAGCATGATCTCACATGGTATCGAATATCCTTTTGGTTAGTTTGGGTCAGCTGTCCTGGCTGTGTCCCATCTTATCTTCCTGTGAAAATTAACTCTATCCCAGCCAAACCCAGGATATTATGCACTCTTGTTCTATGCCATGTACTTCATGCCCAGATCGTACACTTTCCCATTGATCAACAACACTGTTCTTGATACATATATACACACACACAGACATAATTCCTTTAGTCTATGGGCCATCCCTTTAAAATGTCTATTAAGTTCATTTAATCCATGACTTTGGGTTTCATCTGTCATGGCAGGAGAGATGGTATGGGTGCTGAATCATTGCATGCTGCATCTGGAGCCTGTGGTTGGTATAGCTGGCATGACCCATGCCCACAGTCTGTGGGCTCAAGATGTTGATCTTGAGGAAGTTGCTTGGCACCAGTTGCTGAAGCCAGTTCTAGTTCCATCACTGATGCACTTTGCTCAGTTTCATCAAAGTTTGTTCTTCATCAATTTGGGTGATTCTTACTCTAATACCATTGATGTACCATATAGCAACTATAGTAGTGACAACGTACAGTGGCAGAGTTATTTAGAAATTAACATCACACAATTTAATTCACTGGTTGTTCTCATCCAAAATCAGATCCCCTTGAGGTACACATCAGATTTCTCCATCCTACTGGTCAGCCCGGTTTTAAACATTTACACCCTTTTCTGTTTAATGCCCTCTCTGTTCCCCTTTGATTCTCTTCTGTTTCACATTCTTTTATCAGTTCTCATGCTCCCACCACCCCATGTCAAATATGGCAGATGTTCCTTTTGTTCCCCCTTTTCATGAGTTGTAAAGTCTAGGTTGGCCCTTTTGAACACTGTGCCTGGAGTTTCTTAATGGCCCAACAAATAGTCATTGGGGACTTCTGATCTTTGTCATCATCTCTCTTATCCTGTGTCTACCAGGTTTGTGTCTCTGCATGTTCTGTTTAGCATTTCCTCCTTTATATATTGTCTCCTTTACACTGAAAAAATCCTTCATCTGATAGCTTTAATGAAACAGATGCTCTCACCTTCCATGTACCCTTACACTTTGTGAAGAAACAGAACCTACAGATAAGCAAAAAGCACACATGTCATCATGTATAGGGAAATGAAGCATATTTTATATATGATGTCTCAGATTTGCCTGCTTGAGATTAACATAGATAAATTAATATGGAGAAACCATTTTGAGCGGCGGAGGAACACGCAGGTCGACTCAATATGAGTGATACAGCATAGTTCGATTTATTAGCCCGAATAGCATATACTTATACAGTTCACGATAATTATGCATATCTGTCACCTACTAATTGGCTTAAGCTCTAACAGTCACATTTGCATGGTCCTCCTACTTGCAGTTACTAGCTATGCTTGTTCTACGTTCCTGTGCTCTTGCTTCTCCAAAGCTGTTTATGAGACTCTGCCAAGGTCACAGTGTCCTTGCTGATTTTGCTGAAACAGTCAGCGATTCCCACTGCGGCCTAGTCTTGCTACTTATGCTAAGATCTTCAGAACAGGCTTTGCTTGTACAACTGCTCTATAGACCCATGTCCTTATCTTTAAGCCATTCTCCAACACACTATCAATATCTGAGATGCTTAAATATACTACATAGGTTTGGAAGGAGCTCAGTAAAAATGTTTTCCTAATCTAATATGACTCTTAGGACATACACTTCTTCAGGTAGTGGTCAGGATGTTTTTTTGAACATGTTACACTATTGCACAATTTATCCAAATGTAGGCCAGGCACTCCGTATTTGAATTTTTTTTCCCATATTTTTCACTCATCAGAAATCCAAATTTAAAGGAAATACACTTAAGAGTTTCAAGGTTTTCCTCTATCAGGAGTTGCTGAGTGGTTAAGCTACATAAGCATAGGTGTCTTGTGCCACTGCAGGTACCCTAGGGTATTGTCCAGCCTCAAGATGCCCATGAAGAGTTAATGGGACTCTGGTAGTCTTGGGACATACTTGGTGACACCATATGGACATCACATGCACATTCACCAGGCACCTCTCTTTATGCATTTGAATGTCTCAGTTTTCAATGTATTAATAGAACAAGTCTAGAATGATTAATAACTTCTAAGGACATTGGATAAAGCCTAGTATTTTTCTCATCTCATAATATTTTTTATTTCATTTTTTTCTTCTAACAGTCTGGATGGAAGCAATAATGAACCACAGATTTTCATGAAGGCACTTATTTGAAAAAGAAGAAGAAAAAAGTAAAATACTGTTCAATGTATACCTTGACCTTGTTTTTTTAAATCTTATTTTTACTATGATTCAGTTCTCACACAGAATAAGAATATGTTTCTAAGGAAAAAAAGTCATTTGAAGTACTTAAAAGGGATGTAGAGACAATGCTAGTGTGTTTTGACTTGAAAAAATTATCTGAAACCACAATACTCCTATGAATATTTTCAGTTCAGATGAACCAACCTTATTTTTGAGGAGCAGCTACAAAACATTTGCATGGACCATCTTCATTCAGCTCCTGAGCTTAGTTCTGATGGATGTATGCTGATAATTTCTTCCTGTTGCAGGAAATTCATGGTCCAGTGATGTTGAATGACCTCACTGTTGAGCACTCCTAAATGTTTTCCAGAGCAGAGCAGAGCAATACAAGAAGGTTAGAATGGGGGAATCAAGGTGGCTCAATAATCCCAAAGTCATGGCATTTAAAAGACATTTTGCTCATGCATATGCCTTAGCAGGGTAGTTTGGGCATGTTTATGATGCAGAGAATGTATGGTCATCTTTTGAGCTTGCACATAGGCCTTCTAGACTTAAAAAAATGCTCTCATCTTCTGAGTTTAGGCCTCCAGGTTGCCAGTGCCTCAGGTAAGGATGCTCAATAAAACGTTTAGTTTTATGTCTGTGTGAAAAATACTTAGATATTTAATATATGAAGAGAGGCTATGCTGTTGCAGAGAGAATAGAATTCTTCAGTGGGGTTTCTTCCTGCTTTTTACACTTGGTAATTTGTGCATCAATACAAATTCACTGATTCCAGTTTCTCACTTAGAGTGGTCAAAATGAAAGAAGGTTTAGGTCACTTTTTATATGAAATGTCTCAATATTGTGTTTTCTTTCGCTGCTTTTTAATTTAATAGCTGCATGGATGCTTGAATATCTCCTGTTTTATTTCATCTTTTTGTCTGATGCAGTTTTAGGATTTAGAGGAAAGGATCATCATCTGATTTTGAAAAGGATTTAAAAGTCTTCCCTCTCTGTTATTTCCAAAGACAGAGAAGCTCCTTAGAAACGTGGGTGTCTGTCATGTAGGCACAGAAAGAAAAAAGCAAGTACAAAGTGGTGATTATTTCTTTTTAATGCTTTGAAACTCTCACTGCTAGCAACATACAGACTTCCTCTTTGTTGTTAGCACGTCTACCTTTTTTACTTGAACAGTTTGTTTTACAGAAATAGATCTAGGCTCATAGCATATTTCTTAATGTCTCTCATTTTCACTGCATATTAACATGGTCAGACAAAGTATTCTGTCACTTTTAATTCTGGAAATTATTTATGCAGAAATTATGAATCACAAAAAAATGATCTTATTGTATTTCATGTTTGTACCAGCAAAACTAATGTTGTATCAGACAATACTTCATCCACAGGTATTTTTCACATCTCTTTCATTTTTAGGCATTGTTCCTCTTTATTTTACAATTGAAATTCTATCATTCTCTGTATAATGAACAACAAGAATGAAAGTCAAGTGTGATGGGAGCTGGTGGAATGAGTGCTACAGGTAGGTGAGGCTATACCGATAAATATGAAGCTGATCATCTAACCCAAACACATTTGTACATGTAATCTGGTGTCTTTTCATTGATGGCTGAGTTGGTATCTGAACATAATGTACAGTTTTATCATGAAATGAAATTATACTCAGGAACATTTAAGTTGAAATGCTAGGGAAAACTGAACAGTGGCACAGGTTGAAGCAACTGTGGAAACTGATAAGAATTTCAGACCCCCATTTGTTTAAAAGAATCGACAAGGATCTGGAAAGGACAGTAATACCTCAACATTTGGGGAAGGTATGAACATTCATAAAGTTTTGCAGGTCCTATTGCATTGTTTTCTGCTCCATACTGCCAATGTATACTCCCCTGTACTCTCAATTTGAGAACCTAAACAATGAGAGGGAAAAGGTAGTGCATTCATTAAAGCATGAGAGTTGCAGTCAGTTCTCTTACTGATTTACTTCTACAAGTCTGTGCAAATCATTACCATTTCATATTATAGTGAGCCCATCAGTCCATAAAGACTGCAGCATTTGCCCATATCAGAAAGACGTTGCATGTATTCATTTGTATGTATAAAATATTTTTTACAGAGGCTAATATATTTGCTTAAAAATGAACCTGGTCTTCAGCTTTGGGGAAAAAAACCAACAAACCTTTCTGATCAAATCCCCAGGGAAATGTTAAGTTTCTGGTTTTGTTTTGCCACTTTGATGCTTTCAGTGACTTTTCCAAATAATGTAAATGTCTTTAACAATAAAAAATAGCTCATCACTCTGGAATGCTGACAGCAGTCATGATTTGTTTACCTTTTTTGTATTTTAAATGTACGGAAAGTTGATGTGTTCTTTTTAAGCAAAAGAATAACTTTCTTTATGGCTGCAAAAAAACCTATCTGCATTTGTTTATGCAAAGCCAAATCTGCCTCAGAACATGGTACTTCCTTTACCTTCACAGAATCACAGAATGTTAGAGATTGGAAGGGACCTCAAAAGAGCATCTAGTCCAATCCCCCTCCCAGGATGCCCTCTCTTTTCAAACATGGAACAAGATGTGTCTTAAATTATGCTTTGTATTGTAACATGCACATTCCTGCTGTTTAATGATACACCCATAATAATTATTAGAATGTAATAATAAATTAAATTTCAATGCTATAGAATTTATAAAGCTTTAAATCCATAAACAAATAAGCAGAAGTAATGGCTCCTAATTAATTGCCAATTGCATTAAATCTTACTCACAACAACATACCTGTTATTTCTTCTCTGCAAATGAAAACCAATGGAGACAGAAAGTTATTTTAACTCAGTAGTGTGCGTGTAACCCATGTATCCACGTTATCACATATAATACCGCCAAAGGATTTTTATACCTTCCCACGATGCAGCCACTATTGACCACTGTCAGAAATTCGGTGCTGGCCTTGATGAACTTCAAGTTGCATACACTTCCATGTGGAAAATAAAATAGAATTCCCTGGGCTAGACCTATTTCTTACATTAGATAATTCTGGAGTCATTTTATGACAACAGTGGACTCACCCTGGTGTAAAACTGCAGAGGTCCCATCCAACGAGACCTGGACAGGCTGGAGAGTTGGGCGGGGAAAAATTTAATGAAATATAACAAGAGCAAGTGTAGAGTCTTACATCTGGGTAGGAACAACCCCAGGTTCCAGTATAAGTTGGGGAAGGACCTGATAGAGAGCGGTGTAGGGGAAAGGGACCTGGGAGTCCTGATGGACAGCAGGATGAATGTGAGCCAGCACTGTGCTCTTGTGGCCAGGAAGGCCAATGGCATCCTAGGGTGTATTAGAACGGTTGTGGTTAGTAGGTGGAGAAAGGTTGTCCCCCCCCTCTACTCTGCTCTGGTGAGACCACATCTGGAATATTGTGTCCAGTTCTGGGCCGCTCAGTTCAAGAAGGACAGGGAACTGCTGGAGAGAGTCCAGCATAAGACAACAAAGATGATTAAGGGAGTGGAGTATCTCCCTTATGAGGAAAGGCTGAGGGAGCTGGGTCTCTTTAGTATGGAGAAGAGGAGACTGAGGGGCAACCTCATCCATGTTTATAAATATATAAAGGGTGAGTGTCACGAGGATGGAACCAGTCTCTTCTTGGTGACAACCAATGATAGGACAAGGGGCAATGGATTCAAACTGGAATACAAGAGATTCCACTTAAAATTGAGAAGAAACTTCTTCTCAGTGAGGGTAACAGAACACTGGAACAGGCTGCCTGGGGAGGTTGTGGAGTCTCCTTCTTCGGAGACATTCAAAACCTGCCTGGGCATCTTCATTTGTAACATCATCTAGGTGTTCCTGGTCTGGTAGGGGGATTGGACTAGATGATCTTTCGAGGTCCCTTTCAATCCCTAACATTCTGTGATTCTGTGAAATCAGAATCAAACTGTAGTGCTTTCTGTTGGTACCTACTCACTATTTTCATTGAAGATAAGACTGGTGTGAGCATCAAGATCCCCCGATTTGAAACTTTTCACAAATTCCCAAGACAAAATTATGTAATAATTTCTGCTTTCTATACTAAGCATCAGGTCTTGATACTGAGCTAACTGTTCACTAAGAAAATTTTTATCAAGAGTAAAATGACTGTATCGTAAAATGAGAGTTATTAAAGAAAGAAGAGAAAATACTAATAGTTGATGATTATTTTATAATATTTTTTTTCTGAAATTACAGATTATGCATTCTCGTCTCACCCAGAGGATATAATTAAAGTCTACAAGCCATGGTAGTGCTTCTAGAATTCTTATGATGCTTCTACAATTGCTATGAACTAAATTTTGAAATTGTTTAATTCCTTATCTATATGCATAAGATGACATGAGTGAAAATTATTTTGATAAAGAGATATTTTCAAGAGCTGAAACACCTTTTGTGTGATTCTATTACCGTTGAATTGGTGGATCTAATTGCTAAAGTAATTTGCTAGGTGTTTGTTATCCAAATGTTTCCAAACCAGGTGGAGGATGCATATGTCATTTAGAAAGACATCAGAAATTTTTTAGTTAAAAACAAATACAAAATAGAGGTGTTGGATATATGTTAATATTTTGGTCATTAGAAATGGCAAGATAAAGACTTGAGAAGGCAAAGTCCAAAAGATTTGTACATGCGACAGAAACTCATCATCCAGGATGACCTTATTTAGGTTTTCTTTTTATATCTGCAGTAATGTATTTGTGGAGACAATTTCTGTAGAGTTACGCTGAGTTATGGATTCACTGATTCATTGGTCAATTTTTTTAGTATTACATCAGTGTCAATGTGGTTTTGAGGAAGACTTATTTATCTCTGAGGTGTAATCAGGAAGCTGCATATCCAAATAAGACAAATTGCACAAGCAATTATTGTGGATGTAAAAATGTGTTCATAATTTGCACTTGTAAACTGTGGGAACAAAAAAGGTAGCCCATACTTAAATATCCATCTTCTGTATTTTTACTCAAACTCAGGGCTAGGTGATAGTTTATAATAGCAAGACCATATATCAGTTTAAAACATTTTGATTTTGGCCAAGTGGCTGCCACTTTAATGTAATCTTTTAACAGTGCTACCTGCCAAGTTGAATTTCTGCTGCGATACCAGAAACAGTTCCCTAACATTGTGAGATTAAGAAACAAAGTATAAATTAAATAAAAAGGGACATTGGTAATTTTCCAGAAGCGAAATGAAAATAGAATATGAATTATATGAATTAGCTATAGTTGTATGCCTGGCTATAGTCATACTCTGGCTAAATTTTTCCATAGATGGGATGATACCATGGAGAGGAGAGAGGAGAGGAGAGGAGAGGAGAGGAGAGGAGAGGAGAGGAGAGGAGAGGAGAGGAGAGGAGAGGAGAGGAGAGGAGAGGAGAGGAGAGGAGAGGAGAGGAGAGGAGAGGAGAAGATAGTTTAAATAAAAGGATTTTGATTCTGTGTAAGTCCATTCACTAACAAAACTTTCTCTTTGTCCTCTTCAGTGGGGACATTTCAGACCTTCAGATTATTTCACAAGGAATAACTTCTGCCTGTACATACAGGCAGAAGCTGTGGTACTTGCAAGCAAAAATCAGAACTCACTGGGATGCATCAACCTTTTCGATGTTAGTGAAACAGTGACATGTTGTAAACATGTAATGCTTCGTTACTAGCTCATTAGCAATGAATTTGAATTATTAAAGAATAGTTTGATAAGAATAAAACTATATTTGCATTAAGTGACATAGTTTAATGAATATACATTTCTGATAGTTTATAGTTTCATCAAGGTGTTAATAGAAAGTCAGCCAGGTGTACTATTATTCTTTCTATTGTCTTGCTTTAGTTATGCTCTAGAAAACTTCACTAAAATCAACATCTCCATTTGATACATCAGAGGCTTATAAAATAAGAAGAAAAGGAGACACAAAACTTGTTGAATTCGGTTTACAATATCATTTTGCCATTGATTTATGCCTCTGCCTTTTGAAAGTGTAATTTAAAATCTGTCCTTGAAAACACAGATCATATCATGCTGCCAAGTACTTTCCAAATAGCTTAAGAATTATGTCTTTTGCTTGTGTTATGAAATCAGTTTGCATTTCCTGAATCAACATATGGAAATATTCAGTATTAGGGCAGTTTAAGATATGTAATCAGACTTGATATCTTCTGTGATTTTTACAAATGATCTAACACAGTCACAAATGAGCTATCAAATTCCAAAAGAGAGCAACTATTTTATCTTGCATCTCACCTCATAATAGACTTGCTTCTAGTATCATTTCCCATGCCAATGTTTAGATGTAGAAACATTTGTATATATATAGATACACATATATACACAATATAAAAGTCATAATGTGTATGTTTTAAAATGTTTTCTAATTTAGTAATTGCATTTATGAAAATGAAAAGTATCTAACCTTCTTCTAATCTGGAGTTCTTCTACCTCTAACACGGAACTTCCCAGACCTCCTGAGCTAAATAGTAATTGTGGAGACAAAAAAAATCTGGAAGTTTTATAGGTAGTGTTATAAGTAATTTTTTGTATCTGAGAAGAGTGGTTAAATGTTAAAATATCTGTCCTATGGAAATTGCTAATCCTTTCACATTTGTTTTCTTTCTGTTTGGCATAGCAAGTTTGAATAGATTTTTTTTTTTTTTTTTTACAAAAGTCTTTTGCACTTTTTACATCATCATAAAACAGAAAATTCAGAAAAAGGGTCAGACTTTGATATTTGTGATTATAATAAAATATTTGAATATTTCCAAAACCAGACAATATTGGGCTAGGATTAATAAAGCCTCCCAGATATGCGTATATAATTCTGATGACACATGCTTTTTACTGGCTAAACTTTTGTTGCATAGTGTGTGTTTTCAAGAGGTAATCATATGATTTTCATCATGTGTCACAATTTCAAACACAAAAAGGCAGTGTTATGTCATGTAATCAATTCACAGACCTGTTTCTGTTTGAGAGAATGAGGAAGGGATGCACTTGGATTCTAACCCCATGAGGTCCTACAGCAGCAAAGTACAGACAGAAGTTAATGAGGACTGCAAGATAAAATATTGCTATTTATTTCAAAACCCAAGAGTTTTCTTGTTATAGTCACCCTGACCTAAAACATTAAGAAGTTGATTTTCCTGTGAGGAAATTTTATTGGAAAATTGTTTACAGAAACTGCATTTTCCCCTCAAGGAAAGAGGAGAGGGAGAGGGAGAGGGAGAGGGAGAGGGAGAGGGAGAGGGAGAGGGAGAGGGAGAGGGAGAGGGAGAGGGAGAGGGAGAGGGAGAGGGAGAGGGAGAGGGAGAGGGAGAGGGAGAGGGAGAGGAAAGGAGAGGAGGGAAGGGAAGGGAAGGGAAGGGAAGGGAAGGGAAGGGAAGGGAAGGGAAGGGAAGGGAAGGGAAGGGAAGGGAAGGGAAGGGAAGGGAAGGGAAGGGAAGGGAAGGGAAGGGAAGGGAAGGGAAGGGAAGGGGAGAAAAAGAATTGTTTACCAGATTTATCTGTGAATCAATAATACACCAAACCCTTAACACAGTATTTTGAAGTGTTGCTGGTGAGTGTTTCATCCTGATGGTTTATGACAACACTAGTTGCAGGGACAAGCCAATTAATAGGAGCTGAATGGACCTATCTAGGACATGTGAAGCTGTGAACAATGAGGTCCAAAGCGAACAGCAATAGACTTGGATGTGAACTCCTTTTTCCTCTTGTCCTATCACTTCTAACTGGGGAGAAGAGACCAACACCTGCAATGTTACAACCTCCTTTCAGGTAGTTGTAGATAGAACTATTTCCAAGGTAGCTGGAGCCAGTGCCTTGGTAGCATTAATGAGGCAAATTCCTAGTCCTTCACCTCTCCTCAACACAAAAAAACAAGGTTTGTTGTTGTTTCACTACATACAGTAGTTTGATTTGCATTTACAACAATCCACAACCCGAAGATGTTTATTTCTTGGAAATTAGTTATCCAATTTGCATATCTTTTCATATTACTAATTATACACTGTTGAATTATAACTGGTAATGCCCAAGAGTAGTGTATTGACTATGAAGCATACAAAGTACTGTCCTGTTCACTAAAATCTATAGATCTCAAGGCCGGGATTTGCTTTCCAGAGTACATTATGTGATCTGTCAGTTTATCATTGAAGCTCTAAGTTACTCTGAAATGGATCTCTTAAAATAACATGCAGCAGCTCGTTGACTAGTTTACACAAGGTATTATGACATTTTTAAAGCCAGTTTACAAATTTAAGATATGGAGCAACCTATTGATTCATGTTTGAGTGCTATAAAATCAATCACGATAAACAGCTTTACTAAATAATTTAGAACATTAAGAAAGCAAAAAGGATAAAGAAAACTGAAATGCTGACAACTGGTCAGAGCTATTATGCTAAACATAACATGTATTTGAACGTCTTTCACAGCTTCTGTGCTTATAAACCTCCATTTAGTAGTTATAATTTTAAATTATGTTTTATGAACTAGAAGGAATAAAAGCACAATGGATTTGTCAAAATTGATTTTTATGTGAGTTATGATTAGACAGGGAAATACTACTGCTGTATTACTGGAAGGACCCAAGCAAGAATTTTATATGATTAAACCCCTGGTCATATAGGCAGTCTCCAATGTGTTATACCTGTACTTAGAGGACTTATTTCTTCATAAATCTTCCACATTTCTAATCGTCTCACATAGACTTTCCAAACCGCCTGGGTTTTGTCATGGTAACAGCTTAATTTATCTCATTTCAAACAAGTGTGATGAAAAATTGTCAGAGATCTCTACAGTGCTGCCAAACATTTGTTTTCTTTTAGCATTCTGTTTTTATAACTGACACTTTAAAAAATTTTAAAGTTCTTGTTTGATTTACTGGACTGAATTAATAAGAAGATTGGTTAAAATGGACATTGTGAGGTTTGTTATTCCTTTTGCTTCCTAGATTTCGTACTAGAAGCCCTGGCATGGTACTTAGTACAATATTTTGAAATAAGAGTTTCCAAATTTTTCTTGCTCAACTAACAAGATATGGACTTTAGCACTCATTAAAAGTATACTGGAATCAGGAGATACCAGCCAGGCACAACAGTTGTGCAGATCCAGTTCAAACTAAACTAAATTTAGGAAGGTCTAGCCAGCAAAACTTCAGAAAAATGAATGTTTCTCTACACCTTCAGTTTAGTGTCCAGTATTTACAACAGACTTTGTTGTTTAATTTTGCACTGAATTCCACCTAAGCCCTTATTCTAATTTTGCATATTCATACTGAATAATAACTCCTTGAAAAACTATTTATGAACAAAACCATTTTAAACAGTTACATTTGCAGGAAGGTATATTTAGTCCAACTGTTCAGAGTCACAGAATGGTTTGCGTTGGAAGGGACCTCTGGAGATCATCTAGTCCAACCCACCTGCTAAAGCAGGTTTACCTACACAGGAATGTGTCCAGGTGGGTCTTGAATATCTTCAGAGAAGGAGACTCCACAACCTCTCTGGGCAGCCTGTTCCAGTGCTCTGGCACCATTGAGGTTTCTTCTCGTGTTTAGATGGAACCTCCTGTGCTTCATTCTGTGTCTATTGCCCATCATCCTATTGCTAGGCAGTACTGAAAAGAGTCTGGTCCCATCCTCTTGGCATCCACCCTTGAGATGTTTATAAACATTGATGAGATGCCCTCTCAGCCTTCTTCAGGCTGAATAGACCAAGCTCTCTCAGTCTCTCCTCAAAAGAAAGATGCTCTACATCCCTAATGATCTTTGTAGCCCACCGCTGGACCCCCTTCAGTAATTCCTTGTCCTTCTTGAACTTGGGAGCCCAGAACCAGACGCAGTACTCCAGATGTGGACTCACTAGGGCAGAGTAGAGGGGGAGGAGAACCTCTCTCAGCCTGCTGGTCACACTTAATGCATCCCAGGATACCGTTGGCTTTCTTGACCACTGCTGACTCATGGTCAACCTGTTGTTGACCAGAACTCCCAGCCCCTTCCGCGCAATGCTGCTCTCCATGAGGCCCACCCCTAACCCATACCGATGCCTGGGTTTATTCCTCCTCAGGTGAAGGACCCTACACTTGCCCTTGTTGAACTTCATCACTTTCTTCTCTGCCCAGTCCTCCTCCCTGTCCAGGTCTTGCTGAATGGCAGCATAGCCTTCTGGTGTGTCACTCCTTCCTCCCAGCTTGGTATCATCAGCAAACTTACTGAGGGTGCACTCAGTCTCTTCATTCAGGTCACTGATGAACAGGTTGAACAAAACTTGACCCAGTACTGACCCCTGGGGAGTCCCAGTAACAACAGGCCTCCAACCAGACTCTGAACCATTGATCACAATCCTCTGAGCTCTGCCATCCCACCAGTTCATTATCTATCTCATTGTGCACTTGTTCAATTGGCACTTTCTGAGCTTACCTATGAGGATGTTGTGAGAGATGGTGTCCAAAGCCTTGCTGAAGTCCAGGTGCATAACATCCACTGCTCTTCCCTTGTCTACTCATCCAGTCATACTTTCATAGAAGGCTATCAGGTTGGTCAAACATGGTCTCTCCTTGGTGAACCTATGCTGACTACTCCTGATAACCTTCTTTTCCTCTACGTGCTTGGAGATGACTTCCAGAATGAGTCATTCCATCACCTTTCCAGGGTTGGAGGTGAGACTGACTTGCCTGTAGTTTCTTGAGTCATCCTTCTTGCCCTTTTTGAAGACTGGAGTGATGTCAGCTTTTTTTCTAGTCCTCAGTCACCTCTCCTTTTCTCCACGACCTTTCAAAGATGATGGTGAACAGCTTAGCAATAACATCTACCTGCTTTCTCAGCACTCATGAGTGCATCCCATTGGGGATCATTGATTTGTGGATGTCCAGTTTGCCTAAAGGATTTCTAATCTGGTCCTCCTCAAGCAAGGGAAAGTCTTCCTTTCTCCAGACTTTCACTCTTACCTCCAGGGACTGGGATACCTGATGGTCAGTCTTAGCGATAAAGACAGAAGCAAGGGTGGCATTCACTAGAACTGCTTTCTCTGTATCATCTGTCACCAGGTAACCCTCCTCATTCAGCAACAGACCTACATTTTTCCCTAGCTTTGCTTTTACTGTTGAGCAATATTATTGTTCCAACAATACTATTTCTATGTGAAAAACTAACTTTTACAATGGAGTCTGCTCTTTGCAATTAGTAGGACTGTGTTTCTGTGAATAGTAATCTGAATTATTTAATTTATAATTATTGGAAGAAACAGATTTTTGGCAAAGATTGTTGAACATTGATGAAAGCAAACCGAGAATATTCTTAGCATGGAGTGTTAGTACAACAACTGCATTCAAACGGAGTATATTTTTTCAATGTGATGATGCTCACTGTCAGACATATGCAACAAAACACTGACAGATCTGAAGACTGCAGAAGTTTGATTGTTTCTGTAAGTATGTATGGGACTGCAGATTATAGAACCATTCTGTGGCTTTCCAATATCGTTAGCTCTGCTTTGTCAAGCAGCTTCTTCAGAGAAAAAAGGCAGGCAGATTATTCTGGCAGAAGTATTCACTAGTGGTTGGGCTGATGCAAACATACATTGGACTTCACAAGAGCTCCCACTCTCAGTCCTGTTTTTCCTCTTTTCTTGGGAGAGAGCCATTAGTTTCTGCCCCAGTGGGAGCTGGGTCAAAGCTGGTCCACAGCCCAAGGACAACTTCCAACTTCAGGGTAGAGAATAACCCTTGAAAAATAAGTTATGGTCATAATTGGCAAACAAAAAAGAGCAAAATGTGTCATATTACTTGGTATAAAATGTTGGCCCACTCAGTACTTAGTACAGATGCTCTCTGAGTGAGTCATTTGTGCAACATACTAAAACCACAAATCAGTTCATCTCTTGGAACAGAAAAACATAGAAACAAACTTGAGCTTATTCATATTCACAGAGATATCTTATTTCTACATTGAAACTTTGGCCTGTGTGAGGTTAGCAGAAATAGGATGAAATTATAAAAGAGTGTTTTTTTTAATTAAAGTTTGTGATCTGTTAGCTATTCAGATTTGGAGGACGTGTCTAAATAGTTTTTAAAATATTAGATATATCCTTTAATTAAAATGTGTTTTAAATCTCTAATTGTCTGGTCATTTTTCTAGGCTTTGGTTCAGCAAAGCACTTAAACATGTGCCTGGTTTCACACCTATTAAGTAGTTTCATGGTAGCCAAATGGACTAAGCATATAGTAATGAATGTGCTTAAGAGAATATGTATACAATTCCTTTGCCAATAAGCATATTGTATAGAGGTAAATATGCATCTCTTTCTTTTTAAAATATAATGTTCTTGTATTTTCTAACTTCCTTATATTCTTTAATCATTCATTTAAAAATAGCACATTAGAGTATGTTAAAGAAATGTGGAATCAAACTGCTGCCAAATCATTTCTGATTGAAAAAGATATATTTTTTCCATCCAGCTGGAAATGAGGCACTTGAATTTGTTGATAGTTTAATATTGCTTGCAAACAGTTTATTCTGAAATCTGCACATGTGCTGAACAAGTTATGCATTATAAAAGTTGGAATAGTTTGTTTTCGTATTAAGTATTAATTAGATCTGCTAAATGGGTGGGAAAGAGCAAGCAGTCTTCATTCCCCTCTGCTTACAACTTCATGCTAACAAAGTAACTATTGCTAATTTTTAACAGGTTAGGCTAGGGTGACTAACAAGAAGCTGCTTTTGGAGTATCAGTACATTGTCCTTACAGAATTTCTTGGTCAGAAAAATAGAGGCAGTAATCTTACAGCCCTCTTATCCTTCAGTAAAAATAAGTAAAAAATAAAGATTTTTTTTTAAAGATTTCAAAGTTACTGAATTCTGTACATGCAGAAAAGTCATAGTTTTGTTTGTTTTTCTAAGGTTCTTATACAAGCTGGGAAGCTATTGCACAGAGTTTTGTGTTGATTTGTATCAGCATCAATGTGAAACGTGTCCGCATTGCAGGATTTGCATCACTGAACATTGGAATCTCTCCATGCCATAGCCCAGGGACTGATCTTTTGAGCATTGTCCTTTCTCAGTGATGAAGACATATCTCATCTTCACTCTAAGGCATCACCTTGCTTTAGATCAATGGGGAAATCACCAGCTTCAGCTGGAGTTGCCCTATTGTAAACAGAAGTACTGAGTAAGTCTCTTCAAAGAAGGCTCTCTGGCTTTGGATTTTACTATATCAACACTTGTCTGAAACATCTGAGTATCCTCAGGTTGTGCAACCAAGCATATGTGTTTCCTGTAGGCATTTGCAAATAGTTGGTGTGTATGTATTTGTGTGTGTGTGCATACACATTTGCTGGAGAACAAAGGAGTGCTTTAATTTCTTTGAATTTGGGAATGCATAACTTTGAATCATGGTATTGTTTTTCAGGTCTGAATGAAGTTTTTATTGAATTATTAAATTATATTGAGGTGACTGGGGGCCTTTCTAGCATTTTAAACTAATAAAAGACAGAATAAAAAATAAACACTAAAGCTTCCTCATAGTTTCTTTGCTACCTGATAAAGCTGCAATCCCTTTCTGCAAAGTTAAGATCATAATATCACTCACAGAATTCATGTGCCTCAGAAATGACCCTATAAATGGTGTATGCTATATTTACTCTAAGAATTGAAATTGCAGAGGTTTCTGAATCTCCCCAAAACCGACATTATGTATTTTCTTTCTGCTAAGTTGAAATATAGTAGGCCATTTTCCAACATGCTATGAATGAGAAATACTCATGATAAAATATGGCTATTATACTTGCTTTCAGACTTCTAGAATAGATTGCTGCTGAATGCAACAAAGGTCAGAACAGAAATCAAAGTATTTTGTTTCATATAGTTTGATACCAAACTGTGGGAAGTGTCACTTAATTGGCCACTGTTGAAGACATCGATAATGGATCAATGGTTTTGTTTTAATAGTGGGGAGCAGCAGGTAAGAGTGGGGGAAGGGTAGGAAATATATTTTATTTTAGTGTCTTGAAGGTTAGTTGCTAAGCACTAGCATGAAACATGCAATGCTTTTTATACCACTGAGAACAGAAAAAGAAAGAAATAAGAAATTGTATACCAAAAATACAGCTGTTGGTTATACAGTCACAATTATTGGAGATGATCTAAAGATATTAAGCTTATGAGAGCTTGACCAAATAAGTGGATTGCAAGATAAGAAAACAACTCTTTTACAGTATCTTTTAGCCCTCAGCAGTTCTATGAGTCTATGCTTGGAGTAAAGGGGTAGAATGAGGATAGTTAATTGCTGTTTAAATGACAGTTAGAATGAAAATATAAGCACTTACTCATTATTTGCCCATGCTTCAGTTTCAGAAAAAGTCAACCAATACTTGTCCTGTCTTGAGCCAGCCCCTTCAGATAGCTCTGGAAAGCCCACAGAGGAGGAATCATGACTGACATTGGAAAGAAGAATAGGAAACAACTGTTTTCTCAGAGCACAGGAGCTAACAGACACAATATTAAATTATGGGGTAACAAGTTTCAAGCAAACAACATAAGTTAATTTTGTGTAGTACTCATAATTAAGTTGTCCAACTTACTGCCACATGGTGCTAGCAATGCCAGAGGCACTGATGGATTCAAAAAGCAATAGAAGAAATTCAGATAAGAAAATTCCATCAAGCCCTATTAAAAACAGAACCTCCAACTCTGAAAGTCCCTAAGGCACAGACTTGGAGGTTATTTGGAGAAGTATTCCTTATGGTTGCCCCATACTTACTGTCTTTTCTCTAGACTTTCATTATTAGCCAATATCACTCAGGTTCCTGGGCTAGGTGAAGGTCTGATTTGACTCAGGATGTTCTTACATATAACAAGAACAATTTTGTCAGTTTATCATGTGATGGGATAAGATTACAGGTTTTTTGTTGTTGTTGTTGTTGTTGTTTGTTTGTTTGTTTTTGTGTGTGTGTGCGAACCTCATTGTTAATTCTGCACACTTTGTTTTAAGAAACCACGAGGAATATGAACCAGGACACTCTACAAATTGCATCTTTTTTGTAGGTCCATTATATGGATTGCGCAGTGAAAGCTGCACAAGTCTTTCTGCAAAAAGCAAGCAAATTAAATGGAGACTTGCACTGTTAATGCCACATTAGTACCCTTACATTATTACTTGAATAGATAACAGGAAATTTCTTGGCAGTTGCAGGCTACTTGCATTGAAAGGTAACACTTGATGCAAACTAAGGCTTCAGTTCAAAACCAGATCCCTCTAGACTGGAAGAACTTAATCCAAATCTAAAGGCAAGCAGCAAAATTCAGAGAGTGCTAGTCCCCACTACCACAAAGTGAGAATTACAGGAATTACTGTACTGTGTAAGTACTACTTCATTAGGCCATAATTGGCCTGAGTTGCCCTGCAGAGGTTGCAGTCCCATGTATTAGACTGACGTGGAATCATCTGTGCGATTACCAGCAAAAGGCTTCTCCCAGTCTCTGGTGTCCCAAAATCTAAAAAAATTTAAACTCTAGTATTTGCCCATATAGTATCAATTCTTTTAGTAAATGCTGCCAAATTCAAAGATGTTGTTTGACCATAGCAATTGCACACCATGTAATTAAAAAAAAAAAAAAAGAGGTAAAATAACCCTCCAAACTTATGTATCACTTGCTGTTTTTTGATTGGATAACTACCTCTTAGGTCTTGTAGTTAGAAAAGGGAAGAACAGCTATTGTCATGATGTGTTCACAATTTTTTTGGGGGAATACTTTACTAGCTACTTGGCATCACTTTAAGGTGAACATTTCTACACTTTTCAGTGTTTTTTTCAGGAATAATTATTTCAAACCTATTTTTTTTTTTCCCCCAGGAATTAGAGAGTAAACTATTTGTCAAACATATGAAGAAACATATTCTCTGTTCTGCCTCTTCCTGGATGGATGAATGCAGGGAAAGTGTCAATCTGGCAAACAGAGTAATGCCTCTTTTTCTTTGCCGCGTCCCAAGTCTAAAAACCAACAATAGTGTGCAGGAATGGCACAAAATAGGATTTTTGTTATTGAACCATCTAATTGGATTAGTATTTATTGCTTGAGTGCCATTTTCCCCAAAAAATGTAATACAAATTATTACAAAACAGGGCAAAGGAGTAATAAACTGAATATTTTTGGTACCCTAAAGCACACTTGCTAGTTTTTTTTTTGTTTGTTTGTTTGTTTGGGTGTTTTTTTAAAATGGGCTAGCCCTTTTGAGTTTTTACAGCACATATTCACTAAGCACACATATTACCTCTGGATCTCTCTTTAATGGTATTGGAGTTCTTCATAATAGATCAGCTAATATTTCAAAACTATAGTTACCTGTAGAGCCTGGTACAGTTCATTTCATACATTTACTGCCCATTAGCATGTTCATGAAGCAGTTTTTTGCTGCTGGTATATCCGTAATGAATATTAAACCATCTCATCTACTCATTGCAATATAATGGGTCCTGTGATGACAGACTCTGTTTGCATGGGAAGCAGATGTTGGTGTTTACCTAGATGTAATTTACAATGATGAGTGGTGGTGAGGAGGGTTTTCTCCTGCCCACACAATTCAGTCTATGTTAAGCTTCTGCAAACTACTTCGCATGCCATTTGAGTCTCTCAGGTCAATATAGATATACATATTATTTTCAGTGAATAATTGCAAATCTATAATAGGAAAATAAATTATTCATTTAAGGAAACTATTTGTTTAAAGATAAATTTACCGAATTGCTGAAATGTGATGTCCTGGAAAAATTGTGGGTAAACTTCAACCAAAGAAGAAAAAAGCATGTGTCGAGGTCATAAATGGATTTCTGAGAAGTAAACATGGCAGGAATAATTCAGAGAAAGCACCAGTGGCTAGAAACTGAAATCAGTAAAGGACAAAGTTAAAATAAGACACATTTATTTTAATGCAGAGGAGTGCAAAGCACTACAAAGGATTGCAAAAGGACTAAATTAATTCTTGATAATTTAGAGTCTTTAAATTTAGGCTGAAAATCTTTCTAAAATATACTCTTTAGTTCAACTTGACACAGAAATTGATAAATTATATTTTCTAACCTGTGTTATACTGGAGGGCCATTATGATTTCTTTTGGTTTCAACACTCTTAAAATCTATCATATCATGAAATACAATCAGATAACTGCATTTATTTTACTCTTAAATTCCATACTTATTTTCACTTTCAGAGATAATTTGTAACTTCAGGAAAACACTGCCCAAATTTTTTTAGTTTGGAGCTCTGATTCCTTATGCCCAGTTCTCTTGCTATCTCTACATATATGCCAAAACCTGTTTTTGCACTTTCTCACTCACATTTGGAATTCGGAACATACCACTCTTTCATCATGAGTATGGATTTATTCTACTAGTTTTAGGACCCCTTCTCTGAATCTCCTTCCTTGTCATCATCTTACAGATATTTGATCCTTTCTATACTCCTTACTATTTGGAATCCTGAAATCAAGCCTTAATTAAATTCATACTAAGATATAAAGCTATAGTTGTAGTGAGCGTGTCAGTGCTATATACATAGACATTTTCTAAACTCATCACTCATTTCTGAAAATATTCTGGGTTTAACATTAAAATGCAGAGTGCATCTCTGGAGGCAAACTTTTCCTTTCTTGTTTCTTAAATCACACCATTGGCTCCAGAGGCGATAAAACCAGGGAAAATACAGATCTTTTGTCTCGCCTTATTTTCATCAAAGTGAAAGTGATACTTCTTGGCTAAAAGTGTTCTAAATTTAAATCTGTAGCAATTAAAATGGACTTAGACACCCTTTACCTGATTTTGTGGTTCATCATGGAGTGATAGTTGCTTAAACCTTAAAAAACAAAAATGGCCAGGTTCCAATGTGAATACAGATTATCAGTGTATGTGGTCTGATCACTTGCATAAAACTGGCCTTGAAATTCTCTTTTGAAGGTCATTTAGAACAATCTTGGATGCCAGATGTATTTGTAGATATATATCTATTATTTTTTTCTTTTGGAAAGGCAACAATTTCCGGTCTCTAAGGTTTTCTTCTTTTCTTTTCTTTTCTTTTCTTTTCTTTTCTTTTCTTTTCTTTTCTTTTCTTTTCTTTTCTTTTCTTTTCTTTTCTTTTCTTTTCTTTTCTTTTCTTTTCTTTTCTTTTCTTTTCTTTTCTTTTCTTCTCTTCTCTTCTCTTCTCTTCTCTTCTCTTCTCTTCTCTTCTCTTCTCTTCTCTTCTCTTCTCTTCTCTTCTCTTCCCTTCCCTTCCCTTCCCTTCCCTTCCCTTCCCTTCCCTTCCCTTCCCTTCCCTTCCCTTCCCTTCCCTTCCCTTCCCTTCCCTTCCCTTCCCTTCCCTTCCCTTCCCTTCCCTTCCCTTCCCTTCCCTTCCCTCTCCTTTCCTTTCCTTTCCTTTCCTCTCCTTTCCTCTCCTTTCCTTTCCTCTCCTATCCTTTCCTTTCCTTTTCCTTTTCCTTTTCCTTTTCCTTTTCCTTTTCCTTTCCTTTCCTTTTTTTTTCTTGTTTCCTGTTGCTTCTCTTCTGTATCCTGAAAATGCTTTTCCCTCCTTGGCATTTAAACTGTTCAAATTCTTCAAATATTTATAGATTGTTACTGTGTCCCCCTTTAGTCATTTCTATGCATATTTAGCACTTGCAATCAATCCTCATACATCAATCACTCCAGAAGTCTAATCATTTTTGCAGCTTTCTTCTGATCTTCCTCCAACATGTGAATATCTCTCTTATAATAAGATGCCTAAAATTAAATACAATGGGTCATGTCTGCAGATCATGTAAATCAGCGTAGCTCTACTAAAGACTGAATTGATTCATGCTAGCTAAAGAGCAACATTTCTAGGGCAAAGATATCAAAACTGTAAGTATTTTTTGAAGTATTGAGCCTGAATCCACACAGATATTTTTTCATACTAAAGCCTCTTTGAATTAATTTCCATCACTTAGCTATATTTTTGAGTTATGGATTTCCATTTTTCTTCCTGTAAATCCTCAAAACAGTCTGCATTTTCATATTTTTTATTATTGTCTTGAGGACCTTCTTCAGCTTCCCTGATACACCTCCATCTGCTTGCAGACCATAATCACTCAGAGTTGATGCAGGTTTAGAGTGGCTGCAGGAATGATTGCTCTAGCCCGGATGATAACGAGCAGCAATGGCTGACATCCTTCCAAAGCATATCTCCGATGTGGAAAGGAAGATTATAATCCTCCTTGCAGTAGCTGATCTACCTTTGAAGTCTTCCACCATCTTTGTCAATCTACTGGTCCCATCAAGTTGTCGATCCCTCAGCATGTTTAATCCCAAATAAGCTTTTTTGTCACTATAATACAAAACAGTTCATGCAAATTCGTAATAGGGAAAAGTAATCCTATTTTTTAAAACTAGCTATAGCTGAAGGGCAAAAGTAGGAGCTCTAATTAGTCTCCTAATATGTCTAGCCTCTTATATTGTCAATGGAGATGAATAGGTTTTTTTAGAGGATTAATACAGCATTTAGCAAAACAAATTAGCATTGAAGATAAATAAAAATGGAACAGATAAAGAACTTAAAAAATAGGTGATCATTGCCAGATGCTAAATGTTGAGCTTTCATTAGAAATACTACGACTGAAAAGGTGATGTAAGAATTAAATTTCACAGAGTTATCTGTAGTATATGAGGAATACAACCCCTCTACCCCCGTCCCCCCCACCCCAGTTACTGAAGAACACTATTTCACTGTATCACTATGGTGAATTCTGTTCTGAATTGACACAATTATACTCTAGAGAAATCTACTTTATTGCAAATATATTGTGACTGAGGTTGAACCTAGTTTCAAACCAAGATGGTATCTTCCACATGGAACATTTTGTTCAGGCTGTAAAAATTATTTACTTGCAAAAGTTCAGAAGCCAGGCAAATTTGTAATTGATAATCATAAAGAAAATCTATTGATCACTTTGATATTTTATAAATTATTTTACATATTCTCTTTTCCCTTCTATTGTTTTCCAATTCATACACTTTTTCTTTGGCCTTTTCATTTTAAAGGAGTGTTTTCTGCTTGAGTTCCTTCAGAACTGTTTAGTATGACTTCTATGACTTCGAATTCCACAGGGAACAGTAAACCAAATGCCATCTGAGCTGTAAGCCATATGTCAAAACAACTTTGCATTCAATACCAAGGGAGTCACAGATGATAGTATTTTTTCAAATAATTATGATCACAAAATTGGGATAAAAGGGTTTTTTTGTTGTTGTAAAAAATATATACAGGAAGAAAAATGTGTGTGACATGTATATTAGCATTGTTTTTCACCACAGAAAGGTATGGAGAAAGACATTTTCAAATTTCCCTCTGCACTAATCAGCATATGATCCTGGTTCAAATAGATTAGACTTTAAGATAGCATTCAGACCACTGAAATAGACTGACAACTGATTAAAAATTAAATGGCAAATGGAATTTGGCATAGAAAACACCTAAGGAATGAGGTCATCTGCTGTGTTTGTCAATGCAGGATTGTTCCCCCTCAGGGCATTTGTGCACATTTTGCATGACAATTCCCTAACTGTTTTTCAGGATGAAATTCCTTTCACCAACTCTAGGGATTCATATTGCACTCTCACTGTAGTGTACAGTTAAGATGATATTTCTGACCTTGTACACCTCTTAAATTTAGGTCCCATATTTTGCAAGGAATGGTGTGAAGGGAGTAAAAAATATCCATTTACAAAGTATGGTAAACTACCAGGCTAATATTGAGTCACCTTGTCTCTCTTTTTCTTCAAAGTTCAGGGCTGTATTGTCTTTCTGGAGTCCTTCTGGGATTCACCTCCAATATATGTCAGAGGATTTATTGAGAATGACTTCAGAAAAACAGAGGCTGCTCCAGCCACTGCTGGTGAACCAGTAGCTGTAGGTACCTACTTTACACCAACGGTTCCAGTCCCATGTCACTGTAGACAAAAGAGAGGTTTTCTGTTCTAAAGTTGAAGGAACTATAATGGAACTGTGTTTCTCTTGCCATCAGAATTTGCTGGGAAGGTAGACAAATCAAAGTGGGAAGAAATCGTGAAAACATCTGAGCAGTCTGCTACCATTGGCAGCTACCCCTTTGTGTGTGTTTAGATCTACCACCATTTCCTAGGCAATCGTAACGTGTTTTAATCTACTTGGCCCCTACACACAATTCGTAGTGCATCTAGAAGGAGATGAGCGTTAAACAATAACCATCCCTGCCCTAAAAAAGCATGCAAAGCCTACCTGTGAAGAGGTGCAGAGGAATCTCAAGACTGATAGTGTCACTCAGTTATTGACTGATAATAAAATAGCCAATGAAATACAAAATACTTCTCATCGAGAAAACATTGAGAAAAACAACCATATCTATGCATATACAAAGATGATCACTAGATTAGTTAAGACTATTTAGCAAAGGGATCACAAAAGAGCTGTGATAGTTCTATGAAGAGAGTTTAATTCCTAGTACTCCCAGAAGGACAAAATCGGGTACTAAGGTTGTTAGGAAAGAAGGTAGAATGAAACAGAAAACATCTTTAAGACAGCAAATGAATCACTAGGGCACATATTTTTCAGTAATACAGTGCATTCTAATATTGTCATCTAGAAAGGGTAAGGCAGAAATAGAAAAGTAGGAAGGAATCTGACAGGGATGAGCCACAGTACGGAACAGCTTTGGAGATTAAACAGAATAAGACTTCCAATTTGGAAAATCTGTGATATGGTACAAGTACATAAAATCAGGAGTGATGATAACTCATTAGCTCTGAAAATAAAAGAGAAGTTGTCAAATGATATTTTAAGCAGCAGGTTTAAAACAAGTGAAGTACTTTTTTTACATGCTCATAATTAAAATGTGAAACTCATTGCCACAAGATATTATGAAGAACAAAGGTAAAAATGAATTCAGACAAATTTAAAGAAAGAACGAAAAATCCTTCAGGGGCTGTTAAACACAAAGATCCGAAGTCATGCCTGATTTAAGAAATACTTAAACCACTTATTATCTGATACTGATAGGATGTAAACTTGTCTTGTTCTTATATTACTTCCTTAAGCACCCACTATCCACTACTGTCCACTCTCAGGGCACTGTAGCAATTCTCAGACTCAGGTCCTTTCTGTCACTATCTGCTAAATAAAATGACAGTGTTCAGAAGAAAACAAAGCCACTTGGTTGTCTAGATCCTATTTTGGGGAGTCAGATGTGATACAGCAAGTTGCCATGTTTTTCTAAATGTTGTCTGCAGAGCTTCTGAAAGTAATTGTTTCTGTTCTTAGATATGATCTCCACATTTGTGAGGCCAGAAGGGCAATGTGATGTCCACGCATCTTATTGATGAGTTTCCGTTGCAACTGCTGTCTCACAGGTATATGCAGGGAACTGTCCATCCATCCCATTTAATCCTTCGCTTCTGCAGAAATTGTTCTGAAATATCCCAGCAGCATAGACTTATTCCTTGTGAAACATCAGTCATCAGACAGAAATGAAAATTTGTCTTTCAGCCGAGCTTTTGAGTGTATTGGTCTGAAAACAGGCCAGGGTAATATTCTTCAGCATACAAGCTATGAAAGAGGAAAACTATCAAGATTTAGACATATACCTCATTAGCATTTCCAAATACCTTTAGGTTAATAGTATTTTGTTTTATTTTAAATTCTGTTACATTTTTAGCAGCTTTTTAATTTACCAATTACAAGGGCAAGTTTTCAGTAACCATACAAAAGATTATTCTATTCTATTCTATTCTATTCTATTCTATTCTATTCTATTCTATTCTATTCTATTCTATTCTATTCTATTCTATTCTATTCTATTCTATGCTATGCTATGCTATGCTATGCTATGCTATGCTATGCTATGCTATGCTATGCTATGCTATGCTATGCTATGCTAATTAATTTATCTGAACAGGAACTTGCGATGCTACATTTCTGCCAAGATTTGTCATTGATATGTGAGTCCAGAGATATGACTGACTATGAAACTGTATCCTTCACACACACTCATGGTTTCTCCTTAATCTTTAGAGGACTAGAAAAGCACTAAGGAACTACTCTAGTAAAACCAGTATATTCTGGTCCCTCTGCAGATCAACACAAGGTTTTTGAAGAATGTAAGTCTGTGGCTTGCAAACTGAAGCTAGATTATCCACATAGTTCTATTCGAGAATTACCTCTGTATTATTCTAATTATAATTTAAGTAAAACACAATCCTGGACTAAGGGTTCAGACATTTTCTCATCTGTGCTGTCTCTATTTTGGTGGAGTTTTTCCAGTTGGTCAATAGTAATACAGCTCATCACTACAGGCACTGGCCATCCTATCAAAACACAGGAAGTAATAATTTGTTTTTCTTTCAAAATTATATTTAAGTAGAAAGTAATCTCATTTCTAACTACTATTACTTAATTTTTTTGGTGCTGAAAAGGAAGTTTTCATTAGAATCTATTTTCAGGGATTTCTATTTTCTTGAATTGGACATTATGGAAAAATACCCAACTTCTCTATTTCCTTTTTTTAGCCCTTGGCAAATGGAGACCTTAAAAAAAGGAAGAAGAAAATAACACCATACCTTTTAAAAACAATTTGTTTCATGCTGGTGAGCAACACTTTCTCTTTTACATGTTTATTTCACTTCAAAGCATGACCATGCTACTTCATCTCCAAAGAGTGATTTTAACACTTTACTGTTTCAGGACCGTTGAACTGGAAGGCAGTCAAGGGATGTGAGGAAGTTGTTTGTTGTACATTTAATGCTCTGAAGTATCCACCAGGGAAATCTTTAAAGATTTTTCTGTTTCCTCACAAGAGTGTCCATGAGTAAAATTTAAATTTCCTGACTAGTCCTCTGATTAGCTTTTCACAGAACCATCCTGTGTCAGACAGTTGGCAAGAAAACAAAGATTGCGCTTCTGTTGATATTAATGAATAATACACCTTTATCATCATCCCGTGGGTTACATCTCCTGGATTTGTTATGAGGGGAGCTTCACAACTGCTGAGCTTATCTTCAGGCACCAGTCCTCTGGTGCTCTGTGCAAGGCTGAAGCTAATCTGCTGTTTCCTTGTTCCTATGGGGACCTCAAGCACTGCAGCAGCTTAGCTCCAGCTCTGTGGAGTCAAACGCTCTGTGGGTCACAAGCTGCTGCTTATCTGAACCATCGCTCACCCACTGGTTTCTCAAAGCTCTCCTTGGACCTTCATCACAGAGGAGTCGGCACCAGCAGAATCTTTTGTGGCCCAGGGTTTAAATGAGGAAAATCTTTCTAGGAATTACCACCCAGCTCTTTCTTAGAAAAAAACCCCAGAGCTAAACAAAACATTGGAGGAAGATTTGAGGTGGTTCTATGCTAGAACTGGACTACACAGTTCTCAATGCACTGTGGACTTGAATTAATAATGTAGTGGACCTTTAAGCAATATAATCCTTTTTTGAGAGAGAGAGAGAATTCTAGGAACACTGGGAGCAGGTTGACTTATTTTTAACCTGCATTTCATCAGATATTGTGCTTACCTGCTCTCCTGAAGCTGGTTATTTGCTTTCAGTTAAATAGTGAAAAGCCTCCAAAGAAACCCCAGGAGTCGACCTTTTATGAGACTTTTGTGGGCTGTTAGTTGTACTGGAGCCTTCATACTACCATATCTGTCTATGTCATGAAGTCAATCTTATGCTTAGTTTCCCTTAAATATTTTATTTTCTTAAATGCAGTGTTCAGCGCAGGAAAGTCCTTTATTGTTACTAAAATAAAGGTCCTATCTTAAGTGGCCTTTAATGAAACTTGTAGTTTATTGTCATGAGGACTGTTTGACCATAACAAAACTGTCATGCATACCCTTCTGCTCATAAACAGTTCTTATTCCATTTCTATGGTCATCATGTTCAAGTAAGTAAATATGAGGGATTTTTTTTTAAATTCAGGCAGTAGGAACAGATGCATGGTTTTGCACACTCAAGAGGCTTTCACTCATTGTAATGACCAAACAAATATTTTTGTATCTATCTGCAAATTATATTCAAAAATAAAATTCTGTAGGTTGAGTCTTAATGGTAAGGTATTAAGGAAAAACTAACATTTTATTGAGTGGTCTTGGAGATTTCCTTTGTAGATGTAAGCAGAAGTTTCTTCAGCATTTGGAAAGAGCAGTATGTACTAAACTGTGGAAGTGTTGGATTTGCTATGGCTGTTATTTCAACACATTTTTCTGATTATTCGTTAATGTGTCAGCCCTGAAAAATGAAATGACACTTCACTGCAGTAGTCTGAGAAAACCCTGATAATACTTTAATCTACAATATTTTCAACAAACTGCTTGAGGTTTTTCAGAAAACTAAAAAAAAAAAAAAACTAAAGTTTCCCACGTGCAGTTATCTTTAAAAAAATCACATTAAGACATCTGCCTCACAGTACATGCAATGTGGTACAAAAATTCAACATTTTGGTCAATAACTTGCCAGCACCATGAAAATGTGTGATCTTCCACACCAGGTCAGATATAATACAGTTTCCTATGTGAAAGCATGCTACACAGAATGTGAAAGGAAATTTTATATGAATAGGGCAGGGGCAGTGACACTTCCTCCAGCTACTAGTACCCAATAGTTTAACTGGTTATGGAGCCAAGAAATTATTTTTATATTAGTGGTTAAAACCAGCCAACACCATAAGAGTGAGGAAGACAATTAGTTGATGATATTTTTATATAAGATGTTGAGTCTTGAGATATTGCGGTTCATCGTGAGGCACACCAGGGTTCCACTTACGAGTGGACTTTTTTCTATGTGGGGTTATGAAATATTGACATTCTTCATATCAAATACACGACTGTTTAGTTTACACTAATCAACTGATCACAGAGAACTGTGTTGCTATCAAACCCAATGAAATGCCATGCCACCAAAAAGTAGTTGAGCATTATTTTTAAACACCCCCATCTGTGGCTGGCGTATTGTAGCTCTGGTGTACTCTCACTCCGGAGGTTCTCAAGGAGGAGACAAATCTTTCAGGAGAACCACAACAGCTACCATAACTGCAACGGTTTTTGCAGTTTCTCAGATTCAGTAGTGTAGTCTGGCTGTGTGCAAGGAAAGTGATGCAATCTGGTGTTGGTGGGAATCCATACAACACAGCAATGACTTCTGAAAAGTCCTACTGGGCTGGCTGTTAGTGCCCTAGCGAAATAATGCTACTACCTAAGAGCAACGAAGGGTCTCCTTCTATATAAAAATGCTGAAAGAGAAAGTAAAGAAGTGAAGAACTTACCTCCTGTAGTTTATATTGTGTTGTTCTAATAGAAGACATCTGTACTGCAGGGAAAAGATAAAGAAGCTAATGATATTGTGAAAATCAGATAGGCAAAAAGGAAGATAATGGCAAGCACAGATCCAGAGGTTGCAATCAATTAGCTGACTGCTGAACATCGGTCTCCTACACTATATTTGCTGAAGGCAGTGAAAGACATACAGTTGAAAATTCCCCAGTGCAAAACCACGAGTCTGTCGAACTCTCCAAATATGCTTTAAAAGGAAAGGATCTACTGTACTACAGATTCCATCACCTTGATAATTGGTGGCCTTTCAGTGGTGTCAACTTTATAAATAGAAGATCCTTGGAATACAGAGGTGTGAATGTAGTTGTCTGACATAAAGCTCAAACTAAGCTCCAGTATTATAATAAAATATTTTTTTGGCTCTTAGTTAGAGCTTAGACATACATTTCTACCTTCAGTACTCAATGAGGTGCCCCAGTGCCGGCTGAACCTACTCTGATTGCTGGGGAGTGTTGTCTGTGTTATGAATTCTGATAGATTGTTGCCTTTTTACTATACTTGTATGTCTCTTCAAAGTACTTAAAATAAATGGACCGATGTTAAAGTAGAGAGGTGAACAATAGGTTGCTACTATATATGGTCAAGTAAATGAGATTCCTTGTGAGGAAATGTCAAAATTATACAGATGACAGGATTTGAGGCTAGTGAGGCATTTTAACTGTGTGTACTTTTGTTGGGAAAAGATGTGAACAAAGTTCTTGGAATGAACAGGTGAAAGTTAAAAATGTAGATGATGAAGAACTCAACTAGGAGACTTCTTTCTTTGTTTCTAATGATAGGGAGAAATTGGTCAAGAACATCAACATAAAAGTCAGTAGTGAGTGAGAAAAGCCATGAATAACAGAGTTCATGAGTGTTATGATACGGAAAGTGAAGAACAGCAAAAGAAAAACATCAGATTTCAGGAAAGTAGACTTCAATGAATTCAGAATTGTCTTTGGATTTTAAGAAATCTAGGAGCTTCTTCAGGGTGCAATATTAAAGGCATAAATGCAACTATGCCCTGTGGAAAAAAAAAAAAAAAGAGATAAAATATAAGATTTTCTAAATCATGGGGTAAATTTTGAGCTTTTCATGCAGCATCTAAAAAGTTGAATGTGGGCCACTTCCTACGGATAGGGAAGTATTTCATAAATTTGATCGTATAGAATAAAAAATTATCAAGGCACACAATAGATTTCAATCCCAAAGGACATGATAATAATAAAAATCATTCATTCATCACAGAAAAAAAAAAGGACAAAGACCAGCTAAATAGCAGCTCAAAAAAAGAGGAAAAGCAATCAAGAACTCATACTGACACATATGTTTTTAAATACTTTTTCTGTGTCACTTATTTGAAAGGGTAAGATACTGTTTAGTACTATAGTAACAAGTAACAATGAGGACAAATTAAGTGCAGGGCTTTAAGTGGGATGGAAAAGACTAAATAATTAGTAATAAGTTAGATGTTTTCAATTAGTTGTGATGCTGTGACACTTGATGAAATATCAGAGATGATAGAAGACTTCTGGAAAGTCAAGGACAATGGGTGATGATCAGAATGAACGTGCTTGTGGTCTTCGAAAGGAATGTGAATGAATATTAAGAAATTAGATGAATTTCAGTTCCTGTAAAAACACTAGAACAAATAATCAAACTACTTGTAAACATCTGAAAGAAAACAAGGAAATTAGTAGCTTTCAATATGAATTTATCAAGACAAAATTATATCAGAATAATCTAACTCCTTTTTGTGAGAGAGAAACTGTGGATAGAAAAGAAACAGCAGATGTCACACATAACTTTTAACACTGTCTCATGACATTCTCGTCATTAAACCAAGGAAGTCTTTACCAACAAAAATTATAGAAAGGGGGCACAAAAAGACTTAAATCTTTTTATTGATAAAGCACTTAATAGTTCTGTGTCAAACTGGAATGATTTGTTGCAAATGGCTTATAGTTCTGTTCCCTTTATTTTCGATAATGACTAGGAAGAAATAATTGACATGGTGCTCCCCAAACCTGCAGGCAGAGTTACTGGCTTCAGCAGATTGGTCGAGCTTGGACAGATCTGTGACATTTTACACTTCCTACTTCTATCCACATGTGTATCTTGCATTCAAAACAATATTTCCATACACATATTAAGCATAGAAATAAGACTACTCATACCTTGACTGTATTAACTGCACAATGGCCACAGAAGTATATTATATCTTCTGGAAATGTTTCTTAGTACTTTCATACCTTTCATCATAAATTGTATTTCTTTTAAACTGTCTCTATAAAGTACAACATAACACATTAATAAAATAAAAATCAATTGGAATAAGCTGTAACAATTTTAACATTTTTGAAAGGGACTGAAGAGTGACATTTCAATGTAATTCCCCAAAAGACTTTATGAATAGTTTATTTTTGATCTTCTTTATCCCATAGTATCTGGTTGGACTTGTGGATAACATTTCCTTTCCTGCCAGAACAAACATAAATCTTTAGAATAAAGTGAGATTATTTTAGAATGCTTCTTTCCACTTTGGTTAGTAACATTCATAATTTCAAATTTTTTGGTGGTATTTCCATTATCTACTTAAAAGTCACTGCTCCTATAAATATTTTTCAAATTGCATGGAGGGAGATAAAACATGCAAGAATGCCAGGAAGCAAACAAACAAACAAACAAATAAAACCACAACAACTGTGTTTTTGAAAGGAATTTTCACTTTTGGAAATCAGTTAGCATTTTATTTTTGTATTATTTTTGTACTTTAAAGCTTCCTATGTTTGCATTGTCTGCCCATAGGTGGCACTAATAATTTCTACATCAACTGAGTGGTTGTTCTATTGTCTTTCACATCGATGAAGTTATATCCTAATATATATCACAATTTCATTATCTTTGTTTGGTTTTACTTAAATTTTATGTTTAACAAAAAAAAAAAGGATTTTTGTATAAAAATATGGGTACTGTAGATTCAGGCAAATATTAGATTTATGGGCACAGAACTGATACATTAATAAACTCTAAAGAAACCTTGTTTTGTGTTTGGTGTATCAAATACTAATGTGCCAAAAATTAGCAAAGGTTGAAAATTGCTGATCCAAAGCATGTAAAGGCTGCATTTAACATCTGAAACTAAACTGAAAGAGTCAGTAACTCCAATACAACATCCATATTTCTCACCTTGACTTCATTTATTTCTTAGGAAAAGATTTCAAATGCTGTGTTTAGAATAGTTGCAGTAAAAACAATCTTTCGTAGTGCAATCTGAATCTTGTGGTTATGACTCACCTGGCCACTCGTGTCTGTGATCAACGCTTGTTTTTTCACCACCTGTGATTATCTGTCCTTCATCTGTGAGCTTTAATTTCTTTATTACCCTCTTCCTCGTGTTGGCACTATCATAAGAACTGAAAGGATAAGGCAAGTAAGAGCTGGCTGGGTGAGTTTTCCATGAAATCCAAGAGTCAGGTTTCTTTTAGCTCATGAGAGGCAAAGACATATGTACAAAGTTTTCAAAAGAGCCTACGTTACAGTGGAAGCTGAATGCCACCAGCCCAAGGTACTTCTCCCCCAGATGAGTAAAACTCTGGATTTGATGTGCTGTCAAGGACGTGGCAAGTTCTGTTGAGTTCACATGTGAGCCAGCCTGGGCAAATGTTCTGCACAAGACCATTTGTCATGATTTTTGATGTGTCACAGGACTAAAATATGCTCTGATGTGCCAGCAGACACTGCAAAACCTGCTTTGGAGATGAAGCCAGTTATTTTCATACCACAACTTTCAGATCTCAAATTTCATCATATCTCAAAAAATTCAGATGAGTCAATTTTTATCTTTAACACTGTACACTAAAGCTCTGCTTTTTGTAGGGTTCTTCCCACACTGGCTACCTTCTTATATATCCCTGCAGCACTGGTTGTGATGGGCACACTGGGTAGGAATAGGATGTTAAATAGAGCTGAAACTGATAAGGACATAGGAGGACTGTCTTACAAGGAGTATTTGGCAAATAAAAGTAGTTTAATATCTGTCTGAGAATTACAGGAATGTGAATGTTTCTATCATATTTCCCTGTTAAATTAATATATACTCTGAAATTTCTTCTGAGAAAGGTGGCAGCGATAAAGTTAGCACACAAACACCATCTGTGAAAGCCAGAAAGCATCTATAGACCCTCTACATGCAGTGAGAGTGCTAGGTGCTTCTTGCGTCATGTATGAAGAGAGATAGAAAAAACATGGAAGGAAGAAGGAGAGAGGGAGATACAGAGTAAGGACCAATAAAATACATCATAAAGCTGACAAGTTAATACGAATTAAAAAATACTGTATAGACCATCTTAACACTGCTATGTTACTGCAACACACATCATAGGCATTTTCCACATAGCATGCAAATGAAATTAATTATTGCAAGCCCCAGTAAGTTCTGTCTGTAAGCCTTCTGACAGCTATTATTTACAACAGGAAGGGTTTGAATATTTAGGGGTTCGTCTTGAAATTATCATGAAGCATCAGCTTGAGGCACCATCCAGGCGTGTGTAAAAACTAAATCTATCCTGAAGACACAATTTAAATGGAAAACTTCCCTGATTATTGATAATAAGTTTGCGCTCAAAACAAGGGGGGAATACGTTGTGAGTCAAGAGAATTTTGCTGGAACTCAGGAAAACACAGCTATAGCCTACAGAAATGAATAATGAATAAACCCATTCAGCTCATGTGACATGCTGATTCCAGTCTTTAAGTCAGTTCCCTGGTGGCCTCTGAAAATGCCTAATAAACATAATTTAACATTTTTTTCCCTATTACATTCTACCCCAAGTGCACACCAGGCAATGCCTGTGTTTGCATGGAGATACAAAGCCAAGCACATCTCAAGCCCTAACATGAAACATTGCTAGTCTTGCCCAAGAGTTTCTGTAATTTCACTCAACTTTAATGACTCCAGCTTTTCTCTTTGCAGTGTGACTCACCTTTTCTCCTGTGTTCTGCAGTATCAGCAAAGAGCATCATACTACAAGATCACCTCTGATGTTGCTGGCTACAAAGGACAGTGGAGATGGTCGTTGAAGAGTGTTGTTAAGTATGCACTGTTCCCACAGTCTGGGTAGTTCTCTCTTCTTTTCTTGCTCATCACCCTTCAACCTGCTGGTTTATACTTCATATGTCTTGTAAAGACCTCCAAGGGTGTAATTTGCTCTTGGGGTAAAAAAAAAAAAAGCCCATGAAAGGAAAATTCTTTCTGCTCTCTCCAGCAGCAAGAGCATTCAGCTCTGGAGACCTTATTTACTAATAGAAGATGGTATCCATCTCCCTTTCGCCTAACCACATCTGTATTTTCACTTGCATTTTTTGTTTGGGACACTTAATATTCATGCTGTTAACTGAGGATCTCAATATGATGTGGTTTTATCCCTGTAATGCAATGATGAATCAGGAAATGTCACTATACTGACTTTATAGGCAAAAAATTAAGCACCAATACATTGAGAGCTCAGGCTTGAGAAGAAGTTGTTCATCACAAATATGTCAGTTCTCCATAGATGTATTCAAAATTCATGACAAATGCAAGAAAACTCAGATATCTTTGGTTTTGCCTTGAAAGGTTCTGTGACACAGTTCAAAAGAATAAAAAGAAATGAAATGCCACTTTCTTTTACCATATACTAAGTTGACTCAAATAACTAGCCATTGCTCTTGACTTATTTGTGGTAAACTTTCACCCTGAGTTTTCACTAATTGTCCCAAACTGACAGTAGAGTATGTAGTAAATAAAGACATGGAATCTGATTTTTTGTTTTTAAATCCTAGGCTGACTACTGGAATGTCTTTCCTTGCTTTTCTTGCAGTATTCTTGTAAGCAGTGCTTGATGTGATATAATACCTTCCATGCTCAAGCATTCCAGAAAGTGTTTAACAAAGGAATTATTACCACCGTCTCCTGCAGTGTAGTACAATATGGTGTGTAGAGTTGAAAGGGCAGAGAAGAAAGCATGTTTCAAAAGGACAGCCTGAGAAAAAGTGAGATGCATTATTTTTACTTTGAAATCCTCTGTCTCAGAACCATAAAGTGCAGCAAATTACACTTAAACTCAGATGTTAGTGTTGATATAAGAGATCCTGTTGTGTCAACAGGGAAGTAAATATAAGCACAGGTATATTCACGAATATAAAAGTTGATATGTTGAAAATAGATGTTCAGGAACAAATGTTATGCCATTATAGATTGTGGCAATATTACTTGACATGTTTGGGAATGCAGTGTCAAGATGAATTAGATCCCACCTTTATTCACAGAATGATGCTGTCACAAACAATGAGAAAGAAAAGTCTTGCTCTGTTACAGGCTGTGGCCTATTGCCAGTGCCTCAAGGGTGGCAAATGAATGACCAGGGCATGAAACAGTATGTAATGTCAAAGGTGAACTGATGCTCTGAACAATACAATTAGAATAGGATTATTTATTATTGCTCCCAACCATCACAACAGAAATCATTCCCCTTTGGCTAGGTTTCAGACTCTCTAGCTTGAGTAACACATCTGTGCCATGCCTGTGTCTATTGCTCATCAGTTTTCTATTTTCTAAAGGGTCAGTTTGGACCTAACACTTCACAATCTTCATTGTGTTTAACAACATCGTATCTTGGGCAATGAGAAGTGGCAGTCATCCTGATCCTGAGGCAAGAGGACAAGGAGTGCAGTTCCACAAAGGACTTGGATATTGTGGTGCTCAGTAAAATAAAGCACACAATAAGTCACAACATAACCTAAAGTTGAGACATTCATTTTTAGATTAAAAAGCAAACAAACACACACACAAAAAAATCTAAGCCAGGGTAAATTTAAGGACACACACCTCACTGTACAGCAAATGAGAAGGGTTAGGTAATTGAAAACAGGATTCAAAACTGTCAGTCAGATTAGCAATGTCAGAAGCTGAAACACACCTGAAATTCTGTCCCTCTTGAGGAATTCCAGCATTTATTTCAGGTTATACTGAGATACAATCATGCAACTCGGTCAGTGGTTTGTACAGATTTTTTGCTTTGCAGAAATTCACACAGGATAAATTAAACTCTCAAACAGCTTAATTAATTATGAGATTTGCTGCTTGTAAAAAAATGACTAATTTATCAGTACCTTCTCACTCAGAAAAATCATAGGTAACCAGCGGTATGACTTCTTGTTTAGCTGAAACGTGACAGTTGGAAACCAGGGACTGTTTTGACACTGGGCATTTTGTTAAGCCAGCTCCATGCTGAAGTTTTAATAATAGCATAACCATAGTAATTGCATAGCAACTGCTAACGTGAACATATCACATGTAATGAAGAGATTTGCATAGCCTGTAGAAATTAGGTACTGAGGGTGGGATTAATCTCATCTAATTTTAGAGCTCTAAAATGTGCATGTATGTCTCCGAGTTGGTCATTCTTGGATTCTTCAAAAGAAAGAAACAGGTACTCCTAGTTATGCAGTTGACCTAATTTTCTGCTTTGGAATAGTGTGAACTGTGCTCCAAAAGTCCATCATTGCTTTCCACTGAGAGTTTATAGTTCTTTCTAGTCACTACAGACTACCTTGAGTATTTAGCTGAGATGTACATGTACGTGCATTTACATTTGGTCAAATGAAGCCTATCCACGTTATATTATCTGATATTATTAGGAAATGCTTTGGGGAAAAAAAAAAAAGACATAAGAGGAATAAATATTTAAGAGTTCTTTCCTTGGAACATTCTTCAAGACAATATTTATAGTTACCATGCTGTCAGTCCCCTGGCAACGTTAGATTGTGAGAAGGGAAGCGCAGAACAGTCTGTTGGGAGCATTGCTTTAGTAAATCTAAATTTTTTTCTTAAATAGTTTTTCAGACTCTATTGTCACAGAATCTGAAACTCATGTGATAGTTTTAGACTGGTTTGGTTGAAAAAGAACCTCAAAAAAAGTCTTCATTTTTTTTTAAAGAAATCGTTATCTAATGCCAGTCATGAAATGTCTTTGAAAAAGTAAGATCTGGAAATATTTCCTCCTATTATCACATATCGAAATCATATGCAAGAGTACAAAAGAGAGCTGTTTTTTCCCAAAATACAGTTGCATGGGTGTGGACCATATTACCTTTACAGCTTGATGGAAATTTTTATTGTAACTCATATGTCAGCTGTGGTATCTTTTCCTTTCTAATAATATCTAAGTAAGTTCTATAATAAAAGTGAAATTCTGGACAAAATGCACAACCTGTATATGCCAGTGGTAAGAAAAAGTGGCAGTGGGCTATTGATGTTCCTATTTTCTTCTTTTTTAGTGCTGAATATATTTCAACAAACTTTCAATAACATATCCCAAAATTTTGTCAGACATAAACAATGGCACAGGAGTGATCAAAGTCTTGTTTTGGGTTGCATCACACAGATATAATGATTGGTTCTGTGATTTAGTGTAGCACAGGAACTGTTTCTGTATATTGATCTTCCTATTCCAGATAGCAATGAATTTTGCCAATAACAATTCTGGTACACTCTGCAGTATCTTCAGCAAATTAAGCATTCTGAAAGCTTACATTACCAGATTTAAGAATTTGCAGGCTTGAAAAACATCTAACAAATTGGGGTGGGTCTGTGCATGGATTCAGTTCAACCAGTCTTAGCACAAACATATGTTGTGTTTTTGTTGTTGTGATACCAAGACTTTTTATAATTTGAGAAAAACAGTTCTAAAACAAATTACTTCTTTTTAGGGATACTATTCAGCAGACCACAGCTGTATGCAAACTGCCATTCACCTGTGTTTGCCTTTATTATTTGGGTTTTTCCATACATCTGATGGGAGTTAAAGAAACAGTGGAGCAAATAAGATGCTGAAGAATGTTAATGACAATAAAAGTTTCTGAGAACCATCCTTACTCAAGGACACATGATGATTTCCTACACTGCATTACAAGATGTTAGGAAGTACTTCACCCTTCTTGTTGAAGCTGGTCTACTGTGAAGCTGGGAACACATGAGCTATAAGATTAGAGAGAAAGATTTTAAACTAGCAGGTTTACAGAGGCCCCCTTAGCTGTGAGAGACCTTTCTTGCATTTTGGTTCTGGTTTCAGGATTATTTCTATGTTTTTATCCAAGGACACTCTGTAATACAAAAAACAAAAACAGCCCCTGAAGCAGAGACGAGGACTCCAGGCTGTCTCTTTGTTAGATCATACAAAATAAATCAGTGGAATACCATACTTCCCTGTGATTCCATTACATGTCCAAAAGAGGCTTGTGCCATGAGTCTATTACTCAATAAACCCCTGCTCCAGGTTTAAAGGAACAACATGAAGTACCGTAGTACGTTTTGTAATTCAAGAAGCATCAGAAAGATGTTTGCTGTCCTACTTTACTGAGATACAGTAGCACTTCTGAATCTCAAATAATGAATCCTCAGCATTCATTTACTAGTGTTCCCTTTTCATACACTTGAACTTTGCAGAAATATTACTGCTTTATTTTTTTTTTTTTTTTTTCCTGGCCGGGAAGGATTTGGAGAATATATTCAGCATCTGTGATTTAACAACATCCTTAACAAATTTTAAAAAGATCAGCATTGTTACGAGAGAGAACCAGTTTTCTTGTCCTGGAGAAAAAAATTAAAATGTCACAGAGGAGGTGGGAGAAGGAAGATAAATACTCATGAAATCCAAGGCATTTAGCAGATTTTTAAAATTTTATTTTATTGTAACTGAATTGTTGGGTTTTTACTCTTTATCCTGTTTCTGTCCGTGCTTGGGAAAGCAGACATAGCAACAAGGAATCATCAGAATTGTATGAATACTGTAACTCAGGTTTTGGATGGCAAAATCATAGAACCATAGAATGATTTGGGTTGGAAGGAACCTTTAAAGACCATCTAGTCCAAATCCTCCACAGTAAGCATGGACATTTTCAACTAGACTGGGTTGCTCAAAGCTCCTCCTGAAGGGACACCTCATTGCAGTCTATGGCTTCCTCACAAGGGGAGAAAGAGGGGCAGGCACTGATCTCTTCTCTCTGGCAACCAATGACAGAACCCAAGGGAATGGCAGGGAGATGTGTCAGGGAAGGTTTAGATTGGATATCAGGAAAAGGTTCTTCACCCAGAAGGTGCTGGAGCACTGGAACAGGCCCCCCAGGGAGGTGTCAAGGCCCCAAGCCTGACAGTGTTCAAGAAGAGAGTGGACAACACCCTCAGACACACGGTGTGAACTGGGGGGTTGTCATACACAAGGACAGGAGTTGGGTTTAATGATCCTTTTGGGAACATGGGGCATTTATGACAAAATGTGGTACATTCAACAGTTTTCTTTTCCTGGACATAATTATTCTGGAAAATGGTTGCATGCTTGCAGCTATGCTGCAAAGGCACAAGCAAAATATAAAAAAAAAATACTTCACCTCATTTTTCAGTAAGGGTCTTCACTCATTTCCTATTCCTCCTAATTTTATTCCATAATCTTTTAATATAAAATAAACTATTCAAAAATGCTCAAAGGAAACCCCTGGGGAAGACTTTAAGAAGCTGATTCAGGAAGGTTACTGTGTTGTGCAGGTATCATACACATGCAAGAACTTTTCTGAGTTGTTTGCAAACTAAAGGAAATACCATTTAGTAAGGACAGTCCAATTGCTTTAGAGCCATTAAACACATTTCTGTGAGAAAGAAAAAACTCAAAGAGGTTGCTACTGGCACCTTTGAAAAGGTCTAAATAGTAGATATGAACAGTTCCTCATCTCCCTCAACTAATTCCATAGTGTTAAAAAAGATAGAAAGAAAACATACTCAGCAAAGCGTTGGATGCTATTAGGAGAGCTACGCAGCAATGGCAAACTGTGCACAGATAATTGAAAGAAGAAAAAGTGTCTTGTTATAAAAAGGAGGATGGGATTAAGTAAAATGAGATTAAGATCTGCTTTTTGACTAGTTAATTATTGTCCTAGAAGACAGTGTAACCTTAACACCAAAGATCACTAGGTAATCTGTTGTGCAGTAACATTAATACAGCATTTCAAATCAATGCAAAAAAGTGAGTGCTCTAACCAACATGTTAAATGCTTTCATCCTCCAGCAGAATCACTTTGAAATTCTGTTACTTGAGGGAACCAGTATATTTCAGATAGTAGAACATTTTCTAATGAGTACGAGGCAGAGAAAACTACTGAAATAAATTATTGAAGAGAATTTGTGTCTTAATCTTTTTTCCTTCTGTATATGCACTTTGTTCTTCATAGCTATTCAGGAAATCTTTCATAAAGATTTAATTCCTGGATGAACATTCACAGCTGTATGACACCCACCTTGTCACCGCTGCAGCTAGAACATTTAAATATATATTTAAATAACCAAGTTCTTTAAATATTTCCTAGAAAATATTCTTACTATTTATTCATGAACTGATGGCAAGATGAAAACAAGAAATACAAACAAACTTGCATGTTTATCTGGTAATTATTTACTTTTGTTTCAGCCAAGATTTGAAAAAGAAATGTATGTCTCAAAAAAAATGGAGAAATAAATGTTGATAAATCCTTTGAAAGGTGCTCATGGGATAAAACTTGTCTTAGACCAAACAAAATGAAAACAATAGCAGGTGCATGCTAAAACTGTTCTTCTTGTTATAGAAAATACAAACTGCAATACATGAAGAGTATATGAGATGTTAATACACAATTTGTACTTTAGTTTGGTGGAGGAGCTCAATGGCTTTTCCTGCTCTGCAAAACTGAGTTGAGAAGTGATTCATGCTACCATAACTAAGTCTTACAAGGAATCAGAAAATCAGGTTTCCTGGTTATTGGCTAAGGCTGAGATCCACAAGGAAAGATACCTAACTTCTATTTCAGCTCCTAATTTTCCATTGTGATGGAGGTCCTCAGGGAACTTCAAGGAAAACACAAGGCAGAGGTGAAAACCAAATGCATGTCTTTTGGCAAATGTACTTGGGAAGGTATTAGCAAACATACTTGGAAGATAAGAGGAGGACCAATATATAACCTCTCTAAGAAAATAATTTTCATAGGGTGAAAAATGTTTCAATTGGTCAAGCTAGTGAGTTTTCCTGCTACTGACATTAATTTTTACTTCTAGGGACTCCTTATTGCTTCTTCAACATTAGACAGTGTCAGTAGCATCAGTCAAATTCTGGTCATTTGAACAGCTGCTTACCATTACTTGATTAGTTAATTCAAAACCAGATTAACATACTTCTTCACTGAGTGCTTCTAGCTCTTCATCTTAATTAATGTGATGAACTAGGTCATATTAAATGGAGAAAAATGCAGAGGTGGGTAAATGTGGGCTGCAAAAGCATAGCCAGCTCACAATAAGGTTTTATTTCAGAGATTATGCCTTGAAGCATTCATAGAGATAGGACTATGCTAATTCACTGAGAATTACCTGAAGGATGGCTTATTGCCAGTTTGGTTCTTTGCTACTGATGCATTGTATAACCTTGGGTAATTCACATAGCCTACGCATAATTTGTATTCTTTGTTATAATGGGAATAATACGATTTATTAATCCCACAGAGTTCATGTGAGGTCTTTTCAATATCAGGAAAGTGCAATATAATTTCTATGTCTCAACCTCTCTTAACCTCCAAAGTATTACAATGATTAAATATTGATTAGTTTATAAAAAGCGGTGTTGCAGCATTTACAGCCAAGAGAGGAAGAGTGTTAATCTGTGGCAAGCAAGAAAAGCATGAAAAGCTGATGAATCAAAACATGAGTACAAAGATTCCTTGAAATGTCTTTATAGATCCTGTGAAGAGCAACTGCAAGGGGTTTAGGTGGATTATCAGTGATAGATGTAATAACAGCTATTCCACCACTTTTTTTCTGACAATATTTGTATGATCGCCTGATGAATCCACACAGGCAGATGGAGTGGGATTACAAAGAAGCAAAACCACATAGAAATGGCAGTGCAGGTGCTCCAGAAGGTGGATGTTGTCCCTACCATTATATGAGTGACACAAGTAATTTGTTTTGGTAACAGAATGTGGAGTGAGGATGAGGTCCCAGCTGTCTCTGTTCATCAGCTGGATGTTGCCCTAGGCCAGGGGCATGCTGTTGCTAATTTTAGTTTGTTTTGATGCTCAGCTCAGCTTGTGTCTGTGATTCACCTAGTCATTATGATTAGGAAATTCAGTTATTTTTATTTTGCAGAGTCCATGCATGGATCTTTGTAAAATATAAAAGACTAGGTGTAGATGAAAGAAGTTTCTGAATGGCATATGACTGCAATACTTCACTTAGAGGCATCTGTCTGCTTAAAATAAATTAGAATTCTGATTTTTGGGTCCCCTCTACACTGAGTAATGAGTGATATGCCAAGTAGAAACAGGAGAGAGCAGTGACTGACAATGCTCTATCTGTACTTAAACTAGAAAATTAAAAACTTAATCTACCCTGGAATGGACCTCAGGAATTCCTACAGTACCTCCCCCAATTCCAGTGCAGTACTTACTATATCAACATAGCCCAGAAATATTAAGAAAGAAATCTGAGAATAAGCTCTCAGGGTTAGACACCAAATAGAATCTTGAAGAATCCTGCACCTGGTATTCCACAGTGTGCAGTGTTCTCCTGAAGTCCTAAAGTACCATGTGAAGGCAGCTTTGCCCCTTCAGAAATGAAGGAGCCTTTTGCCTGTTCTGCTGTGTGCTTTTCTGAAAGGTGAAGGTTCAGTATAATTCTCCACCTGAAAGACATAAATTTCCTAGTGAAGAGTTGTAACCGAGGAAATTTCAGGGACAAGACACTTTGTTATTAAAATTGCTGTTTTGTGTACATTATTTACAAAGTCATCCAGGAAGTGAGAAAGTAAATAAATCCCATAAACTGTATACTGATTTCCATAGGTTTTATCCATAAGTTGATAGTTAGAATTTTTCTGTAACACTTCATGTTTAGCTTTGTGTATCTTTGTCAGAGGTTTTGTCACACTAACAGAACAATCCTAGGCTTACTAGGGAATTCAGCAGAAAAAGACCAATATCTGCTTGATTTTCAGAGGTAAGTCTTACTCGGCTATTGAATAGTGAAGAACTAGTACAGACTCACAGTTCTTGAAAGTCATGTAATATCGTGGTAGGGAAAGGACTGTGTGAAAACAAAGATAAGAGTATCAGCAAATATGAGGGAATCATATGGAAATCTTACCATTTCAAGCTGCTTCTGGTCTTCTGTTAATGTTCCTGCAAAATATAAGAGAGATTTGTAGCTGTGTACGTTTTAGGCTGTGTCCACCTCCTGTTTGGCATAAGGGATCTATTTTCTGCCTAATGACTGTGTCTTGAAACTTGGAAACTCATTACATTCACATAATTTGCAGCATAGGTTTCTAGTGGATGCATATTTCACTATAAGTTTTTTACACATCTTAGAAGACTCAGGTTGGAACACCATTCCTAGAAATTATTTACATTTCATTGATTAAAGGTTAAAAAAACCTTCCTTCCTTCCTTCCTTCCTTCCTTCCTTCCTTCCTTCCTTCCTTCCTTCCTTCCTTCCTTCCTTCCTTCCTTCCTTCCTTCCTTCCTTCCTTCCTTCCTTCCTTCCTTCCTTCCTTCCTTCCTTCCTTCCTTCCTTCCTTCCTTCCTTCCTTCCTTCCTTCCTTCCTTCCTTCCTTCCTTCCTTCCTTCCTTCCTTCCTTCCTTCCTTTAGACTTGAAGTCAGTTTTGATTCCAGAAGTGGTCTTGTGTGTCCCTTTTCATCAATTTAAAGGTAAAATAAGATCCAAAATGTTGAAAAATTTAATTTTCTTCAACCTTAGACAATATGGCTTTCATTGTTTAAAATACCTGCACTGTTCTTGATTATTGCACCAAAGATTTGACAGGTGGAAAGGGAAAGCAAATTCCATATAATTACAAGAAACAGTGGCAATACTCATAGAACAACAGATATTGGATTGTTTCACTGATGCACATGGCATTTACAAACAGCATTAAGTCTCTGGAGGCCCAACCCTTCCTCTCTGTGACTTGAAAGATCATTTACTTCCTGCGGATACTCCTGAAATCATTCTACGTCCTGAATTTCTCTGGGGTGATTCTTCTACAGAAAAAACAAAGCTGTAGGAACAGTTTCCCCATGTTGTCCCCACACAATCAGCCAAGCTCCTTCAGAGGATCCACTAAAGAAATTTCCACTGTGAGAAAGCTCCAGAGGGAAATGGGCAATTTGGTATTGAGGGTGTTTAAAAGCAACTCCCACAAGGACGTTTATGGTCTTGTATATCTGAGATATCAGGGAGGTCCCTTCTGGCAAGATAACTCTGAATTTGAAATGTGAGTTGCAAATGAGACGAATTATGAAAAGAACATGAAAAAGACATCTGTGTTTTAAACCTATTTCACAAGATTGAAATGATCTCACTGGGTTTATTCCACACTGCAGAAAAGACTAAGAGCCAATTGGTAAGCCAGGGAGGTATTTCTGTGCCAGCACAACCCTAAAGGAAGGAACTGAAATGATTCAAAAAAAAGTTAAAATAGGAGGTGTCGGGTATTTGTATCCAATAGAGCAAGAAACTTTTCCTGGTTTTAATATCCTTTTTTCAAAACCATAAAAACTCATAAGAGCACGTCCTAGTTTCCATCAGTATATCAATAATGTGTCCTTCCATTATGTACATGAAATTGTTTATGTACACATGGTTTTTTTGTTCACTGATCCATTATTTCTTAATGGGAAAAAAAACATTTTTCTTCTGCAGAAACCTATTTGTTATATATAAATGGACTGATTCTGAAAAAAATTTCTCCAAACATTCTCACACATTCTGTTTTTTTGGTTTTGTTCTTGTCTTTTGCTTGTATTCTTTCAAAGAAGTTAATCACTGAAACCCTGAAGGCCTGTTAACTCTTAAGTAATTTATTTGCAGCAGTTTTGAGAAGATTTGTAATCCCTCTGAAACTTAACACAACTCAGTCTAATGTAGGTATCTGAAACAGGTCAAATGTGTCTACTTCTTATTATTAGTAATAAAGAAAGTTTAAGATTATGAGCTCCGATGCAGACAACAGCAGTATAGATATTTATAGTTTAATAATGCAGATCCTATGCACTATACTAAGTCCCATGTGTCCCATTCACATAGTCATCAGTACAAATGCAATCAAGTATTTTCTGACAGTATTTGCTCCACTTCTACTTTATGTTCTTCAGCAACAACAAAAAGTCCTTATTTCTTGAGAAGAGAAGGACACACAAAAAAACCAGACTCCATGCAATTCACATGTTTTCTGTTAATCTTTTTACTATACTGCAGTGGGAAATACAACAGCAAACAACTGTGCAACAGAAGGACTTGGTTTCTTTTAAAGGTGCAATACAAAGAAAATTAGTTATTATGTATCTTGGTGATATTTTCACCTCTTTTTAGATGTGAAAATTAACATACCCTCTTAATACAAGAAATGATGGTCATGTATTTCCTTGAATTTAGGTGAGTTCCCCTTGTGCAAAAGTTCCATGTTTCAGAGTTTAACTACCAAATTGTGTACATTTTTTTTTTCCCCACAATAAACCTAGCAGTATTTGCTCCTGATATCACTGAATTATGAAGAAAAAGATTTTAGCAGAGACTTTCTATTTAGTCCCATTGTATTGGTATATTACAGTGAAAAGGAACAGTGATTACCTTTTGATTACCTTCTCTCTTTCAAAACTCTGGAAGTTCAGATTTAGACCTAAGAAGCGTAATTAGAATGTAAGTCGAATGAGATTCGTGAATATTGCTTTGAGAGTGATTGGCAATAGACCCAAGTCTCTATCTCAGTTCGCTGACCACCTCTAATTGTTTCCTTGTCTTTTCACACCCTTTCCCCAGGCACTGCAGATTGCAGTTTCACTTAAGATACACAAGTGTTCTAGTGACTGGAGGCACAGCGTCTGCAGTACCTTCCAAGAGAACAGTCAGCTTTGTGGAGACAAGAGCTTGCCCCAAGTTAAATGCCATGGTACTGTCTATGAGTTAGGCAGTTTTCTTTGTTGCAGGCTCCTGGAGAATATCCTGAGCAAGCGCTGTTATTTGTTTGATCTCTTATGTCCTTCCTTAAGCATCCTTCAGCCCTACTGAATGCCATGGAAAGGACAAGCCTATGCCTGTCCTGAAAAGGAACCGAGACTCCTTACAAAAAAAGCTGAGAATCACAGGAAATGGGAAAAATGAATAAAAAGTCTTCAAGGAAATGTGATTAATGTTCCTAAAAAACTCAGAAAAATAGAGCCAAAGAGTTCATCACAGGACCAAAGACTTGCTGGGCATCACTCACTCTGCTGTCTCTGGAGACAACAGAGAGAGGCCTCTGTTGTAGGGCAAGATGAGACTGGCCTTTGTCCTAACCTGCAACAGCCATCCTTTTGTTTTTGTGTTCTCAAATGATGATACACTTGCTACTCAGACTTTTTATTGGGAAAATATATTGCAAGTCAGTATTTCAGAAACAATCAATAGAGTTTTGCTGTCCCCTTAGGTACTCCTGGTGAGTTTGAATGTGTTATCAATACAGGGCCTTGCCTTTGAAATAAAAACGATTGTTTACACTTCTATGTGACATCTCTTTCTGGAGACAGAAAGTAAGTGCTTCACTAAATAAAGGAGAGGTTACAATTTGAAAACTTTAGAGAAAAGACATCTTTTGATAGGATATATTTGACACATCAAGCACTGCACTCTAATATTCAAGGAAATACTCAAAGCCCAACATGACACCTCAAGAATTTGGACTGACACTTTATGTGTTTGCACTAATATTTTAATAAGGGACTCACATAAAGTGGGCACATAAGTAAATGAAAACAATAAATCCTGTGTACTTGAGGTACATGTATCGTTTGTTCAGTCCTGCAAAATGTCGAGGTTTAAAGCTGCAGAGATGAGTTCCCACTCACTTGGATGATTTAGCACTATCTATTGTGCACATAAATATCTATGAGAGAGTGCTATTGTCCAGACTACCTTTCATTTTGTTTATGGAACTTAATAAAAGAGACAAGAAGGCTACTGCGAGCCCCTTCTTTCACATGAGGGAGCTGGTGCAAAGTAAGTAGTACTATTAAAAAAAAAAAAAGAAAGAAACAGAAAAGAATTGGTAGTAACTTTTGCAACTAGTGAGGATCTCTGTGATTGGAGAACTTTGGCTGTATGTAAGTGATGCTGGTTTATGCTGGGAACTTGGTTTTCATAGAGCAGTCAGGCTGCTGCTTCCAGCCGTACTGCAGGCATGACTTTTTAAATGTAGTGTTTAATGTATTTCTAAAGCCATAAAGTATGTTCCTCTGCAGTCTGAGGTGTGGAATGACAAGATTCCTGACACTTAGATTTGTTTGACCTATTAAGTTAATGGGATTTTTGGGATTAGGCCTTCACATTTCAAATAAAGACGTTAATAAAATTTCCTGCATGGTTCAATCTTTGTGTGTAAAAGGTCCATTCAGACACTTCATATAGCCATTGCACAACCACAGTTTCTGATGATTAGAAATCATTTTGGAGACAAAAAGGATTACTGACCTCAGAATCAACATAATTGCCCAGAAGTTAGATGTCATAGTAAAGGACTAGCTATTTACTGGCAAATAATTTCATCTCCACAGATAATGAGACTTCACAGATGATAACATAAACATGTTTGTAGATGCAACCTGTAGAGGTCAAGGCTATCTTGACATTTTTCCAAGTTCACACAGTACCAGTGTTAAACACAAATACACTCATATCCATGTTACATAATAAAACAGACATGCCTAAAATGCCAGTTTGATTTTTAGCTTAAGTCCCCCACATATTGTACTGTGGCTGCAACAAAATGTGAAATTCGTTGGGTTTTTTTTATGTAAATAAGACTCCTGTATCATTTCCATGCTGGTTGTAAGTGATTTATACCAAAACACACAGAGAAGGTATTAACAACAGCAGGAATTTTCATGCATTATTGGGGACAGTCTGTTTCTTTTTCATACAAAACAAAAAGTTAGACATAAGTAAGTGGAGAAAGACTTATTTGCTATGCTCTTTTCTTATGTTTCTGTGTATATAAATGCATAGGTTGATTGCTTCATGTTTGAAAAAACACCACTGCCCAGAAATGCTGTGTGAGGAGAGCTGCAGGGAAGTGACTTCTATTTTCTAGGCATAGAAAATAAAGATTTATTTCATCAACAGTTCTGTGAAAGAGTTGATGCCTGATTTCAGAGTAACTAGATGTCTGCTCACTCTTTTAAGTCCTTCATGGAAACTATGTTTTCTGGCTTGTAATACTGAAGAGTTTGCCAGTATTTGGTCCATAGTGTCACTTGCTTTCATTTGCTACAACAGATTTTTTGAGGCTTCTCTGAGACCACTTAATTAGTAACTGCTTAAACAACACCTTGCTTTCAAAAGATTTACTAAGTTACCATGGAGAGCCATACTGAAGAGTTTCTTAAAACTTTTTTGAGGGGCAGATCACATAAGCATCCTATCCAGGCTTCAATCTTCAGGCCTGAAATTGAAGTAGGAAAAGGAAGGAAAGTAGGAAAGGAAAGGGAAATTGGAGTAGGAAAAGGAAGGAAAGTAGGAAGGGAGAGGAGAGGAGAGGAGAGGAGAGGAGAGGAGAGGAGAGGAGAGGAGAGGAGAGGAGAGGAGAGGAGAGGAGAGGAGAGGAGAGGAGAGGAGAGGAGAGGAGAGGAGAGGAGAGGAAAGGAAAGGAAAGGAAAGGAAAGGAAAGGAAAGGAAAGGAAAGGAAAGGAAAGGAAAGGAAAGGAAAGGAAAGGAAAGGAAAGGAAAGGAAAGGAAAGGAAAGGAAAGGAAAGGAAAGGAAAGGAAAGGAAAGGAAAGGAAAGGAAAGGAAAGGAAAGGAAAGGAAAGGAAAGGAAAGGAAAGTAGGAAGGGAAAGGAGAGGAGAGGAGAGGAGAGGAGAGGAGAGGAGAGGAGAGGAGAGGAGAGGAGAGGAGAGGAGAGGAGAGGAGAGGAGAGGAGAGGAGAGGAGAGGAGAGGAGAGGAGAGGAGAGGAGAGGAGAGGAGAGGAGAGGAGAGGAGAGGAGAGGAGAGGAGAGGAGAGGAGAGGAGAGGAGAGGAGAGGAGAGGGGAGGGAAGGAGAGGAGAGGGGAGGGAAGGAGAGGAGAGGAAAGGGAAGGGAAGGAAAGGGAAGGGAAGGGAAGGGAAGGGAAGGGAAGGAAAGGAAAGGAAAGGAAAGGAAAGGAAAGGAAAGGAAAGGAAAGGAAAGGAAAGGAAAGGAAAGGAAAGGAAAGGAAAGGAAAGGAAAGGAAAGGAAAGGAAAGGAAAGGAAAGGAAAGGAAAGGAAAGGAAAGGAGAAAGAAAACATGAAAATATAAAGAAAAGTAAAAAATAAAAAATAAAAAAGGAAAAGGGAAAAAAAAAAAATCTCAGCACACAGGTGTTGGTACTGTGGCATGACTCAGTATAAGAAAGAGAAGGGATCCAAAGGAGGATGCTCTGCAGTGTTTGTCCCTTACTGTGTACTCTGAAATGCCACGATATTTGGATGAATGTCCTTTGCATACAGTGTCTCAAAATCAACACATGAAAGTGCCAATGATGCAGGGAAAAGGAACAGGAAAGCATCACAGGACCCATGCTTTCTTCCCCCCTTCCTTCTTTCCTACTTCTAAGCTTCTTTGCTTAAGTCAGGATATGTCATGTTAAGAATGTTCGAAATAGGCTTTCCTGCATCATGATTTTACACTGGTGTCATTTCATCTGCTAACCATGATCCTGATTTGTGAATTAATAGGTCCATTCTCTGATCCATAATGGGAAATGTGTTTCTGTGGCTTGCATCTCTTAAAGGTTTATGGGAAATGACTGAAGTGATGATATAGACAAGGTCACAGTGGAAGCCCTGAGACTGCTGTCAGTTCAGAGATACTTGGTACTCTTCCATTAGCTAAAGCCTCCCTAAGTAGGACCAGAAGAACCAGGCCAATTACTGCAAATCATCTGCTTTCAAGAAAGCATAAAGGAAAGACCTTTTATGTGCATTGTGCCTTCTGGGTCATTCACTAGAACCAAATATTATTCTAAAAGTAACAGTCAAATCTTTTCAACTTGAATAAAATTATTATCATCATTACATAACAGAAACAATTTCCTGTGAGAAGTACAGTAGCCAATATAAAGCGTGACATGGGAATAGTTCTTGCACTAATGAAGAAAGAATAACTAGCCATACTTGTTCATTTTGGTATTTTGGGAGCCAGACATTATAAAACTGAGCAAAATAGTATTTCAGAGAAATGGAGACATCTGGTAAAACAGTAGAGTATAATTGCCCTATCATCATTTACTACAATTCACCTAAGGACAGTCAAGGGATTGTAGAGGAAGATAGCTCAATTTAAACTCATTTCTATTGACATGGGGTAATGTCCTCTTTCCCTGGTTTAATGCCCATGCAGATGAGCTTAGTAGAGGCTGTTATGAAGTCTGAAGTGGTGAAATTCTTCCCTTACAATGTAGAGCTACTGTGATTTTCTCCTAATAACTATTTTGAAATCCTGAGAGAAGACGAACAAACAAAAACCCAAACAAAACCAAACAAAAATTTGTATTAGTCAGATTTTGAAAAAGAAACTCAAGCCAAATAATCTCTTGGATCTTAAAAGATAATTATTGATATATTGATTTGCCTGAGATTTTGAGGAGAAACAGAGGCTCTGATATAAAATGTTGATCATGTTTGTACATGAACCATAGGCCCACCTTGCAAGGTACTGTGGTCCTCTGTTATTATTAAATCTCTTCTATCTTTTCTATTCTACTTTGTTTTCCAGTGTTTCTTTTGTATTCCTTAAATGACGGTGAACAGTCTAAGAAATAGTTCAATGCATACACCACAGGTGCACTATTTTTAAACTGTGTCCTTTGACAAATCCTGACGATTGATGCACAGTTTGTGCTTAAGCGGTCTGGGAAATTTCCACCTCTCCCCAGTTTTGGTACTATAATTTTTTGGCAAACCAAATTGTGTGGTTGTTGGTAGAAGTGTACTCTTCAGAAACTTTCTAAAACTGGAAATAATTTTGTTACAAAGAATAAAATATAGAAGTGGCTTGCCATGTTTCTGAAAGCTACTCTCCCTCCGTCATGCACTACAGCTGCAATAAACATGTTTTCAAGACCTAGTCAGTGCACCTTCATTAAAATAAAGTGGTCATCCATAGTAGCATCACTCCTGTGACCCAGGTAAAATGAACATACTATTGTGATACTCTTAAATGGCAAAAGATGCTTGTTCAGGAGGAATTGTGAAGTTACGACCACCACTGGTGTCAGTGGCAGCGAAAACCAGATCCTACAAATTTCTAGCTATATTAAAAATGCAAAATATTTTTCAGTCACTCTCTACTATCATTTTCTTTTACCCTTTCTATGTCAATGAAACTAGGAAAAAATTAGTTTTGTAATGCAATGCAAGTGTGACATGGTATTTCTCATGTGTGTAATATTGTAACATTTACATTTCTGATGGTCCAAAATATCTCTTTATTTTGGGAATTTCAGATGCAAAATTTTGATCAAGAAAGATTCTGAGAAATTCTAAGAAAAAAGTGAAAAAAGAAAAAAATAGTTATTTTCCAGCTTCTGCTTGCAACTTAAGTTTTCTTGCTTCTAAAAATTATTAAATTCCTACTTCAGCATGAGAAACGAGCTCTAGACAGAACTGTAAATATATTAATTTTAATTTTATTTAGAAAGAATAACTGTGATGGGTAACCTTGGTTAAGGGTCAAACTCCAACTCAGCTCCTCACTCCTCCTCCTCAACAGGATGGGGAGAAACTGGGTCAAGAGAAAGAGAGGGGGATCACTTGCCAATGATTGTCATAGCAAAACAGACTGGACTTGGGGAAAATGGATTTAATTTGTTATAAATCAAAATAGATTTGGTTAGAGAGAAACAAAAGTAAAAGTAAAATAGCATCTTTCTCCCATGGCACTCTCCCGAGATTCAACTTCACTCCTTATCTATTGACTCCTCTACCCCTCTGCCAGTGGTGGGAAGGGGATGTGGGCTGTGGTCAGTTTGTAGCAGCTCTTCTCTGCTGCTTCTTCCCCTGATCCAGCCTGGGCTCTTCCAGAAACAGAACCCAGTGGAATATTTGCAGCCCTTACCTCTGCTCATGGTGGAGAGTCCTGCAGCCCCACCCTGCCAACACCCTGGCACCAGCACCCCGTACAGAGCTTTCCTCAAAATCATGACATCATTTTATTTTCATTCTCTGGAATTCCATGATCCAATCTTGTGTGCTGAAGTGATGCTCTACATCATCTGTCTTAATCCTGAGGACACCCTCTTGACATGTCAGAAACAGGAGAGCTCTGGCTCGTGCCCTGACTCTGGTTTGTTTCACACCCTGTAGTCTACTGCCATTTCTTCTTTTTCAGCTGCAGTTCTCTCCTTTATGATAGCTCCCAACAGTACTGTGTGCATTAAAGGTCCCATTTTTCTCTGGGATCATTTCTGAAACACGTTCGGTGAGTTCCATGTTTATTTAATAAGAGCAGAGCTCCACCACTGTATTCTTCATGTCACTGATTTACCTTGCTGAGGGAAGCAAAGAGAAATGGCATTCCTGTTCAGCAAATCATGAAAACAACTTGAAACTAACTGCAACAAGAGTAGGATCAGTTTTACAGCTCTCACAGACATGCAGCCATTGCAAAAACTCTTATGACCAATTCCATCTAATAATAAATTTTAATTGAATTTTGACTTAATCCAAGATGAGAATCTCCCTGAAGCTACAGAAGTTTTTCCAACATAAGACTCAACTACTTTATTCCAGTTGCTAATCATCCTCACTGTTAAAAATGTACTCTTAATTTCTGTTTTAACTTTATCCAGTTCTATTCCAATTTATAACAATTGTTTTCTGCTATTCTTTGTCCTCACATTCTATAGAACACTTTAATGTGATTGAGTTTATAAATCCCAGGATTACATTTACTGATTTTACTGCTGCATTATGCTGCTCATAATAACTCCTTTTCAGAGTTATTATTTTCCAGAAGACAGTCCTCCCTTTAGTTGACAGGGCCCACATTCTTTGCTGCAACTGTATTAAAACACATTTTATAGGAATGTGTCCAACGAGCCAAATGATACAGACTGTACTCAGTGATTGTTTCTTCCTTGTTTACAGCTCTGTCAATGCTTTTATCATTCACAGATTTTTACAGCACTTGTTTTACATTTAGGTCCACTACATTGACGGCATGCCACTTGTACTAAAAGCACAACCTTCCAGTCACCATGTCCCAGTAGCTGCTGCTTTTGATATTTGTCAGTTAGTTGTTAACCCTTTAGTATGTGATTCATTGGTACTGGCTGGTGGGGATCATCACTTTTTCCTAAGAAAATAAAGCTTATTTGGTTTTTCTGTCTCGATAATCATGTAGTCTTTTTAAACCCTAGCAAGTTTCAACCAAATTGAAAGAGGAAGGTAGAGCCCTGAGTATGTTCTTCCAAGCTTTATCAGGACAGGCAACTAGAGATGAAAGAAACATCTTCTGTGCTTTGTAATGAGAGGAAAGGTAAGAAGCTCATAGGGTGCACAGGGTGAGGTTAGGAACAAAACCTTTGACAGAGCTGGTGCTTGTGGACCTCCTTGCTAGTGAGAAGGCCCTTCCATGATGTGTGAATGTGTTGGGGGGTTGAACTTATGAGTGACTGTGGACTTCTACGGCTTACTTTTTCCACGGCTGGTTTTCTTTCTAGCCTCCTGTCTTTGTTTTCATGTGGGTGCCTCCTGAACATACAGAAGTTGTGGTTGTGACACAAGGTGGAGTGTGATTAACTTCACTCACCAGATCTGAGAATGCATACTGTTGCAGGGGAGTGATTTTAGCGTTCTTCTTGCTGCAAAACAGTGCTTAGATTTCTTAAAGAGAAGCGCGACCTGAAAGAGTTCAGTGGCATATTTGCTCTATTATTTACTACATGGGGAGATATATCAGACCAAATATCGCTTACCTTCTGTTCAGGTGCATATATTCATTCCTGAAGCAAACCTTCAGGCATCTTCTCTCCCTGTTCGCTCTAGAGGCAAACTCTCAGGCGACGCGTATAACTGTCACGATGCGAACATTCAGGGTTCTTCCCCTGATAACCGTTCACTCCGGAGACTGTACTTTCATGGGAGACCTGTAATTGCATTCAAAGTAGACTTTCAGGAAGCAAAATTTTCAGGAAAAATATTTAATGGAGTAAAATAACAAAAGGGCTGGCTCAAGCCGGGTACCTACGCAGAAGCCCACCCAAGCACAGAAAACTACAAACTTTTGTGTGTTTACCGACCATTCACGCCAAGATCCAGTCCAATAGCAAAATTTCACCACGGGGTACTTTGCTCCTCTTTGGACCCCTTTTCTCTGCCTCCACATGGGGCCTTTGTTTTGTTCAGTTGTAGACATTGTTTTTGGTCCATATCCTTGAAGATGCCATTTTGTCTGGAGAAGTCCTTTCTTCTCAGTGGAGTGCAAAATAGACCCCACTATGCAAATATCTGTAGTGTCTTCATGTTAGCCTTGGATTGTTGTTTTCCCAGTCAATTCCATTTTTTCCAGCAAAATGCAAGCTAGACTTTATTTTGCAGTCATTTCGTGTAGTCTGCAGTTGCTTTTAGTAAATACAAGCAGGACCTTACAGCTTAAAATTTTAGCAAATCTAGTTTACCAAGTAACATGAATCAAAGAGCACACTAAAAATCATACAACCTTACATCTCTAAATAATCCATTACATTTGGTGTGCGTCTGCTTAAGCTAAATGGTTAATATTGAACTTGAATTGAGCTCATCCACTGACCTGTGAGTAGTAAAACCATTGCAATACAGCTGGCTTATTTAGCAGGGTGAGCTCAAAATGGGCTTATCCAGACTGTCATATTTATAGAATGAAGTGGTTGACTCGTAGTCAAATTGCATACTGTAGGAAAAGTATACACGAGACTCCCTGCACCCACAGGTCACCAGTGTTCAATGTGCTGTTCTGCTTCCCTGTGGGTCTCCTGGAAGGAGCTCATTACCTCCTCTTGAGTCTGGACCAAACTTCTAGTGGTTTGGCTGGGGGGGTGGGTCGAGTGCATCTGCCACAGTATACAATTTTCTGATGGTAGGACCAATTTTCCCTACAATATGTGGCAATCCATGCTGTCCAGAATGAATTTTCCTTCTTTCTTTTTATTATTCATTAGTTGGTTCCTGAATCATCTCTCCTTTCCCTTTCTGATTTCTGACACACTACTAGACCACATCCAGTATTTTCTTTCAAGATTAAGAAATTGTTAAAAGAATTAAATTATCAGAGCAGAAATCTCCTCAGTCAACACTTTCGGGAATCTGTTGGCATTAGTTATTCATGACCTGATTTCAAAATACATCTAATGTATGTCATCTAGCATCCTCGGTTACTAATGGACTGGAATTTCTTGAGCCTTATGTGGTGCAACAGCCAATTATTTTTTTAGATAATGCATAACCGTTAAAAAAAAAATTCACTTCTCTTTTTAAAAACAGCACAGAAGCATCTGCAATTAATTAAATTATGCCTGCAACATCAGAGACCAATCTGAGTCTTATAAAATTTGAAGACCCACCATGACATCAAAACCTGACATGTTTGTTTTAACTTGCCAGCTCATTCAAATCATACTGCCCAGCAGCTGACCAGTAGTGACACAATTGATGAAATGTGTGAACAATCAGACTGTGCACTAAAGCCTCTCTTAAAGGTGGCTGTGGTATTGGTTAAAAAAGGAGTGGATCTATACAAGATGTTTTAATGTAAACAAGAACATTCACAAAACTTGCAGTGTCTTCTATTGTATTTTCCCATTTCAAATTTTCCTAGAATTTTGAAAAGACTTAAACCTGTCCTGTAAATGTACAGAGAGAAAAAGGAGAACTGAGAAGAAAATCCGAAGCCACGATTAGGTGTTATAATCTGTGGCTTGTTTAAAAGTGGGAAACTCATATTCATAGTAAAGTGAATCATCAGTCTGTATGGGAATATAGAGGAAGATTTGGCGAGGAGATTAGTTAAATGTAAATATGCTCAACTGACTTACACCTATCTGTAGAAAAAGTGCATGCATTGCACTAATTGTTTTGCTGACCTTGTGTGCTTGATGAGTAGAACCTCTGTGTTAGATAACATAGGCCTGTGAGAAGCTCTAGGCACCTTATCACTATGTCTGAGATTGCTGCTTTGTTGTGAGAAAGAGTGGGAGGCTGTGCCTGCCTGAAACCTTGAAAGGCAGGTGAGCTCGGCTGGCCCAGTGATCTTCCAGCAGGGCTGAACTTGCGTCGCCGCCTGTGTCACCTCTGCCTGGGAGCTTAGGTGTGACTTCGGAGATCCCCCAGTAGAGAGGTAGCTAAAATAAAACTGCTCTTTGCAATACATTTGTGGTCTCTGGCTCTTCTTGCGATGTGCCTGTGTATGTGAACATAGTCATTTCCTGTTTTGTCTATTTTTTTTTTTCTTTCTGAAAACAAGCATGCTCAGCGCTCAGAGAAAATAGAATAAATTGGTTCTCCGCATGCTGAAGGTGTTCAGCTGAAAGCTTTGTCACTGTAAGGAAAGTAAATAGAAGTGTCTGGTTTATATTAATGTTAGCAATCTCTTCACTGAAATATAGCTATGGTACCATCCACAGAACAGAGTCCCAACTCAGAGCCCCGAGTACTGTAAAAATCCTGGACTAAGGGTCAATGAATGTCTTCTGCTTATGCTAGTAGAAATACCCTTTTGGCTTGAAGGCACATTGCATCTAGGAAGCAACACCCTTGAATATAAACTCTTAGTTATGTCTTATCTTCATACATGTTAAGTTTTTCTTCTAAGTGTGATCAGTGCAAGATGTTTTGAAAGTGAATTGTGAAAAGTTTCAGGTAGAAAGAAAGTATTGCTTTGGTCTATACAGTGGTCCTATGGCTGTCCCTGCAAAGGCAACTTGCCTTAATTTTACCATGTATTTTAAAGATTATGAGTATGGATTTTAAACCAGGAGAAATATGTATATGTATATATATAAAAGAGTATGTATATTTCATCTATATCTGTATCTCTATACAGCTTTCAAGTTAGATTATTTGTGCTATTTATATATGTAAATTATATATTGCTATATATCTTTATATACCCTTTACAACTTTTTATGTACACATATAAAGTTATATCCATGTAGATATTTATACTTATAAGAAGTTAAAACTTTGTCCTAGTCTGCAACACCCTTATCTATGTTAGTTTGATGTAAGCTGCAAAATTTCTGAAAAATTTTCTCATGCTACACAAAAAAATTGTTCTCCTTTCCTTCTTTCCACCCACCAAAATCCCCCCACTTCCTTTCCCAAAATATCTTTTAGGGAAAATTAATTCAAATACAGTAAGACAAAATGTTCTGGTGAAAGGATTGCTGGTTTAATATATACTACATATCATATATATAATGTATTAGTAGAATATAAATAATATCTATTGTATGAAGCAGAATCAAATTGAACCCATAACTCCTGTGCCAAATTACCTCCCATAATCCTTTTGCCTGCACACCATGATTCCTTTTTCCCCATTTCTTGACTTCATTTTCTATTACCTGTTTCTCCGTGCCAGATCTGTCAGGTTTCCTGCCCTTTCAAGTCTTGATGAATTAGAGGCCAGTGACTCTGTAAGACTCATTTTATTAGCTGTAGCAATTCTGGAATGCAGGAGTAGCCCCCAAGTGAACTTCAGGGCAGAATTGTCAAATCATACATTATTTAACTGCTGTAGTACTCCCAGGTCCCAGTCTTGAAATACTAAGTTGGGACATTTTCAAGTAGGTGTGTGTTGGGCTGAGAAGTGTAAGCTTCGAAATAGTAAAGATATACGACAAATACTATTGGAATATTTAGCCCAGTCCTCCACACAGAAAACACAATGCAGCAATGAATTTCATGGTATTAAACGGTGATGACCGTGACACAAATTTTCAGAGTTGACACCTACTATTCACCATGACACTTGAGTATCTCATTTACAAGACTTCAGGTAGCAGATCTCAAGAAAACAGTCATTTTGAGGAAATACAATATATTTATTTGTATTTTATATATATATATATGCAGTGTAACATAATGGTGCTTCACACAGGAAAAAAAGGAAATATTGTAACAAGTGATTTATTTCAGTAAAAGCAATACTATCTAGCTGCAGGGAACGTTCTTTGTGAGGCTTTGCTCTAATGAAGTCTTTTTCCTAGACTGTGGCAGTGCTAATCATTTCATGAGCCACTGTGGCAAAATTTTTCTCTTGTCAGTGATTCACAACTTTGTTCTGCTGAAGTCTCTTGGAGGTTTTTCATGGACTCCAACTCTGTTTCTTTGTCCCTGGTGTTTTCTACATTGGCTATTCAAGTCCTACCTTCTCCTTCCAGTACCCAGGTTATAACTATGCAGCATACTCCTGACATATTCATGGAGATCCAAGCTACCTCTAAGCAAAGTAGTTCAAGCACTGGAAGCAGTTTAACCTCAAAATAAATAGCACCATTCAGGCTACTTTGAAGAACTGCGCACTTCAGTGACCTTATTACCTATCAAGCGAAACCATATTTTGCCTGTTAAGGACAGGCTGTGCTATGTATTTTGTTCTTAAATTTGGTATGGCTGCAAGTATCCATGTAGCTAAAGTCTAAATTATTGGAAATCTGTGGGGTTTCCTCTTTCGAAATCTCCCTAGGGGTGCCTTAATAGTTGAGCAGCGTGGAGAAAGGACAGATGGACACATGCCACATGCTGACCTGTTGACAACAGGAACTGTCACACCAGCAAAACCTGAACAGCATCGACAGCTGAATTTTCACAAGGACCCTGTTATAACACAGAATATCAGTATGTTTATAGCTTCACAGAGGCCACAGTGGAGAATTATGTGTCTGATTAATCATGTTTAATTACCAGCTCTTATTAGGCTCACATCCATTTTGGACATCATGCTGTAATACAGCAGAGCCATCACTACCCACTGTGCAAACAGAAGTGGCACACAGACGTGTGCAGCTCCTAAGACTCCTTGTTGTCTGAAAACTGCAGTTAAAAACTGGTACTGTCATCCAGAATACGTAAAACTCTTAATGTGCTTTCATCTTGGTTTACATAAACCACATTTCAACAGTGGTATTTCAGGCTACCTGACATAGTGCTTCATATGGAACATAGTCCTTTATTTCAGGAAGAATTTTTTTGGACAAATATTTTTTTTTTTTTGCAGTGTATGAATACGGTTTCATTGGCAAGAATGTTTTGCGTGTATTAATCTTTAAAGTTAAATAAATAAAAATCATGTGCAAGGACACATTTGCTATCTTGCTTAAAAGTTAATCTGGTAATAAGAATTTGTCTACCTGAATAAGCTTACCTGATTGCAAGTTTGAAACTTTTAATGGTTAATTTCCTTATGGTTCTAAGAATATATCTTCGTTCCCAATAGTGTTATAATGAAAGTTTTGTTTAAAGATAGCTGTGATCTTAATATACACAATGTATAGACCAGCTTGCCTATCATTCCGTCTACCTCCAAAGTCCTATTCTATTTTTACAGCACACACTATGAGAAAAATACTCCCACCGATGCTAAACACACAGCAGTAGAGATAAAAATCATATTCTCAGGCATTTTTACAACTATTGCATTTAAATATGCTTAGCAATCTTCCATAATAATAAAATAATCTACTTGCAAATACTGACCCTGTTAAAGGAATTGATTTTAAAATGTAAAGAAAAAATTTAGGAACTGAGCATCTACTGTGTTTGAGCCTCTAAAATTTCCATTTGGCATATTTGTCTACAAATTTACATTTCCAGGGTTTGTTTAGAAAGATACTGAAAACATGCTGCTACTTTGTATGCCAGAAAAATGATACAGATGAGCAAAATGAATGAATTATTAAATTATATGTTAACTTCCCAGTGAATGTGGAACATTTAGAAATTCCTCTCTCAGAACAGAGAGTCACCTTTTTTATTTTTTTGTTGCTATGGAGCCTCGCTATCTATTTTACAAAACCATCCTCTCTGGCACTAAATGTAATTAAGGACCTTTTCAAGATAATGATTTAATGATTTGCTTCCCCTGTCATGTGCCCTCCCCCCCCCTCCCCCCCAATTGAATCAGAGCAAACAGTTCACAAACAGCCCAGACACTTATTTTATATGGACACATTGTAACTGGTAGTGCTCCACCTGGATGACATGTTCTCAGAAAGCAATGTAAATGAAGCACTAATTCATTAAAAAGTTGGTGTTTGTTTGGTTTTGTTTTGATTTGTTTTTGTATTTTCTGTGTTAATGTTCTATATCAACTCACAAAAATGACTTGAAGAAAGGAGAGCTTTTGCAAGACAGTTCTGACTCCACAGAGCTTGAATCTGATCCTCAATTGTGAAATACAATCACCATGAACACTTATAGAGCCTCTCATAAATTCATGTTTCCATTGCCTCATGGAAGCCCTCAGAAATTTACTGACACTCTCACAAGCTTTCATCCAGTGTTTGGCCAAGTATATTCACCTGGGGTCTTTACCCGAAAATCAGTACATTTGTGGCAAAGTTCTTAGCTCCGCTTTGGTCTCTTTACCACTTTCTGTTTAACAAGCTTGCAAACAGTTGAATTTCACCAAATAGAAGCCCCATGTAGGAATTTTGGGAGATGATGTGTTATTCCTTACAGCCACAGCATAGAGGAGAAATTGACATTGCCCTAGAGAAAGGAGGAACTTTGACAGAATATTTTGTAATTTTCTGCCTAACTAACTTACTATATGACTCTGAAAGAACTGCAGCTTGGGACTACACTAGCAGCCCCAGTTCTGTACCAAAGTCTGTGACTTCCAGGGCAGAAAAGTTGCAAAAGGTTTGTCCTCAGGTCTGCCTGTTGGACTGTTGCACCTGTACCATCATTTTAGAGAGACTGAGATCAAACTCAGATTTGCTGATGGCTCCACTCTGTTGGCTGTCAGGAAAGCATATGGGCTGAAAATTTCAGTTACACACCATGATCTGTGATATGTATGTTTGCAGCAGGGAAAGGTCCCCTTCAAACAGGCTTCAGCTGTCTGCCTTCAGTTTGCACATGCAGTGATGGTCTGGGACTAAAGCTCTGACTTGAACTCTGGCAGCAGGGACCAGATGGGATTTGAGGGTAGCCTGGGTTTGGGATGTTTCAAGAGCTGTAGGTGAATATGGTGCTACCTCATGGAAGAAGAGACAGGCTTCATCTTGTTCTGGAGAGCAGCACAATGAGTTTCTGAATAAATAGAGGTAGAGACAATGTGTCTATGCAACAGATTTTTGCTTTACCCACCAGAAAATCACTTCAACTTTCTCACTGTAGTGAAATGGATTTAACTGCTCACAGTGAACAGACAGGACTAATTTATGTTTGCTGAAGAGTTTCATGCAAGCTTTCAGTTCTTTCATTTTGCCCATTTTCCAGCACCTTCTGATGGTAGAACTGTCTGAGTTGTGCTGACTTGTAACTGATGATGCCAATGTTCTTCCCAGAAGAAATTCAAGATTTCTTCAATCCTTTCAGACAAGGTTCGTCTTCGAGGGGAGCATCTTACAAAAGCTTCATGGCAAGGTGGGATAGAAGGAGGAGTAAGGGGTATTTGTTCACATGCTTCTCAGCTTTTTGCTGAGAAGATTCGTCGTCAAGAGGTGGAGTAGTGAGGATACTCCCCTGCTTCCAGATTTGCCTCACCAGTCTCTTTTTTCCTGTGGGTTGACTTGGCCATAGCTCCTGACTCATGTCAGTGCTGCTCCTCAGCCTGCTTTCTGTTTCTTCCAAGCAATTTCTATAGCTGGAACAACAACCTCCCTGCAGCTGAGATGCACAATAGGAGTAACTTGCTTGTTTTGGTCAGAGCACCTGTCAATAAGAATTAGTTTTTTGGCACAGACTCTTCCTTCATGCCTCAATAGACACCCCCGTTCCTTTAGCACCTGTTCCTCAGCTGCTGCTTTAGCCTGGTGCGTATTTCACATATATGGGTTTAAAGCCAACCAAAACCTGAGGCTGACAACAAGAGAGTGACATACAAACACAGCTGAAACATGAAGAGAAACTTTTCCTCACCTGGGGAATGACACACATGGAAGAAGACTGAGGGTTTATATTACTTATAATAATGTAAAGGTCTGTGAACAACACTGCAGGAGGTAAGCGAAAGAGACCTTAATAGAGACAACAGTGAGAGAGAAATGTCATGACCTGAAGATCCAGGGAAACAAAAGAACATTGTCCTCTTTATGCCTCTTGTAAAGAAGAGAATACTTTTGGAGGTGGCTTTTACAACTGGTACAAAACATAACTTATGTAAAAAATAATATATATATTTATATATACCTATATACATATATACATATACATATATATATATATATAAAGACTTTTCCTATGTTTTCTGACTTCCTAAGGCTGGATGATCCTGATCCAGGAGCTAGTATCATGCACTACTTTGATATGTGATGCCAATGATGTGAGTGGAAAAATGCAGTATAAAATTTAAACAAAATGTGCATAATTATTTTATTTTAGAAATTTTCAGATGTCTCTTGGAATTCTTCATTATACTGAAAAATTGTCTAATACATTAGCATTAAATAAGTACATATCTGAAATGCAAACCCATCAAATACTGGATAAAAATATTCACTCAATTTCAGCTACCTTGCAACTACAGTCCTACACTTAAATCATTAGTTTCATTCATGCCTATGTGTTTTCAAAGATAAATTATGGTCTTTAATAAAATATTATGATGCCTAGCTCTTATATGGTGTTTTTTTCACCTGTACTTGTCACAATGCTTTAGAAAGGAAGTCAGCATCATTAAAATTAATGAGCAGGTTTAGAAATGAGTGACTAAGGTATCGCACATTCAGAAATGATTGCAAAATTGGTTGTTGTATGCCTGCATGCAGACAGAGAACTAACATTAAGGCACAAAACTATTGCTTGTTTTACAAACATGTGGGGATGCGGTGAGAGTGTGGGAGAAAATATAATTTCCCCCAAATATCTCCTTTCATATGATATTGCTGGAAGGCTGCTTGTTTTCTGGGCTCACTACTGATTTTTAAAACAACTACTTCTTTAGCACCTCTGCAGTTGGTTTTGTATTGTTTCATTTTCTGTGAATGACATTGCTCTCTTTCCTCCTTCAGAGTAGCTAGGAAACTACTAGAAAAGAAAAAAGAAGAAGAAAAAAAGGATCATTGTAATATATTTAATATGTAAAAATAATACCTGGAAAACAATGTCCTTTATGTTTCTCATTCACTCAACTGCCAGCCCTCTGTATGTGAGGCAGAGGCAGTGAGTCACAGCAAGTCCTATAAAAATGATTTTGTCTGAGTTACTTGCAGAACTGTAACACTTATTTTTGCCAACTTCTTAAAAAACGGAGATCTGTAGTGGCACACAAGAACATGCATGTGTTCATGCACACACATTTCCACACACATATGATCTCTTTGCTTTTAATATTTGCTGAGACTAGAAATGTAGGAAGACATCTGCTGTATAGGTAACCCATTATTGCTCCTCCAAGCTTCTGAGGCAGGTATAAGTTACTTTCTCAGGGTTTGAATGAGCATATCCCTCACATCAACCATTTTTTTTCCTTTACATTATAACTTTTCCTGGAAAGAAAGGTGGAATACTCTGGTAGATTTACGACAAAAGAAAGAAAAAACAAAAAAAAACTAAAAACCCACAAACACTTTCTATGGCTCATTTACTATAAGAAAAAAAAAAAAATTAATAAGTATCTGCTGTTCTCCACATCAATAAACTGCAGGTTTAAATTCAATCAGGCTGTCCTTACTGTAAGCAAGAACCATGCCAACAGTTCATTCTCTCTTGAATTACTTTTGAATAAAATGCATTATTGAACCTTATAGGACCTCATGCTTGAAAAAGAAAGAAAGGAAAAGGGAAAGGGAGGTAAATTCTCCTAATAGAAAGGATCTTAATTTTTAACTAAAATTTACCTACATTAAACAATGTCATTGAAGTTCAGCATGCTTTAAGATATAAAGGCTTGAAAGATACTTTTAAAATGCAAAGAAAGAGGTAGCTAGGTAACCTAATGAACAAATGAAGAAGAAGGCAGACAATTGTCATGGAACCTGTCAGACTATTAATGCCTTCAATGCAAACAAATTTTATACGAATAGCCAAAAAAATCTTTAGGTAGCTTTAAAGGTAATATTTGTGTTTAGTAAATTTTCTTACATTCCTCACCTTCCCATAGAGCAATAACAGGACATGTGATAGAACCTCTTAATCACATAGTGCCTAACAATTCTCCCCTTGCTAATTATGAAAAATAAGACAACAATCCCAGTCAGTTAGTTGCTAGTTTGCTTTGAGGGTCATATTAAGAATATTCTTAGTGAACACGGTAAGTGTTCAAAAATGCCGTCTGTCAACAGCAGGGTACTCAGCTAGAACCGCACATGGTTTTCACATGATTGCAAATCTTGTTATTTACACTGATGAAAGACTCAAACAGCTGTGTAAGACTTACAGTGCACATTTTCATCAGACTGAATATTTAACCTTATTTCTGTTGTTTGTGCTACTGAATGATCCAGCCATGTAAATTATACTCTAGTTTCATTCAACATTTCTAATAGAGACACACTATCTTGAGATTGCAATCATAAACGCTTATACTAGTTAATATCATCCAAGCCCACCTCCCAGCAATACACTTCTTCCAAATGTCCAAGGATATCAATTCAGCGTAACAATAACAACATTTCTGACTTTGCTTCCTCTCCTCCAACAAAACCAAGCAAAAATCCTCTAACACCCTTTGACTGAGAGTTTGTTTGGTTGATTTTTGCGCTTATATTTTCTCTATGGCCAAGCCCAAGCAAGGTGTGGTCCCACTTAATTCTGCTACAGCGGTTAATTATAAAAACAGCCAATAAAAACCCCAAATCCTTTTGGTGTACATCACTTGAAATGAGAGGCAGTTAAACAAAAAATATAGTAATACCGTTAGAAATGGAAAATCACTCCTGGGTTTCAATCCTTCTTGTATTAAAGCAAATAACTGCTATATTTTTACTGACTTTCTTTGGAGTATAAAATTACAGACAATACTGGAAGGAAGGAGCTAAACACCTCATTTTGATTTGCTGGGTTGTACTGTTCTCCAATAAAGATAATTCTCAAATAAGTATAATCAGATACAGGTGTATAGATCAATGGCTGACACTTCTCAGAATTTGGTTGACAAATACGTTCCCAACCTGTTTATATTCTGAGAAGACTGGAAACCATTTTGTTATAATTACAGAACACCAAACTTATTGCCACGTTAATTATGAACACGTCTTCTTATCAGCTTGAAAAGGAAAGGTGACCCTGGGCTTGCCTCTGAATGATGGTGCAGACCCATCACCGTAAGGTGAAATGAAACAGCACCAGGCAATGTGTCATCATGTAATAGATGAAGCGTGGGGATACATGACTCACCTTGTGCTCCTGCCTGCTAAGCCAAGAGCATATTTCAGAAAGATAAAGCCAGGAAAAATAAAGTGATTGCCTTCAGAACGATGAAGAACTGAAGATCTCTACACCAGGAGATATGCCTGAGGAGGAATAAATGACCATTGTGGATTTTTGTGATAAGGGTTTTATGTCAATGACTTTTCTGCTGGTTTGCACAGAGTGAAGTGATTTTAAAAGCCAATGAATAAATCTGCTATAACACCCAAGTCAATTACATCTTTAAATTGTTTCAGGAAGTTGACTGCAGGTGTTCTGTGCTCAGGTGCCTCTGAATGAACACAACTGGTTCTGGCACCATGACAGCTAGACATGAAATAAACCCTAAGCACCTACAGCTACCAAGCTGATCACAAGTAATGGAGTGCACAGAGCAAGGCAATCTGGCCAGTCATCGTTAATGTCAATCAACTAAACTGAGCCTCCATAATCATGCTCAGACACAATAAAACATCCCAAGATATTCCAGTGACTGGCAGACCCCAGAGGCTACGTTTATCCATAAAATGTAAATGTTTCAAAGAGTAAGATAATGTAGCTGCTAAGTCTGTTGGAGAACAATCAGTTCCCAGCCCATATTTTTCCACTGATTCGTGATGTGTTGTGGAGGCTGACAGGGCACAATGTGTTTGAAGCTCACTCTCATGACTTCACTCCTTCCTATTGCTAAACAACTTTTTATATAAAGCATTTACTGAGATGTTTTAGGCTTCACAAATGTTTTCTTTATTTCTGATAGCAAAAAAAGTTTTACTTCCTCTTCCATACTGTATTGTTGATACTACTGATATAGGAACACTTTTTCTTAAAGAAAGATTAATATTATTGAAAGAGAACTAAATAGCTGCCAAAGAATTTTTTCCTCTATGTGAAGGACAATGGCTTTAGCTCCAGAAATGGACAAGATGTTTAAGAGAAAGTAGAATTTGGTTCCTCTGTTTGACTTAGTCATAATTATCTACTGCTTGCATGGGTTTGTTTACTATCTTTAATTCAAGCAAAATTAAGATCCTTACTTTGTTCTCTGTCACTCTTTGTGTCCTGTACACACAGAATAAACTGAGAGATATAAACCATCCAAGTACATGCAAAAAAAAAAAAAAGAAGCTTCTGATGAAATTGTTGCTAGCTGAAACAGCAGTAATATTTTAAGTTTGTTTATTCATAGTTACTTGCTTTGTGAATTAATAGAGCTCTAATGTCTAGACATAGCTCATGTAAGTTAAAGTCAGAGCATTAGCATTTTCCTCAAACAAAACACAGAAACCACGTATATTTCAGTTTTAATGGCACTACTCCTAATTAAGGTATTCTCTGTTTTAAATATTCATTTCTAATTTACATGACTATAACTATGGCAAGAACCTTTTCTCAGAAGGGACTCATAGAAAGAAAAAAAATCTTGTTTAGTCACTTACAGTTAAAACTTTCAAATTTTGTATTCAGCAAAAAAATCAATACAGGAGATAAGTACTGTATTGCTTTCTGGAAGCACTGAGTTTCAAGCCTAGGCATATCTCTTGGAAAGCAGAAACTGTACAGTAATTTTATCACAAAAGATACTGTAGGAAGGTGATGCAGTAACCAAGGAGACAATTTCAGTAATGCAAAAACAAATGTTGGAGGAATCACAAGACTGAATTATGAAAGTCATTTTTAAGCCTGGTAACAATTTCTGTCAGAGTAAGCTGTGAGACACATTGCTCTTCTCTGAATCAACCTGCATCACCTGCTCTGAGTATAGGGGAAAGATCACTTCCCCAGTCCTGCCGACCACACTCTTTCTGATACAAGCGTGGATGCTGTTGGCTTTTCTGGCCACCTGGACACATGTTAATTCATTCTCTTGAATTAAATATGGTTGAGGTGTGTTCCAAGACAGAATGCGTGACTTAATGTATCTGGCACTATATAAACCTTAATAACAACCTTTTTTCCCTTTTTTTTTTTTTTCTGCACTATGGTCTTATAGCCACTACCCCACAGACATATTTACCTCCTATATCCTTCATAGGTAAGTTGCACCAATATGCAGTGGAACAGAAAAATCATGAGTACAGAGGAAGAAAATTCAAGGAGATCTCACTCTCTGCACTGGTGGAAAAAGATCTCCACTATTGATAAGTGTCACCATTGACTACATAAATTTGAGTAACTGCTCAAACATATCTGTAATTATACCACAGAATTTCATTCTTTGTGCCCATTCTTCTTGAAGATCTATGAAAGTGACATTCCTTGCTCCCACACTTCGGGAGTTAACTACAAACTGTTGAGTGTGATGTGACTTCAGATTTGTCCATTGTGTTAAAAGTGGCATGAAAAGCAGTCTCTCAGAAGTTTTATCCTGTCTTTGATGTGTTCTAGCTCATGTGCTGGAAGAGGGACTGAGCATCCAGTTTCTAATAATCCTCTCCAGAACACTACCTCTGTGACTTTGCTGGAAGAGCACTACATAGTTTTCTAGAATCCATCCACTGTGGATAAGGTCATTAAAGTTCTATATTCCTAAAGAAACAATAGGACAGATAATGACTGTAGTAATACGAGTGATGGTAAGTAGATGAAACAAATGGAGTGTCATATATAAATGGGGTTGAAAGGAAATGCAAGGGTTGATCATGGAAATTTTTGCATGAAAGTTGGAAGTCTAAATAGCAAGGTGGGAGCATAGCTCTGAAGAAAACAAAAGTGTTTTGGAAACTTGGTGGAATACAGATATTAGCACACATTGTTACCAGAATACAACACATGTGAGTGGCCTAAAACAAGCTGTGCAGTACATAGTTTTTAAAAATGTCAATCCTTATTGTTTTATCTATTTCCAGGAGAAAAGAGTATTCAGTTTCTGATTAATTTATTTCTCTATATAACCCAACAAACGTCAAACTCTGTTTATAGTGGGATGTGACCATATCTTGATTTTTTAACAAAAATAGTAGAAGAATGGGATTCCAAAACGATTGCTTGTTCAGAAGGGCATAATTCTAATTGCAAAAATGTTGACTTCTCTTTCCTGTAAATGGCACACAGCTGCTCTATGCTATTCAAACCTTATTAAGGAACATAAAAAACAAGAGAAAACAAAGAGTTACTGCCTGAAGGAGGCTACTTTTACACCTAAAGCTAGAGGGCATTACTACAATTTCAAACCTTTACCAAGTAAATTCAATTTGGTTGAAGAATGTTTTTCAGATCTGAAAAGCTCTCAGGTACTTTGCCTGTATAGCGTATACACATGAAAGAATAGGGAGAGTTTCTTAGCTGATCCCAAATGAAAACAACTTTTAAAAAGAGGAGAAGATAGAAGTATCAAATACTCACTTGAAAGACATTCCTCAGGAGGACTTGTTTAATCTCAGAGAAAGAGAATTGGAGGGGACTAATTAATTACAAGTGAATTACAAATCAGTAAAAAAAACAATGACACATCCAGAAGCATCACAGACATCTCTTGAAATGCCTGTTTGGATCCTGGTAGCACAGGTACCTTGATGAATTACGCTTAGTGAATAAGGAGTAATCAACCAAAGGATATTTATCAACTTTTATCAGACATATTAAATTGTGCTAAACCTTTGCTGTCAAAGTTGGATGGTTACCAAAAGTCCCTTGAAACCTACCTTCAGTTACCATGATTATGATGCAGATGTATCGAAACAGAAAAGCACATTTTCCTGTGCACTGGAAAACAACAAGAACCTACAAAAGAATGAGAACAGATGACCAAATCAACGATTGACAGAAAAAGCAACATTCACAGGGAATGTAACAAATCTCCTGTTCTAATAAAAATATTATATCATTGATTATAAGTGAATGTTATGTTCAGGATCTGTTATATCATCTTGAGTACAAATACGGAGTGAAAAGAGTATTCCTTACTGCACAAGCTTTACATCCAGGGAAAGAAAGAACAAATTTATAACACTGACCTTGCTCTGCCTGAATTCTTTTTAGATCAAGGAAAAGCTATTTCTCAACTTGGTAACACAATGTTTAGAAAGGTAATACATGATCTAAAGACGCTGAAGAAAGCTATGTTCAAATGAAGAGAGATGTGTGAACAAGTAGTCAAACAGTGGACAAGGGGAAAAAAGATTGAAAATTGAGAGGATAGCAGTATCCAATTCTGTCAATAAATGCTTGTGCCTAAATTTTTGTCCTTTACTGTTCATAGCTGACTTCTTTTAACTACTCAGTTACTCAGTATTTTCAAAGTTAAATTTGAAAAATAAAAAAAGAGAGGAAAAAAAATCTCAGCAAGACCTCTTTCTCTTGCTCTTCTCCTTTTACTTTTTTCTCTATATATGTTGTGGGATTGTTTTTGTATTACTGCAGTAGTTCTGAATTTTAATGATAAAGCACTTGGCTTTAGCCCAACATGTGCAATAATAAGCTTAGTTACTCAGCACTTGTCCAGAATCTCTGAGAATTTCAAACCTTAACATCTTTGGAACAAGTATATATCTTATCCCCAGGTTTAAAAAAAAAATATATGGTAGAACATGGAAGTTTTAACTTGATTTAAAAACCCTTAAAGCAGGAAAGACTGGTGTGGTGGTTCGTTTTTGTGTGTGTGTGTGCGCGTGGTTGTTGTTGTGTGTTTGTTGTTGTTTGTTTGCATGTTTGTGTTGTGTTTGTTTGTTTGTTTGTTTTTTAAAGTTCAACAAAGGGGTATGCCATGTCCTGCCCCTGGGGAGGAACAAACTCGGGCACCAGGACTGGTTGGGGAAGCTGGCTGGAAAGCAGCTCTGCAGGGAAGGACCTGGGTGTCTTGATGCACAGCTTGATTGATCCATCAATGTGTGATTACTGCAAAGAAGGCAAGTGGTATCCTGCTCCCAACATACACTGATGCATAGGCTTTTTCCTCCCCAGGGCAGAACTTTGCAGTTGCCCTTGTTGGACTTCAAGAGGTTCCTGTCAGCCCCTTTTTCCAAGAAGGTTCCTCTGGGTGGCAGTACAACCCACTGGTGTATAGTTTCTCCCAGCAACCAAAATACAGGCCTGTTTTCTGAAATCATGCTGGACCCTGAATTTCAGGCAGCTGAAGCCACCTGAGGCTCTCTGTGCAGCATTCTTCTCTGGTTAGCTTTAAAGTAGATTCCCATCCAGTATGCCAGATATGCTCTTTGGATGCTAGATTATAAACAGAGATTAGATGTTTAGAAATTCAGTAGCAGAGGTAACCTTTTAAAAAGCTAGAACTAGCTGCATCTAATCTGTAGGAGATTACATGTGATTTTGGCTGCTGGCAATGACTATTTAGCCAAAAGACAAAAGCAGCTTCCTATGACTCGAGACAAAATGTGAATGAATTCATATAAGTCTTTATTCCTACATCTGTTGACTGACCAGTTTTCTTGAAGACTTCCTTCACCCCTCTATATTGAAAAGCAGGTGGAGTTGAGACATTTACCTGGAGGCAATCCCTGCCTGTTTGCACCCAGACCATGACTTTCCATAACCTCTGCTTAGCTATGAGGTGGAAAGTTAGCCAAGGTGTGAGAGGTTGATTTCCAGATCTCCCCAGCAATTTAAAGTCAAGTATCCCCAGTAGCATGGTGCTGGAGCTCTTAGTCCTGTGCACAAGTAGAACCTTTCATAAGCTCCAGTAAGTTACTAAAAGAATGTTGCATAAAGAGCAATGCAAGGATTACAAACAACTGTGTCAATGCTAATTAAGGTTAGCCAAGGTTTTCTCATTCATACTGCTAAGGGAGCATATGGGAAATGTCATGTTGTCATAGCAGATTCTCTACTTCAAAAGGTTGTGTGAAACATCAAAGCCAAGTAAAATAATAGCTGCATACAACAAAAGGGAGGTACAAGAGCTTCAAATACTATATTTTTTTTTTTCACTACCAGAGAAGAGTTGCAGTAAGATTCCATGCAAAAATGCAATCTGCTGTGTTGTCTATTGTCAAGCTGTTACTCTGCCTCTTCTTCTGAGATATTTCTCTATTTTTATATAAAAGCATTCCAAATGTGCATTTTTAAAGAAAAGTGATTTTATTCAAATAGCACAGAAAGCCCTAGAAATAAAAATATTAACTGAAAAAATATCATACCTCATAAAATTTTGAAACACTTCCTTTTCTTATGGATGGTGTTCTTCTTGCTTCCTGTAGTCTGTAGGATTAAATGGAAAGAAAGTCAACAGTTCTGACTGTGTTAGTTAATGACTGATCGAAATCTTAGAGTACTTTCCTAAAAATAATACTATTGTATGTAGATCTCACTTAATTGTGATGATTCTGTGCAAATAATAAAAGAAACATTTCACCTTTCACCTCGTCTAGGAATGCAACCTTTTCAGAAGTTGTTCCAAAAGCTGCTATGTATGTACATATCTATGAGCAGACAAACAGAAGCCAGTGGGTAGGACCCATAGACTGAGATGGATGTCTGCTTGCCAGGAGAATGTGTAACAGATATTTTCCAATGTCTATAAGAGAAGAAGCAAGGCAGTGAAAAGTATGTTAGACTAAATATATGAATGAGCTGTTTGCTTTTCAGTCTTGTTTTTCCTCTTGTATTTTGTACTAGGAATACTGTTGGATTTGTTGTTCACAAATTTCCAAATAAAGGAAACACAAGTATCTGAAATATAGGGATTGGCAGAAGTTTCCTCTCTATTTCTGACTCTCTCTTGCCTTTGAAACATGAAAAGAGTAGCATTTTACAAGAATAGGTTGTTTGGTTGTTGTTTGGTTGTCTGGTTGTTGGGGGTTTTTTTGTTAGTTAGTTAGTTTGTTTGTTTGTTTTGTCTGTTTGTTTGGTGGAGTAGCATGAATTCTGGTGTTTTGGTTTGTTTGTTTGTTTCCCATTAAAGCTGACAGAAAAGTAGAAAGTACATCAGTCAGCTGTAACAAGGTCAGTGATTGCTCAAAGCCATGCTTGTTGGCCAGCCTAACAGGGTAGCAAAAGTAGGTCTTAAGATGTGTATAAACCATCGGAAGTTCAAGTTATATATCAGTCTGTCATCTGACTAACAGGTAAGCTGAGCTGGCATGGGGACTTTTGTATAATCTGAATATCTGGCTTTGGGGAAGCAAATAAGTGGGATATGCTGAGACTGACAACCTTCAGGTCAGTGGCGTAGTTGGACCCCTTGGGAGATATTGTCATCTTCTGTGAACCACAGTTTGATCTCCCTTCTTTCAGCTCTCCAGAGTACATGATGTCTATCCTGTGGCTCTTGGGCATTTGAAGATTTGATGACTGGCTTTTGAGATCAGGAAGGCTGGACACACCTATGTTATAGGAGTACCAAGCACAGTAGATCAACAGCTTACCAGTGATTTTTGGAACTGAACACAATCCAACTTTAATAGAATATCCAGGAATGATCATTTAAGACTTATTTTTACACTATCTTATTTCTTAGCATAAGTCTGTGGCTTGAACTGATAAATATGGCTGACTATCTTCACGTTGCTCCTGGCAGAGATTACTAGAAAACCATCGAGAAAATTAATTATGGAGAGTCACAGTGTAGAGCTTTGTTTAAAGTAGTTATGATTTGACTGTCACTTGGAAGGGTTTGTTGTGGTTTGTTTTTCTACTGACTCTTTCTTCTAGTTTTTGGTGGGAAATGGAAGATGCTCACCAAGAGAAAGTGAGACTGTTTAGAGCCTGTAGATGGCATTATGACATCACTACATTTCTGCCCACTAGCTCTGGACACGTTAAAAAATATAAAGTATGAAGAGGTCATAAAGGTGTATAGCAGTTGTGCCACAGCTGATGAAGTTAGACAAGTGCCAATCAGTATGATTTAAATCCCTTGAAAAAGATCAGTATAATGATTAACTGGATTTCAGCCTAGTGAGTGAATGCTATATAACCTAGGAGTAATGTACTGAGTAATGCAATCTGCTTCTCAGGAGAACTTGGTTGTGGTTTTAGTCAACTAAGATTAGCAACAATTACTGGAAGTGATTGTATAGTCAACAGTGGAAAAGGCCAAGACATGCCTTAAGGCCCTAACTGTAGTGACATATAGAAAACAATATGACCTGGCTGTGTTACACTATTGGTATTATGCCTTGGAAATACCAAAGATGTGTCACCTGAAAAGAATACTGCTCTATTTTTTTTTTTCTCAGAATCCAAGACAGAAAATGAAGATGCAGCTAAAAGCAAAAACATATACTGAAGGACATGTAGGATTCAGTTAACTTGCTCTCCTTCTTTATGTGAATTAAGTTTCAAGTCAGTAGTCTGTAACAAATCCTCTGTTCCAGAGGGAGACAAGCTAGTGCACTACAACACAGAAACCATACTACCTTTTAAAATGTCCACCAGGATACATAAGAGTATTTAACACATGAAATCAATAATATTTTGCTGACAGTAACCTTTTTTTAAAAAACAAACAAACAAACAAACAAAACTTTCAGTAGAGATCAGCTATACTCAGATTACCTTCAGTATGCACAACATGCTCCAAGGTAATCATTGTGATCTGAGATGAAAATTATCCTGTAGAGCTTATTTAAAATATAAAGCTTTATTGCATGGTCCTAATATGTTTCTATTTTGCCAGTACATATTAAAAATATCTTAGCATAGTGTTAATAATTTAAATTGCAAGCAGCATTATGTTACATGTGTCAAGTATAGCTGGAGAGTAAGGTGATTGCTTACCACAGAGGATTCAAAACAAGGTATCATGCTGACTGTTCTTCCATTGTAATTTGGGGGTTGCACACACTGAAGTGTGATTTCTTTGCATCAACCATGGGCTGAACACAGGTGTTTCTGTGTAATGCAGAGCAGCTGTATGATCTAGTTGTCTACCAGAACTAAAAACCTATCCCTACACTTTGATCAGGTTGGTCCATCCCAGATAACGTGTCAGCAGAATGAAATAATTCACTTGATCCAAGAACTGAGCAACAAATTTGTAATTATAGCAGTGTCATTGTTTTCCTGTGAAAGAAAAAACATCTTGCATAAGTTACATGACCATTTATCAGAAGCTGTATCCATGTTGCATATAAACATTTGTCTATGTAAGGTAAATATATTTTCAATATTTCCACACAAGATTTTGACAAGACTGAGTTTACCTCAGACAGATTTTTTTCCTGGTGTTCTTTGGGCCGTGTCTTCCAGTTGATAAGAGACTCTTGAAAGTGATGAAGCTTCCTGCCTTTGAACTGTGGACCTGCATTCATAGTTAACACAGAGACAACTGGAGCAATGAACTCTGTAGCGGCATGAATCCACTAGAATAGAGGAAATTGCTGTTAGGAGAGACTACAGTAACACATCTCTGTATAACAGTAAGCACAATCCATCCCCCATTCACTACAGTGGCTCTCTATGGAGTGCTGAATAGGCAGAGCAGAACTTGCATTTGTCTGTCTTAGCAGCTCTGTTAACTTTTTCATACTCAGCTCTATCCACCTTCCATATGTGATGAAATATTGCTTCCTATGTGCAAGGTCAGAAATCTTAGACAGTATTATCTTTGTTAAATTCATTATAGATTCTTTCACCAGCTAACAGGTTAGCAACGTATTTATTCATTAAAAGTATGGCATATAAGTAGGGTGAAGGGAACTGAATACTCAAAAGAATTGTATTTGATTTTGCTGGTGTTGACACTATATTTGAGTCTTTATCCTTTAAAAGCCTGTTTTGAATATCATTCATTTGATACATTCTAGGAGAACTATTTTGAAAAGTACAGTGCAATTTTCTTCTCAGACAGAAGGCTAGTAAAAGTTTTGCTTTAGAAACTGAGTTTATCTGTGTGATGGATAGTGTCTTTGTGTCTAAGCATAGTGATTGTCTCTTAATGTTATGTTTCTAGTGGTGCTACTTAGCTGAAATAGAGCTGAGTTTTGAGATCCTGATCTGGCACTGAACCACACAGCTTCTCTGCTGTCTATGAATCTGTGCAATCTAATCACCTGAAGACAAGCCTTGAGAGTTCAAATCAAAATCCAGTCAAATAAAAAAGTATTTTTCCTGTGGTCAAATACAACTGTAACAATTAAATATTATATACAGAACAGTATACAACAGTCCTTGCATAGTCATACATGCTCTGCCTGACTTCAGTGTTCACTGCTATGAGCATCCATTGTTCAATTTGTTTCTGAATACATTTTGATGCTAATTTTATTACCTCTCTAGGAGTGTGTTTTCATTTAGAACAATGAAACAGGCACTTGTGAATGAGTCACTCATAATTAGACCAAGGTGTTTATGCTGTGCTTCTAATAAGAGACATAGCAAATAAGATGTTTACTAATAATTGTAGGGAAATAATCTAAACAGTTCCTCTATCAGATTGGAAATCATTGAGAAACTGAGGAGAGCAAGGTCCATCTTAAATTACTGTTGCATATATCTTGGAGGTTCTGTCATTCTTCAGGCTTTATCTGTTTATTCTTCAAGTGCACAGGGCTACCTACAGCCTAGTGATGTACAGCCTGGTGATCAGCCCTGGTAGGGGAAACCCTCAGCTCTTGAAATACAGTGTTGGCAAGTCAAATGAATGGCAGAATTCCCACTGACTGGAATGGATGCTGTTTGTGTTTGGAAGAGGGTGGTTGTGCAATTCTTTTCTTAAAGGTGTTTGATCAGGTTTCCCCAGTCCTGGAATTGGTTTGATATATTCAACTACTTTCTAATGCTGTTATGGTTATCTGAGATCACTCTGACTTGGTATCCTATTTATAGTGTTTTCCTTTCAAAGCACTTCTCTGTAACCAGAGCCACTCAGTGTTGGACAGGTACAGGGAGCTGGAGTCCTTGACATTAAGAATGCTTTACTGTAGTCTTTAAAAGCAGCAAACATCACTAACTGCCTCCTTCCCGCCCCCGCCACAGCTCATGTATGGTGTGTGGGCCTTGGCTTTCCAATGCAACCCTCAGTTCTGTAAATGCAGTAAAAAATGTGAGTTAAAATAACAGTATCTGAAGAAGAGAAGGTTCCAATCATCCGTACAGAGAAAAAAACCTGGACATATATCAGCTCCTCTCAGCCTGCATGTGTTTGCAGACACCCTGGGAACTGCTGGTGATACCAGTGCAACATGGGGCACTGGGACATGGTCCCATTATAAACATGTGCTATTGGACACAGCAAAACAAAACCTGCAGGTTTCCATCTAAGTGTTAATTTTCAAGGCAAGGGTTGAGCCTTTTCTCCCCAAAGTATTGACTGCAAACTCCAGACTTCCCTCAAACTCATTCCTAAGCTGAGGAACCCCTGAAGGAAGGTGCATGTAATACCTTTGGTATTGTCCTCTAGAGATATAACTATTTTCATAAAATAAAAATAGAATCACAGAAAGGTTGAGGGTGGAAGCAACCTCTGGAAGTCATCTGGTCTACTCGCCTTACTCAAGCAGGGCCACCAAGAGCAGGTTGCTCAGGACTCTGTCCAGACAGCTTTTGAATATCTCCAAAGATGAAGTGTCCAACACCTCCCCAGGCAATCTATGTCAGTACATAGTCACACTCACAGTAAAATACTGTTTCCTGATGTTCAGAATTTTCTCCCTCATATACTTTACTTTTCTCAGAGACATATGCATTTTATAAGAACAAAGGCATTTTTTCTTTGCAAATATAAATAGTTGCAAATGTTGATCATGAAATGATAGATGGCTACAGAAACAATCAGGTGGGAGAGCCTGCTACACACTCTGTCATTAGCTGCTGAAGCAGGTACACTTGTAACTCAAAGAAGGCAGGTCCCCTTCTGTGTATCTCTCCACAACTCCAGCATTCAAAATTAAAGGTAAAAAGCTGCCCAGGAAATAGAGTCCATTTAGCTCCGATTCCTTGTCCAGTACCAAGACTATGCAGGGCTGATTTCTCTCTGTCTCTTCTAAAGGTTTCAAAGTCATTGCAATCTCTTGCTTTCCTCTGGGAAATGGCTGGAGAATGGAAGGAGGTCTAGCTGAGTGCCTATGGGCATAGCAACCACCTGCCAGCTTTAAACTGAAGTCATAAAGGACAATTTCTCTCTCACTGCCTCTTTCTTCAGCTTCATAGGTCTCTCAAATACAACTTCATGACACTACCATCCCCTTTTCGGTATTTTAGTTTCCATTTAGTGAACTGCCTACCAACAAAATCCCACTTCCTTCCTCCACCAAGTTAGAAAATGGAATGATGTTGCTAGATCTGTAGGCTGTTCTTTGGGTACAAGTTAAAATGCAAGGAATTCCATTCAGCCATAACAAAAAAGCTTTTTTTACTGTGAGGGCGGTCAAACGCTAGAGGCATGTAGAGAATATCTTTGAGTAAATTCAAAGTCTGACTGGACATAGTCTTGATGAACCTGTTGTTGGTGACCCTGCTTGTAGTATGACGTTGGACTAGATGATCTCCTGAGATGCCTTCCCAACTCAACCATTCTGTATTCCTGTGATTCTCCCATGCTCTGGCTGCATTTCCTTTCTATTCACTTCTGCATGAGAGTCTGCATTTTCTGCTCTGGTTGGAAACTTCCAGCTACGGACTTTTCCCTACAATATAATTCAGTGCCTAATGCAGTATGAATTGGATTTCTTCTAGGTTCTATTACAACACCAGTGTTAGAGATGATTTAGTTTCCTAAATATGAGTTCACTTTGAATATGATCATTTATTTATTTTTTTTTTTTGTAAAGCCACAGTTGCACAAATCACAATAACTCCAAACAAATCCTGTTTATGGTAAATAACTAAGTAGCTATATAGAATACCAACCTTCTTTCTAAAGAGACATTTATTATTTTTATTAACACCACAATCATTTTACCTTCAAAGCTGAAATGTGGCACATTTGTTGTCAAGTCAGGAGTGTTTTGTCACTGCTAGGGGATTTTTCACAGCATCACAGTATGTTTGGGATTGGAAGGGACCTCAAAAGATCATCTAGTCCAATCCCCCTGCTGGAGCAGGAACGCCTAGGTGAGGTAGCACAGGAACATGTCCAGATGGGTTTTGAATGTCTCCAGGGAAGGAGACTCCACAACCTCCCTGGGCAGCCTGTTCCAGTGTTCTGTCACCCTCATTGAGAAGTTTCTTCTCAAATTTAAGTGGAACCTCTTGTGTTCCAGCTTGATCCCATTAGCCCTTGTCCTATCATTGTTTGCCACCGAGAAGAGCCTGGCTCCATCCTCGTGGCACTCACCCTTTATATATTTATAAACATTAATAAGGTCACCCCTCAGTCTCCTCTTCTCCAAACTAAAGAGCCCCAGCTCCCTCAGCCTTTCTTCATAAGGGAGGTGCTCCACTCTCTTAATCATCTTCGTTGCTCTACACTGGACCCTCTCCAGCAGTTCCCTGTCCTTCTTGAACTGAGGGGCCCAGAAATGGACACAATATTCCAGATGGGGTCTCACCAGGGCGGAGTAGAGGGGAAGGAGGACGTCTCTCGATCTACTAACCACCCCCCTTCTAATACACCCCAGGATGCCATTGGCCTTCCTGGCCACAAGGGCACAGTGCTGGCTCATGGTCATCCTGGTGTCCACCAGGACCCCCAGGTCCCTTTCCCCTACACTGCTCTCTAATACGTAATTTCCCAACCTATACTGGAACCTGGGGTTGTTCCTGCCCAGGGGCAGGACTCTACACTTTCCCTTGTTAAATTTCATCAAGTTATTCCCCGCCCAACTCTCCAGCCTGTCCAGGTCCTGCTGGATGGCAGCACAGCCTTCTGGCGTGTCAGCCACTCCTCCCAGCTTAGTGTCATCAGCAAACTTACTGATAGTACACTCAATTCCCTCATCCAAACTGTTAATGAATATATTGAATAATATTGGCCCCAGTACTGATCCCTGAGGCACTCCACTAGATACTGGCCTCCAACTAGACTCCACCCCATTGACCACCATGTGCATGAGGAAGTTATCATTAATGCACTGGAGGAACCTCCTGGACTGTGGCTGGCTGACTGAATGGTCCTTCCAGCAAACATCAGGGAGGTTAAAATCACCCACAACAACCAGGGCCTGTGACTGTGAGGCCACTCTCAGCTGCACATAGAAGGCCTCATCAACTTCCTCAGCCTGATCTGGTGGCCTATAATAGACACCTACAACAGTATCACCCCTGCCAGCCTGCCCCTTGATCCTGATCCATACACTCTCAACTCGTTCCTTATCTGATCCTGGGCAGAATTTAGTACATTGTAGTTGCTCTCTCACATAGAGAGCAACTCCACCACCATGCCTGGCTGGCCTGTCTTTCCTGAAAAGGGTGTAGCCATATTTTTGTCTGTTATTTTTTTATGAGCAATATGTTTCCAATTAGAAAGAACAAGGATAACACCTTTGTGATTGTTCAAAAAATAAATACTTATGCTTGTCTTACAGTCCTCAAATTCCTGTCTCAAGGGGCATACTACATATAAATTGGGTGAGTACATATATGTCTTTATTACAGAAATACCACTCATTGGTCTCCACTGTACAGAGTAGACCTTAGGAAGAAAGCTTCCAGGGTAAAGCAATACTTTGCCTCCTTTTTTTTGAGTTGAGTTATAAATGACTTTTAAAATATTTTCCTGTCTAAGTTTCTCTAGAAATATTTTGTAGGCTGCCAAAATATTGATGAAAATGAACATCCAAAAAGACTAGCCTTGCAGACTATGGGAATGGCATAAAACCATGCCAGATGCCATCATTGTGAATTGTTGAAGCAGGGAATGTAGCAGAACTGTAAAACTTGCTCCTACTACATTCTGCACGTGATGCTTCCTCCTGTCCTTCTGTTTGGTGTTTTCACACTGGGAAGAAGGATTTCTATACCCCAGCCTCCTGAAGAGAGAATAGTAAGCGGACAGTCAAGCAACAAGGGATTAATCCATGTTAGTTGGTCTAAGCTGTCTTTACATATTATGGAAAGAAATATGCACTAGCATAAATTCATTTGATTTAAATTTAAGTTAAAAAATTCAAAGCGTTTGAACACTGCATAGGTAATTTCTCAGTGATTTTAAAGAACGTAGAAAACATTTTGCTTTTTGTGGATAAAATTCTGGCTGCTGTTGCAGGCTAAGATTGGTAGTCTTGTAAATCAAACAAGAGCAGCAAATGCTGGAGACCTACTGTTGCAACATGGATAACAATTCATGGGGAATCAGGGAAGTATTGTAGTTTGTTTCTACTGAGGGTTGTTTTTTATAAAGAAGTAAAAGCCAACATCGTAAACTAAAAAGGATAAAATAATTCTAATTAATTTTCTCTCCTTTGCTTCCACAGACTTGAGAGGTGAGTGATTCTGACAGAGCTGAATACTTTAGGAATCAAAAGAAAGGTAGCATGGAACATTTTTTAATTAGCTTAAATCACTTGATATCTACTGTTTCACTGTGTATTGTATTTTATATATCCGTATGTAATTTATTTTATACAGTTTATAAATTTTACATGAATGGTATGCAATTTACAAGTTATAGTTGGCTGTATATGTATCTGCACTGACATTGGTTCATTAATAGTACTAATTTATAAGTATTTAACAACAGAAATGATTAGTCATTTGAAAGTATTGGAAATCATAAACCAGATTGTTGTACAGCACTATTAACTCTTCAGTGTTAAGTCAAAAAAATTCCTGTTTTACTAGTTGTAAATGAAAAGTTAGGACAAAAATCAGTTCCATTGACTGAGCATGGGATACCAGGAAGTATATGAGGGCAGCAAAGCCAGCATTAAATTGCTCTTACCTTCTGCTATTCAGGACAGTGACTACCAGGGTCACTGTCATGTAAAATCTCTCAGATGTTATTTGCAGTCCAAAAAATATCAAAGCAATTCCAGCTAAGCAGTAAATCCAAAAAGACCAGCAGAAAACTGTGGTTTTCTAGACTATGGAAGCAGTACTTTTCAGCCCTCCTCATAACTTTGTTCCCTCTGTCTGGTCAATCTTACTTCTGATGCTTCCCCTACTGCCACACTCTCCTTTCAAGAAGGTGCTTGTCTAACACCTGCCCTTCTTTAGGGATGGAAATCTATCTAGATCCACAAGATGAGTTGATTGCCAGCACCTTAAGTGCCATTTTCCTTCACAGTGACAGCTGTTTTTGCAAGTTGTGAAAGACTCTGTATTGTTTTGGTCTAGAAAAGACAATTCTGGCCTTCACAGACTGACTATTTTCTGTTTCTGCTGCTGCTATGTTAGTTTACTGTATGAGCATTCCCAGAATTCCTCCCAAATCTCACCTGTCTTGTCTAGTCAGATTTCACAGTCTTTGAGGAGGAACTGTGTCCTGCTCAGGATCTATCATAACATCTATCATAACATGTCTGTTATCTCAGCTGGAACTGTTAGGAGGGAATAAAGCATACATATTTTGTCTAGATTGAAAAACATTCTAAAGATGCCAAATAGGATTACTCAGTCCCTGGTTATTCCTCAGGATCACACCTATATAAATTATCTTCAGTTAACACAGCTGTTTCGTAATAACTTCAAGTTCTACAAATTGAACTACTTAAGAAATACTTTGCAAAAACATACTTCAGAGTCATGACTACCCTACATATATATTCATAGCACAAAAATTTGCTGTTGATTTAGCAAAGCATACTCAAATTTATGTGTATGGCATACAGTGAGGATAAAAATGTACATATAATCTTTTAACGTGCCTATGGATTATTTAGTCCATTCATTTTACGGCTAACTTAACTGTTGCTTTAGCAACAGAAAATCCAGTGCAGGTAGCTCTCAGATCAGAGAGAATGATACAACTCAGTTCAAGTATGATATATGTAACACAATCACCATTTCTTTTGTTATTTGTAGGCTTATACAAATAGAACGTTCCTTTTGCTTTTGCTAATGATACAAAAACGCATTATTCACTGCATTGCTCCAATGCATCATTCCCCTTTCTTGTGCACTGGAAGTCATAGTTCATGCTTTTTGCGGCTGGTGATATCTGAGTGCATTATGCTCCTGCTGAGCCTTTAGAATGTGCTATATGCATTGTGTGTCTTGTTTAGAGTAATAATTTGACACTAAATCATCACTAGTCAGTCATTCTGAAACATAATAGTCTGTCATTTCTTCATCTCAGGTCAGTGATGTCATGTAACATGACTTTATTGGCTTATCACATGCCATCATCTCTCACTGGGCTAATTATTCCAGTTCTCACCACTTGCATCACTGCATCAATGGAACACTGAAGGTGTATGGCTATTTCCAGTTATTTTGTGCACTATAATTATTTTCTTTAATCATAAAGAAAATAATAATTCATAGGGAAAAAATAACTCAAAGCAAATAATTTAAGAATATGTTTGTTATCTAGACACGATTCAGTATTCCATTCCTCAGGTACCACTAGAAAGTGAGTTTAGGGTAATGATGGACTTCATACCTGCTTCAGTGAAGGAAGTTATATATGGTGTTTGGTTAAGATGGATAAAAATGTACATTAAATATTTCAGTAATATATAGATTCTGAAATTGCATCACAATCAGTCTAGCCCTTTGACTGCCAGTGGAATAGGAAATGAATGAGGATATGCTTCCCAACATAATTTAAACATGATTTGTTATGATGAAGAGGAGAAAGGGTAGGAGTTTTTGTGGAGGATGTGAACTAGTGGAAGGTGTTTCTTAGAGCCACATCTGGATATAATAATCCATTATTAAAAAATATACTTGAGCAAATACAGATTCATTTGATGAAAAGTAGACAGGAACATCTAAACTAGTCACCCTGGATCCTTTCTTTAGTAAAAGAGAAAGGAATTTATCTCATCCTAAATAACATATCTAAAAAAGGTGAAATGACCCAACTGAGAAGACAGCAATATGAGAATAACCATAGAACTTCAGGCCAAATGCTCATGGAGCCAGCATTTTTCTTTCTGACTTTCTTGGTGGGTGGGTTTTCCCCAGAGAGAGAGACTCAGCTCCTGCATTCTGGCTGTGCTGGCTTCTTTGACTTTGTTAAACACAGAAAACTCGGATGCATTATGTGTGGCAAAGGGGGATTGTGTTTATGCTCTCTCCTAAAAAGAAATCACAAATGCTATCCAAAAGTTATTTGGCATAGAAAAAGCATATACTGTATTTTCCCCCTCTCTACTCTCCCAGGGGACGTCCTAAGAAATTAATCCCTCTAGTGACTCATAACAGATTTATCCTTGAAATGCTTATCCAGTTACCCTTTGAAGTCCTGCAAACTTACTACATCCACAATGCCCTTGAAAAGAAATCAACAGGTCCGTCACCTGTTGCATGAAGAACCACCTTTCTGTAGAACTTGGCTCCCCATGCTACTGTTTAGTGAAAGAGACCCCAAACAGTTGTTCCTTTCTCTCCATTCCATGTCTATTGTATCCTCTGTTCCCCAGGATGAAGAAGGAATCTCTGGCTCTCTGGACGTGCTTTCCCTCAGCCCAGGCTCTGCCTGCCCACGCAGTTGACCAGCTTCAAGATGGTACAACAATAACTTGGGATCAGGCTGCTGTGGGAAGACAAAGGGGAGAAAAAGCTGTGAGAAGACTCATCAAAGTCTCCTTCATTTGCTAGGAAGCTGAACATAAGCTCAGACCCTTGACTTTAGGTCTCCCATGAGCTACATAGTAGGGGTGTCTGTGCCCAGACATCTACTGCACTCGTCTTGACTTTACCTTGCTGGCTTGATTTCCTGGACTGACCTCAGACATGTCTACAGAACACATGGGGCTGTGGTTGACCCTGGTTACTGTCACCAAACCTGTTTAACTCTCTCATTACTTCACCTTGTTTGGGAGGACACTGTCCTGTTCCGTCCCCCATGGCTCCTACATGTCTCCTTGTGCAACAGCTCCCTCCTGCAGCTCCCCTGACACAGCCTGCTCAGTCATTTCTCTTTCAACAGCTACCTCTCCGCAAACCTCTCCAGGTTCTCTCATTTCCTGTTCAAGACAAAAGAGCAAGGCCATCCAAAGGCTTCAAGGCGAGGGTGAGCAATGGGTTTATACAATAACAATAATTTTCTCTCTTGTTCTTAAACCCTTTTCTAATAATTCCTAATATTTGACTCACTGTTTTGTTTTTTTTTTGACAGATGTTAAACACTGAGCTAAAATTTTCATGAGCCTGACTTGTCACAAACCAAATATCTCTCTTATGTGCATCAGTTTGTATTTACCTACATTGAAATTCATCTGCCATATTATTACTTAGTCATGTAAACTCTTTCTGCAGTTCTCTATATTTAGCATTTGTTCTTTCTATCTTCGTAAGAACAGCAATTTCATATGAGGGGCAAACATTGTCTAGTTATTGCATACTCCTTTTTCCAGGCCATTTAGGAACAACATGGATCCCAGCATTTCTGTGAAACTCTCCTGTGACCTCCCACTGCAAGGAGTGACTGTGCACCCCAGCTTCTCCTGCCTGCTCTTGGCATTCTTACCCATGCCTGTTCCTTCCCTCTCATCCCAGGGTTGCTTAGGTTCTTTAGAAGACTTCGATGACTATTTCCTCTTGGAAATCCAAGCGGACTATAAGGTCTGTGAAAAATCCCCCATTAACACATATATTCACTGAATCTGGTGAAGTGGAGGAGTCTGCTTGAGCATGTAAGGAAAAACTTACAAAGCTGCCATTTCTCGTAGATCTGTAAAGTGGTCAAAATTCTTATTCCAGCATTGACACAGGAACTTAGCCAGTGGCAACCGCTCAATAGATGTCTCAAAGTTGTAAATCCCTGTGCTCTCTTTCAATCTCACTAATTTTTGTCACTCATTTTTGTCACTATTACAGTGATCATACCTAGACCTAGAAATCTGGTGATCACACCACAGTCAATGAATAAATGGAATATATAGCAAAAATCTTCTCCGTCAATTCCATAAATAGCATTCCATTAACGGTAGTTGCAGACTAACTAGAAAATATTTCAACTCATAAGTTACTGAAGAATTTTACTGACTTTCTCTGGTTTGGATAAAGTCTTCATAATATTGAAATGTCAACAAAATTACAGAGATGATGTTCATGTTCTCCTACTCTCTTTATCACTGTGGTACAAAAAACAATTAAGAAACTGGCTTATTTTCATGCTTGTTTGTTTGCTTAAACTTTTATTATCTAACTTGCATCTTGTGAACTCCCACTTAGAAATCTCAGCCAACTGGGCTAATCATTTTATTAAGGGGTACAGCTGCAAATACCTAAATACGTGACAGATGTTATAATGTGTGCATTGCTATAAAAGTTTATAGAAAACTGACTCATAACTGTAGAGAATAAGTTTGCTCCATCTAACACAGGAACAAAATGATCAATTATCTGTAGAGCATAGAATCATACGTCTAAAATATTGCTAACGCCTGGCTGAATGCATGTTTAGTGAAAATAATTGCATAGGACCATAAAAAAAATAAAAACTGACTTACATAGCTCTATATTTCTGTACAAGGATAGTTTTTCATAATGACATTACAAAGTGTTGTATGAGCAAAGATATGACCATCTAAATACATTTTACAGCATTGGACTTGTGTGCTACATACACTTGTATTACTGTGAAGAAATGTCTGCAGTAGACAATGTTCTTATGTGTTTAGCATCACCTCGTCATCTTATCATTGGTATAAGCTGTGATATATCCAGAGAAATCCTGATTTGTCAAAGATAGGATGTTACTCCTGAGTGATATTTCTGAGTTTTTCAGCCTTACAACTCCCTGAAAAAGGTTAGAAAGTTTAAATGTAATTCTGAAGGTGGATGCTCAGCACCTAAGTGTTGAAACAACATATAAAAAACACTTCTCTGACAAGAAGGTAATTACTGAGAGCTATAGGTCAGCATTTATTGCCCAGTTCTGGACACCTCCCAGATTTTCATGCCTGCTCCATTTCATGAGATACTGACAGGTACATCTGTTCACACTTCAGAGTGCCATCAGTCAGAGACAACGCTATGGAGAAGACAAGGCAAAGGCAAGCCCTTCATTCCTGACAGCACTGAGTTCTCTGTTCATGTTAGCTACAGGCATTGCTACATGTCCACCAAAGTTTTCTCTTAGCTAGTGGTGACCTTTGAAATTTTTATGATTTCCTTAGAATACTCATAGTAGAAGTAATGAATATTAGAAGAATAGTCTGGGGAATAAGACTGTACTAAAAAAGACCAAAAAAACCCCCATATTATCTGATTAGAAACAAGGACTTCTGCACACTAACAGCCTGTTGTTTACAAGTTAGATATGAAAAAGAAGAGGTCTTATGTCATGGATGAAGAAAGTGTGAGTTTAGATTGTAGTAACAGATTTGCATTTCCTGTTTATGGTTCCTGGTCAATGTGTTTTCTATACAGCCACAGAACGTTGTGCTGGGTATTTTAAGCTTTCAAGTGTCAGAGTGCCAGTGAAGCTGTTGCAGCAAAATATGCCAGCTGTGGAAGGCCAGCTCTGGAAGGGCCATATGTCTTTTAAGGTTTTGAAACATCACTCTTGTCTGCCTCTGGACCTGAAGGACTAAAGGATATATCTGTGGCATGAGTGTTGCTCATACTTCAGGTGTAAATAAACACCTGGATGCATACAGACAGCCCATTTTGAATTCTACAGTACGCTGCACAAATTACACAGGGCACAGTTTTCCCAAACTCCGGCTTGCAGTAGTGAGATTCTCAATACAAGTATAAGGTTTCCACCATGCCTCACTTGCCACATGCCTTGAGATCAGCTCAGACTCTCTGAGGTCTTAGGCTTGCTTAGTGAATTCCCCTCTCCCTGCCCAGTGCTTTATTGGCAGGTGACTTTCCACACATGGAGAGAAATGGCAGAACCTGAGATCAGCTCTCAGTAGCTCTATGCTGTTGCTGAGGTGGGAAAGAGGTTGAGGAAGTGGAAATTCTTTGAGAGAGGCAGTTAGAGAGTGCAGATGAGAGTGGAAAAGTTATTGCTTAAAATAAGTGCTATTGAACAAAATACTTTCTCTTCAAAGGAGAGTGGTAGGAGCAGCAAGAGCAGGAATATGTGTTTCTAGGTAGACAGCAACAGATGGTGCATTCATAGATAGATCCATGCATGGAAAGGCATCCTGCAACCTGTAGCATCTGCTCCAGAGACAGTCAGTTTCTCCTTCAGAGCCCTCAGTGTATCCACCCTCCTGGCTTTTGGCTGCTTGAGCACAAGAACAACTAGAGAAAGCAAAGCAGGTGGTTTTGGATGAGAAATTGTTGTATGAAGAAAGCTAGAAGCCTTAGTATGGGCTGATCTTCCTTCCTCCAAAAGCTGTTTTAAACTGAGACTGTAGCTCTTGGCCCCTGCCTGAGATGCAGTTTGAGCTGCCTTGCAGCTGTGCCTGTGCTGGCCATGTTCCTGGCCATGCACGCGCTGATAAAGACCTTGACCCTGACCCACAGACTGACTTCCCAGCTTCCTTGTCACTATAGATTTGTCCGGTTGCCACTGAGCTGTGTCTGACCCTAGTTGTTATCACCAGACCTGATGCAGAGTCTTACCTACTGGCTTGACTTCATGGCTTGCCTTCAGACCTGCAAGACTTATGGACTTAGCTGATGATGAGGGCTCCAGGCTGTCCCCAACTCTGCAGTCCCTGCCTTACTGAGCATGTTATTGTGCTTGGCTCCCTTAGGGAACAGCTGAGACTTGCCACTCCCTGACGCCCTTTGTACCCAATCTTCTTTTAGTTTCCCAGCCCCATAAATTGTCTCAGAAAGGTTAGGCTTATGAATAGTGGAATGGATTATTGACAGGTTGAAATAAAGCCTCATTGCTCTTCTCCCAAGCTCATCACGCAGATCCTTGTGGTTGAAAGACTGATTGCTCCCTGGCTGGTGATGAGTTATTCAACATCCCTCAGGAGACACGTAATATACTTCTACAGGCTCAACCATGAACTCCCTGTAAACAGGTTTCTGAATTTTGAGTTTTCCACATCCAGAGTGTCTAACAGTAATGAGCAAGGGGCATTTGCAACTCTACTGGGCCATCCTGGCAACTAATCTTTTCATATCTTCTAGATATACCTGTGTCTGCATATGCAACCCTTCCAGAATTCCTTCTTGGTCCAGTTGATGTTTCTTTTTGTAAGGTCTTGGTGGTGTGATCAGGCCAGCATACACAAGGCTCATGTTGTGAATGCTGAATTTTTGAAGGAACCTATTAAATGCAGAGGCTTAACAGAGCAGAGTAATGAGGTACAGTCCTGTTTGTTACATTGTCATGCAGATATACTGGAAAACTCAAAGCAGTTCCAAGTGCAAAAGTATGTGTAAGTTGTGGATGCCTTAGGATTAACTCAGACCTTGAACTTCATCTCTTGGCTCCTGCATGTGGCTCAGGGAAGGAATCTTCCTTTTCCTTGTATTATTCCCCATACCTACTGGAAGTTGTTTTATAGATTTTAAATAGCACCTTACTGAAAGTTTGGCAAATGAATACAAATAGGAAGAATTTTTAAAGTCTGTGATGAACAACTTCTCCCTGTGTGGCAATGAGGAGAAGCAGTGTTTGATCACATGGCAGCAGAATCTGCCTTGGACATTTCTACTGATAGAAACATCCAGATTATTTTAATCCAGAACTAGTTACCAAAGGAGACAAATGGAATAAAAATACACTTGTTTTGTCATTTTACTGTGTAAAAGAGAAAAGATAAAGATGTTCACTGCTCAAAAGGAGTGGCTCAGTCATGCATTATAGGAGGGCTTGTACCTCTATCTATGTGTTTTTGGAGGAGGGGAAAAGATAGCAAGAAAGCCACTGAAATAGGCAAAATCTGTCATAGTATTAAATTTCCAAAATCTGCTACTGCAGGGAAGGCACATAAATCTTTCAGCTGTGTCTTGTAAACTTTGTTATTATTGACATATTTGAAGTAAACCTTTACAAGCATCAACCATGGTTTTATTATTTTTCATAAGTTATTATTTCTTCTAACTACAGTCTGCACCATACAACTGATGAAATTTATAACCATTTCTCCTTATTTATTAGTGGTTTTGTTCCTTTCTGCTGTCACATTCTTTTATCTTCACACAGATTCTCTGCCACCTCCACCCAGAATACAGGTTTCTTCCTATCTTTTCCTACCTGTTAAACGTTGCCTGGTTTTGCTTGATGTTATTCAAAATAAAACTTCTGCTCAATTAAGTGTGTATACTGTCCATTTACCATATTTCGTAGGATACTGTCAGCATTACATCCACTGTAGTACAGTCGGATTTCATTTGTCAGTTATGGTACAGAAGTTATTCTGGGGAAGTCCTCCACAGAAGCAGTGATAAGAAATAATAAACCATGTCAAACTCATACAGAAAACGGTCTAATCAAATGTGACTTAAAAGAGTTTGTATAGAATCTATTTTCACCTGGAGCTTGATGGGCTGACAGTAATGATTACATGTACTTGAGTGAAGAAAGGTTTCAAAGGGCATACTGTTATTCCATCTTGCCATTTAAAATATGGTTGGAAGGGAAATAAAGTGGATAGTTTGTTATTACCCACACCTTTTTCTTTCCCCAAATAATCCATGATCTTCAATGTAAAAATGAAATTTCACATATTTGCAAAACAGAAGGCTTTTGGCACACAGTGACTGCCAAGTTCTGGCCGGTGCTATCTACATTTTAGCAATACTGCCTGCAAGAAATAAAGTTATATCTGAAATTGCATGCAAAAGTTCACCTTTAAATATTCTTCCCTTTCAGACTCTGGAACATATCTCTTGCATCAATTTGCAAATACTTGTGAGACAATTACTGCAGAGAAAGTTGTAGTTAAGATAGGAGAATGCCTCTCCCTGTCAGAGTAGATGTTTGTTTGGGTTCCAGTCCTCTCAATGTGAGAGATGGAGAAGTCTACAAAACAGTACTTTGTTTTGCTAGCCTCCAGAAACAAGTTGCATAGCTGTAAATACAAACCTCCTGATAAATGAGATCTATACCTGGAAATTTTTAAAGCATAATATTTTCTCCCAAGTGCCACGTTCATTAGTTCTTTGAAAATGTTCAGATTTTATAATTTGCTTTCAACCTACCTTCTATTAATTCCAGTGGAACTTCTCACATTTGAGATGGCCTATATTGTCAATAATGTTATAGACTAGGTCCTGCCTTAGGTGATGTGTTTATGGTGGGACATAATAATTCCTTCATACAGAGTAATCAAGAGTGTTTCAGGTCCCAGCACTAGTGTACATGCCACGTACCTGCTCTTAGTCTCCAGAGTTAAACAGAGGGAAGGTCATCCTGGGAAAATGTAAGGTCTTTCTCCTTTGAGAGCAAGTAAAGACTAGCACACTATCTAGGTTGTGTGTATGCAAGAGATGTGAGGTAGATGTGAAAGGTTTCTGCAGTTGCCAAGAGGATAGATTTGGAGAAACTGAAAAGTCTGAGATATGGAGCAGCCTGGAAAAAGAGGGTCTTGAGCCCTTCATTTGTGAGCTATGATAAAGACTCATCTCTACCTCTGCTGTGGAAAGCTGGATATATGTAGTGGAAAGGTCTGAATAACCTGGAGACTAAGGAGGAAAGATCAGCTTCAAGCAGACAGGGAAGGAGGGATCACTTGTGTCAGTACTGATAATTAAAAGGTACAGCAGAAACTGCAAATTCAGTGTTTTCTGCTCAGGAGGTTTGCCTCCTTCACCTTTCCCACCCTTCTTTAACTTTCATACATACTTGTAATAACCCCCATCTGATCTGTCTCTCCTGAAAAAACCTGACAAGATGATAGGGCATCTTCTGAAACCACTTACTATCTGCCCCACACTGCAGTACACTGTAGTAGAAATCCATCCTAAGAGGGTGGCTTCCAATGCTTAGGATATTACTTTGAGTTCTTATTTTTCCTGGGAAAAGGAAGGATTTTATTTTGGCTGAAGGCCAAGGCAGCAGCATTTTCCATTCCTAGGCAGGACTTTTTTAAAAGAGAACAGTGAGAAAGAAACTATAGTGATCTTGCCTGAACGTGCTCCTTATGGCTCTCAATGGACTTTCCAAATGAGCAGTTATGCAGGAGTAAATGAGGTTATGTGGTCATTCACTTTCTTTCCAGTTGACACTTTTTGTATTTTTTTTTTTATTTTTTTTTTTTTTTTAGTATTTCCTTTAGCTGGCTGAATAAAAACAATGTTATTTTCTCTTTCTTTTAAAAACATTTTTATTTTTGCAGGACAGGTAATGCTATTAAGGATTCATTACTATATTTTAAGGAACTATAGGTGTTATTTGTTTCTTTTTTTTTGTAAGTCTAAGTATCTTATAGTATCTCACATCCCTGAAACTAGCATGTCATTATAGCACTCTGATACATGTGCTGAATTTTTTGCTGGGCTAGCTTTCATTCCCCATAAATATCCATCTGTTTCATAACATTATATATTGGCCTGTCTCTGCTTTTGAGACCCCATGGTAAAAACACAGTATCCTGGAATCACCTCTGCTGCTTCTCATCAACGAGTCCATGAAACAAAGGCAGAAGGGATCTTTGGGGAAATGGTGTCACTACTGATGTTGCCATTAGTACTCTGTAACTGTTTGTATCCATATCTTCCAGGCTTTTCCTCTCATGGGCCAGACAGTTGAAAGCAGGACGACTACCTTGTCTGGGAGCAGACTGGTGGGAAGAGAATGTGTCCAACCGCAACCCTGGCCTTAAATGGCTTGAGCACAATATTAACGCTTATCTTTTCCTACCATATTCTTGACTTTTCCATGATAAGGAAGGTAGGGTAAAGTGCAAGAAAAAACTCCTGAAATCAACCCCCAGTGAACAAAGCACAACTTCAAAATAATGCTTGTACCTTCGTTTGCTTCTGAGTTTTCATTTCTTATTTCTGTCTGCCAGCTTCAGGCTGCAACACTTCATTTGATCACCAGATCCCTCTCTTAGCTTGAAGGAAAAATGAGCTAGCCTAGTCCCTTTACTTTGTCAAGAATATCTTTTGGAGCATACTTCAGATTTAGGGCAGATGCCATTTCCACTTTATTTAAAACCAGCAGGAAGCTAAAGGCTACACTTTCCTTCCTGACTTTCTGCTGAAAAGACTGTTCTGCAGAGGACATGGGAAATGAAGGCAAAGTTGTTCAAGATATCTCTTGTTAACAGCCAAGCTATAATATGAAGTATGATGCCTCACAATAAATTGATAAAACCTGGTAATTTACAACTTTTAATCCTTCACTTATATTTCTAGTTCATTTGTCATTCTGTATATGTAATGTTTAAGAATGTAAGCTGTATTTTCAGTTGACATTTCATAATTCATGTGTATGAACATCTGAAATCCCCAAAGAAAGTAAAGAGATTAGAAAAACATTAAATGAAATTCCAGTGGGCCTGAGCTAACACTCACTCAGACTCCATGACCTTAACGCTTTGTACAATGCCTTCCACTATTATCTCTGTGCTGCACTTCACATTACAATCTGTAAGAGCCAGAGGATGAGCTTTTGTTTCCTTATGGTAAATACTGGCATTGTACAAGGTATATGTGGTATCTGGCTTATCAACTGGTAGCAGGCAGGGCCAGAGCTGACACCTACAAACATTTCCCACAGTAACAAGGAAACTGTTGCTTGATAATGTTTTCACAATGGTTCCAAATGAGTACTGGTAATCTTTCTCGGATACAATAAACTATAGATTTTAAGCAGGTTTTCCATAAGCTACAATTAAAAAGTTAAAAGATAGTAAGCTCAAAGCATACAGACAGAATAACAGTGTAGCTAACCATGTCACTGCATCAGCAGTATACAACAACCTATTGTAACTACTTACACTGGACGTAAGTTACTGAAGTGGGCAAAAAGAATTTGCGAATCAAAATACTTCGCATGTCATTGACAAAACATATTTAGTACTAGGACTACTTCTGCAGGATGTTGCACATATATTACACAATCTTCACATCCCTTCTTTTTCCATCTGATGTGGTTCCCATTAAAAAAAATCAACATTTGCCCACAAATGAAACAGGTTGCAATGACTCACTTCAATAGATTTTCCTTTTGGTTTGGAAATGAAAAATGTTTCTGACTCTTGCAGCTTCCAGAATGGTACCTTTGACAATTGATGATAGGATAAAATTTGTGGATTTCACATTGAAAAAGCACTACCATATGTTGCCTGAGTATCTGTCCCATTCTGTACTGAGGTTTAGGATTTTTTCCCCAGCATTAAGCATAAAACCTGAATATTGCATACTAATATTGCTTACACCTACGGTATTTTCTTTATTCCCTTGCTTGGTTCTCACAGATTATCTTTGCTCCTTCATCATTTTTCTCATACAAAATATAAATATCTCTTCCTTTTGCACATACTTGGATTTAACATTACTGTCTATACACCAGGCTGTCTTTACAACCCTGGACTAGTGCTATAGTCAGTAGCTAGATATTTTTCCTTGAACTATGCTTAATGGGTCAGTACATTCCTGTTTTAAAAGTTTCTGGAGCAGATAAGCAGAATTTTCAGACTCCTCAAACTTTCAGAGCATATGTATTTCTTTATGTAAGATTTCTATTTGGACTATCAGGAGTTATGACTAATTGCTTCTGGAACAGGCTTATTTCACTGTTGATATTTATGCCCAGTTGCTGAAGTATGAGTTACAGATTATTCCTTAGGTTCTAGTCTTTTTTTTTTGTTTCCCAACTTCTTCTGAAGGGAAGAGAAAAATGGATGGGTAGGACAGTAGAAATGGACATAAATGGATGATGTTTCAAACAAAATATAATGTGTGAAGATCTGGATTCTTTCCCTGGATTACCCACAGACTTCCACAGTGTCCCTGAGCATCTTTTGAAATATCTCTGTTTCCTGCCACTCATGGTGTTTGAGAATTTTTACCTAGAACATAAGGAAAATTATGGCACTGATTTTTCAATATGTTTTGTCTTTCAACAGGGAGATTTATGCAAGCATAAATGATAACTCAGTTTTTATTCTTCTCTTAAGAAAAGAGTGATCAGTAAAGCACGCTGCTCTTATTCTCCACATTTGTTTTGTTGAGGTTTTCTTGGATATATTTTCAGAATACATATGGCTTGGCACAGCCAACATTTTGGAAGGCACCTGGCCCTAAAAAAAAAAAAAAGAAATTTTTAAAAGATTAGATATATAACATAAATGAATATAACTTCATCTTATAGTACGACTAGTTTAAACTACTTAAGGGTGTTTGTGGGAGGGTGGAGGAGAAAGGTACTCTGAATACAAACTAAATTTCACTCTTCCTGTTTTACCATTTTGTTGTAGCATTGGTTGATGTCTCTCTATTTCTTTTGAATGAGAGAGAAAAGTGCCATTTAAATGACATTTTTTTATACCTTATTTCCTGAACAATGTTAAAGCAAAACATATAGAAAAGGGTAATTTTTCCTCCTTAATAACATTACATCACTTGTGATTAACTGCTGATATTTTGTCAGTGATATTTTAGCAATGGTATTGTTGAATGTCAAAAAGCAGTCAAATGTGAGTCACATATTATATGATAAACCCTTCCGTAGCTTTGTCATCCACAATGAATTCATGCCATTAAGTCTCTGTCATTTCAGCAGCAGCCTTTTTTTCCTCAGTAAATACAAGGTCATTAAATACTGAGATATCTGCCATCTAGTAATCCTGATGAAATTAAAGATCCCACAGTTTCACTACAGTAGTAATAAATAACTTGTTTAATTTTACAAGAGGATGGATAGATGGATGGATGCCTTTCAATGCAGGGCTTGAACAAGACTGAAATCAAAATATCTTTTGTACTGTGTAGAGTATATCTTATTCTTCTGAAATAATAGATGTCAGTTTTGTTATCAGAATAGTATTTTGTTAGATCTCTCAACGCAGACAGCCACAAAGACTAGCTGTTTGCTACTATTTTGTCTCTGCTTACAAATTAAAGCAGCTTGTTATGAGAAACTGCCCAGGAAAGTATCCTCATGAGAAAGCAGTGACTGAATTTCATTCCTGCCTTTCTCACTGAGCTGTCCTGATCCCACTGCAGTGGTGAAAGGAGGTACGATACTGACCCGAGCAGGAAAGCTGGTACTCAGGAGTTCTCAGACCTAACTAGTGGTCTAGTCTAAATACCAAATCACTCGGGAGCAATGAAGTAATTTTCTCCATCAGAACAATATTCTCCAAATATAAATATTATTGGATATTAGACAAAGTACAGGTAAAATGGATATGTACTTCGCAAGATAAAGCCTTTTGGATTCATATTCATTATATAATGGCTTCATGGTGTTCCTATCAGTGTGAGTTACATTATATTAGAACAACAGTTATAACTGGATCTGCTGCCATCTGATACCTATATAAGTGCTACTTAAAGAGAATTCAGAAATAGGATTGTCTACTTGTCTCTCTTTGTTTTGCTTTGTTAATTACTTAGCAACAGAGCTTATAGTGTTGCAGAAAATAAGATTCATCCAGAGAATGTAAACACTAACCTAAAGCACTTTATAAGCAGATATTGTTGTAAAAAAAATCCTGAGCTTGGTGACTTGTATTTGATTTTCTGCGTGCTATCATGACGAATTCTTTGAGGTACTACTATGGAGGGAGAAAAAAAAAAATATGACTAAAGCCTCAAGTGTAAGTGATCTCCCCAATTTATAGCCTCTTCTGCCCTCTTGTCACTGTCAACTGCAGAGAAACAGATCGAAGTGGAGCTAGTAGGTCTATGCTAACAATGAGATTGCTGCCTTGTGTTAGGAGAGACCTTTGTAGGAAAGACTACTCTTCAAAATTCATTCCTCCTGTCTCTGGCTGCTTCTGCCAGTTGTCACAGCCTGGATCCATCTGGATACATTCATACCACTAAATAAGGTAGGGTCAGTTCTGTACCTGTGAGACAGTTGAATGGTAGAACTTGCATTCATGAAGCTGCTGCCTCTGTCCTTCCAGAAAAGAGACCGTGTCCCATTGCCTATTGGGAATGGGATCAGTCACATATTATCCATTGGACATTATATGGCAGAGGACTAATTTCCATGAACTAAACGGATGTGAGAGAGCAGGCTGATGAAGATCATGAGTCAATTGTCTAGCTTGTACTATGGACCTTTTTCATTTCCTTGTATAAAAATATCCAATACTTCTATCATGACTGGTGCAGAAAAGAATAACAAAGTTTTCTGCTACATAAAATGTATCCCATCCTGACACTTACTTTTAATTACACAGAAATCTTAAGTTCATTGATTAATGTTGGATATGTCAACTTCAGACATACATGTATGTCTGTGAGCACATGCGGATGCATAACTATATAATCTCACTAGCATCCTTGCAAATTCAATTTAGTTCTAATAGACAAGCTGTGCTGTTTTCTTATCAATCATCATTACCACTGATATGAAATGATGGGTTAGAAAAGTTGCATATCCTCTGCCTAACAGAAGCCAGGAGACGGCAATTTCAGAGGGAGGTGTAAAAAAGTTTAAAAATAAAAAATAGGATCCTACAAGCCAAATTATTTCCATAGTTACACCTCTGAGCATTCAGTAAGATTTCACAGCTGTCAACAAGAACAGAAATTGGCCTGTATGGTCTTTCTTACTGGTTATGATGGAAGGGAGAGAAAGAAGCTTTTCTTATTCTCAGGATTTGTGGATTTTACAGTGATAGCCACTCTTAAACCTTATAAAAAAGGGAAAAAAAAAGATGGCATGCATACAGTCTCCAAACATGAATATCTGCCATGACTTAGAGATGTGTTTAAGTCATAATTCAGTGTACTGGAAGGATTCCTCTTCTGTGCAAATTTACCTTGATTCTATACTTGCAGTCGTGCCATATACATAGAATCAAGTCTAAACCTTCCTATTTTACACTGTATCAGTTGCTAATGTAGATACACCCATTTAATCACAATCTAGAAAAAAGATTACATTTTCTTCACTGTCTTTCTGCTGGTGCTTTAAGACAAGGATTTTAAACTATATGGAAGCATATGGACAATATATTGGACTTCATCACACTTGTGAATATGATGAAGATGTGTTCCAGCAGAATCGGAAAATAACTGCATAAGCGGCTTTCATCTCATCTAACTTTAACCATATGATTCCATCTATAATTCTATATGCTTGTTACAGGCAACAAAGAAAGACAGGCAGTTAAGGGAATACAGTGTACTATGTAAAGGTGTATGTCTGCATTCATCACCTTCTGGATGCGTGTAATTTTCTTCAATGAATTTGGAGGGAGATTAGAAGTTAGATTCATCTTTCCTAATGCAAATCCTGCTATTATATATACGTAACTACATCTCAGCTAGGCTTTCTAGATAGTAAATGGGGATAAATGGGGATTTTTTCAGTGTGATTCATTACACACTAGAGACATGAGTAAGGTGAATGAACTGTTCTTTCCATATAGCTATACTGGAAGGTTATGGTGTTCTACACAGCTGAGATAACTACATTATAGAAATTCAAAGTCAGGTGAAAGAGGAATTTTGGTGAACTGGCAACTAGGTAACTTGTTTAAACAGCAAACTTAACTTTCACAGGAGATCAATTCCATATGATCTCTTTCAGTTCCAGTCCGTAGTCCATATTCCCTGTATACACAGGTTAATAATACGTAATAGCAACCTTATTTCAACTTTTTCCATAATGCTAGAGACTCTTCGGTAGAATTATTTACTAGCAGAACAGAAAGGTCTGAAAGTACGTTAGAGAATATTTGGGAAAAGTCTATGTTTGAATATCAGTAGTGGAAAAACAATGAAATTAGGAAAGGATATTTGAAGATGCATCCCAGAAGGAATCTGGAGTGTTGCACTTCCTGCTGTTGTGTGCAAGCACAGACCTCCCACATTCTTTATGGAATGCAACTTTGATGGACCACATGGTCTTCTACAGGAGATAGGCACAGTTAATAGTATGGATTTGGGATTACTGTTTGGACATGTTTTTCAGAAAACACTTTTAAAATGAGAACTAAGCTTTAAATGTTATTGGATTTTGGATGGCTAAAGCTGGAGAAGTTGCAGAGGAGGCTAGTTTTTGTGTATTTTACCTTCTGAGCAAAATAAGCAACACTTTCAGTGATTAGAAGGTGCCTCCTTCCAGCATTGCCAAACCAGCCCTTAGGCATAACACTGATGTACTAGAGTCAAAGCAAAGAGCAGCATCAGCAACAATCACCAGATCTGAAAGCTGAAGATAGATAGCAAGAGTACATGTGCAATTGAATAGCTGCTTTTACCTCTAATAAATTTCAGCCAAATTCTCTTTCCAAAGAGCAGGTTTCAGGAGCCAAGACTTTATCCCCATAATCTGCTTTTAGTTATTCTCTCTAGAGAGAAATATATATGTCCCTCTAGTTTGTTCAAAATGCTGATCAGTGGCTTTCTCTTCGTGTACAGAATTTAGTTTGATTTGTTGAGGCACTTATGGAGCTTCTGGCAGATGTATTAGAGAACATGAGTTTCCTTCCTTACTTGTCTTTTGGGTCATTTATTCCATATGCTATATTCTTCCCACTCCACATAAAGAAGCTTTCTCTCAAATTTATTCTTAGTGAGAGCATAACTTCCTCAAGATTTGGGAAAAAGCATTGTCCACTGCCTGAAACCAAATGAAATGAAGTGTCCCTGAACACCGGGACAGATTTTATCATTCTTCTGGGCTTCCATGTCAAAGACACTGTTCAGAACATTCTTGTTTATGGAATGTGCATGGCAAGGGATTTCTCTAACTTCATTTAATTAACAAACACATCACTTATATGACTTCGGCACAAGCAAATATTCCACCTAGATTAGATGATACTTCTCAGCATCTGGCTAACAGCTAACACAGCCACCAGCAATGTAGGTGTGAAATTATTAACAAATTGACTGTTTTCAGAGATATTCATAGCAGAATTAAAGTGTCCACAGCTTGGACAATGAAGAAATAGCTCAATAATTAACACAATGTATTCAGATTTTTCTATGGGCTTTCCATTATAATATCTCAATATAATGTTTGAAAAATTGCTAAAGATTAGTAGAAATTTTCAACTTCAATGTGAAGCTACTTTCTGGGAAACAAAATGAACTGAAGCCACCTGAATAGCTGTGATCTGTCACATTTTTCTCTCTACAGTGACTCTTGCTGCCTCTGTAGCACTGAGGTAGACTGTGGAGGGTTATAGCTTGTCTGGAAGTTGCTGGTCACTATTTCCTACTACCAATCACTAAACATTTGTTTGTCAGATCAATTTGTTTTGAAACCCATAGTCACGGTGTTCAGGCAAAGATGGAGTGATATTATGTGCAGGGGGAGTGTCTGCTTCTTGGTGGATGTAGGCCTCATCCTGAGGTACATGATACAACAGTGGAGGGGACCACACTACTGGGGGTCAAAACTTTATTCTGTCAGAGGAACACATGTGACCCGAGACACACTTGTAGGGGTGTACTCAAAGCCAAAAGTGGGAGGAACACCCCCTGAGGGACGGCGACCATGGCTGACCCACACTGTGTTATGGACACAAAGGAGTAAAACAACAAAAGCCATTACAAGCAGAGCAAAAAGGAACCTGCAATGTACAGGCAACAGAAACCATCGCACATACTTGAACTCCTGTGCTGCCTCCCCAGAGTGCAACCCATGGTGAAAAACAGGAATGCAGAGGTGGGGAGGAGAGAGGATATATATATGTGCAACTATTTGCCTATTTGTTTGTGCTCTTCCTTTACATAATACCCAGATCAGTTATGGGAGGTTTTAGCTGTTTAGCGATTGTCCTGGTTTTGTTAAAAACAAGTTCTCTTTTAGTGAATTTGCCTGTCAGCTAAAGCCTTCATATTAGCTGCATTTTCCTGGAGAACCCAACACATGTTTTGGTTAAACCTAGCAATGGAATGCAAACTTATTGATAAGCACGGATGGACATCTCGCGAGAGGGGCAACGAGAAACTGGTGATCGAGAGACTGACCAACGGTGTATAACATTCCATTCACGTGAATACTTCATATAAAAGTGGGAGATCACGAGGATCTCGGCCCTTTTCCCTTTGCCCTTTTTCCCTTTTTTCCTCATGGCTGACATTAGGAGAGGACCTTGCTGGTCGTCCCTGCGAACCGAGACCTAGTGAGAGACTGAATCCAGCTCCGGTTGGCTACAGAGTCTAATCCAGGACTTTGGGTGCTGGCTCTGCAGTTGCTGAGACTTTCAAGATTGGGTTTTGTATATTTTGTATTATTTTCTCTATTCTTATTAGTAGCATTAGTAAAACATCTTTAATTTTTCCAACTCTCTTCTCTCTGTCCTTCTTTCCCTCCCGATCGCCTGTCCTGAGTGGGAAGGGGGGAGAGGGAGGGGCAAAAGGGGGAAGTGGGGGGGAGAGGAGGTTAACAATACATCTGCCAGGGTTTGATTGTCACCCCGCAATCCTAACCCTCTACAGCGATAAAACAAGTAAATGTCCTGATCATAGGCTGTTTTGCCTTAAAAGGATATTTCAGAACATCTCAATGATGATTTGAGTAAATATTCTTTTGTTTCTTAATGATAACTGAGATTAAAGCATATTTATGCAAAGTTGAGAATTTCCAATGAGTATTGAAAATTAAGAAAAACATTGTGTTGGAATACATTACTGTCACGGAGGCACCCCGAGGCTAGTTTAAGGGACAACAGGGTCCAAAACAACTTTTGTTAAACCGGTGAGAAACAGGGTTTTAGCACTCCAAAAGTGACTTAAATATAGGTTCGGATATCAGTTGAGGAAAATTTTTAAGGGACAGCAACTAATACAATGGGAGGTCCACAGTGTGCATGCACGTGGCTTCACCCAAAACAATGCCGGAACCGGCCCTGAGTCCTGGACGAATACACCCTTGTCTCAACACGGTGTGAGATTATTCTTAAAGAGATATACGTACTCGTAGTGAGTACGGAAAGTACACGTGCAAATGTGCACGGAATATATATATGTACTCGCAATCCTACAAGGGTTAATTTACTTAAACGTGCAAATGTGCACGGAATACTACATGTGCTTATGTGGAAGCACGGGACGAAAATGCATTCGCGATTGTGCGAGGAAATAATTTAAAGTACACGTGCAAATGTGCACGGAAAGTTACACGTGAAAGTGTGCACGGAGTATATATGTACTTGCAATCCTGCGAGGGTTAATTTACTTACACACGTGGTGGCAAGGCAAGCGGAGTCTCAGTCCCGGGAAGCGGTGGGGGGGCCGTGGCTCCTGGCGGCAGTGGCTAAGCTCGTGCTCCAAGAGACCCGTGACAATCGGCAAAGTCTCGACGAGAGTCCCATTTTATACTGGCTGATCAGACCTGACTGTAGGCATTCTAGAAGCTTCTCTGCACCCCCACACCGTGTGTGGGGTGCCCCTGAAGCCTCCAAACATTCCCCACACTGGTCACAGGTGCCCAGCGGCTCACTGCCGCCTCGGCACTCCCTTCTCCTAATGGCCCTGGCCAGGGTGCTCTGGGGCCAAACAAAAGAAGCTGTTAGCCTCAAGTAATAGAGAGGGAAATGTGCCTACTCCTTCCATACTGAAGGAGGGGAGGGCGAAGAAGGGAGATTTGCATCCTGCCACAATTACGGAATGGACTGTTCTCTAGTATCTTTAGATTCTCTAGAATCACTGCTTTCACCTTATCTGCCATAATGACTGTAAACGAAAACTTTGCAAGCACCAGCGGAAAATGTAAAGATACATGATGTTATTTAAACATCAATAAGATTGATACAACACTCAAGGCTTAGCTGCAAGTGTGAGTTTAATGAATTCAAGTTCAGACAAATATTGAATTTATGGATGTTAACAGAGATAGTCATGTGCATTTCATGCATTGCCACAAGCTAGGAGTGTTTATGAAGTGCTTATGACATGCTGACTGAAGGTGGAGAAAACAGAGATAATAAAATAAATATGGGCTCAGGTCTCAATGTCCTGACTAATGAAACCATTGGAGCTCTGCCATCCTACAGTGAAGCTAAAATCAAACACAAGCTAAGTGCTGAAGGTGTTTACAGAAACATGCTGTTCCTGATTGCTGTTCTCATGGGTGCTGCTCCCATTAGAAGATGATTCACTCAAAGATTCTGCAGCAGAGTACCTGCATAAGAAGCGACCACTTTAACAGTCTGTAAAAACTGGGAAAAAATATTGTTGCAGCAAAATTGTTGTCTTCCCTGACAGAAATTCTTGCTTTGTTTTGTTTCGTTCAAATTGATTCTATACTTTAGGTTGTAAAGAAATTTACCTAATCACAAAGCATTGATATCAGACAACATCAAGAAGAAGTCAGTGGAGTCATATAAATGAAAGAAAAGTCTTTGGTGCAATTTGGTAGATTTTCAGGTATACAATCAGCCGTTATTCCTTTGCAGGAAAGTGTATGAGGACTAGAACTTCTATAGCTTTATACTATATAAAGTCAGGTAACTGTACTAAGAAAATTCACAGCTTCTCTGGGCAACTTGTTTCAGCATTTGACTACTTTAATTGTGAGAAAATTTCTCTTAATATTTTCATGAAATTTTCCCTTTCGCAACTTCTGTCTACTGCCTCTTGTTCTCTTACCATAGATGTGTCAGAAGAGACCAGTTCTCATTAGGTAGCTGAAAACAGCAGCAGCTATAGACAATATCAGACAATTAAAATATCTAATTTATACACTATGTAAGGTTCTAAGTGGTTTAATATTTAAGAAATGTACTTCTACATAGTCTGATGCATTTTGAAACTGGAATAGTGTAGAGGACAAAGTCAAATGACCAAGAACTCAACCATAGCCAAACCTGAGCTCTCATTAAAATATCATCTGTCCCTTACAAGTTTAATTTTCATAAAATCCTTCTCTGTTGTATAGTTTTTATTTCTTGCCTTCTAATTTCAGAGGCAAATCATTCCTCTATTAGCCCTACTTTGATCATTGCATAACAAGGGTTGTGCAATATCCTGTGCATGAGAGACTTCAAAACTATTCAGGATTTGAAGATTCTTACACAGTGGAGTATTTGTGGAAATCTAATGCATTAGATGACCTAAGGAAATTTGAGGTACTCAATATGGCCTATAAAACCTTACATTGCTTGGTACCAATCCACTTGAAAGACTACGATGCTCTCGCTGTCAATAACGTGGGCGGCAGCAAGGCTCAAGCTGTTTCCTTCTCCTTGTAAAGGAAAAGTATGCACCCAGTGGGACGTTGCCTGCAGAATTTCCTAGATGTTCAAATTTTGTTCAGAGTTCACTCTGCAACAGCTGCATTCACGCTCTGGAGAAAGTTCAATGTAGTTAGGAGATACACAGACGGAGTAGGTCTTTGCCTGCTTTGGGAACAGATTTAAATGCTGATGAGGTATAATTTAGTAATATTTAATGTATAATTAAACATTAGAGCACCTAGAGCCTTGTACAATGTCTTTATTATATTAAACTGACATGAATAAACACAATCAACTCCTTTACTAGTTCACTCGTGATTTATTGAGGTTACAGTTTTATAATAGCACAGATGCAAAGACACCACAATGAGCTTTATGAAGCTCAGATCTGGAAGACATGACTAGGTTGAGCAATATTCTGGGCAAATGTGGCCATATCAACTATGTCTATGCTTCTAAAGAAAGACAGCTTGGGACTGGCAAAGGCCAAATGTGTCGCCTAGTTTGTGCCCATGATAAGTAGGACATTCATCCTGAAGTACAAAAACTGGATCATCCAAACCCAGAGAGTGAGCAAGCAGTTCAATTTTCTGAGTGATGAGGGTTTAATATTCCAGTTCAGGCACTGACCCTCTTTTATTTAACAGTATATTTCCATCTCTGGAGATATTAAAAACATGACTAAACAAGTCCCCAAGGAATCTGGTGCAACTGGATATATGCTGAGCAAAACTGGATTAGGGGATCTACAGAAGTCCTTTGTGGTTTCAAGTATTCTAAGATTCTATGAGTGATTATTTCTAAGACCAACCTAGTCCTATCTAAACTAGATAGTTATATGCAGGTTTGCCCTTGAGTATTGAGGTCAGCTGAAACAGAACACCCTGTATCCACAGTGCTAAACTCCTCTTAACCTTCCACATGTTGAGAATGATCCCTTATCCATGCTAGAGTCTGCACTGTGCCTGAGAATCATTCCGTGATTCTGTAGAAGAGCCTGACCTAGGTAAAAATAGCCTACCAGGGACAATGCTAACATTTTAACAGGCAGGATGATCAAGTTCCAGTACTGAGAATGTTTCTTAGCCCTGTTTACTTGACTCATACAGAAATAACACTTGAGTCTAGAAGCAATTCAGCTATTTCAGACAAGTCTTAGACTTCTGAGCAGGCTTCATATCAGGTGTTGCACGGCTGAATTTTCCCCTTTTGTGAGCTCTCCCATTTCTTCAGAATGCTGTCTGAATTGTGTTGGATTCAAGTGGACTGACTGCCCATACTTATGTTTGAAAACTAAATCACACCAAGCACTGTAATTAATTACATTGTGATATTAACATATTGGTATGATTTTGACATCAAGCCACATAACATTGTACAGACAAAGACAAAGCATCTCTCTGGATAGCACTGGTCAAGATAGGCTTCTGAGGGACAGTAAGGACAAGGCCATTTTACTTGGAGTTTAACCATGTCGACTGGTGCCATGGTGTGCCATTTGCCTTCAGAGTGGTCCCTCTACTTTGTATACTAACATAGACATAGTACTGATATCAAGGATTAATTCCTGGCTAAATTATTTACTTAGAATTCAGGAATGTTCTGCAAGGTCCATATTACTCTGCTTTTCCTCATGGAGAATTTTGCAAGGCAAATAGAAAGGCCAAGTGTTCCTGAAGTTTGTTATTTCTTGGGATGACTAGTAAAGAACTGGAGGGTGAAAATGATAAGTTTGGCTCTTGCATAGATGTGTAGCTCAAATGGTAGTGTTATCTAAAAGTTTACTACATATTTCCAGACACGCAGTATTCCAAAACAATATACACTGATTACTTCTGACACACCTCTTTCCCTAAAACACACATTTCCTAAATTGTCTCATAGGGTAAGCTTGATGTCTTGAAAGATAAACTGATGCCAATTCTGTCACAAATCTTATTATTCCTCGAAATCTTCATTAAAGCTAGAGTGAGTTATCTAGGTCTTGTCTTTTGGACTGCCTCATTAAACCTTGTCTTTTCAAACTCCATATTACTTTTCCTTTTAACTACTGGAATTCTGTGCAGAAACATAAATATTGGTATACCCTGACAATTTTTTTATTATGTTTTTGGCCAAAGTGTGTGAGATTATTACAAGGTTACAGTGCTACGTGCCATAAAATTTTCAAAACCCTTCAGCTGCAGAATCTTGATTTATCTGTCCTCTTAAATATGCTGTTTGTAACCCCAGAATAGTAGCAGTACATTTTGTTCCACTTGGCAGCTGGGTGAACAACAACATGAAGAGATAACAGACACTGAAAGGGGACTGAGGACTGAAAATAGGCTTTTTAATTTTTCCTACTTATTTGCTGCCAGATGATTTCCAATAGAGTTCCTCAAGTGTTTCCTATTATATTGCAGGGAAGTAAGAATTTGAAGGGCCCTTAGACCAATCTTTGTACAGTAGAATGATGTGTTCAAACAGCAGGTATGAAATATTCAGATAACTCTGAAAATGTGTTTACAGGAATCAACAGCATTGTTGGTTATTCATCATAATAATTCTATTTTTTTTTTTTAATGAGCATATGAAAATCAATGAACAGGTTTTAATTTTTTCTTGTGTGTCCTTAGTTGGGAATGAATCTTCACCTACAAAATATTTTACAGAGCAAATGTGCAAGAAAGCCTCATGTTTGCTTGCTTATATTTCCATGTAGTTCAACATGGTGAGTCATTTGAAGTAACAAATGTGTAATGCAGTAAATGCTGATCACAGCTGAGTTCAAATCTGCATTATTTATGGATAACCAAAATGCAACTCAGCCAATCAAGATCCAAACTTCAGATTTTTCACCTGCCAAATGCACTTCAATAATAGAGTTTTATAGTGTTCACTGAACTTTCCTAATGTTGACATGAGTTATGACAGTACCAAGAATTCTCATAACATTAAAACTGAATGGAGACATATCTGTAGAAACATAGCTCCTGAACTATAATAATTTGGCATCAATGATAATGACATTTCAAGACAGGAATTATAATGCTGGTGGAAAAAATATTACAGAAAGAATTAAATTTCAACACACTTTTTCAGCAGGATGGGATTTTCCCAAGCCCTTCTACGTAATTATATTGTAAGTTAATTGAAAATATTTGTTCAGTTTATTTTTTTTCAGTTCACTGCTTTTATACTTAAGCTAATATGCTTTGAAATACAATAAATTCCTTTTTCAGAAGTTTTGATAGGATCTTGAAGCACTGTCATATCTGAGGCTAGCAAGTTTTAAAACAGAAGGCATTTCAAAAAGATAGACTCAATTTGAAATCACTATGTCTCTGCAACTGCAAACTGCCCATGATTGAAACTCTTACCACTTGAAAGGATAGGGCACAGAGTTTCAAATGATTACTGCTATATGCCTCTCCCAGTGCACAAATAGCCCCTAGCCTCAGTCATTTGCAAAAATATTGGTTTGCCAATGTCAAAAAGCATTCATCATGCACACCGACAATTCGAGGAAACATGTTGTTTACTTAAGGAGAAGAGCACAGGGTGACCACCACACACTTAGAGAAAAACATGAGAAGAATTCAAGAGTTTTTTGCTTAGCCTTCACAAGTCCACTCCTCTTGCCAGCCAATTTGGTCCATCTTTTTTAAACACCCTGGATATACTATGTCTCTAAATATTAATAAAAAACATCAATACTTTAAAGTTTTCAAGCAAATCATAGAATCATAGAATAGTTTGAGTTAGAAGGGACCTTTAAATGTCATCCTTTCCAACCACCACCACTCAAACAGGTTGCTCAAAGCCCTTCCAACCTGACCTTGAATGTTTCCAGAGATGAGGCATCTACCACCTGTCTGAGTCTCCCAGTGTTTCAACACAGAATCACAGAATCACACAGAATCACCGAATGTTAGGGACCTCAAAAGATCATCCAGTCCAATCCCCCTGCCGGAGCAGGAACACCTAGATGAGGTTACACAGGAAGGCATCCAGGAATGTTAAATAATTTCTTCCTTATATCTATTGTAAATATATCCTCCTTTAGTTTAAAACCATTACCTCTTGTCCTGTTGCTACAGGCCCTACTAAATTGTCTGTCCACATCTTTCTATATAAGTTGCATTTAAATAGTGAGAGACCAAAATAGCACTCCTCTGAACCTTCTCTTCTCCAGGCTGAACAAGCCTACTCTTTCAGCCTTTCCCCACAAGAGAGGTGTTGCAGTCCTCTGATCATTTTGTGGCCTCCTCTGGACCCTCTCCAACAGGTCCATGTCTTTCCTGTACTGAGGGTTCCAGAGCTGGACACAGGACTCCAGGTGGGATCTCATCAGAGCGGAGCAGATGGGCAGAACCACCTCCCTCAACCTGCTGGCCACACTCCTTTTGATGTAGCCAGGACATGGTTGGCTTTCTGGGCTGTGAGAGAACATTGCTGACTCATGTCCAGGTTTTAATCCACCAGTAGCCCCAAGTCATTTTCTGCAGGACTGCTCTCAATCCCTTCATCCCCCAGCCTGTATTGATACTGGGAGTTGTGACAACCCAGCTGCAGGACTTTGGACTTGGCCCTGTTGGATCTCATGATGTTTGCATGGGCATGGGCATTTCTTGAGCTTGTCCAAGTCTCTCTGGATGGCATCTCATCCCCCAGACATGTCAACCACGTCTCTCAGCTTATCATCATCCACAAATTTACAGACAGTGCATTTGATCTCACTGTCTGTGTCACTAATGAATAACTGAAATGTCATGGCAGTTAGGTGAAGTCTCTGGTGACTGGAAAAAGGGAAACACTGCACCCGTGGGAATGCCCTGTCAGCTCACCTCTCTGCATGGGAAGATCACAGAACAGATCCTTCTGGAAGCCATGCTAAACCACATGGAGGACAGGGAAGTGATTCAAGACATCCAGCACAGTTTCACCACATCTCTGCACAACCAGGCAGTGTTTCTATACTCTTCCCAGGATGCCTATTCTTCAATCCACCACCTGTGCTTTTCCTTCTTGCCCTTTAGGTTGACCAGCAGGTCTTGACTCAGCCATGCTAGTGTCTTGCCCTCCTTTCCTGGTTTCTTACACCTGGGGATCATGAGCTCTTGTGCTCTATGGAAAGTATCCTTAAAGATCTGCTAGCTCTCTGCTGCTCCCTTGTCCCTGAGGGAAGTTTCCCAGAGGTCCTATTGCCTAACTCCTTAAACAGCTAGAATTCTGCTTTCTTTGGCAGATGTACATCCACCTCTCTCCCCCCCTACCCCCCTTCTTCCTTCGATATGGAAGGTGCAGACACATCCCCACCCTTTCCTACAATGAGGGTAACAGCTTCTTTTGTTTGACCCCAGAACCTGTTGATCAGGGTCGTTAAGAGAGAGAAGGAGTGGGGGTGCAGAGGTGCCACGGAGCTGCTGGGTGCACACAGCTGGAGTGGGGGTGCTTAGAAGCTTCAGGGCACCCCACAGCCAGAGTGGGGGTGCAGAGAAGCTTCTGGAATGCCCACAGTCAGATCTGACAAGGCTATATAAACGGGACCCCCACCAAGGTTTGGCCGCCCATTGTGTGGACCTCTTGGAGCGAGGGACAAGTGCTGCTGCCGAGACCCCTCCCGGGACTGGGACTCTGTTTGCCTCATCTCCACGTGTAGGTGGGTGAAATAATTCCTCGCCACTTGGGCGGGTGCTTATTCTGTGCTTAAATATAAGCACATGTAATTCCTTGCCAGATTCATTATATACTTTTCGTGGAGTCAGGGACGGCTCTGGCATTGTTTTTTTGGTGAGCCACATGTATGCACACTGTGGATCTCCATTGTTATTATTTACTGCACCTCAATAATTACCTCGACTGATACTCGAACCTGTATTTATGTCACTATTGGAGAGCTAAAACCCCCATTTTCCACTGGTTAATCTACTGCACCTTCTTTACCGAATAAAAGTTTGGTTTGGACCCTGTTGTCCACTTAAACTAACTTTGAGGTGCCTCTGTGACACTTCCCTGAAATTCATAGTCCTGACTTTACTCTTTGCCTGTCCCATATCCCTCAGGATTGCAAACTCCACCACTGCTGAAGATAAGAAATGAAATAAATCTTTGGATACACGTAATACAGAAGAAATGGTAACATATGCTTACAAACCAACAAAAAGTTAAAAAATATAGTACATTTTTCACAATTCTGAGATTTTGACAGGTGAAAGAAGGGACACTGTAGCTTACAATGTGTGTGAATAACAGTGGAGGCATTCTGTCTCCAACAAGGTGAGCTGTAAAAATTTTGGCAACTCAAGCATGAAATCCCAGATCCATGAAAGCAATTTTTGACCAGAATCTTCAATAAATTGTAGGTATTTTAATTTTCAGTTACTTGGAAGACTGAACAAAGATTTGTGATTGTGTTTAACTATCATGTTTAATACCTTTAATTGACATTGATGGTGTTCTGAGTTTCTAGAAACCTAGATTGTCAAATTTTAGTATTTTAGATATAAGTAAATAAGACTACAGGGAAACTAGATCTTTGCAGCACCTAGAATTTAGCCCCATAGAACAAAAATTTGCTTTTAGTAATAAGGGATGCTTTCTTGTACACAGAGGTGCATCAGTTCAACTAACAATGTGAGACAAACTTGAGACAAGACGGCAGAATGTGAAAATACATGCTTTTCAGGTTTCTCTGTAGTGCAATAAGCACAGCTTTCAACTAAATCAAAGCAATAAATCTTGAAGCCAGAAGCAGAAATGAAACAGTGCCACAGCAATTTAAAGAAAAAAAGTGTTTAGATACAGATGGACTGACTTCAACATACAAAACTTTGTTTGTTGGTACTGTTATAGTAATTAAAAAAAATCTTAAACATAAGAGTAGGAGACTAACTTTCAGCTATGCAAAATACATCCATATGCTTGGGAAAAAATTATGCCTAATCTCATGCTATTGAGATCAGATGGCTTTTTAACACTGAATTAAATGTAAAGAGGGGCCTGATGTCTACTATGTGTGTCGTATTGCAATCGTGGATATGTCTGTGAAGAACTGGCAACAAAAGGAAAGGTCTTGATGATTGAAGTAACACTGTGACATTTGAATTGGTGTTTCCTAGTGCCTTCATCCAGTACCAATCTTTATAAGGGGAAATACTTAGATTTAAGAGGTAAAATTATAAACAGGTTGTCAAAGAGTAAAATTGAAAATTTCCTCTAAGAAACACTGTTGACACGAGACTTCAATTCCTTATTTACATGATATCTACATTACAGTGCTACATCCAGATGGTAATAAAATGACCATTCAACTCCAAATGAGATAGAAGGCATAATGCATTTTCAAGGAGACTAGTATTCATTTTTTCAGAGTGTGTTCTCTGACCTTTACTTAAAATTAGGCCATGATTTACTTATTCTTAAATTACCCAATACAAGCACCAGTTTTGAGTCAGTTAGATATGTAATGCAAGCAGGCATACCTTCATCCAACTGAATTATTTGAACATAAGTCTCTAAGAAGACAAAACTCAACAATACTCCACTCAAGCATATGAGAATGTGCATTTAGAAGGATGTCAACCTGTCTTCTTCTCATGCCTTGAGACAGCAATGTCGACTCTTGTTGAAATCCCATGCTTTTTTGCTAACAGTTCTCCCAGTATTTTTAGGTTAACAAATCTGAATTGTTACTCTGCTGAAACACAACTTCATGGATTGTGTAAAGCTTCCCACCTTTTGCTTCCCACTCAAGTTTTCTGGTATTTTCAGTAATGACAATAGTCAATATTTTCAAGATAGATGTCTTGAGTTACATATAAATTTAAACAATGTATAAGTGTCAGACTATTTGTATAATTTTTCTTCATGTTGTATGAAGCAAAAAATTTAAGAAATTTAATTTCTTATAGAAGAGCAAAGATGAATTTACTTAAAAGACTGGTATCACTCCGCTGTGGAGCTCTTTTGCATAATGAGGTCTGAAGTGCAATGGTATTTTTAAAAAAATCTAAAGATAATACAAAAGTAAGAGAAATTATTCAACTGTGAGATTGTCTGCAGTAAATAAGATGAAAGCTTAGTTAAGTGACATAATGAAACATATTTATTAAAAGAACCATTACAAAAGAGTATTTAGAATGGATTTAAGGTTTCATGTGTTATCTATTTTCCAGCATTATGTCACACAGAAGCTTGGTGCTCAAACAAAGGGATTGATTCACAGTTCTTGATAAATCTCATGCCTTCTGCCCACATACTTCCCATCAAAATTCATTACATTGCTCTGTGAAAGTTGATTGATTAGCTTGGATGTGGTTAAGCCGGGCAGAGAGACAAGCTCTTGCTTAATTCAAATGCTTATAATACTTATTTTACTAACTAAATTTAACAAAATAATAATAACTGAAAATAGTAAAAAATGAAAATAAACTATCACTACTTAAACAACAACAAGAAATGATAACACCACACACACACACAGACACATCTTTGTTATTGGTTACTAATTGTCAGGTACTCTTATTTACTTCTTTATGTAGTTTTGATCAGTCTGGTCACTGTTTTCCAGGAAAAAAATTGTGGCTTCCTTCCACCAGACATGCTTAGTTCCTCTCTCTTTAGGCCAATGGATGTAACAGTTACTACATATGCATTTTGTTTAGGTAAGATCATGGTGCTAAGGGAGTGCACCTAAGGTTGCTCCATAGTACCTGAAACACACATGAGAAACATGCAGTACTGATTTATGATATTAAGCATATTTTTATGTTTAAAAGTTTCCTCACGTATGTTTGTTAAAAGCTCCTAGAAATGGTGACTCAACCACTTTCCTGGGTAGCCTGTTCCAATGTTTGATGAACCTTTCTGTGAAGAAATTTTTCATAATATCCAATCTAAACCTCTCCTGACACAACTTGAGGCCATTTCCTCTCGTCCTGTCACTTCTCACTTCAGAGAAGAGACCAACACCCTCCATGCTACAACCTCCTTTCAGGTAGTTGTAGACAGCGATAGGGTCTCCCCTCAGCCTCCTTTTCTGCAGCCTAAATAGCCTCAGTTCCCTCAGCTGCTCCTCATCGGACTTGTGCTCCAGATCCCTCAGCAGCTTCATTGCCCTTCTCTGAATTCTTTCCAGCACCCCAATGTCTTTCCTGTAGTGAGGGACCCAAAACTGAACACAGGATTCAAGGTGTGGCCTCAGCAGTGCTGAGTACAGGGGGGTGATCACTTCTCTGGTCCTACACTATTCCTGATACAAGCCAGGATGCTATTTGCTTTCATTTTTCAATTTACCTTTGACTGGATACTACTGGTGCTTCAAACAGAATTGTTGTTACCACTGTTGTCACCCAATTAGCTTTCAACTAGCTATGTTTTACATGCAGAAGACTGATATTTTGAAAGAATGCCATAATGATTTCCTTATACCCATTCCTTCCTTTGCTGGATCAATGAAAATATAAAAGAGGAAGCAGTATCAAAAGGAAAGGCAGAAAACTACTCATCCTAGAGCAGCTCATAGCACACCAGCTTAGGCCCTTTGCATTCAGATTCCCTCATGCAGACATCATAGACAAGTCTTGATGTCCCTGAGTTGAAGCATCAAAGTGATAACAATTGCCCATCATTCTCCTGGCAAGACTGTAGATTTCACCTTTTGTTTCCATGCAGTGATTATGACATTTAAATCCCAGAAGTTTTGTTCCAAAACCTCTAGCATTTCTGAATTACCAGGTCAGGTTTTTTTTTTTTTTTACTGAAAATTTAAGAAAGGATTAGGGCAACCAGAACTGCAGCATGCAGTACAGTATTATCTGTTGAATAATGCTCATTTTGTCAGGTTCATCTGCTATTAGTTACTATAAATGACCACCCTACAACATTTACTGCACATCTTCTGTAAGTTCTCTCACAGATTTAGATCATTGTGCTTGTGAAAATTAAGAAAAGTGAAGCTTATTTAGCCATCAAAAAAACTTGAGAAGTGTTTCATATTTATATAAAACTTATCTAATAATATAACTAAAGCTTTTCTAAAATTAGTTAAAATCAGGCTTTCCAAGACCAGCAGAATGAAGTACCTTTTGATTCTTCTATCTCTTTATTTATATATTTATTACGTAAGCTGTTACGTAAATAATGTTAAAGATCACAGCCCCACAGCTCCTCTTGTTTATTCTCTATGTTAGGTGTGTTTACATAGAGACATTTAAGTTGGGTGTCTGATGAAGCTGACTTACTGCATGGAGAGACTGGAATTCCTTTGTGCTGTTCTTCAGGTGCAAATATGTGACATAATGTTTTATTTTTGCAATTTTCAGAAAAATATTTTCATTCTTAGAAAAAAAAAATTGAAATCTCTTCCAGATTATTCTGTATTGCAACAGAAATTTTGTATTTGGATTTCTGATAGAGAATATGATCTAAAAATATATATTAATAGATTTTCTCCATCGATATTCATTTTAATGTTAGTTAACATTTTAATGTTAATTTTAATGTTAATTATAATAATAGGAGTGTGAGACTCACAGAAAATGCTTAGTGATTTTTGTCTCTGTGGTAATTTTTGTCTTTTATCATGCTTTTACTCTGTGCAATGCTTCCTTTTTCTATGACCAGTTTCCCTGCTTTCTTCTTCTAATCAACTCTTCAATCGTGTATGTTAGATCGTTAGAGCACTATTCCTTCATACTAGTCTGTCAGACTTCTCCAAAGTCAGGACCATCAATTTTCAGAGGTCTGTAGTTGTAGTCTCTTCTCTCTTCCAGGTGTACCAGTCTAAAGGTATGTCATGGTGCCAGCGAGGACCTAATTTCTAGTGAATAAATTATTTTTTCACATTCAGCATTTCTATGACTTAAGGGCAGTGTTTTCCAGGGTGGGTAATCTGGGGGTGGAGCTGAGATGCTTTACCTGAAGCTATGAACCATGAGTGATTCAGCTTGATTTCAGCCCTGATCTTGTCCTGCTGACTTGAATTTCTACCTTGACTTCAGCCCTGCCTCATCTTTATGGAGGCACCTGGCAGGCTCACCAGGGCTGGCTCTGGTCACTGTTGCCAACCTGCTCTGCTCTTTGCTGCTCAAGCACTGTAGCACTGTGTCCTTGTTGAAGAGGGCTCTACCCTGTCAGCACAGTTACCGTCTTTGGATCCTGGCTTACCTGTCTGTACAAAGCATAGGCCCTTGCAGCCCCTCAATAAAGACAACGACTATGTCTCTAATCCTACAGGCTCATTCTTTTTCATATTATTGAATAAACACGTCAAATTCCTTTGAACAGTTGTTTGCAGATAATCACATTCTTGATATCCAGAAAGTAATGTTTTATTTAAGCTTCGCAATTATCCAAGTGACAGGGAACTGATAAATGTCTTCAAACTGTCTGGATAGAAATACCATGACCATAATATTTTGTGAGAAACAAAACCACTAAATTCATAGAAACATAGGATAGTTTGGGTTAGAAGGGACCTTCAAAGCTCATCTAGTCCAACCCTCCTGCAACGAGCAGGGACATCTTCAACCAGATCAGATTGCTCAGAGCCTCATCCAGCCTGGTCCCGAATGTCTTCAGGGATGAGGCATCTACCACCACTCTGGGCAACCTGTGCCAGTATTTTATCACCCTCATTGTAAAAAATTTCAATTTTCAATAAATTCAAATTACTGTTTGGTGTAGAAGAAACACAAGCGACTGCTAAGTTGAGGAAAAAAAAGGTGATTCTGCAGGATTGTCACCTAGTTTCACCACTTTCTATGAGGTGATCTAGTGAAAATAAGCTCTGTGCAAGATCATGTGTAGTTAAACAACAAGGTTCTGTGCCTTGTGTGTTCCCCTTCACAAGAGAAATAATTTATAACTGCTATGAGCAACCTTGTCTAATACTAACCACTGTAAGACCCACAAGAAAGAGGGAAACATTAATTTTTCTCCTAATGCATCCCAAGCATTAATGTATATCTTCAAGACAGTTAATCTTTCCCTTTTTTGTTTCTGCCAGTCCTACAATCTTTTTAGGGAAAGATGTATTGCAACATCATCCAAGAAAAATGAGCAAGTCATTTTTTTTCCATGGAAGAAGAATGAGCAATCTATCCAGATAGGCTCAAGAAAAAAAGATGAGTAATGAAATGAATAGTTAATTCACTAAAAAGTGCAGTGTTGAGGTCATTGAAATTTCACCATTATTTGAAATTACTTTTTAATAGAGCTTGTTTTGAAAAGCTCACATTTTGATTTTGATCTTTTAAAGCAGGATTTTCAGGTTTTCATTTTAGCAGTTAATTTCTGGATTTGTTAGTTTTGCTTAAAAATGTGAGAACAACTTCACATTAAATTATTTTTTCTTGCTAAATGAATTAAGAAACAAACAAACAAAAAAAGCTTAAAGATGACCAGAATTTTCTCTGGATGCATCTGAAGTGAAAGAAAACAATGTAAATATATAAGTGTTATCTCACCAAGAAATACTGTAATACATTCAAGTGTATAATACACTAAAAATCTTTCATTTCTCAAAAATGCTGACAATCTAAAATAGAAAAATAATTAATAAAACAAATACATACCAACAAACATGTAAAAAATTAATTACAGTAGTTCCATCTTACTGAAGTAATATTCTCGTATAGTTTTTATTAAAAAAAGATGTTCACATACAGAAAAAGGGAGCAGATAAGGATTATTAATTCAGCAGAAAATTAAGATGTCAGTAAAATGATATCTTCAGCAATAAAGCCTTAGAGAAAAAATTCTTATTTGCTTATACACCATTTTCAGAATAATTGGTAATAAGCTAGAACTGCTGATGTATGTGCAAAAATTTAGGTGATGTTTCTGAAATGTGATGGGAAGATTTCCTTAGTTGGAACTTTAACATGACTAGGTTTAAATCAAATTAATAAGAGACAGATGTACAAGAGAGGAAAAGGCAGTCAATACGTTGTTGCCTTTTTTTCTGAATCCAGGACAAGTTGGAAGTAAATGATCTTGCTGGCCTTGAGAGCAGTCTTCTAGCTAATAAGAGAAGATGAGGTACTCTCTGATGTCAGTTGAAGAAAGCCAAAGCAGAACAGAGAGAATGAGATAGATGGTCAAGCATGTCTAGAAAATAAGATTTAAAATTAAACCAACCAACCAAAAAAAAGCCCACATCAAAACCACAGGGAATTTAAACATTAACATAGAGGAGGTTGTTTTTTTTTTTTCATTCAATATTAGCAGAAAAAATTTTTCTCTATATCATTAGTGACAGTTTTGTAACCTTTAATGTAACCTTTAAAATACAAAATTCTGATTGAGTAAATTCTAGATTGGTCCTTTTTTTTTTTTTTTTTTTTTTAAGAGGTACTGAAGAAGTAATTAAAACCTAAAAATGAATGGTGGTTACTGCAAGTGATCATGATTTGATTGCACTTTTATGAGAAAAAATAACACACATTCTCTGGTCCATACCAGGAGTTAGTTTCACAAGCATACAGATAATTATGGGCTTAGTCAGCTGGTAAATAGAAATCAAAGAGGAAAATGTGAATACTTATTGGGAACTGCTAAATAACACTTAGCAGTTCCTTAAAATACACAGTTGCCTAAATCGTTGTGGATTATTTATTATGATTTTCAGAGAATGAACATCTATAGATATACTCCAATCAAAATATTGAATTGTTTACTCTAGTAATCCCCTTGAATTTTAATCCAAATTTGTCCATCTTCAACCTTCACACTCGGTGTTTCTTCCAACACTTTCTGTTACATTGGAAAATCCACTATTACGTGTCTCTTTCCTGTAGACTGGGATCTAATCGCTTGTTTATGTTCTTCTTCAACTAATCAGTTGGGCTTGTCAGTTTTTTCATTCTAAGGCTTTGTTCAACCTTTTATTAAATCCTGTTGCACTCTCTGAATCCTCTAGTTTACCATCAAGATCTTCAGTATGAGAAATGTGATTGCCTTGATCACCATGCAAGGGTCATATTAACCCTTTATGTTGCGGCACTAGAGCGGATGCTCATATTCAGATCATCCACCAGTATTTTTAAGTCTTTTCCACTGTCACTGCTTTCCTGCAGAAGTTTTCTGTATGCATCTATGGTAGATATTCCAACATTTGGCCATATCAAAACTTGTAATTTTATATATATGTACATATACACACGAAGTAAATAATTTTTTTGAGAAATCTATCTTTTTCCACATCTCTCTTGCTTCCTCATCGCCAAACAATCTTCTTTGATGGTACCTGTGAATGGTAAAAAGGACTTTTTTTCTTCTTCATAGAATCATTTCAGTTGGAAGAGACCCTTGGGATCATGAAGTCCAACCGTAACCTAACGTAACTCTAACACTAAACCACATCCCTAAGAACCTCACCTAAATGCCTTTTAAACACCTCCGGGGATGGTGACTCCACCACTTCCCTGGGCAGCCTGTTCCAATGCCTGACAACCCTTACTGTGAATATTTTTTTCCTAATATCCAATCTAAACCTCCCCTGGTGCAACTTGAGGCCATTTCCCCTTGTCCTATCACTTGCTACTTGAGAGAAGAGGCCAACATCCTCCATGCTACAACCTCCTTTCAGGTAGTTGTAGACAGCATTTTCAATCGCTAATGATTTTGCTTTTTCAACAAGAGCTGACATAAGCTTTAAATTATTGTCAAAATATTTTTTACTCATAGGATCGCCACAGAATTTCAACTAATTGTTTGAAATTTATTATTTATAATCCTTTTTTGAGATCTACTTTTAAATAGTGTTTAATCCATCTTGTATGCACCACACTAATTTTGTGCCACTCAAGTTTCTCAAGTCATGCATTACAGAAGTCTATTGCATTAGCACTTGTGCATCTATCAGATAAGCTCATATTCTCATAAAAGTAAAGTGAAGCTAGTTTGGGAGGACCTATTTCTCAGAACTATGTGAGGAGTAACATTCTTTACATTAACATCTTATTTTTTCAAGAATAAAGTTCATACCAGACAGTTGTTCAATTTTTGAAACAACACAACAATCACTATAGTGAACAATTTTGGAGATGGCCTGGACATGTTCCAAAAATACATACTGTTTTCAAATGCTATAACTAAACAGGAGTCAGGAGTTTATCTGTGGAAGACTTGGTTCCTGGTATGTGTAAGACTAGATTAGATTACTCTTCGTTTGCTCAAAAGGAACAGTTTAAAAACAGTTGCTATGAAACAGTCTATGAAACAGTTTAAAATCTCTGAGTATACACTGAAAAGCCACCTCGTCAGGATACACTGAACATACAAACTCTAACTGCTGGATCAAATCAGTACTTGGTGACCATAAGAAGACAACTCCTCCAGGTAACTAGTCCCTTCAAATCCAAGTATGAGGAGCTTTAAAAAAAAAGGGAGAATTTACAGCTAATTTTCAATGGCCTTTGTATCATGATTATACCAGCTGTCATCCATTAAATGTGCAATAGTCATATTAAGTGACCCTTATTGAGCAATACATAAAATGGTCTTTGAAAGTTGTATGCCAATGTCTTTTTTCACTGTTTTGGACTAGACCACATGATCATAATCATTACACGGTGTTAAAGACATCATTTTTATTTCCATATACTTTTACATTTGAGCAGTGGTCAGAGTGAGTTCCATGCGCTGTCAGTCTGAGTTAATACAGTGCTCTGCTACTCTTTGGCCCCGATACATTACATAATTACTCTACTATATTGATGAATATTAAATCTAACATTTCAATGGAAATTTTAATTTTCCCAAGGACAAGCATCTTCTTTCTAACCTAAAAGCAACAGGCTTTCTATTTGAACCTTTCATCTGAACATATTTCAGCCTTTGATTCCGTCAACAGTTTAAACATACTCTTCAATGCATTTTAAAAGCTAAGTGATACTTTTTGCAGACCTTTCTGGCTTAGAGATTTTTTTTTGACTGATTACATCTGCAGAGCTAGGAAAATTCATTCCTTAGGGGAAGCTTACTCTTTAAATCCTTTGTCTATCATCAAGAAAGAGGGTGTCTCCTGGATTTTCTTTAATTCTACTTTCTTACTGAAATTATGCATTTTAACTAAAAAAAAATGCTTTCAGTGGCAATTCAGATCTAATCTTTCCAGAGCTGGCTAAATCTTGATGTGAGGTGAAGATATACTGGTACAATAAATTAATCACTTTCCTCTATATCTTCTTCCTGATGAATTTGTCTTTGATCCTATCCAGACTTTCAAAGCTTGAACACTAGTTAAAGACCTTCTAAAGAAAGCAATTTCAAGTTACATATTAAGGAAAATTATTAGACTTTTTCCTAATTATGGTTTGAGGCTCATTTAAAAGGCGTCGAGGGAATGAAGCATTTTAAAGTAAGCTGAGAGGAATTACAGCACTTAAAGGCTGTATCTCTGCCTGCTAGAGATTCAACTGTGATTTCAGTGAACTCTTATGGTAAGTTACAAGGCCTTGTGTGTGTATTAGAGGGACAGAGAACCCACACAAAACACTTGAGAGTAAAGCCCGTAGAAGGAATTGTGTGTGTAGCATGAGAATGTGCCCTGACACTTAGTGCACAGCCCTTATCTAACCTGAGGTTCTTTCAGGAACAACCTCTTCAGAAATGACAGATGTCTCTGGAAAGCCAGTTACGGGATGTGCATAGCTAAAAGCACTCAGGGCATCTGTAGGTGTCTAAGGGAATTATTATGGAAATATGTAGCTTTATAATGAATATTTTTCTTGGCTCAAAACACATTTCATCATAAAAATAAAATAGAAATAATTTTATAATTTAATTTATGGCTGACAGTTCATCATTCCACCTATTTTATCATTCTATACAGTGATGTCTAATATCAGCCCAGCTATGAAATGTTAAACATGATTTTGAAATACAAGCTAGTCTACATCTTCTGATTCTGAAACTATGTGGAAGGTGTCTAGGTAAAAGTATACTGCTTTTATTTCTTTTCTCAGATACAGCAGAATGCTCATGGTGTTTTAATAGGATACTATATAAATAGCATTCTGTATTTTCAGTATTATTTTCTTTGATCATCCCATATTCTCTGGCATCAGAATTCTGGGTTTTATTGATTTTTTTTTCTCTCTAGACAAAATTTATTTACCACCTTCTTATGAGTTACTGTTTTTCCTGACCTCAACTATGTTTTCCTCTTTCCTGTATAGTCTGTAGTTTACAATCTCAGACTGTGTTTTAGAAGAACAGATCAAATGTAGATGACTCTTAACTGGAGAACCATGCCAATATAGTAGTGTTGCTCATTTTAATTAAAACCTTTTGAAATAATAGTGATGGTATTGGAACTGATCTGGAAAATGAATACAGAAGCCTCCACCCAACTTGAAAGAAACAATGGATAGCTTAGGACAAATCCATATGAAGTGTCAGCTAAAATTATCCAGCACAATTAATGGTAAATGTTTTCTCTTGTTTTAATCACGTGTAACAAATTTGCAGTCATTGCCTTATGCTAAAAGTCCTTGAAATTAAGTTTTATTGGAGAAAAGGAGAGGGAAAAATGACTTACCTTAGCTGCTTCACATAGTACTCAGTTGCATTTTCTTTAATTTTCTAATATGCAAGGCTTATTCCAATCTCTGCAGCTGTTAGTTTAATTGGATGATTTCCTGTTTGAAATGCAGAATAATTTAAAGTGACTAGCAGTTGTTCAGGGAGCCTCGCTTTCTAGAACATAACTAAATCTGACATATTCAACGCTCATCAGAGATTCAACATCTTTTCAAACTGATTACTGCTTCCTCCATCACACTCCAAGTTCCTCGACTTCCATTTAAGTGCTCCAATTTAGAGCTTGATTATTCAAATGAACTAAGAGGAAAAATCAAGCTTTTTTTTTTCTTTTTTAAATCTGCTTCCTCAAACAGTGTGCTACATGCACATGTAGTATTTACTAGATCTTCATCTTCTGCAATGCAATGGCAAGCTCTATATTTTGGTGTTTACTTTTGCTGAGATTAAGGACGATGACGTGGGGAAGTTCACGTTGCATATGGTTAATATCATCAGCATTTATCTGGTGAAACAATGTTTCAGGTTTTATCAGAGGACAAAAACTTCTTTTGAGTCATAAATCACATGATGGCATCAATTTTGTAAGAAGTACAAATAATCAAGAAATGATATTTCTTCGTGCAACCTCAAAGCATAAAATTTGTGTCTGATTTAATAGGCCCAAAATTTCATGTTAGGCAGGTCATTCTGAAACCTGAAAATGCTGAATGTGACAGAGAATATTCCCCTAAGACAATTACTCAGACACGTGACCCTACAAGGGACATAATTATATCTCCTTTCTGACAAAACACAGCTTACCATCTGAATGTGTGTGTGTGTGGCTGTTTTTGTTTGTTTTTTTCTCTCACCGTATCATGCATGCCTACAGCATTTTCTTCTTCATAGGCTAAAGTCATAATGTTTTCTGTCCACCTTCTTGAAAACAGAAAAATTCTTTTTCAAGTAGTTTTTCAGGAAAATTACCCGTTTATCTCTCATTAATGTTTATGAAGACTTACTTGGCTTAAAATCTATATCTCCAGAATACGCTTTTGAATGGTAAGTGAAGGAAAAAAATGTTTGTAAACAGAGTAAAAATGGGGTCCAAAGAAGGGACTGAGGTTTCTTCTCTGTGGAAGCAGCTCATTTAAAAAGAATTACCCAGAAGACAGACAAGAAAAATAAGATTTTTTTAAGATGGACACTGAGTCTGTAGATATGACTTAAACAGAGGAAACACATTAAAAAATCAAAAGTAATAAATGCATCCTAATAAAAATCTTGTATGTGTGTTCATGATGAAGGAAACCAAAACACCTCTCTAAGGATAATTGTCTATCTGTTAACATTTTCTAGCTCGTAACTTAGCAGAATTCTGATGAAAAATGGCAATCCTCTCTTGTTTCAAGCTGTCATTCCTATTTTACCTTACATTGCTGCTAGGGAAGATTGTCCTTGAAGGCAGAAAAGAAAAAGGAGTTCAAAAAATGAAAATAAAAGCTGCCTGGGATACAAAATATTGATGGTGATTTTCTTCATTAATTCTGAAGTGAACAACATGTTACAACTCTGGGCCACTGGGTCCAGACGAAAAACTAACAATAATTCTTCTAAAAGAAATCGACACATTTGTGCAAAATCAAAATAAGACTAATGTAAAAATATCCCTTCACAAAACTACCCATTTTATAGCACAAAGTCCACTTTTGGCTGTGAATAAACATAACGTTCAGCAGAGTAATGCATAGGTTATACAGAAATCTTACAGATTTATTGTCACCCTGAGTAGTCAAACTTTTTTTTTTTTTTATTCATGTGCAATATTATTTTGACTATTTATTATTTTTTTAATGAATTCAGTTATGACATCATGCATGATGAAGGAAAATGTTTGTGCAATACCCCATGTAGATATGAAGCAATGGACTTAGTTCCTTAGAGCTCTCATGATGGGGACTGACCTTGCTGCTCCAGGATGTCCTTTATGGCTGTGTCTATGTCAGCATATAGTAACAGATCAGTAGGAGTGGATCATCAGTAAGGAAAAAAAAGATGATGGTGAGGTCCAGGAGTATTTTTTTTCTTTATTTTAGGTTAACTATACTTGGGTCACACCGGACTGAGTGACCACTGGCTGACAGAGTGCACTAGCCGTCCTCCTGGAGCACCTCCTCCAGTTTAGATTCATTGAAGAGAATACAGTTCGTGATCTCCAAGGCCACTCTGTGATGTGAACCAAAACTCAGAAAAGAGCAAGAAACTCACTTTGGAAGCACACTGTTGGTCCAATCTAATTAGAACTCAGTGTTTCTACATGACACCAACAATATGTTGCTACTGAGATCTCTGTGTACTATTTCAAGTCTATTCTCATGAAATAAATCAATGTTCTTTGATACTTTGCTAAATTCTCTTCTTACCACATCCAAAATCAAGAAAATGTCAGGTGAATTGGATTGAAAACCGTCTTGCTGATTTGGGCTGATACTTTGCCTATTTCTGCAAAGGAGGGCAAACAGAATCTCTTACAAAATTATTGGCTTTTAGAAATTTTCATCAGTCTCTTTTGAATCTCAGATTTTTTATAAAGAATATTACAGACATGCACGAAAAAATGTCATCATACATTTAGAGCTACTTAATGCTACTTTACAGAGTTTTTATTTAGTAAATTGAGATGACATTGCTTTAATCTGTTTAAAGGACCTATAATCTTGCTGCTAGCATCCAATAATTTGTCTTACACAAGCAGTTAGAGTGAATAGGATTCCCAATATAGCAGTTTGACAGAAGTGTTAAATATAGGTATCATCTGCACACATTGGAAATGGTGATTGTTTCTTCTAAGAACACAGTCCAAAAGTGAACAAAAATGAAAGAAGAAAGCTCCCAGAATGCATTCTTGGCTCAGATCAAAACAACTATATTAATCAGAGCTCTGTTTTGCACTGCCTGCAATTGCTTTTCCACAGTGAGTACAAAAGTTAGCAGAGCCTAAGCATTGCTGTGACAAGAATAACTCCCTGAGGAGCAGGAACTGAAGCTGACTTTCTCCAAAGAGGACATTGCAGAAGTGCAAATGTATGCACTTGGGGAAAGCTTATAGCATGATAACTTTAGCAAAGGACTGCAGGTACTTGTGTCCAGTTCTCACTGAGAAGTACTTGCTTTGTTTCTGTGCACCATGCAATCTCAAGCTGAAGCAATACAATTTCTGAGTTGTGGGATGACTGACACATATTTATATCTATACAACACTATCGCAGACACTGTTTTCTTTATTTTTACACTCAGATTTCTGCAAGTCCTCAGTATTATCAGAAATCCCTGACCTTATGGATTGGTGACCTTGTATTGTGAGAACACACAAGCTGATCAGAGCAGGGGGATACCAATCAATTCTTCACAAAAGTCTGTACAGAGGCTTAGCCTTGTGAGGAACATTTTGGTGGGGCTACTCATCTATCTTTAAGTTACATCAGATATTGAATGGATTTTATAACAGTGTAAATATATAAAAATACAGCTGAGCTACCAAATCAATATAAGAACAACAGAATTGGCTGCTGTCAATAAACTTTTGCATGCTTTTAACAAGGCACTTAAAAAAGAAAAAATCCAAAGTAAATAAAGCAAAAAGAATTTGCAAAATACTACAAGTAACATTTTCAGGGACCTTTGATCCAAAAAAAAAAAGGCATAAACAGCAACCTAGAGAAAGAAAAAGGCATACTTTCTGTGCTGGGGTGATTATCTTTTAACAAATGAGCCTGAAATCCCTGTTTTGAATGTGATGGAATCATTCCAGGTTTCAATGAAAAATTCCCTGTTCCCTTTTTATGTGTAGTTGTTCCAGGCAAGAACTTTCCCTTAGTGCAAAGATAGACACTCAATCTAAAGCAAGTGTGGTAACAGATAAGTAAGAAAAACTAATCTATAATCCAAAGAGAAAGTTTTCAAAGTGAAAGGCAATAGAAGTAGAGAAGCTGAACAAAGGAAGGCAATCAAATAAGACCAGTCTGCTGGGTGGGATATCTAGCAATTAAAACAGTGATTAAAATAATTTTTAAAAAGCTTTCTTTTTTTTTTTTTTCTGGTGGAAAACCTCAGCAAGTTTATTAATTAATACTCAAGAAAAGAAGCTACCTTCACTTTAGAAAAACTCTGTGTTAGTTTGTAACATATGCAATTTCTGCATCTCACACACAGAGTAATGTCATAATTTATGTAGTGTCCTCTTGATGATCTTTTATTGTGAATACACATAATGTTGGGCTGTTTTTAGATGAAAAACAAAAACATGCTGAAAAGCAGTCCCTGAAGATCACCTCTGCAAGAAAGGCAATCCTTTGTGCCTGAAACATATTACAGGCCAAACTGACCGGAAGACTTTTAGAGCAATAAGAACTCATGACCATACATGTCATCAGTTTACTGTTTCTCTGACCACTTGAGATATAAAAAAAACCCCAAAATTAAAGATGTTAGAACTTGCTGATAAGAACAAATGTTTTAGTCATTTCCTTGAAGTCTGAAATCGGGTGACAAATAAATTATCTTTGACTACAGTTGTTCGTGTATTTTTTTCTTAACAGGCTGTTCTTAGTTTGTCATTCATCAACATTTCACTAACAATGTGGCCCTTAGACTTTCTCTGAAGACACTACTGAATATTCCCATGGCATTTTACAACAACATGATCTTCTTTTGGTCTCAGTTTGTGGTACTGAACTTAAACTGTGTCATTACCCAGTAAATTGAGGCATTGTTAGAAATTGCTGGAAGATGACAGCTCCATTTTGAGACAATTTCTGATATTTTAAAATGCATTTGTTCAACTTCAGATTGGGGGGAAAAAAATCCTGCTTTTCTGGGAAAATGTATGGTGTTAAAATGTTTATTTTTGTTTCAAATTTTCATTCTGTCCTCTTCCTGTCTCTCAAGAAAGTATCAGAGAGTCTGCCATGAAAGACAGGAACATTTCTATGGCTAGCATCACCAAAACCTTCGTGTCTGTAGAAATGTTGTCTTTGAAACCTTTTTGACAGTGCAGAGGAAAAAAATATGCCTTAGCAAAAATATTGCGGCAATTGTATCATGGGTTTACTATTCTTTTGTTGAAAGCAGATTGCTTTCAGAACTTTATAAAAATTTATTTGCAAAAAAGGTAACTAGTAAGTAGTCTTTACATTGAGAAAAATCAAAAGGAAAAAATATAACCAGATGAAGGTGTTTATTGAATATTCAGCTGATCCCCAGGTACCTGTTGGGGCTGAATATAAAGGAAGCAAGGCAAAGCATACTGAAGGCAAAAATATACTAAATGGTCTGCATGAGGAATGATGTCTCGGGGCATCCATAACATAATCTTTCCAGGATAATTGATAAGATTTCTTCCCTCACAATAATACAGAAAATTAATCCTTTATGTTATTCTCGAGAGATTAGGGATTACTTAGAGAAGGGACCATCCCTGCAGACTCTTCAGTAGTCAATGGATTTAGGCTCGAATTTGATCATAGAATAAATCTGTCTTTAGATCTTGTGTTATGAGATCAAAAGAAAATCCCATGATGCAAAGTAAGAAGCCAATATAAATTCATTCTGTATGATCAGTTTTGCTCAAAAGTTGTTGCTGTGCTAACTTTGAAATTTCAGGCTTTCTCCTGGAATAGGTTTCAGTGTATTATCTGTTTTCCTACATGCCTGAATAAAAAGGGTTTAAACACTGTATTGTATGCTTCAGTGATCATTTCAAGAAATGCCAGCAACCCGCCCTTCCTGTCCTTCTCTGCTACAGTTGGGATCAAATTTGTATTTTGATTTATCTGGTAGCACACAGATACCATATTAATGGTTACTGAAGCATGGAAAAAAGGCATAAAAATAAGTGTTCTTACTAAATGCTCAGGCTTACTGAAAACAGAACTAAGCAAATGCCTGTTAGTTTATGAGGTTAGGAGACCACAGGTAATGACTGCCAGGTTTTTATAGTGCAGCTTGGTTTGTCTGTATTCATGACTCCTGTGATTACTTTGCCTCTCTTTTGCTTGTTAATTAAAGCTACAATTAGAATTTTTCCAGCCCACTGATGTATTTTTGTTAGTGTTGCTGTCTGTCGACTAAAAAATGGTGCAGTGTGTGCCTTCACCACACTGTAGTAAGAGACAGGTATGAGAAATGGCCAGCAAATGAAGAAAGAGCAATTAACCACTGCTGTTGAGCTGACTTCACACAAAAAAAAAAAAAAAAAAAAAAGAGAAAAATCTCTTTTAAAAACTGAATAAGGAAAAAAAGTGGTATGAGTGCTACAGCTGGGGTTGTCAGAGAAAACCCACTTCAGAAAGTAAAACATACTGCAGAGTTAAGGCTTTTTTTCCTTTTTTTCTAACTCATCAGAAAGGACTTCTAAAAAGAAAATGCAGATCTCACCAAATAAGTAGTCAAAAAAGAAAGAAAACCATCTGTTGTATCATCATTCTTCCCTCTAGGGGGAAGGGAAGACCTTCATAATCTGAGCCAGACACCTACAAATAAGAGATGTATAGAAAGATATTTTTTTCTCGCCACAGCTTGGAGAATTTAAAATGGGATGGCGTGGAGAAGGGAAAGCCTCTGGGCTGAGGAAATGGATGAAAAAGTGAGGAAACAGAGAGAAATTTAGAAATTAAGATTTTAGTTCCTCTTTACAGATATTTGAAGATGGTATTTATAGAGAGTAGTATTTGTGAAACAGTGTCAAAAAATCAGATATTAATATTGCAAATTTAACAGGAAAACCTATAATTTTTCTAAAAATAGATGTATCCATGAGTCCATTAATTTTTAACAAACTAATGTTACCAAAAGGTGGATTTTTGCTGAGAAAACACATTACTTGAAAGATAAGGGTACATTTGAAGATGAAGTTTAAATTCTGCAACCGCTCTCTTGAAGATTCCTCAAAGATTAGGATAATATATATTTTCTGGAAGCAGTAGCTGTGAAAAAGGGCAACACCACATAAATGTAAAACAACCAGTCAATGAACACTGCTGTGTGACTGCAACCTCCATTTCATCTTGAATTTCCAGTAGATGGAGTTTCAGAACCCACAGAGATTAAGTATTTTTCTTGAAAAGTTTTCATCTTAAGTTCTAGAACTGTGACCAGGTCCTATAGGGCGACCTGGTTTCAAGTTAATGGAACTCTGCAAGGATGCCAAGGTCACTCCTTGCCAAGCCTTGGGAGAAACTCAGCCTGTTTCAGGTCTGACAACAGGAGTGATGACAGCAGACAAAGTAGCCCTGAGGCAAAGTCTGAATCAAAATCAGGTCGCATGTAAAGGAATCATTGGGGTTGCACTTGTTTGCATCAGGTGAGAATCTGAGCCTCAGAGAAGGAAGGTTCATGGCAGGTGGTAGAGAGTTCTGTGGATAGACTTCAGAAAGGGGAGTAAAGCCACATAGCAATGATGAAGATCTTTGGAGGTTGAATGACATAAAGTGAAATACCGGATATTGACTCAGCACGCTTTCACTCTGCTCTTCATTCCCTTGTTGTACAAAACTTTTATTTATTTTATATATTTTTGCTCCTTTTCACTCTAAGATCTATTTAAACTGCAATACTAGATGTAACAAAATTTCTTGTTATGAAAATATGCCATCTTCCACACTGGGCTCAAGTAATGTGTCAGGATTTTCAAATGATAAAACAGCAGAAGGGAACATATAGGCTGCTGCAATGGACCTCATAAATGAAAGCTCTGCAATGTGGTCAAAATCTGTGACAGGCTATTTGAAACTGAAGCCTAGAAAGTTGTAGATAAAACCCTTTTTTTTTTTTTTTTCAGAGCAGATTAAATGAATATTATCTTTCCATCCTTATAAAGCACTAAACTGATGGTATTTAATTAACTCAAGTCCTCTTGAGCCATAGACGACTTAACAACAGGACTTATGACTGAAGGACTGTCTTCTACAGCAGATCTGTATACCATGGTCCAAAAAATAATCTGGACTACTCTGTCAAAAAACCAAACCAAACCAAACCAAACCAAACCAAACCAAACCAAAACAAAACAAAACAAAACAAAACAAAAACAAAACAAAACAAAACAAAACAAATTATATCCAGCAGGAAGATAGCAAGGACACTGGCAAGGGCATGGAGCCTCGCAGAAGCAGGGAATCAAGTAGGTGGATCACATCAGGAATGACACTGAGTTGTTTCCTGACAATAAACCTTTACCAGCCAACTAATAGGGGAACGCAACTGAAACGAAAACCCCTCCTCTATCAGAGTTTTGCCTTGAAGAATGAGAAAAAAAATTATTAGAAGAAAACAATTTGAGTGCTGTGTGGTGTCCCCTATATTTGGAGGGTTTTCATATTCCGTAAAGCTGAATAGCAGTACTAAATTCATCATAATCAACAATGGCTGTTTAATGACGAGGCTAAGGCTGCTATCAGAGGCACCTGCGAAAGTATTTTCAGTGTTCCGAAGACTACATTCAGACAGAACAATGGCCACTTTCTCTTCTGAGAAATGCTATACAAGAGGTCTGAAGCACATGAAAAGAATTGTTATATACACGTGCAGGCACGGTAAGATGTGTTTTTTTCCAGAGCACACTATAGGCAATCATACCACAGGAAATCAAGGGTTGATTGAAAAATGTAGATCTGCCTCAGATTAACCTATGGTACCCTTTACACCTTTTTTTCTCTCTCCTATTAAGTCCTTATATTTCCCTTGTGAGATTTAAACTTTAAAGACTCCTGCTTAGAGTCTGCTTCCCACACTAATTACAGACACTAAGCATCTGTGAGAATGTCCTGTGGTTACCGCTGGAATTTAAACTACCACCATTCCCCACAGTATAGTAGTTATATCTTAGTGTTTCAAGTGTATATTCCCATGTACTTACTAAGCAGTGAAACAGTAGAGTCATCTGAATTATGCAGCTAAATTCTGACACATTCTGATAATGACAGCGATAAAGCAATCTTTCACAAATCTTTTCAAATACCTTCGTCTCCCTATTCAGACAAGCAATTCTAATTATTGTTTGTCTGAGAGTAGGCCTTACAATACAAATTTCTCTCCAGCTTTTGATTTACAGAGGTAACACTGAAAGAGAAATTACAGATCTTTCTTCAGCATTGCAGCTTCATTCCTCACATCTGTTTGTTAGTCTCTGAAAACTGTTTGCTTTCCTTCTGGAACTGCACAGTGATTAAAAAAAGCCCATTTGCTCAGAAAACTCACTGTTTTGTCTTCCTGATATCTCTGCAAATTTTATTCTGCTAGTAGAACAGGGAATTCTCAAAATATTCAATCTTGCCTTTTCTGCTCTATTCAGATGGGGAAACAGTCAGAGCTCTATTAGTTTGCACAATTTCATTTCTATTCCTTGGAGTTTACCTCCTTTACCTGAGAATACAATCTTTCAAAATAAATGTTCCCAGCTACCAAACCTATTGTATCAGACCCTGCATTTTGGATTCGTTGTTCAGTTCTCCAAGGCTGATTCATTATCTCCACTCTAAGACTTGTTCAGGTCCTGCCATCTCAATATCACTTTCTAGTAAACTGATATGAAATGTTGTCATCTCCTGGTTTTATTTTGTGTGGGACCTTACAGAGAAGTGAACTTGTTCTCTTGCTTCTTGTGACAAATATATTTTGAGTACAATAATTTGACCACAATAATTTTAAGCAGGGGGGAAATAGTATTTCCTAAACAACACCCCTCACTGCATCCCCAAATTTCTATCTTAATGGAGTGTTTTCATCTCACCTACACAGGCTCACATGCAAAATGGAGCTTAGGAGTCCTAAGTGGAATTTTAAATTTTTTATACAAGAATCCAAACTGAAGATTCCCTAGACAGTCATTGAGTTGCTACGTAATCCTGGGACAATCAGACTTTTATGACCATTGCACTTTTTAACATTAATATCTTTCACAACATGCCGGAAGTATCTTATCCTAAAAATGGATAAGACTGCCATACCTGAGTTAAACCCACTGAGAAAGCAACAACAAAAGGCATTTCTTTTATATAGCTACAGGAACTTGTTCCCTCTGGCATTCTCAGACCATAAGCACTGAACAGGGACTCATGTCGGTGTAGCTACCACCTTGTTTGTGCACTAAAAAAGATCCATTTTTATCTTGTATCTAGGCTATAAGGTTCAATTGTCTCTTCTCCTTGATGGTGTTTTGACAATTTCTAAGCCTCACAACAAATACTCTATAGGAAGCTACAAGATATTTGGGGTTAAAACAAGGGAAGTAATTAGGATGAATGGAAAACGCTTTTCAGTTTATAGATAGTATAAGGATTCTGGCATTCTGCTGGGTAGCGAGAACACTGAGTGATTGTGGTACCAAGTAACCAACTCTGAATCCAGTACAGCAACAGGAGTGGTTGAAGTGAAACTCACATCTCCCTTGCACCAGTTAACATTGCAAGTAGTGAGTTGTCTCCTCATGCATATGAGCTTCAGCTGACAAGTGAATTATGACTGACAAAGTGAAATAAAGACTTTCCTCTCAATTCTCTCTATCATTCATCTAATTCTGCCTGTTCAACTCATTTGGGAGCTTCCTTCTTTGATCTGACAGCTCCATGAGTGCCTATGATTCTGTTTCTAGGAAGACAAGATTTGCCTTTCAGAGGAGTTACATTCTTAGTTTCTGCCTTATTCTTATCAGAATCCAGGGGAAGCTCGGTCTACTACTTTTGAGGGGCTAACTCAGAAGACATGCTGCTGCCACCCGTATCTGGAATGCGCTCTTATAGCACCATCCAATACTTAAAGGGGGCCTATGGAAAAGACAGGGAGAGACTCTTTATCGAGGAGTGTAGTAATAGGATGAGGGAAGAGGGTTTTAAACTGAAAGAGAGTAGATTTAGATTAGATATTAGGAAGAAATTCTTTACTATGGGCGTGTTGAGACACTGGAAAAGGTTGGCCAGTGAAGTTGTGAACAACCTCTCCTTAGAAGCTTTAAATAACCTGGTCTAGTGGAAGGTGTCTCTGCACATGGCGTGGAGTTGAAATAGATGATTTTTAAAGACCCCTTCCACCCAAACCATTCTATGATTCTACAACTGATATCTAAATTCCTGGGTGAATTGCAGCTTACATTTACTTCTCAGAAGACAGCACAAACAACCAGTCTGTAGAGTGTTCTGGAGAAGGATGCATATTCTACCCCTCATGTTGAAGCCAGTCCACTGTGCAATATAGAATATGAGAATGATAGGTCCAGAACTAGAAGCACCAACTCTGGCACGTCCAGACCTTGCATATGCAATGTATTCAGTACTGAACAAAGAGGTTAAAAGGCAGCAGACCACCTCGGCTTTGTACGTATAGTGGCCATTATCTGGAATTACCGGATGGTGTCTAGGGAGTCAATTCCCAAAGCAGTAAGGTGATAGATTATAGCTAAAAGCAGCACACTAGCATCAAATTAGATGATATGGTGGAAAATGGACCATTATTTAATGGCCTAGGGACTAGGGTTTCTGCCAGGAAGGGGGAAATCTGATGTGCATCACTTAATTTCCCAGAATTTATCTTTTACTCTTTCTGAAAGTGAACTATATGTCATGACCATGAAATCCTCTAGACAAAACACCTAAATGTGATGACTGTGATGGACTATAAAATATTCCAGAATTAAGACCTTGAAGTCAATGATTTCAGGTACCTAAAATAACAGCTTAGGATTGTTAGAAAATTGATCCACTCTTACCTAAACAGGTGCTTCAATCAAAGTTCCAAACTGAGCAGAATGCAAGCAGCCTGGTTCTCGCCTGGATACATAAACTTAATCCTCCTAACCTCTCTTGCTTTGTTAAAATGCCATCTGACCCTGGAAGAAGGTAAAGGCCTGTGTCTCTCCAAAATCACCATTTATTTGCCTGCAGGCCCTCATCTGGTCAGTTCTCTCAAACCAAGTCTAAGAGCTCCGTCTCTGTCCAAATTGTGTCTGTGAACATGCCCATCTGCCAATTACTCTGTATCTAGGGCAATGCTGAGATTAAGGATATCTTAGATTCAGATGGCTCCATTGCTTGAAAGTTTGTTTTTTATCCAGGCCCCTCATCTCTTTTCAGGCCATTTTGTCCCTGGAATGTTGGGTGTGTCAGGATAGGGTGAAAATAAATACATTCAGTTGCCCCTCTTCAAAATGTTTCTACTCTGTGTGAAATATCTGAATATTCAGCAGACCCAAGAGAAAAAAACAACTAAAGTAATTTAATGTTTGTGACACATTTGAGAAGGAAGAAATTTTATATTGTCACTGGACAATGGCTTGATATCTGGGCTTCCCTCCCTTTTCTAGATGAGTTCTCTAATCAACACATTTTAGACTTGCGGTAAAACAGTGGAACAGGTTGCCCAGGGCAGTGGTGGAGTCACCATCCCTGGTGGTGTTTAAAAGGCATTGAGAAGATGTTCTTAGGGACAAAGTTTAGTGCTGGAGTTGGGTTATGGTTGGACCCGATGATCCTGAATGTCTCTTCCCACTGAAATGATTCTATGATTCCTCCAGTCCATATCCTAGGGATAATCCATGACAGCTCCAACATCATAACCTGCTCTTTTGCTGTTGTCAAGGTTAATCTACGTGTCAGGGTTAACTTGATCCCAGCTGAAACCCAGACTGCTGTTCACTTCCGACTCAGGCTTCCTGGCCATACTTTCTAAGCCACTTAATTCTATGTAGCCCCCATGTGTTTAGGTCATTTTCTATCCCTCATAAGTGTAATGATACCTTGATGTGGCTGGAATTCACAGTAGCCCTATTAAGGGATGGGTCAAAATGGCATTTTTGTGATCCTTAATTGAATCTTAACAGGGAAGAGTATAACTTCATTGGATTTCTTTGCTAAATTTTTGTTTAGCCAGGACTTAACTCTTCGTAAGTGATAGAGGGGTGCATATAGTATATTTTGCTTTCTTCTCTTTTTATTGATTTGTTGCATAGACCTTTAATTTTCTACTCATACACAGTATGATGGAAATCTGAATTTTGTGAACATGCCTTTAACAAATAGCTGTGGTTCAGTCATCTCACAACACCATTAAACCTTATTGATAGCCCAGCTCTCATCGAATCACAGGTTACATTACTAATCAGCAATATTAAGAATATAACAATCATTTTCCACAAATGTAAAGTGTCTGAAGGAAAGATTTTTCCCTGTTCTATTAAATTTTATTATAACAAAAGAGAATACATTCAAGAGACAGAAGTATTCTATCAAATGTTTTATTATGTCGTTAAACCTTAAATATCTTCCAGCTTTCACGAAAGGAGAACAGATTATGCACTTAGGTGACTTCATAAACAAAGCTTGAAATTTCATTCAACAATTAAGAAAGTAATTAAAAAAAAAATATTCACATATTTTTCCTATGGGTTCTTTTTTGCACCTACTTAAATCTGGAGTAATATGAATCATTATAAGTGTATATAAATGGGAACAAACCTAAGTTGGGCTTCACCGTGTAGTCTAGGATTCTTTCACAGATAGTATTGTCATTCATTATTCAAAGGTTACCACTGAAAAAAAGGGAGTTCTGGCTTAAAAAACAGGAAACAGGAACAGCAAAGCGTAACTACACTTAAAACTGTAGAATACAGTTAGAACATAGTTAGGCAACACACAATCAAAGTAAGCAGCAGGAAGGTACTGTGATGCATGATTTCTGATTTTATAAGAGGTGGTTTTGGGTGGCTATAAGATTAAAACGTGTGAAGTTCAGAAGCTTGCGAAATGCAGGTCACTACTTGTTGAGGAGACAAAGTAACTTTCAGAAACCCTTTAAGCAATTTTTAATTAATTCATCTTCTTTCTGATGCCTCCAGAAAGGGCTGTTAAGAGTAGGATGTAATTGGGGATCAACACCCAAGGCTTAAGTAAACAAATCTGTTGCTAAAACCAGTAACCTCTGACAAACAAACTCCCCCTCACTCTCTCTGCTAAGTCGATGGGGTGCAAGGAATAATGTCTGCACCACCCTGCTGAGCGTGGGGTGACCCTAATTCCAACCAGATAAGACATGAGGCAGATGATCATTTTTGAACAGTAACAGTCACATATGCTGAAAATGAGGTAGAAGTTACTGCCAGAAGGCACTGAAGAGCTAAAAATGCTGTCAAGCTCTGGTTGAGAAAGGGATTAGATAAACACATGGAGAATGGGTCTATTTGTGCTTATTAATGCCACTGAAGCAGATGCATCCTCAACTCAGTGAGTGGCAGAAGTCCTACCAAGCAGAGAGCTGTCAGGGCCTGGATGGCATCAGTGGCCTCACCAGACTTGTCTGGGCTCCCCGCCCTGCCCGCAGCCCAGGACCCCATTGCTGCCCCTGAGCCCTGCCAGGCCCTGCCCCAGCGATGCTGCAGCAGTGATGGTCTCCAGTTCTCATAGCCCTGCTCTGCCCAGCCATGGCTTCTGTCAAGCCCTGTCCCCAGATGGGTGTGGATGCTGGGGCTGGGGTTGCCCCAGGTGCCCCTGTCTGCCCTACTCCCTCCCTGGGGCAGTGGGATGGGCTCGGCTGCCAGGCCCTGCCCTGTTTCCTCAGGGAGTCTCAGTGCCCACAGTGCCCTGATAATAAATTCTGTTGATTGACTGTTGCCATATTCTTCCTAAACTTGGTTTTGACCACTGTCTAAGATACACTGGTCCCAGTATCACCAAAAAAATGGTGAAACATGAGCACAGAAGCACCAGGCTGACTGCTGTACCTGGAGGAAGCATCATGTTAGTATCTGAATGGAACATGCTTTAGGAGATGACTGGGCTCCAAGTGGCTTAAAACTGGTCAGACAGTGGGGCCTTTCTCAGGAAAATGTAGTACATCCACATGCAAAAGCATCTCTACAGAGGCTTGAAAACACATTAAAAATAGTTTGAAGACAATTAGATTGATGTCCAGCATCTATAAAATAGATATTTTTCAAATAGATACCTCAGTATTAGCAGCCATAAAGACAACCAAGTTGAGAAACTCAATAACATCCAAGAAGAATGAATGGTTATGCTCTGAAAGACATCTTTAAGAAAAAAATTACTGAAGCTCATACTTTAGTCTTATTAGTTGGTCACAATTGTACCCACATGCTTCAGTGTGACAAGACAAAAAGTGAGGAATAGTGATTCTCGTAACTGCAGAGTAAAAAATACTTTGCTGAAACATAAAACGATAAGATAATGGACTTTTCATGAGTGATAGGTCAGTGGATTTACAGTCAGATCAACTGCCTCATCATTTCAACAGGGTATTACTAAGGTGTGATAGAAAGTCTTTTCTTTACAGAGGCTGACAAAGAACCAATCATAATTTACCAATAGACAGCACTGAAGTTAACTTTCAAGTAATAAGTTGCCTGTAAATAACCTTCATTTTAACATAAACCAACTGGAAGTCCATGAAAAAAATAGATAAACAGAAAGTGTGTCAGTCAGCTTCTGTTCAGATGGGACAAATCAGAAAGGGTATGTCGGTTCTTACTTCTCTGAAGGTACTGCAGACCAATGTATCACAGAATAAACCTGGCATCATGAGTATTAGGTGAGCAGCACAAGACTCTAAGGCCATAGCCATATACAGAAGTGTACTAGAAAAATATTACAGCACAAGATAAGAAGTCATTGCAACAATTAAAGTGTTGATAGAAAATTGGCTCAGACAAACATGCTGTAACATACTGTATTCTTCTTCAGCAAACTCGTATAGAAAAACTACTAAATTATCAAGTATCTTCTGAAAGTTCACTTCAGTAGAAAAAAAGGGGTTAGTTTGCCTAATACTGGGATATAGCTCGTCAAGATTTGCAGAATATAATCTGAACCAGAGAGGAGACAGGAAAAGATCTAGGCAAAGAACCTGATGCATCATGTTAATCATCTTTCAGTAACTAAAATAAAATGTGTATGTGGTGCAAAAACTGAGAAATAATAAAACTCCTTTTAGAATACCATGAACTTGTCAAAATTATTTGAGAGCCTGGAAAATGACCTGAGACTAGAGTATAGTCTCTGGTGGTTTCTAATAATAACTAGTATTTCATGACCATCAGGACCAATGAAAACTGGATTCTAGTATCTCTTTCCTGTGATCTTGCACATTGAAATGCATAGTAGCTGAAGGATCTTTCCTCTGCTCAACAGTTTGATGTGTCTTAAGATCTTTGAGACCTCTACCCTCTCAAAATTTTAACCAAGATATAAGACTTGGTTAAATAACAAGTTTGGTTTATGTTTGAAAGATGAATCGTGTAGCACTTATTTAAATTGCCTTTCCTGTCTATGTAAGATAACACTGGAGGATTAATCTAGTCAAAGTCCCTGTGTATTTTGTTAAAGTATCAGACTGATGTGGAAATTCTTGGGTGCATCTGACTAGAACTGATGAAAATTTTACAGGGTAAATATAAAGTTTTATCAGAAGTGTGATGACCTCCTTGCTGATACGGCAGAATAAACTCATTACTGTGACTAGGGTATGAGTATCAGACAAAGACATTGCAGAAACTACTTTAGCTCAGCCATAAGAAATCCTAAGTATATGTAATAAATCTTAAATGGATACATAGAAAATATCAGGAGAATGTATCCATGACTAGGTAGAGCATTATTAATTTCTGTTTCACCATTTTGATTTGATTTGTTTTGATTTGATTTGCTTTGATTTGATTTGATTATATCATCAGAAGAAAAAAAGCACACTAATCTACGAAGAGTCATACTTCAGGGAACATGAAGAAGAAAAGGTTGTTGTAGAATGGCAGTCCCACTCCTTCTGCATCTCCTTATAAACGTGAGCACTAAGTACCAAGGATATTGGGAAGCTTTCTGCCTTTGGACTGAGATGACAGGGGAGATTGCCATATGTTAAATACACCTTCTGTACGATAACAGAAAGATTTTACAGCATTAATATAATGACATTTGGTATCCTCAAGATGACCAGATAAACACAGTTCCAATCTGCTATACACTTGAGCTGATGTGTGAGTGAGAATTACTGAACTGGCCTCTCAGTTATTAAGTCCCAGTAGCAGGAAGGAGCATAGTAGTGTGATAAGCTGAACAGTGCTCAGCATCATGAGGCTTCTCCTGGCCATGCAAAGGCCACAGGACAGGAAGAAAACAGTTCTGCATTTAAGACTTTGCCTTAGAGAGTAAAGAAGTCAAAACTTCAATGACATCTTTGATGAGGTTTGCTATTTTAGAGTGTCTTATGTGACAAAATCTTTAACGAATAAAAGGAACATGTTTTTTGTGTTTCAAAGGAGAAGGAAATTTAGGTTTGAGAAAGTTACTACTCTACCAACTACAAATTCCTCTTAAACTTTTGAGAAAGGAACAAAGGACCTTTCCTTTCTCCATTTGCTGTCTCATTCTGCAGCCTTATATAGAGAGAATAAAAGTTTAATATGTGTGTGGCCCAAGCGAATTCAAATAAGATTGCAAGTGTGTTAAGGTGTTGCTTTGACAAATGAAAGATGTATAAAATTGCTCATTTGTGATCTTGTGTTGACTTATAGCATTTTAGGGAAGCAAAGCCTTCCAGATAAAAAGTCGGACTGCTTGAAATAAAAGAAAAAAAGCTTGAGTATCAATAAATTATTCTGCATTCAGAATCAAGCAAAGTAAGGAAAAGCTTTGTTGCTAGGAGACTGTGGCTAGAAGGTATCAGGAGAGATTGCTTTACTTTAAAGATTAGAATCTATAATCAAAATACTTAGCAGGTAATAAAATAGCTATATGTATGAGCTCAGTGCAGACCAGGTGAAGTATGAGACAAGTGCTAGAAAGCTTATGAAAAGTACAAATCTTCAAAAACAGTTCAGCTGTCATGGCATACTGGTCTGATAAAAGAAACTCATTGTTTGCTTGCTTACAATCAGGACAGAAATTCAGTTTGTATATAAATTAAGGAATAAATATTGATTAATATGTCAAGAAGGGACTGCGATTTAATTTATTTCTGTTATTTACATGGTGACAATTCATAGGTGTGTCCTGGTTTCAGCACAGTTAGAGTTAGTTTTCTTCCTCATAGCTGGTATAGTGCTGGGTTTTGGATTTACTATGAGAAGAATGTTGATAGCACAACGATGTTCTGGTTGTTGCCAAGCAATATTTGTACTAAGTCAAGGACTTTTCAGCCAGAAGACTGGCAGTGCACAAGAAGCTGTGACGGGACACAGCCAGGACAGTTGACCCAGCCTGGCGAAAGGGATACTCTGTACCATATGACATTATGCTCATAATATAAACTCAGGCAAGCTGGCCAGGGCACTGATCACTGCTTGGGGACAGGCTGGCCATCAATCAGTGGGTGGTGAGCAATTGCATTGTGCATCACATGTTTTGTGAATTATTATTATTGTTGTTGTCACTATTGTTATTATTCTCTCTTCCTTTGCTGTTCTATTAAACCTCGAGCTACAAAGATTATTTTTTTTTTAAGAGTGGCTTTATGACATTTTATGCAGTTTTTGTTTTGCAGAAATTTAAATAAAAGTAATAGTTACAATTTAAAATAGACAGAAAAAAAAAAAGATAAATAAATATTGAATTTTTTTTCTTAAATTCAGCTCAATCGTGTTTTTAGGTGTGGTGTGTGTGTATGTGTGTGTGTTTGTGGTTTTGGGTTTTTTTTAGTGGAAAAAAGGTGTAATTTTAGTTAAAATGTCTCGGCTATTCTAACTCAGTGAGACTCAATGAAGAGATAGAAATGTCAGGGGATACATGGATGAACCACAGAATTACAAAAGAAAAAAACCCTGAATTTGATAACTGTGAAAAATGTCTTGCTGGTGTTCATATCACTACATGGCAGGAATTTTCATATATCCAGACCTCCTGAATATGTGTAGGAAGCCTGGATACAGGCCATATGAAATTAATTATATGTAAAGTTGAAATATGTTGAATTATTAAAATATGATCCAAATAATTATATATATATATATACACACACACTTTATAGATATATATATACACTTAACATATTTTTTTAATATATTATTCCTCAAATGTTAGAACAAATACTTTGCCTAATTGTAATTAGCTGGCATTTTTTCACTCCCACTTCATTCTCAGTTTCCATCTGACATTTCAGGTCTTTCACTGGATGATATTATAGAGATGTTAGTTATAAAGAAGCTACTATCAGAAAACTTGTTCGCATATGAAAGCATCACTCAAAGAGCAAAATAAAAAAACTCAGTGTGGCATATGATTTCCCTCATGTAGTCATCCTAAAGCATCAGGGAGGTTACTCACATTTTCTGGTGGGAGGACACCCTTCTGTAATTTTTCTTTAGTGCCAAGTCAGCCTGTTCAACATATAAGCCAGTCAGCTACAGTTAGACCCCCTCATATAAGAGTCACTTAGAGATTTTAACTTTGCAGTATCAAGCCCTTGTTCACAGCAAGCCAGATGATTTTGCAGCACCACATGGTAGCCTGGTAGCTCATTTTCAGTTGTGTTGTTGTATAGGGTGAAATCTTAGCTTTTACCACTCTTTGATTCATATATTACACAACCTTTTGGAAAAAACTTAAAGGTTCTTATTAGGTTGAATAACTGTGATCAGTTAAGCCTACCAGGATTTACATCTAGCATTGTTTAATCCTTTTCTATCCATTAACATAATTATTTTCAAATCTTAAGTAGTATCAGAATTTACAAAACCGGAACTAACAAGAATTGAAATCCTCTGCGTTAGTGAAATTCAGGGAGATCATGTCCTCATTCACTTCTTCGGCTGCTGGAGAGCTAAACCATTCTGTGACTCTACAGTGTGCTCACTGTTCTTCTGTTTGAAAGTATTAATCAAGAGGAGAGATATTCTCAACAAGGCAATGTCCAAAATAATTCAGGCACTTTGTCTTTCTTAACATTAATTTGCACATGCTTGCTTTACAGTAGCAACAGCACCTTATAACAAAGTGTGGTAGCTACCAAAATGTTACTATCAGAAAAAAACAGAAACAAAACCAACAAAAACAAAAGCAAAAACCCAGTTGGGGTCAGGAAAAGTATTTATTAAAATTATTTTAGTGTTCTATGTCTTAAAAATGTGAATATGTTCATACTAATATAGTGGTTGAAGTGTTCCAAGATGAAACCTCATTTGTATATGAAATAAGAGAAGACCTTATCTTGGGAACATATGGTCTATACAGGCTTAAAAAGCAAACAGCTGTAAAAAGAAGATACAATTATCCTCTAATTTCTATGCAGAAACTAAGGCATAAATACACAAGAGAACAGACTCCTTTGAACAGTTGTAACTACCTGTGGTGTACATACCTACATATAATCCAGTGATTTTAGAGTCCCTTTCAAATCAGGATTGAAAAACAGGAACTTCCAAGCTTTAATTCTCCTCAACATCAACTAAGTATCTAAAGAGTAGGTAAATCACAGCCTGAAAATGTCCTTTTCTCTCCACTGGCTATAAAGGCAGCTTAATATCCCTGTTAACAACTATGTTTCTGCACAGGTGGGTTTAGTCCAATGAATTGGATCTGGATGACTAAAGTCACATAGCAAGTCTGTGACAGACTTGCAGTTGAGACAAGGTCTCTGGAAATCCCTATCAGCTCCCTATCCAACCCATCTTTTTCTTTACAAATGATTCTTGATCATCTGAGAGGCGAATTTGGATGCAGTGTGTGAATTCCTGTGAATTTCATCTTTCACAAACTCATTTAAAGATTCTCTACAATTTGTACTAATTTACTAGGAACTTATGGAGACTACCATTTAATTTTGGTCTTCATCAATAGGTAGCTACCAAATCAAATATCTCCTTTTTAAAGAAAAGCAACAACAACAAAGCATTTCTAAACATAAAATTTTACTTTATTATGTTTGGTAGAAATATTTCATGCTTTCTCTTCATTGACACTGGACACTTAAAATTAATGTATGTATATCATGTATATGTCGTGCAACATCAGTTTTTCAGAAATTACTGCTAGGTATATAGCTGCAAGACAATTTGTCTTTAAAAATGTTTACCTGAGACAACACGTCAAATTCATTCATAGGCATGCAAGGCAAATTCTCCTGCCATTTTCATTTTGCATTGATTTTGGTGGGGAGTGTAGCATTGTGGCAAGGAGTTAGACCCATTGACCTGTGTAGACCTATACCAAGAGTGGGTTTTGGGTCTCACTGGAGTGTAACACTCAATAGAAAGCTTTCTGTCTTAGCCATGAAAGCACTACACTATGATCAGAGGGTAAAGCCAGACTGTAATAGACAAGTCAGTCTCAGACTGCTAGTGTTACTGTCATATATGTGTTTTGAGTCTGCATAAGGACAAGTGCAACCTCTAGAATATCTACCTACCTTGTACAATTTTTTTTTCCACTTTCTGAGCAGCCTGATATAGAGCTCATCTTTAGTTATCAGGAACTTTAAAAGTCCACTAATTCTCTTCAGTAATTTTCAGGGAGAAATAGTGTTAAAACAATTGCAAGTCTCTAGGAGTGAATTTGCTTCATTACCTGCATTGAACCTTTATGTATTGTCAGGTAGTCTAAAGTAATCTTATTACAAAGAATGCAGATTTTCAGATGAATTACTTAAGGTGACTGCTATGTCATCAAAATGCAATGTCTGAAATTGACTAACTGAAAAATTGATTCTTCTAAATCTAACGAACTGAACTGATACCTAAAACAATTGACCTAAGCTTATCATTGTAAGTATTTGTTGGGATACTTATGTTCACAACCTAATAAGCCCACCATTGTTGTGTACTATTCAGAAATACATAAAATACAGACAACTTTGTGATCTAACTTGTGTCTCAAAAATGATTTTTTTCTTGATATGTCTGATTAATTTGTTTTTACCTTATTACAAAATTATCTAATAATTTCTTTGAGCAAGCTCCCTGAAGCAAAATGCTTCTTTGAGTTGTGTAGATCTAACTCTAGAACAAATCAGCAGACTTCAGCTCAGTAACTATTTCAGATTTTTTTTTTCAACTTTCAGACCCTTTCTTCCTCCCTGAATCCCAAATAATCCAACAAAGCCACAGCCATAGTGGTGATTCTTCCCTGAAAAGACAGTGTTGGATCACATAAGAAATATTTTAGAATCACAGAACAGTTGAGACTGAAAGAGACTTCTGGAGACCATATGGTCTGATCCCTTTTCTCAAGGTTTTTAAGGTTATTGTTTTATGGATTTATTAAAAATCATTCATATGCCTCTCAGAGCTTATGTTCTCCAGTGAAAATCATAGTTCTAAAAACTTTTGTGTCTAAATACTTTTCAGTGAGGTTTTTTTGTAACAAACACAGCATGCATTTGCTATGCCCTCTCCACACCACAAGTCAGGTAGATGTAAGTCATCTCTGATCCAAAAGCTATGCAGCTACCATGGCAGGTAAACTTAGTAAGGTGAGTGTTCGAATTGTTAAAACTTGCTAACAGCTTATTAGGTAATGCATATAGTGCTGCACCAAGTGAAGATAAATCATTTTCCTAAGAGACCAGAATTTTATTCAACTGTTGCCAAAGCAAGGTTGTGCCCATCTGTGAAAGGCACAGTATATACACCAACAGGGGTTTTCTTACTTTTTGACTAGAGAGCTAATTTGCTCAGGGAAGGATTGTTTTGATTTGTTTCTTCTTTTTCTTATGTGAGTAGGTAAGCATAACAATCACTGAACTCGATTAAAAAAAAAAAAAAAAAAAGGGAAAAAAGGGGACTCAATCCCAGTTATGGATTATATTGTGAAGTAGCTTTGAAAAATTACCAGTATTATTACTGTAGCTGGTTGATACTGATAGACAGTAGTTGCCAGAGCACAGTGTCTGCATAGGTGCTTTTGTAAAATGTCCTGTTAATGGTTTTAGGATAAGGATGTATGTAATGCTACATGAACCTAGTAAAACGTTAGTTGAAAACAGTTGGAGGTTGCTGAAAAAAAAGCAGAGGATTGCAATGCACCCTCAAAAAACAAGATTAGAAGGTTTTGACAATACAAACATAGAATTATACCAGAGGTCACAGAGCTCTAAAGACATATCACAAATGATTCATAGCTGATCATTAAAGGAATGCAACCTGGACCCTAGGTAAAACTGGATTTAGGGATATTCAATGGAAAAAAGAACAAGTTAAGTGATTTCTTTTGGACAGTAAGTTTTACTGTCATTACAACTGGAATAATAACTGGTTTATAAGACTGGATATGATGTAAACTAACAATAAATTATTGCCTTCACATCTAAGGTTTATTACTGTAACCCACATAATTTCCATGAAGTGTTTGGTCTGGTACCCTATCCTGGAGGACCAACTGTTAAATTTGAATGCAGAAATTCATTAAGGATGCAAGTGACCTAGGCTTTACTTTGCATGTAAGAGCTGGTGGAGAATGTAGGCATCTTCATCTGTTAAAGACTGGATGACAATCAGGAGATGTGGAGGAATCTCTATTGGCCCACTGGTGAAACTGAAAACAAATAGAAAATTATAAAAAAAAAAAAAATCAGCTAAGTGAAACTGGTTGAGAGAAAAGGAATAATCATGTGTAAAAATTGTTTCCTGAGAACCCCTTGATGTGCTTTTCTAATTTAAAGCCAAATATAAGTCCATATGCTTAGGAACCGGGAATATAGGTTATACTAGCAGCATTGACCTATGTTCTCTGACATTTTTTTTAAATCTTTGAAGAACTAGACATCTGTCTCTATTTAATTTATCAGAGGAGAGATTTTTGTGATCATGAAATGATGACAGTAGTAGTGGGGAAAGAATTCTGATAGCAGAGAGCTATCTGATATAGCAAAGGCATGCTGACACTGAAAGGCTGTCAGAGAACGCTAGGTAAGTTCAGTTCAGATATCAATGACATCTATTAAACAATCAGTGGGATCAACTGTTAGAACTCCTACAAGGGGTTCAGACAGAGTATTTGCCAGTAAAGTCTGGGCAAAAAGAAAAGCTGTACCTTATCCAGAGATGAGGAATTACTGGGTGAAAATTTATGGTCTGTGCAATACAGGAGATTGGAATAGATTATCATGATAGTCAACTTTGTCCTTAAACTCTGTGATTTATCAGATTTTTCATTATCTGGGATCAGTGTGTTAATAGGTTTGATTTATATGTTCCTTGATTTTCAGGTCTTTGGTTCCTTTTGTAAAATTTCATGAGAGTTTTGCAGGGTTGCAAATCCCTTTGGGCCTATGCTTTTGAATCAAAGGTTTGCCATGTACTTTGGCCTACAAAAAGAAAAAATGGATGCAAGGTACTTATCAAAAGACATGTAAGAAAAAAGAGGTTTTGGAAGTAGTCAGAATTAAAAACTCTAAATTTCACAGAAGACTCCTAGCTCATGGAATCACCTTTAAAACAAGCTTCTTTCAACTGCCTGTAATAGTTCACCATTAACTGTGCAGGTCCATTTGCCTTTGTGTTTACTTGTTGGCCAGGAATTGTGCTCAAGTTCCTAAATTCTGTGGTGTAACAATGCAAGGCACCAGTCATTCATGTATACATATAATATCTGCACACACACCTTTTGCTACTGAACTGTGGAAAAATATTTGAATGCATGAAGTTTCATGTGAAATATTTACTAGAACAGGATTTAAAATTGAACTGCAGTTATAACAGATGGGCAGCAGGAAAGGAGGGCATGGAGAGATACATGGGAAAGAGAAATGAATTAACGTCTCTGTAAAGAGCAGTGGTTCCACATTAATACATTAAGTTGCTTCTCTTACAAGTTTCTTGTTACTTAAGTGAAAGCTAATGCAATAAAAACATACTAGTATTTAGTATGATATTGTATTATATCATATCAATATGTTTCTACTAAAGTAAGTGAAAAAAAGGCATGATTTCATGTGAATTTCTTTGCAGAAATTCAGAATCTTTGGTTCAAAGGTACTGTAGGGAGTTGTCACTGTCTCACAGTGAACTCCCTTTATGCTCAGACTCAGTGTGTTTTGCCCCATCTGGCTGTGGGCCTTAGAAAAAAGCAGGTGCAAGACCCTTAAAGGAATACCAAAACCACTTGTGTCAAATGTAAAGAAGTTTAATAAAATGAAGTCTGAAAAAGGGACTCATTCTAGTAAAAAATAAAGATTTAGCCAGCTTTCAGCAAGCAGAATTTACAGGGAAACAAACCCCACAATAAATAAACCGGAAATCTGTTGCCCTTCATATGCATATTTATCAGTTTTGGTTAAGTTGGCAGGTTGCCACATTTAAACTTAGCTCTGTCATTCAGATGCTCCTGTGCAAATGAATAGGTTGTGCTTGTACAACTGAATCCATTTAGGCTATTTTAGTCAGATTTTTCCCTTCTTCTGTCTTCTGGGAAGAGTTAATGTAAAAGAAGCTGATGCATACTTTGCACTTCACATATGGTGCTAAAATCAATTAGCTGAAGAACAGTAAAGAAATGTTTTTGATCAGAGAGAACAGTTGAAGGTCAGGTTTAAATGAATGTATACCATTAGCCAGGCTTGATTAGCCATGGTTTTAGCAGGTATCTCTGTATAACTATGCAAATATTGATGTTCAGTGAACACAGGGTACTGAATACACTACATGAAATTAAAAACAAATAGAAAATAGTAACATGTCAGCTTTGGACGATGTTTTGAAAACTGTGAGATATTAGAAAACTGTGAGATAAAAAAGAAAGCCACATTTTTTAACAAAAAGAGAATCCTTCAATATAGGGCCTGGGCTCTTGTTCCAGTGTGGTTTTGCAGGTAAGTCTCTTTTACTGTGCTCCTAGGTGTTAGCAGGCAGACCTCTAGTGGCATTAATAACACTGCATAAAAGTCCCTAAAGGAAATGAGGAGGAGCCTCCTCAGAACCTCTCTTCATTACATTTTATGTCGCTTCTTAAACCTGACAGAGATTTATGTTTTTAAATGGGGACTGGTGGGGGTTGTGAAGGAATCCCTTGTGTCCCCTCACAATGTCTCATATCATAGTGGTTTTTATTTATTTATTTATTTTAACTAGTTTGCTGCTTAGTATTTCTTCGGCATAATCAGCATACTGAGGAAGGACTGGGAGCAAAGTCAAACTGTGAATAGTGACAAACTGATTGTGAATCCTAAAGAGATTATTCAGCTCCCCTTGAGGAGTTAAAATCTTTAATAATGTCTTCAGTGAATAAAAATATTATTTCTTTCATTCTGTCTATTTTTCTTTGCCCTCCTGCTCATGGACTGGATGCTAATTTCTGCAATTTCTTTCTCTATTTTTACGATTGTCTTCAGATTTTAAATGTCATGTTGATGCACTGGGTTTCTTTCTCTATTGTTTTCTGTAATGTTTTCTTGGCTCTCATTCATCTTCTTCTTCTGAATGGTGTTCATGTTACCTCTTGACATAAAGGTCATATTGATATTATTTTTAAAGCTTATCCTGAATATTTTGATCCCCATTCTTTTTTCTTGGTTCATTCAGGACATTTTTGCTTGGAAATTACGCTATAATGAGCTTCCCAAGAAGTATTGATAAACTCTTGTAATCAAAGCTTTTGAATTAGTTAATAGGTCTTTCTAACCACTACTGAAAATCTTTATGACTATTTCATAAAGATGACAGTGCTGAAAAAATCACTTTTGGGACAATGCTAATCATGCTATTTTTCCAAATCTTTTCAAGGTTATAAAACTATTAGCAGTATTTCATCATCATTGCCAGATGTCTACCACAGTACCATTTTCATTGCAAGGCTCCCCTTTGATAGGAAAATTGACTTATTTCTTTTAATATTTCTCTTTTCAAAGTTATGCTCCTTTTGGGACATTAATAACCCTTTTTTTTATCTTCTTTTCATTGATGAAACCATCAAGCTGTTTTGTTTTGATTTGCTTGCTGTTCGGTGGGTCTTTTGTTTACCATCAATACACAGAGCTGAGCCAGGTAATGCCATCAGCAAAATAAGCATTGTATTTTGTTCATAAATCCATGAGATAGATAGCTTCTTTATGATCTAATACCCAAACTGCAAGAACAATAGTGAGATACAGAAAATGGTTAAACTGCATTAGTTGCCACTGCAAACCACCAAAGGATGTTTTCTACCATCTCTGCCCAAAGTGTTGCTTCATTTGTTACAGCAGAATCTCTTTCCTTGTACTCTATAGCATACTATAATTCTCCAAAGATCATCTTGTCTATTCCATAAACCAGTCCTAGCAATGCACACATTTTATCCAAAAAGTGCCTATTGATCTATATCCCTTTCAATCTACAATGTTGGTGAAGAATTTGCTCTGCATGCATGAACTTGATATTTTAAAAATTTCCCTGCTCTGCTGTTAGCTGACAATCTATTTATTTATGTTCTGTGATGTTGCATGTTTTTGAAACACACTGAGACTTGTTACAGTAAGTAAAGCCACCTATCCTTCAAAATGTTCTATAAAGTATGCTTTCATTTTTTTCTCCATTCCACATTCTGTTAAAAAGACTATGGGAAGTCTAGAGGGTTGTTTTTGTCACTTGCTTTAAGCTTTTCTGTGGTTAAATGTATCATATCTCTGGTGTGAAAAATTCAAAGTGATCAATGTAGAAAATACTGATCTGAGTAATGTTGCTACATACTCTGGCTTCATTTTATTTTTTGATTTAAGGAAACTATTATCCTGCTTTTCAGAAAATCCGTGAATTATATATATAAAATACCTGTTATCTCAGCTGATACGACAGTATCACTGTAGTATAAATAAAGGATACATTATTCTGGATCCTGCAGAATATTTGAGCTTCATTATATATGGGACACTGGTCTTGGAGAAGGTAGACAAAGGTAAGAGGGAAGTAAACTAGGTAGCAACCCAAGGCTGCCAACGTTGCTTAAATTTCTCTCTGTGGTCCATCAGGGAATCAAGGAACCGCTGTGAAAATGGGCCATGGGGATCATAGAAAGAGCATGGGCAGGGGAGAACCCTCAACTCTGCAGAGCCCTCTGAGCACTGTTTTGTTACTCAGACAGCATTGATTCTTGCCAGGGCTTTCACTAGAGTAGTCAGTTAAGACCAAAGGAAAGTAATGCACACTTTGCAGTTTCTTAAAGATGATGATCCACATATGCCAAGCTGTGTTACAAGAACTGACAGGAGGCGTAAGAAACAGGAGACAATGTGGAGGTTTTTATGTGTGCTATATTAGATTTTTGAAACAAATAGTTAGGGGTCATAGTAATTATAATAATCTGCTGATATGGTCTTCTAAATTCATAGATTAACATAATGTGGACAATTTTAATCCAATACTCATGAGGAAAAGAGTAATGTCTTGACACGAAGGTAGTCCAAACATACCTTAGGTTCTCTGTTCTGTGACTGCATAGACACATATAGACATACAAGCCCCATCCCAAAAAGTATTAACACAGAATAATTTTAATCTTTTCTTAAAAACGTAGAAATGAAGGCTGGAATTAATCTAGTTTAAATTTAAACTAAAATGTTTAATTATCTGAATATCTGTTTGTAAATAACAGATAATTCCATCCCTCTGGTGGGCTACATAACTCATTTTTCTCACTTTTGTCCTTCTGATTGTGTCCCTCATCCTGCTGGGCCGGAGTGACTGTGGGGGGCTTAGCTGCCTACTGACGTTAATCCGCAGCAGTCCTTTTCAACCTGCATGGGGAAACTCCAATGAATTTTAGATTTCAGGAACTAGCAAGCTAATACTTGAACAGCCAAGAGCCCTATGGTTAAAATGATGGACTGCATAAAGCAGGTACAAACAGAACAGTGGTGGGAAGTTGGACTGCCTACAAAAATGCTAAATCCAGCACCTTATTGTCTGGTTTCCCTCTTCCTCCCATAAGCAATCTATTTTAAACCTGAGCTGATTTTGTTGCCAAAGACACTCTGTGGATTTAATCTGATCAAATGCAGTCATCTGCAGTGTAGATGTTAACTTTCATCTCAAGTCACTATTCCAAGCCATCCCTTATAGTCTATGTATGAGTAACCAAATTAAGGCTGACTGGGGTCCTCCTACCTCAGGGAAGAGTAAGAACATATATGTCACTTTTCCTGATTACTCTCCTGGTCTCTGGTTATTTCAACTCAAATTATTTTAAGATGTTAGCAACTTAAAAATTATGTCTTTTATATCTAGTTATATAACTTCATGCACCCATGCACACTTTAAGCAGCCACATAGTCACAGTATCACAGTATGTTTGGGATTAGAAGGGACCTCAGAAGATCATCCAGTCCAATCCCCCTGCCAGAGCAGGAACACCTAGATGAGGTCACACAGGAACATGTCCAGGTGGGTTTTGAATGTCTCCAGGGAAGGAGACTCCACAACCTCCCTGGGCAGCCTGTTCCAGTGTTCTGTCACCCTCACTGAGAAGTTTCTTCTCAAATTTAAGTGGAATCTCTTGTGTTCCAGCTTGATCCTATTATCCCTTGTCCCATCATTGTTTGCCACCAAGAAGAGCCTGGCTCCATCCTCATGGCACTCACCTTTCATATTCTTGTAGACACTAATAAGGTCCCTTAGTCTCCTCTTCTCCAAACCAAAGAGACCCAGCTCCCTCAGTCTTTCCTCATAAGGGAGATGCTCCACTCCCTTAATCATCTTTGTTGCCCTGCGCTGGACTCTCTCCAGCAGTTCCCTGTCCTTCTTGAACTGAGAAGCCCAGAACTGGACACAATACTTCAGATGGGGTCTCACCAGGGTGGAGTAGAGGGGAAGGAGGACCTCTCTCGATCTACTAACCACCCCCCTTCTAATACGCCCCAGGATGCCATTGGCCTTCCTGGCCACAAGGGCACAGTGCTGGCTCATGGTCATCCTGTTATCCACCAGGACCCCCAGGTCCCTTTCCCCTACACTGCTTCCTAATAGGTCATTTCCCAGCCTATAATGGAACCTGGGGTTGTTCCTGCCCAGATGCAGGACTCTACACCTTCCCTTCTTAAATTTAATCATCAGGTTATTCCCCACCCAACTCACTGCTGGATGGCAGCACAGCCTTCTGGCGTGTAGCCACTCCTCCCAGCTTAGTGTCATCAGCAAACTTGCTGATAGTACAATCAATTCCTCCATAGACCTGAAGAATCACTTCCTTCTGGTCATTTTAAGTGTGTCTGATTTAATGAAGCTTCAGCCATCTTCGATTAATGTCTCCTTTTTTTTTTTTTTTTTTTTTTTTATTGGAAACACTGAAGAGCTGATCTCTCTTCACCTTTTTGCAGGACATTCATGATGATTTCGCATTTCACATCCTTTCTCCCTGTTGTTTCTTTTCTAAACTGAAGAGCACTAACCTGATAAATTAATCTCTTCCTCAAATATACATCAAAAGTAGATCAGACAAATCACACTTCAAAACTGCCAGCTACTTTTTAGCAGCTTCTGAGGGAGACCAGGATGACTAAACCAAAAACCAAGGCATTTGTGCTCCATACTTTTAAATTTAGATGACATAAATCTCCTCCTCTGTTTCTGTGAAATACCTGATTTTAAATGAGAGATAAATATATTTAAATTACTGAAGTGATTCCACCATGCAAGAAATTAATAGAGCTGAGGTGGTCAAGAAAAAGTGACTGTGAAACAATAACATTGGCTCATTCATCCAGGCTTAGCTGCCGTGTCAACTACAGTAACGTCTTCTTCCTTTACAGTTTCTGCTTTATTTTCTGTGGAGTTAATAAAAAGGTTTTCAGCCAGGAATTCAAAATAGCAGTGTTAGTATCTGAATAAATTTGATGTGTAATGCTCATAACTACTAGATATTTATGTGTAACTAAAAGATAAATACTGCAATACCAAATCAATGGACCCTATTATTTAATTTGTGAGGAGGTAAAATTAAGCAAACTGAATTTTCTTCTATTTGTTTTTTTAAAAGGATCACTTTCCTAGTAGCTTAGAGCTTTCCTAGTCTTCTTTAGTTGTTAGCATTGCTTCTTGTGATGCACACAACTACCTGAAATCCCAGATGTCAGGTTGTGAAATGTGTTCTCTCAGTGCTGGTGTCTGGCCACTTGGCAGAGCCTTACATTATCAGCAGTCGGTCATGCTAGCAACTCTCAAAATTGCCTCTGGGTCAGTCATGTGCTCTTGGCTTTTATTAAATCTGTGGGCAGATTTGAGTTCTCCTGGTGCTATGTTCCACTTAGATTCATAGATCTTAAGGCCAGAAGGGACCATTGTGATCATCTAGTCTGACCCCCTGCATAACCCAAGCCACAGGATACTCCTGATTGAATTCCTGTTTGAAATAGAGCATATCTTTTTGGGGAAAAAAACATTCAGTCCTGTTTAATATTTCCAGAAGAATATGCCATGACCTCAGGCAGGTTATTTGAAGCAGTGTTAAAAGTGTACACCTTATTTCCGGCGTGAACTGGCGTGATTTCAACATTTAGTCCTGGGCTTTTGTTGTGCTCTGCTAGATTGAAGAAGACATCCATATTTTGTCCCTCCTGTTATCAAGTTATGCCTTAACTTTTACTTTGTTGAACTATGCAGATAGCTCTGCCAGCATTTACCTGTGAAGCTGGTTTGCATTAGCTTGACATGACTATTTTCAGATATATACAGATACTATGGATAGGTGTCACCAAAAGCCTCAAAGTGGAATGATGCTAAAATGGTTGCTCTAGTATTTAAGTACAATGGATGTTTATTACATCTAAAATACAAAAATATTTTGCTACAATACAAACACCTGACAGCTTGAACCAGAACTTCAAGGAAGTTATCGAGGAGTAGGAGCCAGGGTCTACACAGCACTGCCTGGCACAAGGACGAGGGACAAATAGCATAACTTCATAGAATCATAGAATCATTTCAGTTTGAAGAGACCCTCGAGATCATTGAGTCCAACCATAACCCAACTCTAGCACTAAACCATGTCCCTAAGAACCTCGTCTAAATGCCTTTTAAACACCTGCAGGGATGGTGGCTCCACCACTTCCCTGCGCAGCCTGTTCCAATGCCTGACATCCCTTTCCATTAAGAATTTTTTCCTGATATCTAATCTCAACATCCCCTGGCATAACTTGAGACCATTTCCTCTTGTCCTATCACTTGCTACTTGGGAGAAGGGATCAACACTCTCCATGCTACAACCTCCTTTCAGGTAGTTGTAGACAGCGATAAGGTCTCCCCTCAGCCTCTTTTTCTCCAGGCTGAACAGCCCCAGTTCCCTCAGCCACTCCTCATCAGACTTGTGCTCCGGACCCCTCACCAGCTCTGTTGCCCTTCTCTGAACTCTGCCCAGCACCTCAATGTCTTTCCTGTAGTGAGCGGCCCAAAACTGAACACAGTATTGAAGGTCGGGCCTCACCAGTGCTGAGTACAGGGGCATGATCACTGGCCACACTATTCCTGATACCAGCCAGGATGCTGTTGGCCTTTTTGGCCACCTGGGTACTCTGCTAGCTCATGTTCAGCTGGCTGTCAACCAACACCCTCAGATCCCTTTCTGTCAGGCAGCTTTCCAGCCACTCTTCCCTCAGCCTGTAGCACTGCCTGCGGTTGTTGTGACCTAAGAGCAGATCCCGGTACTTGGCCTTGTTGAACCTCATACAATTGGTCTCAGCTAAGCGATCCAGCCCGTCCAGATCCTCTGTATGGCCTTCCTACTCTCCAGCAGGTCAACACTTCCGCCCAATTTGGTGTCATCTTCAAACTTACTAAGGGTGCATTCTATCCCCTCATCCAGATCATTGATAAACAGCTTAAACAGAACAGGCCCCAATACTGAGCCCTGGGGGACACCACTCGTGACCGGCTGCCAACTGGATTTAGCTCCAAACAAAAGAAGTTCCAGCTGGACGTAAGAAGAAGCTTTTTCCTATGAGGACAGTCAGGAAGTCACACAGACTGCCCAGAGAGATTGTGCAGTGTTGCTTGCCATGTGAGAGACGGAACCTGACATCAATATGATGTTCACAGAGTTCAACTTTATTGTCTGACAGAGCTAGTTTTATATCATAAGCTGCCCTGTCCACGCATCTTGCAACAATATGATTGGTTACAGCACGCGCTATGCAGTAACGTGATTGGCTGCATGCACTGTCTCTGCACACATGTGTCGGTGATTGCTCACTGGCTGGTATCTTCTTATAGGATTCCTTTTGTCTCTTTTGTCTCCTGCTTCACCTCCTAGCTGGGATGGCGATGATCCCATTCCCCAGAAGGAACCTTGCTACTACAGTGCAGCCTCTGTACTTGAGGGTTTTCAAGCCCCAACTGGACCAACCTGGTCTGAATCCAGGGCTGACCTGGTGTGAGTAGGAGGTTGAACCAGAGATTTCTTGAGATCCTTTCCAGTCTGGACGACTTTGTGATTCTACAATGTCTTAAGATGCTTGGAGACACATTGACATAAAAATTATTTCAGCTTTTTAATGTTTTTAATAGCATAGAAATAGTATAAATACCATAATTAAATGGGCTTTACAATTATGTTTGCATTAAGTGTTTAATTGCTTCTGATAGCACTGATAGTTTATGACAAATAACACCATATTTTCTTACTTAGATTTCTCAATATAAACCAAAATGTTTATTTTTAAAGGGTGTAATAAGTTAGCAAAGGGATGTACAGTGTTTGCTCATGGACAGTGTAATCTCTGTAAATTGTTATTGATTTAATCAATGTAATTAAGTAATAGGATGGCAGAGATTGTTTCCTAAGAGAATTAGGGAATTAGTTGAATTTAGGAGGGAAGGGAAGGGAAGGGAAGGGAAGGGAAGGGAAGGGAAGGGAAGGGAAGGGAAGGGAAGGGAAGGGAAGGGAAGGGAAGGGAAGGGAAGGGAAGGGAAGGGAAGGGAAGGGAAGGGAAGGGAAGGGAAGGGAAGGGAAGGGAAGGGACCACTTCAGGGCTGACCAGATGTGGAAGTATATTATTAAGGGCTTTGTCCAAATGCCACTTTAACAGGGACAGGCACAGAACACAACTCTAGAAAGCCTGTTCCAGTGTTTGACCACCCTCCCAGTAAAGAAATGTTTCATGATGTAAAGTGAACCTCCCCTGATGCAGCTTTGAACCATTCCCACAGGTCTTGTCACTGGATACTGGGGTCAGCACCTTACATTATATACAATTATATAGAAAAGAAACAATCCATGAGAAGAAAAATCCCAGAATAAAGACTGATTATCAAAACTAGAATCTGCTCAAGAATTTTGAAGCTTATGCTCATTTGAATGTCAATATCATTGCATATTTAAAAATATTTGGGTTTCTGTAGCTTAAGGCAATCAATTTCAAGGTATGAAGATGACTGCTGGAGTGTGCATTCTAGCTTTCTATCGCTTGTCCTAGTGACAATAAACCAGGAATGGACTCATTATGCTAAATATAGTGGTAAAATGAAATGTCTGCTTTTCTTGATATTTTGCTGTTTAGTTGACCAAGGATGTAAGAGTATAGAAGAATTAGAGGCTTACTGTTAGCTGGTCATCTACTATATCAGGTAAATCCCTTTGAAAGTCCTTTGGAGGTCAAAAGACTTTTTAGAGTAGCTAATGATGGCTGCATGTTCAAAGACATTAAATTATGTTCAGGCAAACAATCCAGATAGTTCTGCAATTATGACCCGTTTTTTTTTTTTTTTTAATCTCTTCTTTAATTTTTTTGATATGTAAATTTTATCAATAGTTACTCTCTGTTTCCTTCTGTAATGTTGATTTGAAAAAATTCATTGCTAGAACCAAGATCCCTGTGTGTCCTGCTGGAAACCTGTGCCCTCAAAATGTTTCCCTCTCTACAGTTTAAAATAGAGACAAGTCATCTCTTTATTTCATGTATTTATTCTGAATCATGCTAATTTTGTAATATTTTAGGGTTTTTTCAGTCAGGATAGCAGGCAAACTCAAGACAAATTCCTTACAGAGATAAATATATATACATACATTTGTATTCTATCAGCACTACTACCTTTATCAGTCAAACTTGTAATCTCATTAAAAGGGTATTATCTTAGTTTAATAACACCTATTTTGTACAAACCATTGACTGGCATTAATCATCCTCCTTAATTCTTTATTACTTCAGTCTCATTTCACTTGTTCCATTATTTTGCCCAGAATCAATAACAAGATGATGTCTAAGGTCATTCCACTTAAATATTGGCACAACATTGTCTCCCTTTCACTTCTGAGTTTCCTCTTTGCTGTAACAGCAGAAGAAAACTAGCTTAAATTATCCATGTATCTCTATAGCAAGCTTTGAAACAATTTGGGCTGGAAATGCCTCACTTCAGAAACTATTTCATGACTTTCTTACTCATAAAATATAAGACGTTTCATAATCGCAGATATTGATTTTGTTGGTGTATTTAAAATCACACATAAAATCATCATCCAGTATCTTCATACTGAACTTCTTAATGTAAAACTTATTTGCTTTGTATTCTTGTATACCACTAGGACTCTAAAACAAATTATACTGAAACAAATGTCAGTGGACTTTACTGGCTTTTTTGACTGCATGTGACCTTTAGAGTGTAATCTTTTTCAATGGATCATAATTGGATGATGTTTGCAAAAGTTTTTCTTCCAAATGGGAAACAAATAAAGGATTTTGTGAAATTATTCCAATGATTGTTACATTTTAGTTAGTCATCAGAGTTTGCTACATATTCTGTATTGAAACTTCCTAATGCAGTCCTCAAGCCTGGTGACAATAAATTCTCTTGGGATCGTTTTGCAGCCACCCCAGGACTGTGTGTGTCTCCTGGTGTGCAGAGGTTGCAAGGGCTGCAGAAGATGACGGAAGGAAGACTCAGAGCTCTTACCCAAGGAAGCACAGAGCAATGAGCCAGAGTCAGAGTGGGAGAGAAGAATCTTGGGAATCTTCTGTCTTTGCTCTCTTTCCTCTTGCCTATTACATGGCTCTACCTAAAGGAGAAGGCTCTCTGAGCCAAATTGAAATAAAACTTTGTGAACAAAATCAACATTTCTTCTGACAAACGTATTTGAATAATGCCATCATATGCTTGATTGAGACTAAAGAATGCATTTCTGATAGATGTTACAAGCTACTACAGTGATATCGAGATGAAGTATTAGTTAGTGGTGGCTTAGCATATGCTGAGCACTTCTATTTGCAACATGTGGAAACTGCATTTTAATTGTATAGAATATTTCAATTTTTCGAATTAAATTCTGAGAAGTTCTGATGTTTGGAGTTGCAATCTCAAGGACATTATTGTGAAAAAAACTTTAAAATTACAGCAGCTGACTGTATACATAAACTTCATTTATGCATTTGAATTTAATTAGAATAAAACATAAATATCAGTGTTGATCTGACAGATCTCAGAGTCTTGAAAATCAGACTATTCATGGATACACTACTCCTTTATCACATCTTATTCAGGTAGCTTTTAGATTTCCTAAAATATTTTATATTGATAGCTATGCAGAGGTGTCATGAGAAGTTGGAAACTCTGAGGTATAAAGAAAATGGAAGGAATCTGTGTTCATAAAATATAATAAGGCTGCTCTACTTTTCTTTTTTTTTTTTCTTCTAAGAAACATGTGCTCTATGATAAGCATATGTTTTTAATCTGTAGAAGAGAGCTTTCTTTTTTTGTTGTTTTTGTTTGTTTGTTTTTTGGTTTGTTTGTTTGTTTGTTTGTTTTTCTGTTTTGTTTTGTTTTTTTCCCCTGCCCTTGACTAATAAATCAAATGAAAAGGTACCATTTACCATAATGGTACCTGATTCCGGTAATGCTTCTGAACTGAATGGTTTTGAAATTGAGAGATTATACCTTCCAAAGACATCCCAAAGTATTTTTACTGACTTTTCTGTATTTTTCTTTTTAGTTACACTGATAATAGCATTGCTAGTATACCAACACAAGCTGCTTGTGACTCCGAACGGGCTTGCAAGTGGGGACATTTGCTGAATATGGGAGCAACACTATTAACACAATTTTATCATCTCTGTGTGAATGATTCTCAAAACTCATTGAACTGGACAGATGAAATTTCATACACAATCTTTGAGAATGATATGAATGATTTTAATCGTTGGAATTGTTTTTCAACAACAATAATGACCAAAGACATTTTCATAAGTAAACATTCACAGCATTGATTTCAAATTCTAAAAGAAGTCTGTTATTCAGACCACTTATAGTGGTATCTCCATGGTAAAGATTCATTTTGTATAACTTTAGGACCTTGTACTGTAGATATATACTGGGGGTGGGGGATATTTGTGGAGAGAAAGTGGGAGAAGGGGAGCGACACACCTTTCCTTGAGAGAAACAGGTACTCTCATAGACAGCTGATCCATCCTTTTCCCAAATGCTTACAATTCAAGACTTATTGAAGCTCCAGTACTTGCAGACTGGATGTAGCATTGCATGCCTGCAGCCTTTAGCCAAGCAAGAGGCTTGTCTGTATCCTGCAATATGCCAATTATTCTCCTAAATATACCAATTATATGCTCCTAAAAAACACTTGCTCTCTTGCGCCCAGCTTCCCGTCTTAAGCATCTCATGCGCAGTAGCAGGACAAGGAGGACTCTGAACAGAAATGGGAGAAGTTCAACCTGCCCCTACCACTGTGACCAGGTGTCATTGTCAGTCTCTCCTCCACTGCCTGAATTTGTGTGTTCTTGACAAGCTTGTTTGCTTGGATGTGCTCATCAGCCTGACATGGTAAAAGAGATCATGAATTGTGAGGACACTCTACTTCTTAACTTTCTCTTTGTATAGTCTAAATAGGCAAATATTCATGAGTGTGGCATTGCAAGGAAATTTTCCGGAATTCAAATAATTGTGAGTTATTTGGTTTCTTTTTGAACTTTTTCCAATTAAAAAAAAAATATATATTTAAAAAATTTTATTTTTTGAAGCTTGGAAATAATGATATTCCAACAATATCACTGACACAATTAACACTAATATCACTATCTATGGCTTCTTGTGGTTCTCGTGTTACAGCTGCCTGGAGATTTCATCTCATAATAAGATCTAGCACTTCCTGGAGACACCTATTTGTAAGAGCTTGTATAACTAGCTCATATGCAGAGGCGTAATTTTTTTTAATTAGGGTAGGTGAAATTAAGAAATGCTGAATATCAATAAAACAGGTCCATGGGATCAGAATAATGTTAAATGGTTATGAAAATCATGCCCTCCTTTGGTTTCTCCAAATCAGCACATTAATATTTAGCCCATTTCACTTTCAAAATGCTCTGGTGGTGTTCATCGTAGTGTTACCTTCACATTTTAGTTAAAAATAAATTTGTGTGTTTTGCCATTCACCATATATTACTAAGACTTTTGAAAATATGTATTATGATTAGGGTATGAAAAATGGAAACTCAGCATCTGAGATCGATATTATCCAGGATGTAGGACTGCATTGTATCTATCTGTTCTGGCAACAAATCCTTCAATTGATTTTCTTAATACCTTTGGGGGGGAATAGAAAATCCTCTCCTTCAACTTCAGCTCAAAATTGCTGGGTGTGTGTCTCAGAGACCTTTTGCTGTCCTATAAATCAGTGAAATGAATGCTTCAACGACCATATGTAAATAAGCCTCACACTACTTATTTGCTGTGCAACTGTCTAAAATAATCCCCTGATGGAACAATTTGGCCTGTGTTGTTTGTTTCAGAGAGCTATTTGTTTTATAATCATAAAATAAAGGGGATTCACGAAATAGAAGTAAAATACTCAAAATCAAGAACTATCAAGTCATTTTTGTAAGTAAATATCTATAATGGAACAAAAAAAGATTGAGGTTTCAACATTTTGTCACAGGAAACCCTCAGAAGCAATGTTATAGGGTTTAGGAACATTAGCATAGTCATTGACATAAATCAGAGAAGATCAGCTGTTATAAAGACACATAGTTAAGACATTATTCATTTTAATTTCTGTATCAAATAGATATTACAAGAAAGTGAATTGTTCCAGTATCAATGGTTTCACTTAAACATATATAAAAACCTATCTGCACTCCAAATACTTCTATATTTCTAACTTCTTCAGAAAGAAAAACACCTGCAGATGAACAGGCCTCCTGAACATGGAAAAACCCTAAAACATCCTGTAAAATAGCATAATTAAGACACAACAGACTTTGAGTCACATGAAATAGAGTCAAATTGTGGCTAATTGTGGAAATCAGTTTGGATGTTATTTCTCATTAAAAATGACTATGGAAGGAATGATCACCAAGGTATCTTGATGAGCAGTCTCCCTACCAATATTTAAGAAGCAATTATGAAAAAGAATTTTCTGGTACATGAAGTGCATGACTGCTGAAATAATAAAAAATTGCTAACAGGAGAAATTGTTCCTTTGATTGTGCATGTCTTTTATTTTCAAGCTCTGTATGGTAGTGTCAGGGTCTATTTTTACTGCTCTAAAAATTTTACTGCTATTCCACTTGGGATTAGTCAATGTTCTTTTAATATTTACTGAGCAAACACATGCTGAAAAAAATAGATGATGTTCTAATGAAGATTCTGCAAACCAAACTCTTAGTTAATAACTTTGCTTAAAATTAGAATGCTATACAATTTTATTATTATTATTTCTAGAGACCTTTTAGTACCTAACCTTAATTGGCAATTTTTTGTTCAATATTTATAGTTTGATTACATAACATTGAGTTATTCTTTACATTAAAGAGCTAAAGTTGAAGCATTCAGCTCTTTCATAGACTGCCAGTAAAAGTGATTACAGAGGTACTAATTATGCTTGCTTATGTAAACAGTTGTGACATTGAATTTGATTTAACAAGGACAAGCTTCAGAGCTGAGATTCTTGTAAATTCATTGCTAAAATATAAATGTTTCTTGTCTTGCTAAGAATGATAACATTGATTTTCTTCAAAATTTCTGCATTTCACTTTTCAGCATTTTACATATAAGAAAAATTATAATTCTCAATCTTTCATAGTAACAACCATTCCCGCCCTGCTACCCAACAACACACTATATCAAACTTACACCAAAACAGGACTCCTCTGTACAATGGTAACTCCCTTTTGGACACATTTATTCTCTATTCATTTTTTGGAAACTGCACTCTATGAGGTATGTAGATAAGTTGCAGTGAGTTTAGTAGAACTTATGAAGACTAATAGTTTAAGAAAGCATGACCAGTGGGAAAAGATTGAAAGAGTTAAATTTACCTATCTTAGAGAGCACATAAGGAACATAATATTCCTTTAATTTATATAAAGGTTGTAAAAACAAGACAGTGTCCTTGAGCGACAGCAAAAATGGAAAAAAGCCTAGCCTGTGACAAAGAGTTCTCAGTACAGAGATCATGACACACTATAATAGATGATGCCAAGACACAATGAAACCTCTTAAGTAGATCACTTTAAAAAAAAGTTGAATATATTTCCAGATGGCCTATTTAAAGTCCAGTCAAGGGATGGACTTACAAGTGGACAGGCTTTCAAGGGGTCTTTGCCAGCATGGATTTTTATTTCCAAAACTAGAGATACTTAAGCTGACGAAATTCAGAGAAAACCAGGAGACCATACCACACAGATGTGAAAGGATGTTGACCACTTTTTTGAAGGCATTTTGTTTCTGGATAAGGCACCAGTTTCAGCCCTTATTCTGACTTGTCTACTCAGGTAGGAGCCAGGAAGTGGAAAACATCACCTCTCACGTATTTTTGTCTCACTGAGTTTTGGAGCTTGCCCCAGGCTCTGGCACATACTGTGCAAAATCTGTTCAATTGGCTTGTTGTGCACCCAGGATGGAAGGAAGCGACACTCGGAGTGAAAGACCTCATGAGGTTTCTTGTCTCCCTCCACTTCTATGATTTAGTAATTATGCTGAACAGAAAAAAGAACAAGTACTCTGCAGATGTACAAACTATTCAGGTGTATTGACGCTGTTTCAACTAACTTTTTCCTGACCATGACCCTCATAGGCCTAATTCAAGATTTGGGTCTTATTTTAAAATCCCCAGTTTATGAGATTGGATGCTAAAGTACTCATCCCACCCCAGATACCTAAGCTGCATTTCATACTCGTGTCCTGGAGAACCCACCACCCCTGTTGCAGAGACACAGCTGAGTCATCAGGCAAACAAAACTTTATGAGCCCTAGCTCTGACATTCAGTAATGAAAACACCTGATTTTCCATGGTAAAATTATGTTAAAATGTGCTTTTCTACGTAATAGCTCATGATCTATTATCGTTTATGAAAGAAGAAAAGTGAGAAATGTAGATATAATAAGGAATATTGTAGTTCTGGAATATAAATTCTGCAGGTCTACTCCAAAGAGTTCTTAAGCACTCACTGTTGAGTAAACATGCTGATATGAAGAGACATATTAAGAAGTCCTCAGCTAAGAGGCCTCTCAATCAGATAAACTCATTTATGGCTAAAGACTCCATCTTATAATCAGCAAGTTTGACCAAATCTGTTAAGATTCTTCCAGGACTCTCACTTAGATTTTCTGCTTTAAGACATCTCAAAGAAAAATTTTAACCATTAGAAAAATTTTAACAAAATAGTACTTTCTGACACAATAACATTTTGATAAAAAATATTCTTATCAACTTGCAACAGCAGTAGTGAAATGCTTTTTGAAGTGTTTCATGGAACTAGCTGTACCTGTATAGAAACATTTTCACCAGCATCGTTTCTGAAAGTATGATGCGAATTTCTGTGCAATTTTTAAAATTCTATCTTTTAGGTAGCAGATTGTATTCTGTTTTGATACAAAGGATCCATCTATATGCTACTGTAATGACTCTTTGAATGTTTTCTACTGCTCAGAGGTCTGTCTGAGCTTTGCGTACCCTGTTCCCCTGAAAATAAGTCAGGGTCTTATAGTAATTTTTGCTCCAAAAGGTCTTACTTTTTTACATGTATAGCTGCCTGACACTATTTAAATTGACCTTTTTATGAAATGTAACTAGGGCTTATTTTTGGAGTGGGGTTTGTATATCAAGCATCCTCAAAAATCCTGAAAAATCATGCTAGGGTTTATTTTCAGTGTAGATCTTATTTTGGGGGAAACAGAGTAGATGAAAGCTACAACATCTTGACTACAAATTATGACACTTATGTCCATTACGTAAGGGAATTTGTTCCACTACACTCTGTTAATGCTGTCTTACATTTTATTTTATTTTATTTTATTTTATTTTATTTTATTTTATTTTATTTTATTTTATTTTATTTACTTCTGATCATTGTTCACTGCTTAAAAGCGTGGAACTCATCTCACTATGTTACAACCATTTCGTCTGTTAATGTAATGTTCAAATTTACAAAAATGACTTGCTAAATCACCACAGATAACTTTCAGTTCAGAAGAATTCTGATTCCTCCGCAGCTCAAGAATTCCCAGTAGGGCTAAAAGTAAGATTCAAATACTGATTCTTTTTTCTCTTTTATACAACTTTTATGAACAAAGGCAGAGTAGAAATTACTCAGCAAGGCAACATGTAATTTAACAGAATTTGAACTATGTAGCAGAGAAACTGAAGATAATCTGGGAAAGATATTTTTTCTCTCGTCATTTTTCTTCTGTCTTATTATGTTATAATGTTTCCTGCAATATTTTTTTTTCTGAATGAAAGAGCAGCCATTTTTAAACATGACTGTTTCTGTAGTTGACATTTTCTCTCAGTATTACTCTGTGATTTAATGACACAGAAAATCCCACAGCAGAGGAAGAGTTACGAGTGGACCGTTCTCACTGTATCTTGAATCTCACCATGAGAAGGTCAAATAGAGAACACCTGGACTCAACTGTACAGTGAAGGCAACACAGCTTTCCAGTCCATACTGGCTAAGGTCACCGGTCACCTATATTTATGTAGACATAAATGTTTCCTGTAACAGTGGTAGTACAAAATTATCTCATAACTGCATGTTCAGTGCAGTCACAGAAATTAATTAGAAGATCTGTCAACACAGATTTTTGGAGTCATGTATCCATTCCCATTCTTGGCAGCCCCATCTTTCCTTGCTGCTGTTTTACTAGTTTTCAACTGGCTTTAAAGAGGTGGTTCCCTACTATTCTCTGTCTTGCTTGGGAGGAGTATTCAGTGAGGGACCGGTTACTTAATCCCTTAGCTGTCTTACACTGGCACAGTCAAGACTACAGGAGACCTACCTCAGTGTGTGTAACTGTAGAGTTAACACCTTCCTTCCAAAATTGTCCCAAACAACGAGTGCTAGAATCTTATTGATTTGCATTTCACTTCTATGTTGAAGTCTCAATAACATACTGGAACCACATTTGGACAGGGTAAGGAACATGGAAAATTAGGAGGTGAATGACAACAGCCAGCATGACTTTACTAAGGGCAAATTGTGCCTGACAAATCTGATGGCCTTCTATGATGGAATTAGAGCATTGGTAGATAAAGGGAAGGCAACTGATGTCATCTACATGGATTTGCACAAATCATTTGTCACTGCAAGTGACACAACACTGTAAGTGTGCACAACATCCTTGACTCTAAATTGGAGACACATGGATTTAACAGATGGACCACTCAAGGGATAAGGAATTGACTGGATGGTTGCACTCAGAGAGTTGTGGTCAATGGCTTGATGTCCAACTGGAGACCAGTGATGAGTAACCTACCCCAGGGGTCAATATTGGGAGTGGTGCTCTTTAACATTTTTGTCTTCAACACGGATAGTGGGATTGAGTGCATCCTCAGCATGTTTGCTGACACCACCAAGCTCTGTGATGCAGTCAACATGCTGGAGGGAAGCGATGCCATCCAGAGGGACCTTGACAGGCTTGAGAGGTGGTCATGTGCAAACTTCATGAAGTTCAACAATGCCAAGTGCAAGGTCCTGCACACAGATCAGGGCAATCAGAAGCACAAATACAGACTGGGTGGAGAATGGATTGAGAGCAGTCCTAAGGAGAAGGACTTGGTACTGTTAATTGATAAAAGTTCAATGTGACCCAATAATGAGCACTTGCAGTGTAGAAAGCCAACCACACCCTGGGCTGCATCAAAAGAAGTATGACCAGCAGGTTGAGGGTGAGACGTCATCAGATTGCATCCAGCTCTGGGGCCCCCAATATAAGAGGAACATGGACCTGTTGGAGTGAATCCAGTGAAAGGTCATGTAGATGATCAAAGGGCTGAAACACCTTTCCTATGAAGATAGGTTGAGAGAGTTGGGATTGTTTAGCCTGGAAAAGAGAAGGCTCTGGGGAGACCTTATAGCAGCCTTCTAAAGGTGGAAGTCACCTAAAGATGACCTACAAGAAAGGTGAAGAGAGTTTCAGCGTGCTCTGTCCTGTTCAAGATTTTCACCTGCCAGGGCACTGGGGTGCATGAGAGTCCTGGGAGTGGGTTTGTCTTTTGATCTAAATACAGTCATCCACAACCTCTTCATGATAACAGCTTTACCAGAGATACTTAAAATGCAGCTGTAGAAATACTTCAAGTTCAGCTTCATTTTTCATAGACAATTAAGCCCTGATCCACCCCAAATCATGGGAAATGTATTACAGTATGGGTAACCAGGTAAGTTTCTGTCATGTTAGAGAAGAAAGTGCAAGAAGACAGATGTGCATTGGCTAAGACGTAGCTAGCCATGGGCACTATCACTGCAAGCTGCAACATCAAATCTTTTCCTGTCACTTTTAGGTTTCCAGGCAGGGATTAACTTGAGCCCTGTGTCAGATAATGAAGATTTGTTTGGTATGGAAAATAGTTTGTTTCCAGGGTCACAGTAAGATACTTTCATGTAACAACTTCCAGCTAACACAGTTAGTGTGCATTGCCTTCAGTTTTTCTATTTTCCAGCCTCAGTTCACATAACTAAGAAAGCACAAGAAGATGATAGCAAGGGGGCATTTGAGGCTTTGAAGATTTGCTCCTACCAGTCCAAAGGAAAAGTGGAGAGCTGGTAGGGTGATGATGGGGGGAAATGGTGAAAGTTGGGTGTCAGCTGGGTCCTCTCTCCCCTCCAGCACCCTTTAGTGCTTGCAGAGAGCTACTGCTTCGAGCAGAAGGTGCTCCCCTTATTTCAGATAAAGTTTATTGTACTGACATGCAAATTCCTGTAGGATTACTTTGCCTAAGCAGTAACAAATATTTTTTGATTTGCTGGGTATACAAACTAATTAGTCAGCTGTAAGAAACAGCTGGTTCACAATGTTCTGATATTAGTATTTTCCATGATTTTGATTCAATTTCAAGGGCAGGCTATGGAGAGCAAAGTTGTAGAAGGAGGATTTTTTGCTGTTGCTGTTGTTGGTTCAGTTGTTTGTTTTACTCCTATTGCAAACCTTTATTTGCTGCCTATTCATAAGTTATATTGCTATATTATGTTATCTCATTATCCTTTATTAGCAGAACACCACTAAATAGAAGTTGGAATTATACATCATGCCCTGCATATGGAACAAAGCAGCATATGGAGACTATGCCTACTGCAGTTTTCAAGCATAAAAAAGCAGGAAATTATACAGGAAATTATACATGTTTCAAAGGCTCTCTGCCAAGTGCTTCTGTGCTGTATCCTGTAATTCAGAGTCATGTTGATCTTTACTGTGTCATTTAAAATTCATATGGTAGAAATATAATCAGGTCATAATCCATATAGTAAGGAAGAAAAGCAAATTTTTTTCCCTAAACTTGCTTGAAATAGAAAAAGTCCCTCTAGCAGCTCTGTATCATGTTGCCAGCATCATAACAATGGAGGTGGTTTCAAAAGTTATGTTCCAACTAGTAGGGACAGATTGCTTAATATCAAAGCAATCTGTCCAAGTTAGTCTGACTGACAATATATAAAAGTGGGAATCCCACATCCCACTATACTTCCACAAATCTGATCAGGAATTTTTCCCTTAAAATGAGTTCTCTCTCAGTAAAAACATATGAAATTCTCAAAATTAAAACATTTAAAAATGTTTCCATGCTAATTATCTTGATTAAAGCATGAAATGTATCGTATCTTAAGGATTTTGGAAAGGAGTGGGCTTTTTCCATTACAAAAATAAGTGTTTTTGCAAAACAGCAAAATTCAAATTTGAGCAAAATATTTTGGTTCTGTTAACATTTCGATTAATTCAATTTTATCTCAGAATATAATTGTGTGGGTAATTTTAATGTCTTAGAATTTTGTTTGATTATATATCACAGAGCAGATATTGGCATCATACAACTTCCTGTGAAAAAGGATTTTCTTTGAATGTCACTTCTTTTTACACAAAGACAGAATAACCTATTTGACTAACCCTGAATGAGAAATGTCCTGGTTTCAGCTAGGACAGAACCAATGCTCCTTTCAGCAATTTTCCTTTCAGTTAAATTTTTTCTAAGTAGCTGCACTTTCTGAAGTAAAGTACATTTTTCAGTCAGTATCTGTTCCTAGAATTGATATCGCTTGCTGTTTATGTTTGTTACCAAGGTAATGGTAGGAATGGTGTACAGAAAGGTCCATGCTCATGCTTATCCCTGTAGAAAACAAGGTCACTGGTAAATCCTTATGTTCCACAAGTGAAGGGATGTAAAAGGGTTACACCTGCAGGGAGGAATGAACAGAACAGGCGATCAAAAATTGACCAACAAAGTATTCCATCTCAGGCATGTCATACTCATTTTAAAGCTGAGGGACTTGGTGGGGAGTGTCACACAATCTTCTTTCATGGCCGGCATCTGTGAAGGACTCTGCTCATTCTCCTGCTGCCTATCCCAGTCCATGTGTGGCTGAATTCAGTTGCCATCTGTTGCAGAGTCCAGTCTGGGACTTCCCAGCACCCGTCCTGCAGCATCAGTGGTGCTCACAACTCTGGTGCAATTCCATGATCTTCATTGGGGAAGCTCAATATTGGTTTTGTATGTTTTTCTTTATTTCTAGTAGTAGTAGCAGCAGCAGCAGCAGCAGCAATGGTATTAATAGACTTCTCTTCATTGCTATTGTTTTATTAAAGCTGTTATATTTTTTCAACCCTTAAGTCTCTCTCCCGTTTCTTGTTTCCTTTTCCCTTCTGGGGAGGGAAAGGGTTAGTATAGAGCATCTGTCACCTGTTTACTTGTCAGCTCAGCCTAAAATGGTGACAGAAAAGATTTACTTTAAGCCAAACATCACCATAATAAACAAGATAACTTAAACCCTGCTTTCACTATGTTTTGTTTCATACATATTTAGTAGCATACACATAAGGGTAAAATAAATACAGAAAAACAAACAAACAAACTAAACAACACAAACCACAACAAACGGTAGATTAAAATTAGAAGGACCTTACTCCGTAGTGACAAGATCTGGTTAATGAAGAATGTCATGTCAAGTTTTACTGTGAAATGGACTCTCCATACGTTTTCTGGCTGCTGTACTCAAGGTAAAAGTATGCAGCACATTCAGACAATCACCTTTTTTTTCTTTTTTTTTTTTTTTTCTGGAAGAGTATTCAGCGGTCCTTAGAATAAATGTTAAAAAAAAAAAAATAGAAGTAAGAATGGAAAACAGATATGTATGAGTTTTTTCTCTGATACTATAGTGACAAAGAAACCTCAGAAAAGTGAACACAGTCTTCCTGTATCGGAGGTTTCTTCAAGGTATCCATCTAGGTAACCTCTATATTACTAGAAAATGTCTCACAAAACATATTTATGGAGTACACATACTATAAAAGGGTCTCCATGCTATTCTGAAGATCTTGGGAGATTTTATAGTTTGGGACCCAACTATAGTTTGGGACCCTTTTCCCATGGCAGACATTTCTGCTTCCAGAGCCTCCTACAGGCATCTCAGGGAGAAACAGTCATCTGAGCAATTAGGGTTCCTGCAAACTGATTAGGTCTGGATTGGCACTCGCCTTTCCTAGAGGGACAGCTCAAATGATACATTCACTTTCTTTTTGTCTCAAAAGCCACACTTTCACTTCTTTAGCCTCCCACACACAGTTTTTGTGTTCAGTTTAACTACCTGCCAAGTACATTAATTTGAAAGAAAAGCACGTTACAGACATATAAGGGTAGGTGTATCATTGCCCTTTAATTTGTTTCCATTTCTGTCTGTACAAAGTGAAGGAAAACATGCCTTCCTAACTTGCACACAATGATCTGCTCATGTGTAATATAAACAACAGTAGGCGTTGAAAAATTGTGAAGAGCCTGTACCTCTTTATCCAGTTATCAGATTACTAACCTTTTTTATCCTCAGGGAGAAAGATCACCAAGGTCTGCAGAGAAGAAATCTTTGAGGTTGAACAAAGATGTAGCTTATGGGACCACACTGGGATTCTATTACGGTTGCTTGTATTTCATTAGAGTATATCGTGCAAATGCTATCAGATGATCATGTGAAGATCATGTATACAATAGCCCTGAAACAAGTGTTTCCTCCTCTCACTGCAGGCTCTTGCTGCAGCCTCTTGGCAATGAAAAGAACCTTCACTCCAGTGCTTTCCCTCATTTAGTTTAAATGACATTTCCCTCCATTTCAGGTTGGGACTATTTTCTTATGGCAATGGAACAAATAACTTCTTCTCATAGCAGTCATGGCTCATTTAGGATTCTGGAAACTATGGATCACATAATTGCCACTGATCATTGTTTCTTCACCTACTTTTTTGGCTGGGAAAAGTGCCAAAAGTTTCACAAAGATGAAAGAATTATCAGCTTTTTAGCAAGTTTCAGCTCTGCCTTCAGAAAAACACCTTGCCTTGGATGGTTTTGCCTGTAATGATAACAGAAAACAGAAAGAGGAATTTCCTTCTCTCTGAACAGCTGAAGGAATAAAGGAGAAAAGAAGAGGAGAAAGTCAACATAATTCTTGAAATATAGAAGAAGGGAGCCAAAAATGCCCAGCAACTTAGCATATTTCACTCTCTGCTCTTGTGAACAGCATGTGAAGTTGCTATCATCTGATGTCCTCCTTTCTCTTCTGCAAACAGTCTAGTGTCAGACCTCAAAAAGGAGAGAGCCTGGAAATATCACCCTCCCAAGTCTAGAAAAAAGGGCCTTGCTGAAGACACTTCTTGTGCCACTTGAACAGGTAAAGGTTAGTAGTTGAAGTGCAGTGGTAACATGTTCAGGGATTAGGACTGCTATTTGATACAGGGGCTCGATTGTTAAGCAGCAAAATGGGCTTTTATGAGGTTAATGGGTCCAGAAGTCATTGGCATTTGGAGGCAGAGGGTGAAGCTGGAAGCTATGTGCCTTGAGGTACCTACCTGTCCAGGGATAGTATGTCCTTTTTCATGTGTGATAGGGAGTGACAGCTAAACACTACCCACACACCTAGGACAAAATGGAGAAGAGAAAAGGAAGTAAAATAAAATTAAAAAAGAATCAAGGAACAAAATTATAACACAATCTTTTCATGAAAAAAGTCTCTTGATTTTCCTGGGAACTTCTGTATCTACTGTCTTATAAACTAAGGAGAAAAAATGAAAGCCTCTGGATGTCCGTGTGACTTTTTCTGAGTTGGTCTCTATATCCATTTTGAGAATGACGAGATTGAGCTATCATATTCTACACATATCTAATAATATGCCTGCAGTAGCACATGACAAGATGATCACTAAACAAATGAGATATATTGAACTTTAGAAGTAGCTGAGGAAGATGGATTGTGTGAGATTCGTCAGCCTTTGCCTTCTTACAAGTACAATGCTTACAATGGCTTGCATGCTGCACATGCCATGTGGACCTTTGGCCTTCAGATGTCACTGCTTATGCAATAAGCCAGAAACAAGGAGGAAAAATACTGTAGTATAAGAAAAATTACAAAACAGTATCTGATTGTCAGAGGAGCCAGGGACAGTGATTTCAAGGTCAATGCTTCCCTTAATTTTATTCCGTTTCAATTTTTATTAATGAGTTCTGGGTAAGCAATCTCTGAGGTTTTGGATTTATTTTTGGGGTGAGGGTTGGGGAGTGTTTCCAGTTCATTCTCTCCTGATCAAAGGCACAAGATGTACTTGGATTTAACTGGAATCTCTCTTCAATCCCACTATATTCATTAAAACTGAACCTACCATAAGCAGTGCTTTGGCAAGAAACCCCACATCTTCCAGCAGCTGCTCAGTGTGAGAAAAGATATCCTCTAAGGAAGATTTCTTGTGGTGGTTCTGCTATATGTAGGCAGGTCAGCAAAGAGGAACAGATGCATTTTATCACTCTGCTTCCTTATGCTAGAGCTTAACACATTGAGAAGAGGGTGCAGCCAAGGAGTGGGAGGATAAGCAGTTTAGAGGACGGGTAGGGAAGGATGATATAGCATGGTAGGGAGTCCTTGGAGGAATGCAATTGAGGTAGCATTCATAGGATCTCTCTGCAGCTGAAGTAGCTTGAATTAATGCTCATTTAGCATTTTGGGACATCCAATAACAGTAACAAAGATGAAGATGAGTATAATTTCTGGTATTGTCCTTCACAGCATAAGGTTGCCTGGAGTCATTGTGTCTGTATCTCAGTTTAGAAACTGACAAAAGGTGAAGTTGTTCAACTCATGAGGTGTTCGGAGAAGGGAAGAGGGTAAGTAACTGTAAAGGCATGAAAGAAGATCTGGTAGTAGATTGTGAAATGGAAGTTATAGGAAGGAATTAAAAGAGGATTGGGACAGTGGACGAAGGGACAATAAAGAGATGTCATAGGGAGGGGATTAGTTCAAGACTTTGGGAAAAGGACAGAGAGTGGGAAGTTTCAGAGAATAATGGCAATCTGAAAAGTGGGATGTCAGATGAAATGACCTGCCTGGCATGTGGGAGATCTGCAAGAAAGCTATGAACACAGGGGATTGTGGAGAGCAGGAAAGGGCAGAGATATATCCAGCAGTAGTAAGGACAGGAAAATTAAGGAAGATGCCAAAGCAGTTGCAGAATAGAGGCAGCTTAGGTACAAGGAGGAGTAAAAGATCTAAGGGAAGAAGAAGGCTAATTGGTTGTTAAATTAATAGGTCAGCTGTGTGAAGGCTTATGAGGGCAATGGTGAATGGCTGCAGGGAAAAATTTGTGTGGGAGAACTGGCACTGACAACAACACGAAAACAAGGATAATTATCTGGTTTGTAGAAGAGACACTGAAAGAGAATCATAAAATTATAGGAAGATTGACAACCTTGCATACCTTTATGGAGCCAAATAGTTGAAGTTTACCCCATGACGAGCAAATTGAGACAGATGAGAGATGGATATTAATCAGTGAATTTTAAAGCTGATGTAGTAACACATAATTGGAGTGTGGCTTCTCCCTCCTCGAAGTTGTAGCAATCAAAACGCAGTTCAAAATTTCCACATGAACTTACTGTTTCTGTAAAACCCCAGGACTTAAAAATAGTTGTATTATCTTTTAATTACCTGCATTGCAACTGTTACAGTCTGATGGTTGATGTCATTGTAATCTGTTCTGAATATTCTTCAGTGTATTCTTACTTCTATTTCTATGGATATGTATTTTACTAGATGAAACTGGGGGTTTGTTTTATGAAACTATTCCTATTACAGAGTTGTGATTGCAGCTTAAACAGGTAAAATCAGAAGAGTTTGCAAGAACTCAAGCAAAAGGTATTCTTACAACGAACTCTAGAGAAACAGTGTTTAAACTAAATATTTACCACGAGCTATTGTAACAAGGAGACTGACACAGCGCAGGTGGGAATCAAAGAAAAGTGACTTGTATTTAAGCCTTTTGGTCCAGTAGGGTAACTTTTATTAGTAATACAGTGAAATTACCTCTTCTTTAGTAATATACTTGTCTAGAATATCTGGCACTGGATATTTCTTATTAGATCAGACACAGTCACTGTCAATACTGAGTTTCTGAAACCTAGTTTATTTGTATTATAATTGAGCTTTCATTCAGAAGTGTAGAAGAGCCTTCATATCACATTTTCTTCATGTTCTTCTGTCTGTGACAAATGTTCATTACAGTTGTGGTACAAAAGACACTTTTCTTTACATTGTTGCAATGGCAGCAACCTCTATACCATAAAACACACCCTGCCAGTGAGGAATCAACCAACTCAGTATCTTCATCTGGTTTTCATTTCCTTGGAGAGATAGGGAAACTCTTTGTGCACCTGAGAGTGCATATGGCTAATCTTATTTTCTATCTGAACTGGTGATTATTGTTAGAAGCATCTTTGGAGAGTGATGTATTTTTAGCCAGCAGTCAGGTTTGGTAATATCTTTAAGGAATATTCGTTTTTTTTCAGGGCTCAGAAGGTGAAAATGTGCACTTGCCACTTTTTATTCTGTGTCATTGTCCAATATTGCAGTTCAGATATTATTTTTTCCCTTGTTACTAGTATTCCATGAAGGTCACTTTCACCTACAGGAATGTTACCACTGCTCTTTGTAGCTCAGGTAAAACTGGGAAACCTGCTTTATTTATTTACATTTTCTTTCTAGAAATACTTCCAAAATGGATGATCTAAGCATTTTGATGTGATGTTGTGGTTCCTTGTCCTCCACAGCAAAGCTCTTCTCTACAGAGAACAGTGATAACCTTTTAAAGGAGCTAACTCTCTCTTAGAGTGGTCTCATTCTGTAGGAGGTGGAGAGTCTTTAGCTTATTATAGTTATCATTTTCTATTTCATTTGCTAAATCATAATCCAAGCTACCTTGTAATCAGATTTTATCTATAATTCACTTTGTTATTCTTACTTGCTCCCTCTGAACTGATGTCCATTCAGAAATCTCTGCAGTGTTTCATGACGTAAATCTGCAGTGTTGTTTTGTATTTTGCACCAATAAGAAAATATTTGTCCTATTCATTTTCTGCCAGATATCACACATACAGACGAGCTGTCAGTTGAACACACTTTGATTTCTGTCCCCTTTTGTTTGCTTCTGTGTAGCCACACAGCAATTAATTTTGTTTGTATTTGGGATTTCTTTTGTGTCAGCAGATGGTCTTAGGAAATTTTTTAAGAGATGTGTGGCCCAACTAGGTACAAAATCTAGCAGTGACCACTGCTAGCACATTGTCTTTTAGAACATTTGGAATATTTGTACACATGTGTGGATGTACTACTATAGCTTTTTTTTTTTTTTTTTGTAGATTCAAAAGCCAATAATATTGCCACAAAACCATGTTTCTAAGTCACTAGTTAACTGCATTCTCGTGGAGTGAGGCAGAGTATCTTTGCTGGGCTTCATTTTTGTGTTGTTTTTATAGTACTTCTGATAACCTTGGGGTAATAATGTAATTCCTGGTTTTCAGGTTAGTTTTTATTTATAGAATGTGTGTGGCATTTTCAGTATTTCTCTTTATAGTTTCTTGGACTTGAGAATGTTGGGGATTTTTTATTGTTCTGTGTTTCCTTTAGCATTCTTCATTGAGTAAATCAGGTTTGAACTTGAGCAAGAGTCTGAGGTATTACGGTTATACTTATAGTAATAAATTAAGCAGCTTCGGGCACACGTCCAAGCACTGGTATACAGTTGTCCATACTGTTCAACACTTAACACAAGTCCTGACATAGCTTTAGCCTGTGACAAATGGCAGTGTTTCAGCCAAATGCCCAGAATCTGTTCAGGAGCTAGAACAAGCCCAAGATTGCTCCCCATAGGTAATATGGACAAATTCACACTCTGGAGCAGAGCTCAGACCCTGACCCTCTTCAGTTTACCGGTACAGACACAAATGAAGTGTTGGAGAAAAAGACTGAGCAGCAAGGTGACACACTGGTGGAATAGCAGATGGGGTTTCTATGGAAGCAGTCTGGACCAAACTTTATTTCTGTATCCCCAGCCTTCAGCCCAGTGAAGATCTATTTGGTGTGATTGTAGAGGATAATGCAGTAACCAAGACAGTTTGTTGAAATGACTTCTGAGAGGTGTTTACATTTTCTTTTCTGAATAGACCCGTATAGAATTTGGATGGGCTGCTTATCAGCCTGTTGTCCAGTCTGTGGGTGGGACCACAGCGAGACCCACCTCACCTCAGCTGCTGCTAAGGGACCTTGCAATTTTAATGCTGATTGCACTGAGATTAGTCCTACAACTCACCTCCTCCTTGCACGGAGATGAGGAGCTCTCTGAAGATGGACACTGGGTACATGACACCATTGCCATGAGGAGAATAGCACATCTAATTACAATTTTTCTGATAATTCAGGGACAAAAGGGAATCTCAAAGGAGGAATCTCTTGTAGACCCACCATATGTCTGTTGCTATAATAGCCTGTCCACCTCAGTCCTTCACATGTGAACCATGCAAACACAAAAGCCAGTTACCAGTCTGTGGTCATTCAGGTTCATCCTCTTTGCCATCACAACACAATGCCTCCTTTAGTGCTTAATGCTCATGTTTCATAAAGATTTACAGAGCTATTCCTTTTTTCAAAATTTTTGTTTGAAATCATTAAAGTTGAATCCCCTACAGTCTATTTCTGAGGAGAAAGCAAAGGGTTTTATAAAGCAACCTCTACAAAGAGATTTTCCCACTTTTGTCTATTCTTCTATCCTTTGTAACTTCTCTGTTTTTTTGACTTGTGAGAAAAATGGCTGGTACTTTCTAGCTATCTTAAAAGTGATTGCAACTGGCTATGAAGTAAGATTTTTGAAAGACTTTAAAATAGTAATTTAAAAGATTTTTAATTAAAAATATTTCCATTCTTTGTGAAAGTTCTAATTCTCTCAAATCATTTAAAAGAAGGTTATTTTAACATCTGAGCAGTTTTGAAGTATAATCTACACTAAATGTAGTAATGAAAATAAGTCTATAATACATTCTGAAATGTTAGTCAATTGTACATATATATATATATATACCCAAAATATTTTATCATCTCTGTGGCTACTGGCAACATCTTTAGCTAAGAGTGTCCAGTCTTTGGTGATTTATTATTATTTGTGTTTAATTTTCTAGTCTGCCTTTTTTTTTAGCCAGAAGCTGATTTTTTTTTTCCTGTGACTGAAAGCTTCAGCAAAAATAATTCCGCCATTTCTTCAAATCAAAATTAGGCGTCAGATTCTCATATTACTTTTCAACGTCCTTTGTGGCTGAGCACAAGCAGTCAAAGATCTTGGGTTTGACTTTGCTTAATACCAAAACCAGATTTACTGTGAGAAGAACGAATGAGAATAACTCTTGCCTTTTGCACTAGGTTCCACTAAAACAGTTTAAATATCGCTTTTTTCATTGAAAAAAAGCAAAAAATTTTCTTGTGGTGTTTTGTTTGTTTGTTTGTTTATTTTTCCCCAAGAAATTATCAATAACTATAACTACTATATTTACTTCTCTTTTCTTCTTGTTCCTGGTGGGGAAAAGGAGAAATTGTAAGCATTTTTTTTTTTTTCATCTGTTCATAGTTTCTCTTTTTTTTTATAATTACATGAAGAGCAAAATTTAGCCTCTGAGATAGCATACCATAGGGAAAAATAAAGTAGGTCAAATAAAACACTAATTATATGCTCTGTCAGAGTTAGACTTTCAGAAGGGAGCAGGGAGTTCTTACACAGTTAGGAGGATTTGTCCTGAGATAGCTGCATTTGAACTAACATGATTGGGAGCCTCACTGGGGACTACAGACTCTATCTCGGTTTTGACATACATCGAGAAGAAAGTGACAAGAGAAGAGACCAACACCACTTGTGTTCAGTTCTCCTGTTGCTTTGCAGGCCTTGACCTCAGTCATTGTGGCCAACCCTTGGTCTCACCCCAGTGCCAGACCCTGTGTCAGGATCCCTCAGTGATTACAGGAGATTTTATGCCTTGAAGTAGAGGTAGTGTGCTCCCTTGTGACAGACAACAGACGAAAATGCATGCTTTCACAAGCTGGAAGAGAGCACAAAAGTTCAGTATAGAACCAAAAAGGTGTGGTTAAATTTCCAAAAATTCTTTTTCCTTCTGGAATGCTGTCAGCCTGTGATAGTCCTTTGCTGGTCTCCTGTAAACATGCTCATGGCAAACTTGGAAATAATTCTATGTAAAGTGGAATGACAGTTTAATTTCCCTAGGAAAAAAAATAATAAACTGCTGCACAGGCCACTCTACCATGTAATCCAACAGTTTCTCTGAATCAGTTGAATTTACTGAGGTAGCAGACTTCAGTTTAAAGCCTGGATCTGAATCCAGCAGAGCAGGGATTACCCCTGGCAGTACTGTCTCCCAGAAATGTTGCCTAGCTGTTGCACTGCAGGATTTCAGAGGTACCACCACTATCACTCAATAGTTCTGTAGGTGATTACCAGATTTTCTGTGATTCCAAGATCAAAGAATCTTCAAAAAATATGAATTGAATTTATGGTGTTATTCCTTTATGGCTTATAGGCTTCAGCAAAACCATAATCCTCAGCACCCTTAATAGGAATGACAGTTGGAAAAGATATAACGCCTCAACAGTTCTTGCTACTGTGCAAGACATTTGGCTGCTAGTCTACGACAAATACATGAACAGGAGATGGCAGTAACTAAAAGGAGCACCAGAAGTGGAAAGTTATGGAAAACCCAGGAAAACCTGGGAAAAAGGAAAGAAAGGGAAGTGCCAAAGGAGACATGGAATATAATAGAATATTTTATTATTATTATTTCACTGAAACAACTTCCAAAATAAATTTAAATTTACAGGTAGTTTGAGATCAAACAGATTTCCTTGTTTGGATGCTCAGTTTTTTCACCTCCTAAACATTTAATATTCAGCCAGTCTCGTTTGTATTGTAGGGTGGATTTTATTTGTTTGTTTGTTTTCCTGAGGTTGAAGCTGTTTTCCAGCCAAAAATAACACAGCGTGAAGCTTCTTCATACTGAGAGTTCTGCTGGAGAAATTCCACATACTGAAGGATTTACTGATATTCCAGTTGTACTTTGGGGTTCTCCCAGCTTCATTTAGGACTGGTTTGGTGTTATCACTGTTTTTTCCCTTACTCCATTGGTCTGGGGAAAGAAAAAAAAAAATCAGTGATGTGTTTGAAATATATATATGTGTATATATATATGTGGGTTTTTTTTATAAATAAGCAAAAGCTACAGTAGACAATTGAGCCCTGTCCATGGACTTTGAGTGAATAATCAAGCAGCCAGTTTTTCCTTTCGATTTCAACATCTCAGAAGGGGCAGGGAGGAACTTCATTATGATGTTCTTGTTCCAGAAGAATAAGTCAGTTGCGATAGGCTCAGAGGCCTCTGAGGAAGAGCTGTTGACATCAGTGCTTCTGGCAGTCAGGGCTGCGTGATTTGGCATATGTTGCCAGTTTTTATTTTCTTGTATTTGCAGGCTGACATCAGCCTCACACTGATAGAAAAGCTGGTGAATGGAATTTGTCTGTGTATTCTTTTCCTTTGTGAATTTCCAGTACCACTTCTGTTCACGAAGCCTGTGGGTTTCCTTTCATTGTTGGCATGGCAAATATTTCACTGCACCAAGGTCAACATGCTTGAAGATGCTATTTTCGAATTCCTCTTTCTCTCAGACTTTCTGTGCTGTGGTAATACAGTTTCTTCCTACAATTTGTTTTTCAAGGCATGCAATATTTGTCATGGATGTCATATAGGTATATTAAGTTCACAACATATGAAAAGTTGAAAAAAAAGATTATGCCTACAAAAATTTCACTTAAAAATAGATTCAACAGGGAATTACACATGTATGCAAGAAAATATACATGGCTAATTACATTTAACAGATATAGCTGTGAAGCTGCATTTAAGTTTTAGGATTAAGAGGCTATTTGTTATCATTCTTTTGTTTCTAGAAGCTGGATAAGTCCTTACACTGAAGTTCCACAGCAGACCATGTCTGTTCTTGAGTCTGTGACCCTCTCATTGACAGAGGAGGGGGAGAACTATGTGTCTGAGGTGATGCATGAAATATGCAAGTGTGTGTAAATTTTTTAGAGAGATGTTCATGACCTGGAATTTCTGTTTATGCCTAAAGTGTCTTTGCCTCTAGAAGACCTGTCACAAGTTGTCACTGGATTAAGGGGACCAGTTTTTACTTGTGTTGCAGCTTTGGGGGCCTAATAACATTCAAGTTCCACCAGAGCCAGTTCTCTAAAGATGGTGCATGAAAATTAAAGAATTATAGGAAAAAAAGTTAAAAGACAACTTGAAATGCCATGTGTCCCTCCTTGGACATCATATGAGTGCTAAGACTCATACAGCAGGTATTTTTTTCTATCAATTTCCCTGCTATCTAATATTTGCATTTCAAAAGAAAACACAGAAATCCATACCCTGCATGAACTCTTCTTTGTCTGCTGTAGTAGCAGAGTAATTATGTAGAGAATTCTGATGAAACAAGTAGGAATTACATTCAAAATACTGTTCCTTTACTTCCTGTATTATTTTATGGACAATAGTAAAGCTAAATTTGAAGTACACGTTGATGCAGGACAACTCTATGGTGATTATCACTTCCTTGCATTTTGCCTGACAACTTTGCTATGACCTTGCAAACTAAGGCACCTCTCTGTCATTTATAATCCATGTATCACCATCGATTCATAGAAGACTAGGCAGACTACCCTACCTCTCTAGCTAGAAAAAAAAAATGAAAAATGCAACAAAATCCCTCTTGACTTTTTTAAATAAAATTGTTACTGAAGATGATGGTACTGATAGTTATTTCTTGTAAGCCATTAACCAAGTATACCATGGACACAAGTCACTTTTCTGTAGCTTATTTGAAATCAAAGCAGTCTTCTTGTGCTGCTCTAACAAATTATTTCTTTCCCATAGGTGGGTTAGGGTTGTTAATATGGTAGAATATCTCAGTGAATGAATGATTATCTATGGGAACCTATATTCTAAGGGAAATTTTCTGAATATACTTTAAAAATCACAACATATGAAGTAAAAGGAGCTGTTGTTATTTTAGAAATTTAACATAAATTTCCTAATTATGAAAACTGCAAAGGAATTGTGAACTAGTTTTTCTTGTTGTTATTTCTTTCCTATTTATTTCCTTTTCTTTTAAAAGAATTTGTGTGAACTGCATCTCTGAAATTAATATTATCCCAACTAAAATAACTATTAATGTTGGAAAATAGCAGTTTATAATGATGTCTATCTTTAGTATTTCACAGAAATAAAGAGGACCAGTTTTGTTTGAGCTTTGAATTTGCTTCTTTATTTCTAGGGATAAAACTATTAGAAGAAACAAAGGTATAAAAAAGACATAGCCTAAATCCTCCTCAAGGCTCTTTTAGACCAGAAGCAATATAGAACAGAAGAGGGGAGAAAGAAAAGAGGAAGAAAACAAAGAGACTAGAGAAAACTGATTTTCCATTACCCAGCAGATCAATGACTGATTCAAGAAGGAAATCCAAGTCACTTAGTATATTGTTTCATCCAATAGATTCTGTAAGCAGCATAAACCAATCTGTTCTTTCTGCTCCTAGAGAAGAAAGCAGAAGTTACTCTGCTTGGAAAATACCTGACCATGAAAATAGTGTGCAACATCCCACCAAGTACGTGTTTCCCTTAAATCTCTGAAAATGTACAGCAGCCAAGTTTATGAAGATCCAGCCAGAGGATGCTCAAACAGAAGCTTCTGATTTAATGTGAGGATGAAGGGGCTCCCCACTTTCAACAGCCTTGTCAATGGGTGTTTGTTTTTCAGTACATTGCTTGGAGATTGTTCTAGGACTGCAACGACATCCTTGATAGTGTTCATAAGGACATACTTGATTCTCCTTCATTCTGTAAAACATTCACTTCTAAAGCTGAATCCAGAGGGAGATCAGATTGAAGCACCAAAGCCAAAAGCTGGTGAAATAACATTGTCCTGAATGAAACAACAAAGTCATGTAAGGTCAGTAATTTTCATAAACATTTTACCCTCTCTTGAGGTTTTGTTTCTGAGATACAAGTTCTGTGTAAACTCCCAGAAGAGGATGAATCTGCTGAATATTTTATCACATTCCCACATGCTCTAAAAGAATGTTACAACTTCCCTGGAAAGTTCCATAATGAAAAAACACAGGATAAAATTGCTTGTGGTAGGAAAGACTAGTACATCCCAAAGACTCCTCAACTTCATGCTGAAAAACTCTGGTTACTGCATACATCTGAGGTAAGTGCATGAATAAGCAACTGAAATCCAGCTAAACACACAGGTAAAACCCAAAGAGCGAGCATTGATGTGGGAACCCACTGACTCTCCAACCAGCCCCATAGAAATCTCACAGATGCCCACTGCAGATGTATCTCTAGGTGCCCATATAAAAAATGGCTAGCTGAGAATGCCACATATGGTAATTTCACAGAAGGCTTTAGATGTGTGCTGCTCAGTGGGCCGCCATTAAAGGAACAGAGAGCGCCAGCTGCAGAACTCAGGCTCTGGCATTTATGTTATTGCCAAGGAAACACTGAAGCCACTCTACATCAACAAAGCCATATAGAAATATTATAATTGTCTGTAGAGTTCTGTAAAACCAGCTAGTGTAAGCTGAAAATTCAGAATGTTAACTGAAAATAAGGGAGAACTGACTAAAAGTCTTCATTTTCCTAACATAATAACAGGAAAACCCTGGGAGGCAGTGCTTTTAATTTCGTAAAACAATCTCCCCAATCCTATCCTTTACTATCATCAATTAGTCTTAAAGGTGTGAAAATCTGGATTTCTCTGTTTTCCTTTGAAATGGATTGTTGCATCTATAGCTGGAAAAGAATATCAGAGAGAAGGCTGTGATATGACCCCAAATTTAAATTTAATATAGTAGAAATACACATGGTGTAATACCCTAATAAGATTAGAGACTAATCACAAGGACATGTCACAAGGTTATTCTCAAAGCTTGCTGTAAAAAGACTAATGCTGCAAGAAGACTAACTGCAAGGGTATATAATGTCTCAGTCAAGCTTGCCCAACCTTGCTAAATGGAACAAAGGCAAAACCTTGCACGGTGCAGAGAAATTCATGCATCTTGCTACACTACAGGAAGCTGTGCTCTGTAAGGCGTGGTGGGGCTCTAAACTGAGCAAAGCCCCACTTACCATCGCTGCAAAACTCACCTGTCAGCAAGGGCACAAAAAGAGGAACTTGTGACCTAACTCAGGATCAATTTTGTTACAAGCTGCATCTGCAAAAAGATGACTGGTATGTGACAACCAACTCTCCTGAACTGCTATAAGAGGGAACAGCCCTGTTAGCGGTGTGCACCCACCACTAGCAACACCTGGACACCTGAGACCACACTCCAGCTGACAAGATGCTGTTGGACCTGACGTGATCATCACAGTGGTGAATCTCTCTTGCTTATTCTTTCAAAAGCTTGCTTTACTTTTCCTACTAACACTTCCTACTTTCACTTTAGCTTTATCCCTTATGCTGTGCAGACAATAAAAGATGATCTGATTGATGGCATCTGACCTTGTTTGTGTCTTAATTTCATTCTTGGGATCAAAACAATCACCTATCCTGAATCCAGTATTGGATCGGGACCCCACACATGGTTTGCTGCTTTTTGATTCAATACATTTTATACATGTTTTCACTACTGAAATCAGTTTTGGAATTTTTAAAAGTGCTCCTGCACATTCTCTAACAAGTCCATTATCTACAAGGAGAACACAGTTTAAAGTGAACAACACAACTGAGCAAGGAAAGTTGGTAAGTGATAGACACTTCATATGGCTATGACTATGTACTTAAAATAGTCACAACAGTAAAGATTTCTACATTAATTATACTGAAACCACTGTGTTTTAGCTAATAATTAAAATTAAAGAATTAAAATGCATTTCAACAGCTCTGGAATACTCAATATAGGATTAGCCTACAGGATGAAGGATATCTACATATAAAGTAATTGTAGCAATATGTGTACGTTTTTTATCTTAACTGATTCTAAATAGTTTTGCCAAATAAAATTAAGAAAACATCCAATATTAATTGCCAAATAAGTTTAAAATGTAAAGATAACCTGATTCCAATTTGTCCTAACAGCATTTGCCCAGAACATGATAACTCTTGTAAAGGAAAATCCTTGTTGATAATTATAATTGGTCTAGTTCTGAACCTTATGTAGTACATGAAAATAGTACATGCCAGATCCAGGCAACACTGGTCCCTAGACTAAATGGGATGAAATGTCTGGTCAAATTCTTACAGAGGAAGGAATGACTCTTAATATCGTGCATTTCCTAGATAGTTTTTTCTTGAATAGTGACTCTTCACTCTGGGTTGCAGTTAGTTTGCATATGTTCCAGTGTGTCTACATTTTCACACAAGACTTCTTATAAAGGAAGATGTTCATAATAAAATTTTAAAGACTCAGGAAGGTTCTTTGCATTTGGAGATGGGAATGTTATTTTGATAAGAAAAACAGACATACATTTCTTTGTACACACAAGAAAATACATATAGAAGTTTAACTGAATTTCAGTCAAACATGAATTAGATTCATTGTTTGAACTGAAAAGGAGATAAGCTAGTTTTGGATCAAAAGGTTTGCTTCATAATACAGATGATGTCCTTTACCTCCACGTTTGTGGCAAAACTTTCTACTCATAGGCTGCATTTCTGAACAAGTTCAGCCTGTCTCTTACATTTCTCATCACAGGAAATTCAGAAACAATTTCTCAACGTACTCTTTTGCCTAAACCGCCTGCACAATATAGATTTGTTTCCAGTGTTTCTTTCCAAGACATCCTTGGCTTCTCCAATCCTTTCCTCATGGGTCTTCCCCTGCTTTACCTTCTCTCTGTCAGTGGTGAAGCTGTGTGGGCATGCCCATCCATGTCATTGTTCCTCTGAACCATAATGTGGAACATCAGGAAGTCAAGCTTAGAGTGACTCAGCACACAAAGCCTGTGTCATCTTATCAGACCCGAGTGTCATCTACTTTGTTGTGTATTTCATTTGCACTGAAGAAAGATGTTGAATGATTATATCTCAATAAGAGCAGCTCATGAAATGTTTATTAGGAAGAAAGTTTGCATATAGTACAATTCACCTCCATGAAGGATATCTATCTGATTTTATGTACCTATTAAGTGTATTCTTATCTCAGTGTGCAGTGGAGACATAAACTTAAAAATACCCATGCAACAATAAAAGCTTACATCTATACATCCAAAGCTAAATTAATCATCTTGATTCTTGTAAGCAGTAGTGGATTTCCCTGAGGTTTCTGAGTATTTAGCAACTTATTGTATTACATCTTCAAAAATGACACTTACATGCATTTTCATTTGAGATGTTACCACGCAAAAAATGTTCAGTTAGTAAAAAGAGAATGACTGTGTTGCCCTTTCATACTATTTGAAATCAGCATTCAATCCACAGTGTAAAATGTGATCATAATAGACTGTGACACAAAAACAGAACAGATGGAAATATTCATGCTGGTTTTGAAGGTTAGTAACTTCTTCACACATTCACACAAGAGCGCAAAATTTTACCCGCCCTTAACTGAAAATCTTCAATAAAATCCTAAACCTGCTAGCTCTGCCTCTGAAAATAGCAGCAGCATCAATACACTTATTAGATAGAAAACCTGACAGAATGTGTTTCAAAGAAAGCTGGGGTCAATTAAACAGAGGGTGAATTATATTCACTAAATAAAACTCCTCTGAGGTCATGATTACAAGAAACTGTGTTCCACAGAACAAAAAAGTACAACCTCCACCAGTGCTTTACTTGCCAAAAGTATAAAGGATAACTTTAGTTTTTGAATGAAAGTCTTATCGCTGTCTTTTCAAGAACACATTGTAATTTCAAGAGAACACAAATCCAGGAAAAATAGTTTCCCCATTGGAACCACCATTGTGCCACATTCTGCATAAAGAATGTTTTTGTGGGAAATATAAAATTTATGGCTTCATTTTCCCTAGGCTGTTTGTTCACCTTGCAAAACCATCTCTGTAGAAATGTGATCTCTGATTCAGTGTGGTATGAATTCAGTGGCCACGCCATGATTTGGATTGTATGTTGACTTTAACTGACCTGTGTTGAAATGTTCCACAAGCAAATTTACAAGATTCTTACAAGGTCCTCTGCAAATTTAGTGTAGAGGTTTTAGTTTGCAAGGTGGAAAGTAAAAAAGCAACTCAGAAAATCCAAGATAATAAACACTGTAAAGAGTGATGTAGTTGGTATGTAAGATAGAAAATCAACCTTTCTTTAAATTATAGCTAGTCTCATAAATAATGATAATTTTTGAAACTTTCATAATATAAGGCGATTTATAAACATTCATTTTAAATTAGATTAGATGCTACAATGTGTAATATTAGTGTTGTCTCTGAAGCAGTTTATGATCCTGCAGTCAGAACTGCTTATTGCTTTATGCTTAACATCTTGTTTTCATCATATTCAGATGACAATGTCCCATTTCTTTCTCAGTTATTGACTGAGATCGGGAGACCAGTGACAATGAGCAGGCTGTGACATCAAATGTGGAGCTCACCAAAGTCACTGAGGCACTGGCAAGTAGCAACTATGAAATTGTGGAGTTACAGGCTCGAGAGGAATTAGTAAGTCAGGAGCAGAGAACTGACTCTCAAATTCAGGCAAGCAGACTTCATCTGGATCAGGGAACTCTTAGGTGGGTTTCCATGGGAAGCAGATCAGGAGAGTGAAGTTGTCTAGGAAAGCTGGTAGGTCTTTGAGGGCAGCATGCTCTGACGGCAAGAATGATCCACTCCAACACTCAGGAAAACAAGCTGACATATCAGAAAACAGGTATGGCTAAGCATAGAGTTCATGGTGAAGCAGCAAATAGAAGAGAGAAGCAGGGACAGACAGACATTCAAGGGTGCTGTCAGGAAAGCCACAGCCAACCTGAAAGTGATGCTCACAGGAACAGCAAGAGTAAGCAGAAGAGTTACTTCTGCTGTATTAGTAGGAAAAGACTGAGCAAGTGAGTTCTGTGGCTGAACAGGATGATTGGTTTAGTGACAGTGAACAAAGATTAGACTAAGGTACTCAATGCTTCTCTGTCTCATCCTTCATCAACAAGGTGTCCCACACCTCTGCTTTTTGAAGGGGCTCAAGAAAGAGGAGAAAAACTGGTTGTGGTTGAGGATTGAGCAAGGGCTTACTTCAGAGAAATCACAGAATCACCGAATGGCTGCAGCTGGAAGATACCTCTAGACATGGTCTAGTGCAACCTCCCTGCTCAAAGCAGGATCAGCTACAGCAGGTTGCCCAGAATTGTGTCTAGTCAGGTATTCAGTATGTCCTGTCACCTTCCCAAGCTATGTACCATATAACTATGCAGTTAACATAAAGAAAAAATTATATATTACTTTTTAGGTAGGGCAACATTTTTGCTTGTTTTAAATACATTCTTACTGTCCTGCATCACCTCTTTATGCATTTCTCATTATATGGCTAAAGGTGTCATCTAATACTAGGTTTTAATTTTTAATATTTTGAAACCACCTGAGAGTCTACCCCTCATCCTAAATATATCTAGGTACCCACAAAGTTTACTTCTATGGCCACAGTTTCTGATTCAGTCAAAGCATTAAAAAGTCAGGTAACTTTGTCTCCATCTACTAACACTGCAGTATATGGAATTTGATAAGTATAAGTTGGGGTTTATGCCTGATTGAAGCCACTGACAAAGGAATGAGTTTCATACTTTACTCTCAGATAGAGGTGACTCATCTAGCCAAAATCTGTCGTCTTTGAAATTCATCAGCTAGAGAACTTTTCCATGACACTCAGTAGTTAAACCCTTCTCCATAATGAAGGCAAAGTTTTTCTTGCTGTTGATGCCTGGAGATGGATTTCTGCACACCACAGTTAGAGGATTAAGATTCAGAGTATGTACTCAGGTTATCATTCAACAATGTCATGCGGTAACAGTCCATTAGTACTAAATACTTGTGACAACCTGCATCAAATGCAAGATAACCTTATTTTATTGACAGCTAAGATGCACTGATTTGGTCACCTTGTCTTACAGTCACCCAGAGATCAAAACGGGCTCAAAAAGTCACTACAGAATGCGTAAGTAATAACTTCCTATGCTGTGATAACTTATTGTGTTGCAAAGCCACTTGCTGAGAGTTCACCACTTTGTTCATTAAATACTGAGTGTGGAAGCTTTGAAAACATAACTTGGAGTCCTGTTTATTCCATTAGTGTGATATCCATTTGAATTGATTTAGTTTGACTTGGTTCCTGGCAGTCTGATGGATCACAGTTGTCATTTATACTAATGGTGGCAGTCTCTCTCCTCCATTTCACGTGCCTTGTGCTAGAATTTTCCTTACTTGGTACAACAGCTCTGACTAGTCACTAGAAACAAGTGCAATCAGTTCATCAAAAAAAATTTAAAAATCACATCTAAAGCATATTATTGAGAAAAATGCAAAAAATATGTATGGGACATTTTATAGGTAGGATCTGAGCAATGTACTTACTTCTCATACACCAAACTATTTAGTGTGTTTTGATCATTGTTGTCTTTCAAATATGAAAGACATTAAAATAGTAGAAGAGTACATTTATGTAACACCATGTCTTCTGAACACTGTCAGCTTGTTCCCCTAATTTCTAAACTTTAATTCTGACATGCACATGCAGATTGTGGGCACAGTGATTCATTGGTGTAAGGATGAAGAATGAATCATCCCAAAATGATCATAGAGGAGGTGGATACCATAGTACAGGAGGGCAAACCAGAGGCAGCATGCCGCACTGTCTGAAAAACATGTTGAGAAATGATTGAAGTGCTCTCAGATATAGACTTTCTCTGAGGATTAAAATAGACCCGTGTGATTTATCTATAAATCTATCCTGTAGAAAAATATATTCTACAAAACCCCAAATTTTAAGTGCAGAAAAGGCATCTGGGATTGCATTTCCATTTCTACTTTCCAACTTAATCTCGGTTTTAAATAACAGGCTAAGTGTTGGAGTGTCGTCTGTGATGTCTTACCTTGCACTATGTCAAATATTGTCATCCAACTGCCCTCTATTGTAACTAATAATGACCTTATAGCATAGTATCCAGAGAAGCCTGAAGAAGAAATAATTTTCAGCTATACACACTTCTTCTCTTCCTTACATCTGTCAAGTCCTAGAAAGGAACAGTAATGTAATGAGTCTGTTCTCATGACCTATGGTTAGTATGGGTTCGTTTAACCTGACTGCCTGTGAGTATTACTGTATATTTGTTTTTTATTTCCACTTTGTCTCTATATAAAAGTGCCTTAAAAGTGACAGATATAGCAAATGCCAGTGCATTTATAAAGTCATCCATAAACATATTTCCCATTCTCATCACTCTTGAGGACACAGGTCAACTTTTGTGTTACATAGTTAAGACAGATACAAAATGAGCACACAGTAATAACATAGGTACTTTGTGTGAGAAACATCAAATAATTTTGGTGTTGTTGCATTTGTTTGGGTTTTGTTTGTTTGTTTGTTTTTATTAAGCAGATTAAGCTATGCTGCTTATTCTTTGTTCTGTGGTTCTTCAACATACTGGCAGGAAATTCCTCAGGAATACCCCTCTTGAGAGAAGCTGGATAAATATTACTTGCTGTAACAGTACAAAAGCAAACAGAATCTGGTTAATTCAAGTTATAACGAAAAATCTTTTCCTAGCATAATAGTTTTATGCTTCTTGGGAGAATTCCTCTTGTGTTTTATGGCAGTACTTCATGAAATAAGAAACTTCTAATACAATGCCAGTATTGGGCAATCAGGAATGTACACTCCTTGTGGAAACAGCTCTGCCCATTTTTGATCCTGTCAGTTGTTCTGGGGTGAGATATGAATCAGGAAGTGCCTTAGTCAGGAAATGTCATGGTCTTACATGAAATTACAGCTTACCTAATATGAGCACCATGCTACCTGGGCAGCAGGGGGTACAGATTATTCAGACCATTTCTAACATGTGACCATAATCAGTTAATGTGTGGCACACGATTAAGAATAACCAAAGGAAGTCTACATTAGTATTTCACAAAAAAGCTTGAGGCAGTGACTGAAGACTTTCTCTTTATAGAAATTTTCTCACTGGAAGTGAGAGAAAAAAACCAACTCAAGAATGCAGCTAATAAACCAATGGATAAACTTGGTTGGTTTGTTGGGATTCTATTTTTTTTAATCTTTTACAAGCCTTAAAATATAGCAGACTCAATTGAGTCTGCTTTGGCTTCTGTTCATAGCCTCCATGAATGTTCATATCTACTCTAGGCTGATTTCAGAACCACCCTACCATAATAAATATGGCAAATCAAAACATTCTCCAACATATTTTTGTCAGAAAATACCAATTCATCTATACTGAAATATTGTCTAAATTTCCCAAGGAGGATATGAAGGTGTGAAGATTATCCCAGTGTAGCTAGAAAGACTGAGGCAATGATGAGTAATGCCTAAGTCAAAGTCCCTACTTTAATTCTAACTTGCAATCAGGACTTAAATTTCACAGTGTCATGTATTAGACAAATACATGCAAGGGTTCTTAAGTGAAGATGTCTTCTGCGGTCCCTCACTGTACAGGTTCAGTTGAATTCAGTCACAGAAACAAGTAATATATTTTCAGAACAACAGCTGAGTTTTCTAGACAGCAGTTAACACTGAACAGAGGGAGCATCTGGAAAAGTTTGCACAGCTCAGATTGAGAGCAGCTTTGCAGAGTCCGGCTTAGGCATGCACATTCCCTCTGTTCACCTGCCTTATCCTGTCTCACCAGAGCAGGAATGGAAGTCATCAGTTATCCTACGGCGACTCAACAGCAGATCAATAAAAGAAAAAAGAATTAACTTTGGAGGAATTTAAACAGTCTCTCATGCAGATATTCATAGTTTTAATTAGTTTTGTTTCTTACCTCAGTGGGGAGGTCCAAAACATAAAGGATCAGTAATATGAGAAGAGTAGCAAATGAATTCACTTTTAAACAACTAAATGTTAAAAACCATATTACCCTAATAGAGATACTTCAAAGGACATTGTTTGTTTATTCTGATTGTACTTAACCTGACATTTGTTCTCTCTGTTAAAGGACAACCTCAGCGTACTCATAACTACAGTGTGTAGGGTAAAAGGTTGAGGAAAACAAGGGAAATGAAATGTTTATCTTAGTCACACATTAACTTTGCCTTTCAGAATTATCAAGACCATTTTATCTAATCTCTCAGATGCTTAAAAGGGATTACAAAAACATTAGTTGCATACTCAGAACTTTAAAGAAGCTTACATTGGTAAATGAACACATGCATTATTTAGTTGGTGAATGCTATTTATAATAGTTTGGTTATCATCACATTTATAGAGATTTCAAGTCCTGAATATGTGATATACTCTCTCTCTGCCCAAGTACAATAGATGGAGGAATAGTACCACAAAGTGCCACCAAGAATGTTTGGTACCTTAAAGCTAGTGACAAACTGCCTGTTCATCTCACCTCACTGGGACAGGGATTTCAACTAGAAATACCTCCACTGAGTAGAAAATCCATCATGTATTAATTCAAAATACACATATATCGTTTCCATTTGTGAAAGCAATAGTTTCTGATCCATTCATTTGGACTTTTCTACAACATATTAGAATGAATAGCATCTAATATTTCAGAAACGCAGTAAAACAGAACCAAAGTTCTCAGTCTGAATCCAATACTTTTGCGCACAACTTAATCATCTTATTCCTTGCTGAACTGTGCATTCACATAAGAAATGTATGGCTAGACAGTCTTTCATTCTCTCCTTCCCCATCTGGATGGCTGCTGTATTTACACCATAAAGGGCTAGACTGTTGAATACACATAGATTAGGTTAAGTAGTGAGAAAATTGTTCTACTGATTATCCAGCTTCTCAGATGGCACTATTATCCCGAAGATTCAACAGCTGCTTCATGTTCCCCACTTACAGCTACAGACTGGTCGGTAGAAAGAAAGATTGCAATTGATTTTTAAATTATTTTTCAAATGTGGTATGTTACACTCAACTAAAAATCCAGTCGGACGTCTTAGGTGAAATACTGAAGTCAAGAATCAAGGAAAGGTCTTATTCTCTCACCTGAAATAAAAATCAAATAATTGGGAAAGGAAAGAATACAAACATTAGTATAAGACTCAGTGATCAGTTATGTAGCAAGCCTAATTTTCAGACATGTCCTGGCTGGCTTAGATGTTGAGTGAAAAATCAGTGACTGGAAACTGGACTGAAGCAGAGAAGCACAGCTGTCAATGTAACATTGCTCTCCTGCTGCTTTATTTCTCCCCTTTCTTGAATCCCTTCACTAGTTTCTATATTCCTTGTGCATTGGTTTCACGTTACTTATTCTTTGCACATCTTATAAATGTCTTCTATACATTTATATATTTACTTTTTTTTACCTCCTTTTGACTGTCTTTGTGGGTTTGTGTTTTTTTTTTTTTCATCTTCTTTACCTTTTGAGTATCTCTGTGTTATGTTTTTTATTATCATTTTTATTTTTGTTGTTGTTTTGGTTTGGTTTGGTTTTTTTAAATTTTTTTCTTCTGTATGTAAAAAAATAGATGTATAAAAAGCAGTGTTCTTAGTCCTGATTTGTTAGTCTTCTCTTTGCCCGCTTCTCCTGCTCCCCGTTTCAAGCCTACCTTTGTGTCAGTCTGCATAATTTCCTCATGTGTCAAGCTGTCAGGAAGAGTCAGGAGCATTTTACTGTGGTCAGACAAACTGAAGACAGTCTTGTTTGCTCTAAGAGTACATATTGGTCTATGAGTCTCTTCTTTGAAAAAGGAGCAGGTAGGTTGTTTCAAGGAAAGGAAATTACCTAGAAACTGACAGCTAAGAATTCAACTTGACGAATATTTTATGTACAGTTACTTCTGTACTAAGATTCGGGACCAAATTAGACAAATGCATTGCCATGCTGCACACTGAGAAATAAAAAAAGGCTACATGCACACCAAAACTCAATAATGCCTTCAGATTTTATCAGATGCTGCTTGCTGCATTAGCTGATTAAGCAATATAAGGCACAACTTATGGAGCTCTGGCTTGCTGACCTTCCTGCAGCCTTTCCTGAGCTTCCACAGATGGCAGTTGATTTGGACACTGTATGGTGATTTGTGTTTTCATATCACTTTACGTTCTGCAAGCCTCAGCCTCAGATACCACATCTTGTGAAAAAAGGAAAGGGTGAGGTGGCTTGTTTTTGCTTACTATTGTATTCACGCAGCAGGGAGCCCTTAGGCTGAATGCAGGGCTTTTAGGCATCAGTAAGTTGCTCTACTCTGTTGCACTGAATAAATGGGCTGGATGTGGAGTCTTGCCCTGTCTTTTAAACGGAGTCTAAAGTGGACATTCAATATGGTGCACTTCATTGCTTTCCTGTCAGCCTTCCAAAATACTAGTTCTTGTATGTACCATTTCTCCAGCGAGTTGAGTCCACAGACTTTTTTGTGTTTTGTTTTGTTTTGTGTTTTAAGTTTATAACTCTATGATATTATGGGGGATTGGACTAGAGGTCCCTTCCAATCCCTAGCATTCTGTGATACTGTGATTCTGCGATTCTGTCTTTAAGAATATTAATACTTTGGTGTCTAAGTGTGAGCTATGTATCTAGGCTCCCACTGCAGTAATCCAACTGTAGTTAATTCAGGTGATGAACTCTGGAAAGTGATTCAACTAATCCTCAATTGGACACCTGGTTGTAGTCACCTGTATTTCTCTAGGCTCCACTGACCCTGTTTATCGAATCTCCATGAGCTGTAAAGGGAGTTTAGTCACGTAATATACATGTTGACATGTACATTTAGGTATCTGAACCTGCAACCTGATTTCATCCCATTAGGATCTCTATGGACTCAATGGAGAGAAGTAACCTATTCTATGATGCAATTAATTTAATCCTAAAATACATATCTAAAATATGGTCAGACAAATTCCACCCCAGGATCCCTCCAACTTTTTTCCAAGTTTGCACTTTTTGTAGCTTTTTACTGTTATATCTAATTTAGGAGCTTCATTTCAATCATTTTCTCAGAGCTGGGATTCTTCATAGGCAAAGGATACATAGGAAGTATATACAGGGCACCTAGTTCTTTCTCATTCCTTTTGGTTGAAAGCAGTTTGTTCAGATATAGCTTTGTTCATTTGTAAATTCATTTTAACACATCCTATATCAGTAGAAAATATATTGCCATTTCATATTTTAATGAGCACAAAAAATTGTTCATTTAAGTGCCAGTCTCATCAGTAAAGAGCCATTAATAAGAAGATACACACAGTTCCAAGCTCTTATGCTCATCCACAGTAAAATTCTCAAGGGCTATTTTCAATTAAATATTCTGTTAACCATTACAAGGCTGTTTGAATGAATTGGATTTGCTTTTGTATTCCAAGGTTATACATTCATTATGCTTTTTCCAACCATTTTCTCTTAATGTAGAAAGCACAACAGTGAAGCAAAAGACTCAATCGAATAAGGTTAATAGATTTTGAAATCAGAAGGAACATTATGGTCTTTAACAACCTGACTCCCTAAAAAATGCAGGCCATAGAAATTCAACCAGGACTTCCTGCCTTCAACCTGCATCTCTTTAAATTTTAGCACATCTATTGGAAAGTTATCCAGTCTTGATGTACAGACTTCTAGAGATCTAGAATCCAGCACATCCCTACTTGTTCTGTTTGGTAAATTTCTCTAAAAGATTAAACCCTGTACCAGATAGCCTTCATCAGAATTTGTTCCTGCTTTTCTTGGTAAACAGATCTATAAGGAGTCACTTCCCATGTTGTTACTTGTAGATCACAGGCCAATCACCTCTTAATCCTTTTTTTCAGAATATTACATGCACTGATCTTCCCGTTGTCGTTGCTATAAAAATGCTTTCTGGATATATGTAATTAAGTTCTTCCCTGAGATGTTACCACTTTTTTTTTTTTTTTTTTTTTTTTTTTTTTCAGTGTAGACATCAGAATGGGACCCGGGATTTTTTTCTAATGTATGTAGAGGTGATATTTTCTATCTACTTCCTCTCAATACTCTGTAGCTTATACTTCAAGAATTACACCTTCTTTCCTAATTAAAAAAATATACTGACACATAATTTCCCATAGGTTATCTATTAGTAAAACTAAGTTCTCAGTATTGTTGTCATATTCCCCTGTCAACAGTTTATATTCTTAGATGCGGAGTTTGATTTACTTCTGTTGATTAATATTTTATTCAATGGAGATCACCTTACTGAGCTATCCAGAGCACTCTGCAAAAATGGTCTGTCATCATAATTATTTATCTGTCTAGAAAGTTTATTCCATTGACAAACTGTGTCACTGGCTACTTTGATTTTCTCCCATAGACTTGCTAGAAAGTTTAAGCTGCTATGAAGCAAAACTCAGATCTCTGTGGCAAGATTGTACTTTAGCTATGATGATGTATTGGGAAATTGCTTTCATTTAACTAGTCTTCATCCAATTTTAATGATCTACTTTGAAAAGTAGTAATTTTTTTTTTAATTACTGTGACACTAAAAATTAAGTAAAATATCTTGCCAACATCTATTATATTTACTGAGCTTTTTTTTTTTTTTTGTCATCCAAATTTTTTTATTTCAAATTTGTTTGGTAGTGTTAAATAAAAGTTACATAAACCCTGTTTGATTTCTAGTTATTTCAACATCCTTTTATTTTTTTATGAATGCCTTCCATATTGGACAAACAATGAGACATACTAGAGCTTTACATACAATATCTTTTAATGCTTATGCATCAGATTGCTATAATCTGGAAGAACGACTGATTTTGACTGTAAGAGAAATAAAGTGAATATTCACTATGAAGAGCAAGAAAACCATCAATAGCTTCACTATATTTAGGAAATAAACGACAGTTTCAGACAATGAATACATTAGGAAAAAATGTGCTTTTTGACTAAAATTTGGAAAGAGGAAAGACAAATGCTTTTCCAGATGTGGTTTTCACAGCATTAGGCATATATGTGATTGGCTAATTTGCTACAAGCATTGGGCATTTTCACAAAAATCTATTACTTCAACTTATTTCCAGCTGAAAAGTATGAGAGTCACATTATCACTAAGACCAGTTTTCCCATATGCATGTATAACATCAATGCCAGTGTAAGCAAAAACTGAGCCATTCGTTCTGCATGATTTATTTTACCATTTTTTTCCTTTTTCTTCGTAAAAATTGGCTAAATACAAAAGTCTATGGCCAAATTTAATCACTGACTGTATTAGTAGCTCTGATGATTTGGTCGGAGACTTGTAACTGCCTGCACTTTCAAAAGGTAATGAATTCCATAAATTGTCAATGTTGCAGTGTTTGTGCAGATTCGCATTCTGGAGAAAATGACGTCTCCGTTGTTATGATAGCACCAGTTTTCTTCAAGTTAATAATAAAGAAATTACTTCACCTTAAGTGATAGAGGACTTAGGGTTTTTTTGGTTTGGTTTGGTTTAGTTTTTTTTTTTTCCTCTTCTAAATTTATATTTATGACCAGTAGCTGTATTCAACGGTGAAGAAATCCTGTAGCTTGCTAAAGGCTAAAACTACAAAATATCACTTGAGATTTTGCCCCCAATTCTTTTAGAAAACAATGTTCCTTGAGAAAAACTTAGACCATTTTTTCCTTCAGCTTTGTAGTGACTCTTGTTTATTTTCACATAAAATAAAAAATTAAATTAATTTTTTTGCTTATGAAATGCATAGTATGAAAGTCACACAATTTTCCAATATAAAATTTAGCTTAAGAATTTTTTTTTTCCTTTAATATTGTGTTGTTTCAAACAAAGTCTTTCTCCTGGAGTTTTGTTAAAATATTAATTAAAAATATTCAGAACATACACACCATTAAAGTCTGTTTTAAACAGGTTCAAATACAGAATGCAGAATTAAAAAAAAATACTTTTACTGTTACTTCAAATACTAAAAATAATCCCACTTCCAGGGCTGTCCATAATGTTTAGAGCTTTCAATTTAAAAGCTATCCTACTTTTGGCATTCACCCTTACTTAATTATTTCTTACTTGGGGAGAATGATTTTTTCTTCGGCTGAGGCAGCAGCTGCATTGTATTGATACAATCCAAAAAGGGCAAAAAATGTATTTGTTATTCTTTCTTGGAAGATGACTCGAGGAGACTCTATACAGAAAATGTCTTGTAAAGTAACAACATGGTCTCTTTGAGGCAAATTGATCTGCTACTGTGTTTACTAAGTTCCTTTCACATACCAAGCTTTTGATTTCCTTCATTATACAGTTATTAGTGTTCCATTAATTATTTTTATTAAAAACAAAACAAAATAAAACCAAACAAAAAAGATCCCAAAGGCATGGCATTTCACATTTTCCAGTTTTTCCAGAACAGTAGGTTTGTTTGTTTTCAAGAAAGGTGTCGTATTATGACTTAGAGGTCATTGATTTTATGCTTAAGTATGAATGTTTGACTAACAATAATACCAATGAGATCAGGTAATTGATTGTTTTTTAAATTACTTTGTATTTGACTTCCCTCCCCCCATATTTCTTTGTCACACGTTAGCTGTCTGCCTAGCTCACAAGAGCTTTATTGCCCTTGAGCCATGTCAAAGTTCATCAAGTCTGAAGTCCTGTTTCCTGTGGTGACAAAAACCGGCTGTGATTGGAGAGAGGTACAAAGCTCTGTAGGAGATCCTACCCACCATAACAATCTCCACTCAGTTTCCTGGGCCACACAGAATTAAGCTTTGTATTTTCCTTCACATAAAGTAGTTTAACAGTAAGTAGTCATGAAATCTCTGTAAATATGATTTTGGATCCCAGCCTCACTTGCCTTGTTGTCTTCTTCAGAAAAGGCCAGGTTCTGGATCCCTGTACTTCCAGACACTCCACTAAAAGCTAATGGAAACAGAAATTTTAGCTTCCTAGCACTGCCTGATTTCCTAAACTACAACTTTAAATTCTTGGTATTCCAGCCAATTCACTGACTCTTTTCCAAACTCTCAGATTTCTTCAAGGGAAAAAATGTTCTGTTTGTTTTATATCTTTGGCTATTTATAATAACTTCAGCCATCTTAATTTATAATAGCCTGCAGTAATTTATGCTGCTGCCAATCATGTTCACTAGAAATACATTTCGCTAAAGTAACCTTATATGACTTACTGTTAAAACATGTCAGTTTGCTTTTTGTCTTCCAGTTATCTTTTTTTTTTTTTTTTTTTTGTCACAAGTATGTAGGTCTTTCTGTGATTTTTTGTTAGATTTATTTTCTGCATTCAAGGAATTTTTTGTTTAACATTTTATTTTACTCTATTTTTTTAGTTGTTCTACAATAACTCCCCAGGTATAATAGTTACTTGCATTACACTTTTCTTGAAGAATGGTTCGCGTCATTTCTGAAGTAGATTACACTACCTCACACAGTCTTAAAAAAAAAGTGTACACACAAGGAGCAATGAATGACTAATTAGTGTTTCATAAATTTATTCCTTTTTTTATTTCCTATGTTAACTCACACTGCAACAACAATGGTCTACTTCCTGCATTTCCAATCTGCACTGTCTGGAAATTCAGAGGCAAATGGAAACAGATGAGCTAAATTGTGGCACTGTACAAGCACAAAGACTGGTAGAGTGTGAGCAAAATAAAATGCTTATAAAAGAGGAAAATATTTTCATTATTTCATTATCATATTTGAAAACACTGTGTGCAGTCTGAACAGCAATTTTTCATGCAGTATTTGAATCCCTTATCCCACTTGTTTCTTCCTTTGAGCATTTTGTCTTAGTTCTGAATATACCACATTTTCCTTCCTTGCATGTGTAGTTTCTCAGACTATAACTGTTTTGAAGTTGACAGGTGTAATCAGATGATTGGGTTCTCCCTCCTTTCTCCTTCTTCCTTTCCCAGTCTTCCCAAGAATGGCATTTTAGGATTAGAAAAGGCTCTTTTCTTTCCTTTCCTATCTTCTCAGCAATAAACACAGTTCCTTAATTATTTTAAAAGAAGCAGGAGCTCCTGCAGTGTTTAAGCAGAATGTTCTGCAAATGCACCTCTCTGTATACGCTTTTGCATTTCTTCATGTACGCAGTAAAACCATTTCCTTGGATTTTTGACAACTTCCATTATGGACTTCTTCCTTTATGATGGATGCATAGCTTAACAACTTCTGCATATACGATACGCCTGAGCAGCTGAACCTTTATTATGTTTGAATTAATGAAAGGCTTCATATATACTTTGGATCTTCATCACAGTACTAGATTGCATCTAATCTAGTTCTGCTTAGTAAAAATAATATTTAGCAAGATCACCTAGAGCCAGATTCCACCATGCTATTCACATTAATTAATTCCATACTCTGTCAGTGGTGCCCAGGTTATTGCCAACTCAACATAAGAGTGACATATGGTTCTATATAAAACAGGTATATCTTCTATTTTGAAACATTAATTACAAAGTAGTTGGATGTTCTTAATCAATGGCCCTTAGACACACACAGAAATGCACACATCTTGCTCAAGAAGCTCCAACAAAGAAAGACGTATGTATAGATATTACCATTGTGGTGGACCTGACCATTTATGATCTGAGAGCTTTGACTCTGCTCTTCCTCCCACACTCCACTCAACTGTACAAAAACTGTAACACAAGAAACCAGGTGCTGCTCCCTTCATCCTCTGTCCAAAATCTTACTGCAGTCTTCCACCAATTTCTTTATTTAATGCCTCCAGAAAGAGCAGAAATATCTTTGTAGTCACTCACAGAGCCAGTGTATGATGCAAAGTCCATTCTTGGCATAAACACACAATAGGATTTGAAGTAAATAATATGCAAGATCTTTTTTTTTTTTGGTAAAGATTAATGTTTTTTTCTTCTTCATTAATCTAAAATTAATTATATCACTTGTTCTCTAATAGGAGGAGTTGGTTACTTCTGACAGCTTAGCTAAATACTTGATGCTTATAGCCACAGCTTTGTTGGGCAGCCACGTCAACTACAAATGCTTTGAGTCTTCAGCCTTAAATATTTTATGGCATATCATCATAAATCTCCAACAACTGTAGTAGCAACATTGCACACTGTCTGTGCAGTAGCTGGAAAGGTATATGCACTGCAGTCCGATTGCACACACAACTTTTATAAGAATTAGTTGCAAACAGTGCCTGTATTCTTGAATAAAAAATAAAAGACAAGTAAAAAAACTTAGATAAAGACACAAATGTATTGTAGCTCAGCATAGGTACCCACCATTCCTTTGGGTGTGGGATGGAAAAGAACACAAGCATGGAAATGGAGAAGGGGGTGAGACTGGGAACAAGCAGAGTGAAGAAAAGAGGGAAAGAGATTTTTCTTCTTCCTTCTAACACCACAGCAGAATATTTATTTCAAAGTAACTATTTGGCACCATTATGAATAATATCTGTGGTTAAAATAGAGTAGGGCTCTGTTTAGAGACGGTCTCTTCCTGGAGGAAACCAAAATGTAGCTGAGCAAGACATGCAAGTAAGAACCTGGGGATGGCTGTTCCTTGGCAGATGTATCCAGTGCCAGTTGCTAAGAACTACCTTCCCTCCTCAGTATTACAGAGTAGTCACTTTGAATGTGACAATATTAAGCTTGTTGCAGACACCTAGTAAAGTGTTTGGAGAAGAGTTCATCCTATTGGCAACTAAATGTTGCCTTCCTGAAAATGAAAAAGAATATATTTTCTCAGATAAACTTGCAGATAAAATAAAAACCTCGTTTTTTGCACTGGATTAGTTAGTTAAATATATTCTGTGCTTTACATAAGTACAAAGCTGTGGTAAAAATAAATATTTTTAAAGAAATTTGTAATCCTGAGAATAGGGGGAACAACAGTGCCCACAATATAGACTTAGAACTGATACTGAAATCTTTAAAAAGCCTTTTTTTCTCCTTTTATTTTTTTTTTTTTTTCAAGGGACTTTTAAAGTTGCATTGACAATAACTGTTAATTCTTTTCCTAGACGCCAAAAGCTTTTTGTTCCAGCAAGGAAGAGAAATAAAGAATTGTCCTGACTATTCTTGAAGTTGATCATGTCTGGTTTGCTCAAGCGTTGGAAGGACCAGAAAATGGGACAGGCAGTGTGATGGGTGATGTACAACTAGGTCCAAGGTACAAGCAAAGAAGGAGAACACTAATTTTGCTTTCTAATATTGAAATCAACTTTATCCTGATAGTTTGCAGTCCAAAGTAAATACTCACATCAAACTACAATTTAGGGTCTATAATTAACATGACAATATATGTTTCTGAAAACTAAATCCTTATGGATAATGATGGACCATTTCTGTTCATTTTTTCTCTTTTAAACAGCCTGCCAGAAAGTTATGAGATGACGTAGAATTTCAAATAAATGAAGCAAAGTCCTAGGAAATGCATATGCCAATCACTCTTGGCTTGACAGGCCTAATTAGTGATAAATAATAATATTATTTTATTTATACTCATATTTTCAATAGAATCAATACACCTTGGAAACTGGTCTAACTTCTGTCACTGCACAGCTTCACCTGGGAAATGGGAATGCAGTGTTTTCTTATTTTACCTTGTAATCACAGCAGCTGGTATCTGAGGAGCTATTAATTTAATGGAATATTTTTACTTCAGCAGAACCCTTTCATTGTCCTCACTGAACATTTTTGATTTTCTGGTTGACAGGATTACACAAAAGTGCTTATGCATTTGAATGAAGAATACTTGCTTTTAGTACAGAATAGCAGAGAAGAGCATGATAAGGCATAAAGAAAGGTTGAGGAGCTCTTATTGGAACAGAAATAGAAAAATGCACTGCATCTGCAATCGATCCTGTAGTGGAATGACCTGCCAGGAAAAGTTCCTCCAGCAGAGAGGTTGTGGTCAGTCAAAGATGCAATCAGATGTTCTCCTTCGATGGATAACACTGTATATAATGGAAGTCTCAGTGTTCTGAAACATTGCATCTCTTTCCAAATGTCTCAGGAGCATTTACAATGGCCAACATGGGGAACTGGGCAATAGTGCAGAGTTCTGTGAAATCTAAAGTGAGAAGATGGGAAACTTGTAAGTTGGTTCAGAACTGCCTTTAACAGTGTCGGCTCATTTTTGCCAATTAGAATGCTAGAACAGGATTGCTCTTTTTAACTGTTTCTGGAGAAGGATTCAATATCTTTACATATGTTTACGAAGGTGTTTATATCTACCTTTTTTTCCACCTGTGACCTGAGCTGACCTGATCCATGTTAGCATAGCATCAAGTTCAAGCTACTATACTTGTCAGCACAGGTTAAGTGCACAGAAATATATCATTCTGTTCCAGTTCCTGATCCAGAGGGAGCTCCTACAGGAAGACACTTGTCTGCACTCTTCTACAGAGACGTTTGCTAACTAATCTAGGTTTAGGTCACAGGGAAGACAAAGGGGAGAAAGAGCAATCTCATGGCTCAGCAGGCAGATGAAAATCTTAGCATTTGCCATCACATCTGAATTTGTTAACAAGTCATTTGTGAAGCTTTGAGGAGAGGGTCCTCTCTGTTGGTTTCCCGATCAGATGATTTCTTATAAACTTAATATTCCCCCCGTGTTTTTTATGCCCCTGAGTGTGAAACACTGATTATTTTGCAAGATATGGGACAAGTATGTCTAATGGAGGTAAAATCTTACTGTTGCCACTGGTTGCATAATCCTTCAGTGAAAATTTTTGAAAGATCTTTATTTTCCCGTTTTATGACTGATAGTTCACAGAAGAAGGCCTTTTCTATATTCTCCTGCATTTAACAAACAACTTCCAGCCACAGCAAGAAAATTAAGAAGTTCAAATTACAGCCAAAATTCTCACTTTTGCCTTAACCTCCCAGCCTTCACTGTTGAATCTATTTTCAATCTATATATGAAAATAATGAACGTAGTATCATGTATGTTAGTTGTTTTTCTGTTAAAAATAATTTGAGTAGCATTATACTCTGTCATAAAGAGGAATCACAAGAGGAACCACCATAAAGAGGAACAACAAGACCTGCCTCTCTGGATCTTGAAGTGTCTGAGCAAGTAGCAACTACTATCTCTCTAGTATTGGGTGGGATGGAGTGTAAAAGGAACAGAAAATGTTGACATGGTCTTTTTCATTATACTTCCCACCCTCTCCTAATAAATTGTGATTCTGGTGTTCTTGTTTACTTTCTTAGGCTGGCAACACAGACTTTTTACAAAGAAGGAGTAAAATTGGTGATTTTCTTTCTAAGATTCATTCATTCTCTATTATAGCTAGACTTTTTCTGGTGCAATACCTGACATAAAGCTGTAGTTTAGTTTGATATACCATTGTCTGTTCCTAAGTTTTGTCAATATTTTTAATTTTATTCCTGAGTTTGCTTCTACTATGTGTCTTACTTGACATGCCTCCTGTGCATAAACTAACAAACGATTCAGGAGACTCTGCAGGGATTCACAAGAGAAAATATCAGATAGAATCTCCTAGGGAATATTGCCAAAGTCAAAAGAAGAGTCACAGCAATGAAGTAATTAATTCATTCTCTTGACATGCATGTGTAATTAAAGAGAAATGGATAAAAGCATCATCTAGGAATGTAGAATTGTCTGATTTTGCTTTTTTTTCCACATTTGACAACTACATATAATGCATTCTTGTGCAATTCAGTGCATGCTTCTATAATTAATTGAATCTGTGGGGCTTTTTTTAGAAAAAGCAAATTCTGAAGAGAAGACACAGTCACAAAGGAAAAAAGTTGCTCCGTATTCATCTTCTAAACATAAAGAAAGCCACATCCTCCTAAGTCTTACATGCATCTGCAGTCTGATGACATGCATCTTATAAATGGTGCAACTCATGTGGAAGGTGTTGCTAAAGGCATTGATATCTCTTAAAGTTATAAAGCCTTTTAGAACTTGTTTTTTTCCTGATAATACAATCACTAAAACACTCCACTCTATTTTCATAGGTTCAGTGATTAAGCAGTTTTGATCCAGAAAACTTTAGCAGTGCTGTTTCACAGGAGACAGTGTGTAAATCTTCTGACATGAAATTTTAAAATGAAGTTTTTTGTGAACTATGGTATTCCAGACCACTGGTCTAAGTTTACCCCAGAAAACCTTCAATACAGTGTGAATTCATAATTTGTATATCCACAGTCTTACAAGATCCAAAGTAACTCAAGAGTCAAACCTGTATGGGCCTGGAGTAATGATTAAAAACTAATAAAGTAAATCTGGCAAATACTTTCACATTTTGAGGTACCAACATTGTAAAAAATCAACAGCCTATTGTAATAACAGATTTTTACATTAATTTGAGATTTCTCTTGGTGAATGTTTGTCTGTATACAGCAACAGTAATATTAAACCAAGAATGTAAATAAAGAGATGAGAGAAGAAATAGATAAAATGTTATTTTCACTAATACTGATTTTTTTTTCTTGACATCAGATTTGGTTGTTATTTTGGGCTTCATGTCCTGCAGTTAGAGATGATAACTAGACAATGCTTTTAGTTTTTCTGCTGAAAAATTGCAAATATGATTTTTCTCCCTAAATATTTCCTCCTTTCCACTAGCTCTTGACTCTCCTACACTACTGGTAGACATAACTGAATTGAAAGAAACATATGAAGATATTACCTAGCATAGTTAAAGTTATGATAACTTACTACAAGACAATTTTTTAATACAGGAGTAAATCCACGTGAATAGGAGAAATTATTTTTCTGTGGCATTAGCTTATTGGGTTAACTGCTTAAATATTTAGAGCTTTTCTTGAGAAAGTATTTTTCTTTTCATACCTATCACATTGCATGTGTGAAAACATAGTCTACATCTATAAAGACTGGGAATTTATTACAAATAAATGAATAAATAAAAATAAAAAAAATCCTTAGCCCTTTGATATTCAAAATGGTTTTATTTTTGTCTTCCATGAACTGAGGCATGTGAGAATTCAAGCAGAAGCAGCTGTATGGCCACCCTCACATGCTTTTTCAGCAGTAAGCATTTGGAAACTTGAAAACCTGTTCAGTTACTCAATTACTTTCTTTGTTCATTTGTGCCTTCTTTCTGGCAATTATTATCTCACTTAGAAACTGCTGCCTCTGCCATTTTCTTCATGCGTTTTTGGTAAAAGAAGTTTTCATTTTGATAACAAATTATTTTCCAGTTCATAATGGCTATATTAAACCTACACTTTAAAGTACAATTTGCTGAGTTATGGTCCTTACATTAAAAAGGCTTTATATTAAGCCACTTAACATATTAGCAAAAAAAAAAAAAAAAATCCCACCTTGGTAGATTCTTACATTGATTTTAATAGCAAGACCTCAATCTTTCTCACAAAGAATAAAATATTGATGGTATTCTATGGTATAGTAGGTACACAGTTTTTTTATTTTTAACTTTTGGGAATCTTAGTTACAACCATGTGCCTGAGGTCAGTGAGATGTGGTACAAAAAACTATCAACTGCAGGTGTGGAAGGGTGACGGCTTGTTAAATTATACAAGTTCTTTCAAAAAGATGGACCCCATTTGAAATCACTTTGTGTCTGAAATTGGGTTCACTTTTTTGAAACACCCTGTATTTAGTGGAGGAAGTAAGGCAAACAAAACAATTTTTATTTTCCAGAACAATTAAGATAAGGATCCTTTCTACTTCACTAAGTTTCTTGCAGTATGTAGTTGCTTATGAATGCCTTATAGTTCCTTCACAACTGAAATGATAAGAAAGCTCTTCAGAGCACTGTGAAAGCTGATATGAGCAGGAACTATTAATGGGCCTGACCTCTGGGAAAAGTCTGTCTTATCAATCTGCAAAGTTTGAGTTTTTTCTGACTGCTCTGTGCCCACAGACTGGTGAAGGGCTGCTGACCTCCTGTCAGGTTTTCATCTGAACTGTCATCCTCCAAAAAGCTGTACTTAGGTCCCAATGAAAGCAGTTTATTAGGTTTTCTTTGCTTTCCCTTTGTAATAGAAATAACGGCTAAATCCAACTTGTTAGTGTTCAGGACCTTTTAGGAAGTAAACTTACCGAGGGAATTTATTTCAGCTGCTTAGGTGCTAAACAGTCACGTGGAAAGCATTAGTACATTGTCTATAATGATTAAAGTACTTTGCAAATGAAGTCTTGCCTGTTTATGATGAACACTACACATCTTGATAAAAATATGGGGTTGTTAGTTTTACAGTATTCTCTAATGTAACTGAGTTGGATGATGAACTCCTCCTTCACAAAACAACAGATTGTTTTGGCCAGAGGTGCATACAGCAATGAAACCATATCCATTAGTCAGACAGCTGAACATTAGTGTGTAATGGACAACCTTCACATCCCGAGCACCAGAACAGCCCTGCAGTGCTCACACCACCCCTACTGTGTGTGCACAGCCTCACTGTGATGCCGGCAACAGTCAAAACCCATTCTTGTAGCTCAGTAGGAAAACATTGTTACCCATGTCTTCTGCTCTAGCATACAACCACAGTCACACACCTCAGCAAACAAGGGTAAACCGTTAGAGTTGCAACAACGCATTGGACTAGGGAAATGGAAGGTATTATCTAAAACAGCATCATGAAAAGCAACATATAAATGCAAGCTTTTGAATCAAAATATTTGGCTACGGTTCTGTCATAGTGAGCAATATTTTTTGTGCCGTTTTTAGCTCAGGACATGGCTAAGAAGACAACAGCAGTGAGAGTACATACATTCAATTAATGGGAAAGCAATTTGTAAGTGGAAAGAATGACAGATTTCTGGCCATTGAACAGAACAAATAATAATAAAAATCTCTGTTGTATTTGGCAACTGATTTTTGCATCTGAGCCAGGAAGAGTACAATCAAATTTTATCATGTACCACCACAAACACTTCAGCATGTGGAGTCTTGACTGCTGGTGTTATTACTAGCCTGTGACTCCTCCTCATCACCATGTCACTTTCTAGCTTATAGAAACAAAACTCTATCTGTGACAATATATCAGTCCAGGTTTGGAGAATGACTAAGTGTTTTGGAGCAAGTGAGCAGTGAAGATTGCTGTAGATAAATTAAAGTTCAGTTAAGGATCAGTTAAGAAGTTTCTGCATATTTTTCCAGGGATGATTGAAAGCTTCATACTTAGAGAGACTATTTCCATACATCCTATGGAAATTACCAAGACAAAGATGATTCCAAAAGTCAGGTGTGGTGGGTTAACCTTGTCTGGTTGCCACCCAGCCTCTCTCTTACTTCTCCACAGGACATGGGGACAAAATGACATGAAAAGGCCACGAATTGAGATAAGGAGAAGGAGATCACTCCCCAGTTAACATCATGGGCATGAACAGTTGACTTGGGGAAGATTAATATAATTTATTGCCAATTAATGACAGAGTAGGCACAGTGGGTTGTGGAATGGGTTTTATGGTCAGTCCATAATGCTTGTCTCTACTGTTCCTTCCTCCTCATGTTCTTTCCTGGCTCCAGCATGGGTTCTTTCCATGGGGTACAGTGTTTCAGGAATGCTCTGCTCCAGCATGGCTCCCCCATGGTCCTGCCAGAAAAATTACTCCTTCATGGGCTTTGGTCTGCAGCCTGGAGCTCTTGCCAGAAGCCTGTTCATGCTCTAGCACGAGCTGTCCACGGGCTGCAGTTTCCTTTAGGACATATCCACTTGCTGCAATGTGGGACCGTCCCCAGGCTGCAGGTCGATGTCTCTTCTTCCGTGGTCACCCATGGGCTGCAGTGGGGCAACTTGCATCACCATAGTCTTCACCACAGGTTGCAGGGGAATCTCTGCTCTGATGCCTGGAGCACCTCCTGCCCTCCTTCTTCACTGATCTTGGTGTCTGCAGCACTGTTTCTCTCACATATTCTCATTCATTTCTCACAGCCTCTGTGTAGCATTTTTTTACCCTTTCTTAAATTATCACAGAGATGCCACCAGCATCACTGATGGGTTCAGCTTTGGCTACTGGTGGGTCCATTTTAGAGTCCAATGGAACTGTCTCTGTCCAACATGGTGGTAGCTCCTGGTGTTTTCTCACAGAGGCAACCCCTGCAGCCCCACCCCACCCCTACCAAAACCTTGTCACATGAACCAAATACAACAGGAAATTTGTGAGTTCAGAGTCTAATGCAAAGGAAGATTTTTACCTTATGCCAATCCAACTGCAATGATCAGGAGTGTTCAACAATTTGGTTTTGTTTTAAATATCTTCCAGACTGCACACAGACATAGTTGTAACTTGTAAAAGCAGAATTTCAACAAATAACGCATTGTACAATAACCTGAACTGTCTTGCCAGGTAGCTTGGACATGTAAAGAGAAACACATAACAATGATACTATATGAAGAGAACTTAAGAAACTGCTCAGAGAATTTGCTGCGGTCTCCCCAAAACAATGATTTGGGCCTCCAGATTTGCTTCAGGCAAGGATGTGGGCAAGGCACATGCTAAAAATTCTCTGCAGAGTATGATGGATTTTCACTTGGCCAGGAGAGGCTGAATTCCCTAATAGATCTCATCTTACAGGCATGGGAATTACTGTGTGAAACTAGTAGTTTTAAATTATGTTTTAGAACATTTTATTAGGTTTTGTCTGTGACATTAATCTTTTTATTGATATTGAAGATAGGTTTTAGTCAGCTCTAGGCTACATGTCCAAAAATATTTGATAAGTTCTGGGCAATGATCTCAACTAAATATCATTGTAATTAAAAACAAGAAACAGCCTGACAGAACAGAAAGTCTTTTAGTACTGTCGTTAGTTAGCTCTACCCAATTCATCATCCCCATGATGATCAATGCAACCAGGGGAGGAAAAAAAAAGGCAGCTTGTACTCGACACCTGACTGAAAGAACCAAGAATTTGGGAAGAATGTTTATGACTTGTTCTAGCTCCACATTTGGTGCCTCCCAAGTGATGTGTTTCCAAACACGAATCGTGGAATGTTTATACTGCAAACAATAATCTCAATTTCTGTTTTTTCTTATAAATAGTATATGCCCTTTAATGGTCTGATGGTCTTCTCTAAGAAGTTAATTGAACACAACATTGTATTAGCCCATGTATAAAGACTGATGGAATTAAAATAATGTAAATATGTAAATAATTTACATTTTATTCAGTGTCCTGTAGTATTTTGCTGGACGAAATGAGGCAATTTATAACTGGCAGGACTTTCAATCTATGAGCCAGGATCTCTTAGAAAGATGGACAGAATAAACAAATATTTGTTTCTCTATGAGAAACTCATGGGAAACATAAATAGAGTACAGAGCCAGGTAATAAATTATCCATTTAGAAAATATACCAGCTGTCAATCCAAAAAAACTCTTTAAAATGTGCTAAGTGAATTCAGTGTACTGCTGAATTCAGCATACTGCTGCTTGAAACAGACTGCTCACCAAGGTGGCTAGAACTGAGAAAAACATAAGCTTTGTCATAATTATACCTTTATCAGTTGTACCTGGAACAAAAGGCAGCAAGTCTACAAAGCACAGCAGTAACTAACCTTTGACTGCAGAACATGAAGGTGACTGGTCCTTCCCTGTCAACCACGTATGATCTGACCTCAATTGAGGCTTTAACAGACAACAGATAACATAATTTTCTTAGCCATTTTATCATTTTCATTGATAAATAGTAACAGTGCCGTTTATATGTTTTCCTTCAAGATTACTTCAGGGTGTAACTCTTGCATTTTGAAAGCAGGAAATAATGGGCATAACAATCACACATGCTGACTTATTTAAAAGGTAAGCCTTTCAGCTGCTTCCAAAAATAAGTTTCAAGTGTCCAGACCAAACATGCAGTTGGTATGCTAAGGCTGAGGACAACACAACACTTTCCTGCACACATTTGATGTGCATATATGCTTTAAGCTGCCATGCTAGTGCTTTGCATTACTATTCATGTTAGGTGTTACCTCCAGTGAAGGAACACAATTGCCTGCATATCCTTTTACATCCCAGGAACACTGAAAGAAATGAAATTAGAAATATTTATTGATATTCCTGTTATTAAACACAGTGAAAAGAAATCATGCAGCTTTAATTCAGATATTTTTCCTGTTTAGCGTACTTGATTGTGGAAGCCTAATGGTTCTTTTTTCCCCCTTTGTTTCCAGTTGTGGCTTTTGTTTGTGTTTGTTTGTTTGTTTGTTTGTTTTTGTGTTTGCTTTTAATGCGGCAATGTGGTATTCTTTCCTAAATCTCCACATAATTTAGCTGAAAATAAAGAGATCTATTTATATGGAATCTTATTAGCCTCTATCTGGTTTGATTTTCAGTGGGACTGGCATTTAGAATCACAGAATCATTTAGGTTGGAAAAGCATTTTAAGATCATTTATTCCAACTATTAACCTAATACTGTCAAATCCACCATGAAACCATGTCCTTAAACACCACATCCACATGGCTTTTAAGTACCTCCAGGGATGGCCACTCAAGCAGTTCCCTGGGCAGCCTATTCCAATGCTTGGCAACCTTTCAGTGAAGAAATTTTTCCTAAGACCCAAAGCAAACCTCCCCTGGTCCAGTTTGAGGCCATTTCCTCTTGTCCTGCCACTTGTTACTTGAGAGAAGAGACCAACACCCTCCATGCTACAATCTCCTTTCAGGTAGTTGTAGGCAGTGATAATGTCTCCCCTCAGCCTCCTTTTCTCCAGGCTAAACAGCCCCAGTTCCTTCAGCCGTTTCTCATCACACTTGTGCTCCAGGCCCCTCAGCAGCTTTGTTGCCCTTCTCTGAATTCTCTCCAGCACCCCAATGTCTTTCCTATATAACAAGAGGCCCAAAACTGAACACAGGATTCGAGGTGGGGCCTCATCAGTGCTGAGTACAGAGGGACAATGACTTCCCTGGTCTTGCTGGCCACACTGTTTCTGATACCAGTAGCTACAGTGGTTTGTCTTGCTTGACTTATCTGTGAAGCAGCAACAGGCAGCCATTGTCTGCATGCTCAGCAGTTAAAGGGAAATAGGAAGACGTGAGGATCTGAGGTTTGATTGCAAATGAGGGAGAGGAGCACTCTATAATAAAGCAGGAACTTTCGACACCACCCATCCTACCTGCCTCCAGAACTAGTCCTGGCACTGGCTCTCAGCTTCAGTTACTTTGTGAGATGCTTCTCAATACTTACTTTTATGTTAGTAAATTAAATAGGGCCAGGACTCAGGTCTAAATACTGCCCTGGGACTATCTGTGCTGATTAATTCCTAGCATTCTTTCTGGCATAGTTTTGACCAGACATCAGATCATCATTGTCACTTGGAGTTCAGGGAGCAGTACATGGACCAAAGACTCTTCTGCAGGTACTCTGGATGAAGTCACTCTATTTTGAATGAGTAGGTATCTAGTCATATCATGTCGTGCCCTGCTGCTTTTCTCTTGCACCAGAGAATTAACTCTGTGCATCTTTACAACATACAAAAGGCTGGCCTTAAAACTACTAAATTTGGTCTGGTTTATTTTAGTCGAAGTGGTTTAGGGAGTACTCACAAAATCAACCATCTATGGATCAGATGGGGTGGTGGTGCCTGCAGTGGGAGCTGTAGGAAACAGTTAGCAACAACCCAGTTGCCCAGTTGATAGCACTCGTTCCAGCAGAAGACTGCCATGGTCTCCCCAAAAATAACATCCATATGTAGTCTAAATTCCAAGGTGAACCATATATACTTGATATTTTTTGAGTTCCTGAAAAAGAATTCGTAACTGGAAGATTCAAAGGGAAATTAAGTGGTGTTTTCTTATCACATAAATGTCTAAGTTTGATCCTGTGGTCACTCTAACATTTATATTAAAGAAAGAATTGGACGGTTTGTGTTGTCTATTATTCAGAGATTGTCCTTAATGGAGATTTTCCTTATTATTATCCTATTAGGCAGGCCATCTACTTGGGATTCTTATGAAATATTTATTTGTTAGTAGTTCATAAAAGGTGTCACTTGCTACAGTTATTTATGGATATTGAAAGGTAGGTCTAATGATGTAAATCTACAATGCCTCCACTAGCCTAGATGGAACCAAACATCTGTATGCACTGAAGAAGCTTTATTTTTGCCCTTCGTTTTTGCAGTTTTTCTTATCCATGAGGGGCTTTCTTTCTGGTAACATCTGAGGAGGAAAATGAAGGGTTTTCCTCATATAATTTGCTTTATCTGTGTATTTTACCTTGTGACTGCAAAGAGGAAGATAGTTAAAGGGCCCAAATTTTGTGTGTGCGTGCTGGTAGTAGGCATGGGGAAACAGCAAGCATAAGACAGGGAACCTTTGTGAATTCCAGAAAAATGAATGATGAGTCCAAAAGTCACACTAACAATGTCAGGCAAAGTTAGATCTGTAAAAAAATCCCATAAAATTTATTTCCATTAAAACTTATCATAAGAATAATCAAAGACATTTAACAATCTAATATAGCAAACACCTAGTCTCCTAAAAATAATTTGTTCTACAGATAATTACCACTTGGCTGAACCATTGTTTATGGCTATTAAATAATTATTCAAGTGTACAGCTTTGAATAAGTAAATGTTCTGTGCCGCCTGATAAAGAAGATCAGGTTAAATGCTAAATATGCACAATATAGTATTCAATTCACTTACCATATACTGAAACTGTAATAAATATCAAGAGAAATGGTTAGACTTCTGCTTTTATTACCATCTTTTTCATGCAAAGGAAAAACGCTACATTAGTAGGTTTCACGTCGTAACTTTATGACTGACACTTAACTTTTTCCCATGGATAACAGGTGACACAAAAAATAATTAAAGGTGTGTCTGAGCTAATCAAAATAACTGAAAGAAGAGCTATAACTTAAATAAAGCACTGATTGTTTCTTTGATTGTCATGTTTGTCCCTCAGTTCTCCTTGATTGTTACTTTTGGGCTTATTATTTTTTCTAAAATGCTTTACCTCCAGTTATCAAACAAGTGGCATCCCTCAAAGATTAAAATACTATTTCTTGTTTAAATCATAGAATCTTAGAATGTCCTGAGTTGAAAGGGACCCACAAGAATCATCAAGTCCAACTCTTGTCCCTGCACATGACAACTCCACAGTTCACACCATGTGTCTGAGGGTGTTGTCCAGTCTTTTCTTGAACGCTATCAGGCTTGGGGCTGTGACACCTCCCTGGGGAGCCTGTTTCAGTGCTCCAGCACCCTCTGGCTGAAGAACCTTTTCCTAATGTCCAAAATTACCTCCCCTGGCACAACTTCCTGCCATTCCCCCGAGTTCTGTCATTGATCACTGAAGAGAAGAGTTCGGTGCCTGCCCCTCCTCCTCCCATTGTGAGGAACCTGTAGACTGTGATGAGGTCTCCCCTCAGTCTCCTTTTCTCCAGGCTAAACAAACCCATTTACTTTAGCTGCTCCTGATATGTCTTCCTCTCCAAACCCTTCATCAACTTTGTAACCCTCCTCTAGACACTCTCCAGTAGGTTTATATCCTTTTAATACTGTGGCAGTCAGACCTGTACACAGTGCTCCAGGTGAGGCTGCACCAGTGCAGAGCAGAGCGGGACAATCACCTCCCTGCCCAGCTGGCAATGCTGTGCTGGATGCACCCAGGACACGGTTGTCATTTGGCTGTCAGGACACACTGTTGGCTCATGTTCAATTTGCCGCCAACCAGAACCCCCAGATTCCTCTCCTCAGAGCTGCTTTCCAGCATCTCATCCCCCAGTCTGTATGTACAACCAGGGTTACCATGTCCCAGGTACAAAATCTGGCACTTGCTGTTGTTGACCTTAATGCAGTTGATGATTGCCCAGTTCTAATGGGCTTCTTATCTTCAGTGCTACCATTCAGGTGTGACCTTCTTTACCCTAGAACCTAGAACCAGCTAGTGATCTACTGAATTTCATGAGGGATTGAACTTTCACATCATTTCTTTTGTTTTCCATTACTACAAAACAGTACATATTATTTTGCTAATCAGTTTATGCTTAAGGCTCACTGTCAGGCACAGAAGTATCTGTAATGCAGATAAGCCTCAGAGTTTATATCTACATGTTTAGTAATCCTCAGGGCAAAGAGTATTTTCAATCATTTTGGAGCATCAAGGAAGAGAAATCAGGACAAATCTGCACAAATAGATATAAAGGGTAGTTAACCCACCTATTTAATAACTCTTGACATCCTCTTTTTTATGTATCCAGATACTCACATAGCCACACATTTTTTAATGTAGGAGTGGTGTGTACAGTCAGTCCATCAATGTTCTTTTATCTAGATGTTTTTGAGCTATGCTATGAAGTGCTCCTTACACCTTAAAATATCATTCTTACTTACAGCAGTCTATAAAATAACTACAGTTAAAATCAAAGGGTTGTGTAGTTCTACATTAGTTACAATCGCAGCACCACCATAAATGTATTTCATTAGATTTAGAACAGAATTATAAACTTTGTGGAAACTAGAGAAACTCATAAAAATGGAAATGCAAACATTAGAACAAATTAGCATGGCTTGTCTCAGAAAATCATGTAATTAGTCGTACTTCTCAGCTTCAGGCTAGGCATACTTTATTTACATAGCAACACAGTGGTTTAGCTTTTTGAAAGACAGAGTTAAGAAAAAGTTACATCATTTATTTTCTTGTCTTTCTTTCTCCAAATCAGCCAATGTTATAGTATGTTTCAAATAATTCAGTATCCAGCAAATCATACTTATCTTACCTTGCCATAAAGGTTGTGGTATTTTCCAGTCTCATGCTCAGCTAGTGCCAAGCATTTTTGATGAAAAGAAAGCAATTTTATTGATTAGAATAATTTTGTACAAACTAGCAAGTACTTTTAAAAGAAATTTCTGTGTTACATGTGACAACAAATGCCACAACAATCAGTGAACAATAACAAATATCTTCCTTCCTTTTCAAATGTAACTCTTCATAATCAAACAAAGGTCCCATTAAACACAATAGAAGTTCTGATTTGAAAAAGAAAGGAAAGATAAGGTCTGGACTGAAAAATCTGTTTAAGGTGCTAACAGTGAACTAGAAGACATTGCCGAGAATTTGTAACTGGGGTCCCTCACGTATGGATTACACATGCAGGAAAGCAGGAATGAATGAGCAGTACCCTGGCCACCAGCACTAAAAACAGGGCTGTTGAGACTGAAATGAATAGCATGACAGACCAGGGGCTTGTCCCTTCACAGCAGAAGTAATGTCTCTTACCCCAGTCCTTCCTGGTGGATGTGGGGACTTGCCCTCCTTTTCATCTCCTCTCAGATGCTTGAAGAACTTGAGAGCAAAACGAGTATGAAGAAGAGTAAAACATGGAGAAAGGATGGCAAGGCTTTGTAAATCCATCATCACTTGCACCAACACTCCTTGTGTGTAGGTACAAATGAACACTCTGCAGCAAGGGTATGGAAAAAAATTTTAGCAGCGGCTGAGCAGGTTTATGACCTAGTCTTAGACAACAGTATGTGTCAGGGCTAAAAGAGGTGAAATCCACAAAACGACCATCTGAGCTCAAGCCAAGGCCAGATCTTGAACTCTTACCCACTATGATAAGCATCCTGGTCTTCAAGCTGGTAAACTCCAGTCAGTGTGATATTTTCTGGGGAAGACTTCTTATTTTGAGCAAGATGGCTTGGATCTAACTCTCATGAGTAACTAATGCTCAAACTACTGGTTATAAAAATCCCAGATCCTCAGCTAACCTCTCAGTGTCCTGTAAGCAGTAATTATCCACACATGCGGAAAGTAGTAATGACTTACTACCTTTCCTTTGATAACATGCTGTTTTCTTCCACTGTTTCACAACTGCTCTCTCCTCTATTATTTCAATAGCATAAGTTAAAATTAAAGCAATTGTTTTCAGCTTCCACTTGTCTTGAATACTCCAATTTCTATTTCAGATTTGTGTTGAAAAGTTCATTCATGTTTTCCAGCTTTTCTGTGTTTTAATGAAAGCAAATTACCTCTTCCCATAAGCCTCAGCCTGATGAAAGAAATCGTGGAGGTTGACATCCTAAAGAGTTGCTTGGACGGGCATAAGGCTGCACTGGCATTGAAAAGTGCAGAGTAAGGTCAGATTTTCTGAATGAGAATTGAAAGTCCTTATTTAATTTCAACTTGCTTGGAAGCAAATTGGAAGATACATCGCCCAAAGAACATGGCAGGAGACATCTAATTGGGAAAAGTGGTACCAAGACTGTAGCACACTGAAGTGATTTCTTTACATTCTACTTGATCCATGTCATTTGGGAGTTGTAAGGAGAAAAGCATCACAGAAACTCTGATTTTGTCTTTTGTTGCTAGTTGCAGAACAATACTAAAAATAGCTGTATATTCAGATATCTGTAAAACGAATTGTTATTTGAGCTAATGTTTTGGAGGGTATTGTTTGGTTTGGTTTTGTTGAGTTTTGTTTGGTTTGGTTTGGTCTTTTTGTCCCCATGTCTAAGACTTTCCCAGATATTGGTAAACCATCTGTCAAATGAAAGAATACTGAGCTTTTTCCAAACTGCAAGGATAGCAATTCCAGCAGTTAATAACGAAAGATTAAATAATACATACTGAGCAAGACTAATAAAGTAATTATCAGATCTTAATAAAGCTAACACAGGGGATAATAGGTGCCTCATTTCAAATAAAATTACATATTTTTCCACCAATGAGAAGTAGTTTCTAGAAAATACCACCACATACGAACATAAACACATTTGCCCACATTCTCTGAAACATAAATTATTGCTAACAATGACACTAACAATATAGTAGGAACACCCTCAGTCTGCTTCATGGGTGAAATTCAGTTTCTGCAGAGGGCCTGAATAGGGCCAGGCAAGATATAAGACCATGGCAATTTTAGGTTATGAAATAACAAGGGATTCAGAATATACTTATAGAATGTGGGCTCAAATGTTCTTTAATCTGATATCTTACTAGTCAAACACTTTATTTTTAAAATACCATTTTCTGAATTTATACTGTGGGCATGTAGCTGGCACAGCAAAGCAAATTAATTGATGCATGTTACATGTTGCTGTATATTGTCGCTAAACTTCAGGAGCTGAGCATAAATATGTCCCTAAAAGGAGGAATTACACCATTTTTCCTTAATTGAAGTGTATTTTTGATTTTTGGCACAGCCATTTCATCTGGGATTTAAATATTAGACTGCACTGACATCTCATATAAAACTTTTAACTGCTGTTGAAGCCACGGCTGTTGAGAGGACTCAGGGAGGTGCAGGTCTGGAACTGATTTGCGTTTTACCTGTCTTATTCTGGGGGGACTGCTCTGAGTAGACTTACCTACCACTGACCTCTAGGGGAGGTGAAGACACATGGTGTAACCCAGCATGGACTTTTGCAGGGAGCCGTAATGCGTGTGAAGCTGGGGTAGTATTCAAAGGTTTGGAGAAATGGACCTCTTCTGAAAACAGTATTAATGACATTTTGTTTGAATACTGTAATTAAACAGCACTGAAGAGAAAATCCTTTCTTAGCTCAGATGTGTAATTCTTTTCTTCTCTTAGTTGGATACAATGTATTGTATAACATATATTTTTTTTTTTTTTAAATCTCTTTCGTTTCTAGAAAGACAGTATTACCTTAGACTGTTTTTCCTTTAGCTAGTTTATAAGATACACTAAAAGTTTCAGAAGCATTACTTTCTTTGCTTTTTTAATTGTGGGGTTTTTTTTCACTTTTTCATTGAAGTTCATACTTAGCAAATGGTGATAATTTTGTACTTTAATTTGTATTACAGAAATTATATAAACAATCAATTTCAAATGAAAAAAAGAGCTTTGAAATAAATGCAGCTGGATACATTTTCAAATATTTTCCCAATGGTGTAAAAATGGGAGATTTGAAGATCAAGATGTTAAAATGTTAGTATGCTACTACAGTAAAAAAATCAAAAGTACCAATCCCATTATAATGGAGTTTCATGTACTATATGGAGCTCTGGAAATTGGAAAATATCTATTTACACACTTGCAGTGTAACGGACGTAAAACCTTAATTGAGTCCACAGAAGATCATTTCCTACGTAGTTTACTACATCGATATTTCCCTGAACAAGCTCAGCTGGATTCTTTCAAAGTTAAGCCTAGCATAGGCTTAATCTGAGCCACATCAAATTTGTTTCTGCTGTAGCTTCATGAAGTTAGTAGAATTATACTACTGTAAACTTGGTATAAGATAACTTAAAGTTAAGTGTGGGTACATATTAACTAATTTGGCATAGTTTACCCGGATTGTTTACAAGGGACTTCTACTAGCAGTTGTTCGCCAAAAAAATATTTCAGTTCCAATGCTAATGTAAATAATTTCCCATGACATTCAGTCTTTTGAACTAAAAAGATAATATTCTATTCACGGGGTCATATATATTAAACTTGAAAAAAAAAAAAAAATCTATTTCTCTTACAGGATGTTGTTTCGAGAAGGATCATAACCACAGAAGAATTCATGAGTACAAAATGGATGATATTTAAATCTGGAGGGAGATACAGGAAACAGACTGGATTAAAACTGCGTCTTACTTGTTGTATGGGTGTTGGCCTACCTTCTCACTTTTTTAAGGGCTACAGAAGGTATGTCCAACTACGATTAATAGCTTTTGGCATCACATTTAATCTTCTGATATTGAAATATGTAATCTTTTCCCAAATTACTCTTATTCTGTTTTATATATATGTACATATGTATGTATGTATGCTGTTATAACACACAAATCAGGCTATTTTAGTCCTTATATGAAAGAGTTCTGTTCCCTTGATAGTTCTGACAGTTCTCTCATCCAGTTCTTCCAATCTGTTTGTTTTTTTTTTTTGTAACAGAATGACTAAAATTTCATGTGGTATTCCTAAGGAAGTACCACCACTGTGATGTGAGTATTTTTGTATCTCAAATATAAATGGCCCAGCTGATGCATCCTGCAGTCTTTTTTTCAGTGTCAAATGGGTAGTTCAGTCTTGTGATTGTTAACACACTTTTTTTTTTCTCCACAAATTCCACAACTGCATTCTCAATTTATAGCCCAGACTTTTGGATTTGGGTATATATAATGCTTATACTTTGAGCTGAGTTTCTGTGATTCATGTGCTTAAAGTTACCTCATTTTTTACTGACTTGTGTTACTATTAGTCTCCATTTTGCCTCCCACAGAAGTACCATGAGAATATCACCTTTGCATTCTCTATTGTTTTTACTGCAGACCTCATTGTGAAATTCTATGGACCACTCAACAATTTTGTTGCATTACTTATCATTCTCCATGCATGACTTTGCACAGCTGACACAAGCTGCTGCCACTTTGACTATTTGCATAAGAGGAACAAAAATGTCTCATTTAAACACACACAGCATAATGCTTGGGGATCAATTAAGAAAACCTGCCATGAAGACCTGGAATAGCATTGAAAACTGTTAGGTGTGCAGTATTCTCTGTGCTCGCTTTTCTTGTTAACTGTTTAACATATTGTGTTTTATAATATGTTGTTAAATGGGTATAGTATCATAAATATATGTAGTAAATGCAACATAGCTATATTAATGTTCCCACTGGGAACCTCATTCTAGTATTTCCTGCTTAGAATTGCCTAAAAAACTCTCGTGTACACTTCATTTTATTCATGTAAGTATTTCCAGTAAAATTTTTTGAATTATCTTAGTCAGGAGGTTATGAGCACATCCTTGTAAGATCTGGATATTATGGGAATCAACTCAACAATCCATAGCCTGATTCAAAGGTGACAGGCAAATGATGTTTTAATGTATTAAATTCAACACAAAACAACTTTTTGTAACATTCTGACACCTTTATCTTGGCTCAATAGCTTATTATGATTCTGTGAATAGCTTATTATGTGATTCTGTGAAAATAATTGTGGTCCTTTTTTTTAATCTTTGTGAAAAAATAATCTTGGTATGTTCTATTATTCTGTCCTGGCTTAGATATCATGCAGCCCTGTAATGCATCTTTCCAGTTAAGGAACTATAGCTAATAATTAAACTCCAAAACAGCTAAAAAATAAGTTTCACAGAAAGATAAAAGATGATTAGGTGTGTAGAGCACCTTTCTTATGAAGAGAGACTGAGAGTGCTGGGTCTGTTCAGCCTGAAGAAGAGAAGTTGAGGGTGGATCTCATAAATATTTATAAATATGTCAAGGATGGGTGTCAAGAGGATGGGACGAGACTCCTTTCAATAGTGCCCAACAATAGGATGAGGGGCAATGGGCACAAAATCAAATACATGAGGTTCCATCTGAATGTGAGGAGAAACTTCTTTTCTTTGACGGTGCCAGAGCACTGGAACAGGCTGCCCAGAGAGGTTGTGGAGTCTCCTTCTCTGGAGACATTCAAGACCCGCCTGAACACATTCTTGTGCAATCTACTCTAGGTGAATCAACTTTAGCAAATGGATTGTACTAGATGATCTCCAGAGGTACCTTCCAGCCCCAACCATTCTGTGATTCTGTGATTACAATCGAACTGTCAGCCTGAATTTCCTATTTGCCAACTTCAGTTTATAAGACCTTGTGAATCAAGTCATATATGTTCCTCTAATCATCACAAGTTCACAGAGGAGGTTGAGAACAAACAAGGAATGTGCATTTATTTTATATAGTACTAACACTTGATTCAGATTGTGAGACATCTTCGGTTTTCTGTTTTTAAATGAAAAACATTTATTTTTTGTTGGTGCATTGACACATAAAAACATTGGCATAAATTAGCAAGTTGTTATACAGTCTTCAAATAACTTCATTTAAATATATTGTAGGCAAGATATTGGATGAATAACATACTACCAGCCATCCAGATGTTGACATGAAACTACTAGGTATGGAAAGCTAAAAAAAAATATGCAGATTTTAAAATGGGGCTTAAAAAATCTCTTGTAATGTTGTAAAAATATAACCTTGATGCCATCATACTGTATTGACCAAGAAAAATTAAAAGAATAGTGACTCTGAAAGAGTTTGCTCTTTCTGTTGATTTAGAAAAGAAGACAAGCATGTTACATCTCAGGATATGGGGGAATAGCAGAAATGGGTTTGATGAGATATGGGTAAAGCACATATGCCCAGTTCTACCAGAAGGTCTTGCTGATATCCAACTTAGCAGTTCCCACCCATGATATCAAAATATGAGTGGTTTTTTGTGATCTGCTGTAGAAACAAAGTAATGAGACTTTTCAGGAATGCAATTGCCTTTCTCTTTCATGACTGCAGTGGTGGGGATAGATAGTTTAGAAGTGGTTTTATCCTTGTCACTGCTCAGTAAGTGTGTGGGGTGGAGGAAAGATCTCCAGCACATCACAGAAACAGAAGCAAACTGCAGAGAAAATTGTCTCTAAAACAGGTGGGAGGTGAGACTATATGTACTGCTAGTTAGATTTCACTGAATGAGGAGGCACCTCTTCTCTCTCGTGCTGAAATATCATCTGAGGGGAGACAAGTAGGACCTGAGCAAGGTTGTGTTTGAGATTGGGAAGGTTATAAACTTACAGTAGGAATTAGGAAGGGAAGAATATGTGTGATGAGTTTCTCCCAAATAATTCCCAGATAGACAAAAATTGCAAAAATTTCAATCCCATCTGTCCATCATGACATTTTTGTGTTTAAGACAAGAAAGCATTATGCACCATCAAGGATCAAAACGTTGCTGATATCACCTATCGAAAACCAGGTTTGGGAGATTTTGAAGAACAGAAACTAAAAGGAAGATCAAAACCACATAAAGATTCACAAAAAATATTAGCTCTCCCAAAATTTACATGCTAAAACATGTATCTAAGAGGGCAGTCCGGTGTCTTCATGGTTCATTTAAAGTACTTGAATCCCAGGAACCATAGATTTCTTCAAAATATTCACCCTAATTACAACCTAACTACTATGTGGGGTTTTCTTTAGTTTCCTGATGTTCTTTCCTAGGTACTCAGCAGTTTGGCAATTTGTTTTTCATAGTGCACTGGGATTTCATCAGTGATAAAATGAGAACAGATTAGTCACTTCTTTTTTTTTTTTTTTTTTTTTGCATCAAATACACCAAAAAGTGGAGTCAAAAATAGTATTTGATTTTGTGAACCTGTATAAATCTCATATCCTTTTTTGTTACCCATTGTTTTTCCTTTATGACCTTTCTGATTTCATGACATTGCTTCTATTTCAAAAGATGACTTTTTGTTCTGATCCTGATCTTGGTCTAAAGGGTTTACCAGCCTTGCCTGCATGGTATCAGCTGCAAGCAGCATAAATGGAACCTTTTTAGCATCTTCTGTCACTATAGAAACTATCAAATATAACTGAGCTCTGCAGAGTCGCCTCTGAATCTTTAAGATGCCTTCTAATGCTGTTGATAAGTACATACACCTACCTGAAGATGATTTCATCTTCACCATGCTTCCTCAAAATGCTTCTGAGAATCACTAAATAGCACTTGAGACAGTGTCAAAAACCGTACTGAAGTCAAAGTATGTTATATTTACTAACTTTTCCTTAGCTTTTTAATTACTTGTTTTATTTAACAACAATAACAACAAAAAAGAGATTAAGTGACTTGATTTATTTGTAAAGAACTAATGTTGGATAGTTTTTATCACCATCTTACCTTCTAGGTGCTTAAACTGATTGCCTAATGATTTGTTGCAGGGATTAAATTTGAGTACTGTGAACTGTAATTTTCTCAGTCCTCCACACTCTTCCTTTCAGAGATAAATAATATCTTTGTTATTCAGTTCTTCACAATCTTTAAACATAATTGTTAGTGATTCAACTATTACATTGTCTAGTTCATTTAGTGCCCTAAGGTGAATCAGGACTTTCTTAACTGAATTCATCTGTCTTATCTAAAACATACTTAACCTAGTTCTTCTACATTTTGTTTTTTAAATTGATGTACTTAAAGATCTGGTTACTGTCAATATTTTATCTTAAAACTGAGACAAAGGTATTTAAAGTTTTCTTTGCCTCATCCACTTCCAGCTCCCCTTTCTTTTTAGTATTTGATCTACTCTTGTATTTTAGTTATTTAATTTTTTTACCCATAAAATGACACTTTTCGTTCTGTATCTTGCTCTAGTTCGTAGGAATATTCAATAAAATGTAACACTAGCTTTCCATTTCTGTGATTTCACACGTGTAACTCCATGCCTAAAACAACTATGTTATGAATTACAGAATTGCCCTACTGCTGCCCTCAGGGATTAATCCATGATATGAACAAATTAGTGTACCAACTTCCTTTTACACTAGGAATTATACCATGACACTGCCTATAAATTCCACATTTTTCTTTTGTTCAGTACCTCTCCAGAAGTTTTAGTGGGATTATATCAATTTACACAAGAAGAAAATCAGAGCACCTTTCCAGTGCTATGAATCTGTTACTTACGCAACAGAAACAGTTTGATATGCAAATATATGTGGAGACTTTCTCATGTATATTTTAAATTTAACTTCTGGACCCTGTCTTTTTCTTTGTAAGCATGCAGCAAAATATCTGCAGACTGAATGTAGTACAGTTCAAAGCAAGTGTGACCCCTAACCTGACAACACTTCAGAGTTTGTGCAGTTGTCCAACTTAAAAGGCAATGAAACCACTTGGTCTTCAAGGTACATACAAAACTCAGAGTTTTAAAGATCAGACTTCAATCCCCTAAAGACAAATCAGAACATGACCCATTGCTGCATCTCCCAGCTTGAACATCTTTTTTAGTTTTTTTTTTTTTTGGATCTTTTATCCTTATTATTTTTGCCAACAATCCTCCCAGTGGTATCACAGTATTTCTCCTGGACCATAGGTGACAGTGATGAGTTGTTCTTCTATGAAGAAGAAAAAAATAAACACTCAAGGATACAACTGCCATCTTTGATCTGTGTAGTTATTGGTGGTGGCAGTGATGTGGCCACCATATGATAACTGCATTGCAACCACACACAATATTGTGCTAGGGCTGCAGTTCTCTCTTGAGTCTGTAACTTGGCAAGTAGGGTAACCTCCTTCCCTTGTACCCTCCTACACACTTTCTTCAAAGCTGATATAAACCTTGAATACTTTTATCCTTGAAGTAAACTGTTTAAAAGCAACCACTCAAATGACAAGACTTTTTTTTTTTTTTCTGAAATATGAGAATATGGCTCACTTGAAAGAGTTGGCAGAGATTGCTCTCTTTCTCCTTGCAAATGATAAATTACAATACTGCATGAGAGTATTAAAGATATTTTTCCTAAACTAAGGTTTCAGCTATAAATTTGGTGTGGGTAGTGCTTGAGTTTGAGCAGGATAGCATGCAGCTGCACTGAGGTAGTTGACTGTCACACGTGAATTCTATAATATCAGATGAAGTTATATGAGACCAGGTTATAGAAAAAAACACTCCTCCTTGAATCATATCTGACCTTCCAAAAGGCTATAACCATTTCTTGTCCAATTGAATTGACAGTGGTTGAAGTGAATGTGATAAGGTACAGCAAGCACTGTTCATGCTGTGCAAACATTACTGATGTAGGTTAAAGTATGACCTACAAAAATGACAAAGGCATGAAAAATTCAGAGTCACAAACCAGCAAATTGAAAAGATGCAACAAAAATACTTCTGCTATATGGATCTACAAAATACAAAACATGCCTCTAAGAAAAACTAAAACATGCCTCTAAAAATTACTATAGTGAATGTACTGCTAAAGTACCTAAGAAGTGCTATAACTTCTTATATAAATAAGTGAACAAAATTATTTTCTCAGCTATTACTGTTTTCAGTGTTGCACAAAAAATGGTCCCAAATATTTAAAACACTGTGCAGGTTTCTGCTGTAGCAGGACGCTAGCCACAGTCTAGGGAGGTTGGTAGCCATATACACAGCAGTTTCTTATTTAAATCTATTTGCTTAATTCTTTAGAAATTTCTCAGTTGCATGCTCTGTGTTCTGAGCCAGCTACCTAATGAACCAAATTCCCATGTAGATTATCTGTAGGTTGATATGTTGGAGGCTAGGGATGCCTTTCAGCTCTAATATTTGCTTGAGACAAGTTTCATGAAGTGCAGCTAAGGTAAATGAATTTTTTCTGCCTGGAATAGAATAACCTTATGCAACACTACAATTTGGGCTCCAGCTGGCTAGAAACCACCTTTGCTGAGAATGACCTGTCCATGTAGACAACAAATTAAACATGTAACTGTAGTATGCTCTTGCAGCAAACAAGAGTAGCTGCATAAAACACATCATTAGAAAGAGTGTAGTCAGAAGGTCAAGGAAAGTGACTATTTCTGTCTATGTGGCACTTGTGATGCCTCATCTGAAATACTGTGTTCAGATTGGGGCCTTTGAGAACAAGTGAGGGATGAGCAAAAAAGGAAGTATCCCAGAGGGTCACCATGCTGATCAGGGGGCTGGAGTACGTGGCAGAAAAGAGTCTGAGAGAACTAATTTTCCTCAGTATGGAGAAGAGAAGGAGAAAGAGTATCTAGTTGCTGCCCTCAGCGACCTAGAGGTTGCAGAGAAATGGGGTTCACACTTTTTTTGGCGAGACATTGCAAAAGGAGAAGGGACAAAAATCACAAGCTGTAACAAAACAAATTTGATTGAAGAATGAAAAAAAAATATTCACAAGGAAAATGATTAATGGGGATAGCAGTAGAAGAGGGGCGCAGGCCCTGAGCACCCTGATATAACATTGAAGTTAACCCTGCATTGAGTAGGAGTTTGAACCAAATAGTTCCCAGAGGTCACTTCTGTTCCAGCTTCCTCTATGGTACTGAATATGAGGTCTTAGGTATAATTAACAAAATCTGAAATCTATTTTGTACTATTAAGGCAGAAACCTCTTTGCTGAGCTGGTCATCCCTTGTAGTTAACGGCTGCAACAGCACTGTCATAGGGACTTTGGCCTCAGCTGTCAAAAATGGCAAACAGATAGACAACTTCACTGTAAATAAATTTGTTCTGAATAATAAAATTCTTCCTGAGGACGTATCTAGAGCATAGACATTATGCCATTTACTAGTCTCAGTAAGCAATGCTATACCATAAAAATGGCATTACTGGAGGAATTGTATTTTCTGGACTGGAAAGTGTGGAGAAGAAGTGAAAATAATGAAAAACAGCTAAAGTTGTTTGTAAAAGGTTCAATAGACTCATTTTTCAGTTAAACCTGAAAATTTCAAAATCAAATGGCATTAATGTTTATTTTCACAATTGTATTTTGGACACAAAATCCCAAATTATTGCCATTTGAAATTAATAATTAGACACTCACATTCCATAGAACTGGAAAATATGATACAAGATTCACTACAGAATCATGTCCTCACAGAGTGGCAGGGAAATCAGGTAGCATATATTAAGGAATTTCACATATGTATAAGAATTGCATCAAATTCTGAGTCTCTCATCTTTACCCTTAAACACGTGTTATGTTGATATATTCAGCAATATACAGTACAGACACCTACTGACAGCTGACTGAGTCATTCCCTAGGTTTTTGTTCCATTTTGATAGATTTTAGAGCAATATATTTAAATTTTTACCAGTGAAACAATATTTCATTAAAAGCTTGCAGATGATTTTGTACTATTTGTGTAAATAGCATAACATTATTATAAAACAAAAAGTAAAATATTGTAAAATAACATTTTTATATCAATAAATAATTTGCAGATGATCATGTTTCATTTAGATTTGAAGCAAATCCGTATATTAATATTCAAAAACTCTGGACTTCCATCTTCTGTGCAACTCTAGTAGCAAGTAAGTGTCTATGCTAAGAATTATGTCACCTTGAAAACAAAAACCTATGCAAGGTGTTAAAAGAACAAGGAGTTTTGTCTATGGAATTTAGCACTTGTTACAGAATATGGTATCCTGCCGGTGTTGCTAAGTATGAACAGAAGAAAGTTTATTTCCTATCTCCCACCTCATTTTTGCAGAAAGGATACAGCCTTTTCTCCATTGCTTGTCTGGTATAACTATTAGTGCTAATAGGTAGTACCTGATAACAGGACAGGGTTTATCAACATCTTAAGAGATGCACAATATCAATCAATGACAATCATCCAAAAGCAGGTGGTACCACATCCTAAGTGTGTATGACCGCTGTTTTGCCATTACTTAATAACTACAGAAGAAAGGGAATCACTGTATAAAAAACAGGCTTAACGTGGCACTGGTCTTTTCAGGAAGGCAGCTATATGGTGTGCTGAGTTACTGTAAGGGGGAACCTGCTATTTTAATTTCAAGAGGAATATGGTGGAAAAATAAGACGAAAAGAAACCTGTTTGTGGGCAATCTAATGGCGAATTTAAGAGTTATTCATGCATGTGAATATTTATGCAAATCTGACTCCAGTGATATTGCCAAGGTCAGTGTATGTTGATCTGCTGAGCATGTGCTAATCATTCAGCTTGAAATGTGGCTTTATCAGAAAAGCAATTTTGCAAAAAATCTCATGTCATCACCGAGTTCTCTTTCTCCTGTGATCTCCATGTCATGCTTGCTCATCTGTCAAGTTTACATTCAGGACTTTTCCAACTAAAGCATCTCCTTGTCAATCAAATCATGTTTCTGCCTTGTGTATTGTTAATGCGTCTGAGATAACAACTTAAAATTACTCATGCTCGTAATAGAGGAGTGGCAGTCTCTGTAGGACATTAACAGCTAAATCAAAGTATAGGACAGTGGTTGAACTTGAAGTACTACTTGAATTTCAAAACCAAACAAACCCCTGTACTGAATATGGGCCATACTAGACCATAATCAAACTGAATAAGCATGATCATTAAGTTCTTGGTACATGTAAAATGAGATTTCACAGAAAAAAAAAAAAAAGTTCATACAGGAAGATGTGGGAAATTTAAGTAGAAGGGAAGATAATTTCATAGCAAAACAAAACAAGAGAATTGTTCCTTAATAACAGTGAAAATGAAGATTTGTTTATTTCTTTGAAAGTCTTTGGAACTTCAGGATACTACAAGGCACATCAGGTTTAATAACCGCCATGTTAGATCCATTGCAAATATGGAGAAAAATCAGTGGGATATGATTAGATTACATTTACCAGCTGATTAGAGCAGAAATCAACATCATGCCAGTTGCCTTTGTTTGGCAGATGCACCTGCAAATTCATGGTTTAGTTCTCATTGCTGTTTCCTTGGCCCATTTCACAGTCATCTTCCAGACAGAACTACAGAGACAAGAATACAGTTCCCTTCATTAAGCATCCTGTTCTTTCATGCAATAAGTATTTTTGCATTAGTAAATGATAAGAAAACATTTAATTTACATGTGCACTAACCCAGTAGATCTGTTTGAGAAGACTGATGTTTGTATTTACTCTCTGGTGTTGTGGTATCCAAACATCTGCATACAGGGATAAAACTTGTGGAGCTGGTGTGGGATTTGACTGTAGAAATATTTATTTCAAGAGCTAGACAAAAAGAGCATATAAAACTGGTTGATTAATGTTTGTTTCAAATTTGATGGTGATTGTCTGGGTTCTAGGTACATGCTAATTTATTCTTTATAAATCTGGACACTGACTCCCCTGGAGCAGGTGACAAAAATGAAACCTCAAAATATAACCATGAATTGTCAATACTTTGAGGTGTTTCTTTAGGCTGTAATGACTGGAAGAACTAGCAGATAGTTTAAAAATGAAGATGAAGATTTCAAGTGTTCCACTCTTAGAATTTTTACCAGAAACATTAACTGTCTAATGACATCCAGGCAGGACTGAAATTGTTGATGGATTAAAGCCAAAGCCTAGAAATTTGTTGTGAACTTTAAGGATGTGCTCCTCATAGATCAACATACAAAGAATATATGTTGATCAGTGATCAACAGTAATCCCCAACAAAGGTCTTTGCAAAAATCCCTAACATTGTTTAGGATTTTTTTTTTTTTCCCTTTCCATTACGTGCACTTACAGAAATCATGTGAGATTAATAATATTACCAGCCAAACAATGAACAAAGCAAAAAGATGCTTGGCCAAGGTAGCAGATATAACATCTGATGATGATCTGTTTCTTCAACCCAAGCTATTGCTTCTAAATTTATCTGATTCGATCTTCAGCTACCAACCCCTCCTTTTGCCACAACTACTTTTCTACATTGCTGTGGTCTAGCATGATAAGAGATGTCAGCTGAGCATTGGAGGTAAAGTTTACACTACCAAAGAAAGAAAAAGGTTGAAAACCTTTGCATAAGAAAGTTCCTTTTTCTGCAGTTGCCAGCACTCTCCTTAACAGAAACAAATCCTCAGATGTTCAATCTATAGCAATTCTGTAAGTAACAGAGTAAGTTAATTTTAACTGTATTTAAAACAGTACTTCTGACTCTAAAACCAATTCCTGGCAAGTATTTGAACATAAGCCATGCAGAGCGTTGAAACCAAAACATATTTGGACTGTAGCAAGGTAAGCCATAAGACATATCAGTGATGTGAGAAATTTGAAATAGTTCTTTCCAATAAATTGTTACATTATTCTTACGTACAACATATATAGTGTTAAAGAATAAAACAACCTTAAAGTCAAGTGTTGCAGATTAATAATATAAGTTCTGAAAGATGAGTGCTTAAAACAGTAAAAAAGAAATGGAAAACCTTCTTTAAGCCTCTTCATTTTCATAAAGGTTTGCAACGGAGGAAATTATTAAAACTCATTTCTGGAAATTTCTTCTAACCATTTTTAAAGGTTCTTTTTAAAATAATGTTTTTTAGATTAAATTTTAAAAATATAAAAGAAAAAGTGGTGGACTTTCTGTTTTGGCAGAACTGAAAAAATACAACCAATCAGTCTCACAGAAAGTATGATGGAAGTGGGCTGTACCTAGAGAGAGATCAGACAGGTACTTAACCTTTTTGAAACACAGACCTATACTCATTCTACTAGACAATTTCCCCTGCACAAGAGAACATCGAAAAGCACATTCTTTTTTAATGTGTAGCTCTGTTTTCAATTATACAGGAAAAGTGTATTTCCAAAGCCCATTTATCTTGAATATGACATTGTCACCCTGTGCTGTTGGTTGCAAGGATGCAAAGAAAATATTGATTAGAAATCAATGTAAAGAGTCTTTTCCTTGGTTTAGGAGCTTTAACTTCGGATAAATAAAATTCAATTCAAGGGGAGAAAAAAATGTCTGTGACTACGCTTTATGAAACTGAATAAGTCAGACTTTATAGAAGCAAACTCAGTTAATTAACTCCTCACCTGGTTCTCATTTAACGAGTGCAAAATCAAAACCTTTTTGAGGAAGATCAGAGTTTAGATTGGAGATGAGCTGGAGCTGACCCAGAAATCTTAATAGAGCTATTTTGTCCCTGCTGGAATTGACTCAACATCATCACTGCCCTTAAAAATGCTAAGGAGAAAGGACATACAGACATTGTGTCTCCATTTCACTCAGGATAATGGAAGTCTTAACAATATGATGGTGGTGCTTATTCTACACATAGGTGATTGATGTGCTCAAGAGTGTCATTATCTAGACACTTAATGGTAGTCCAGCTTGGGAACAAGTACTCCAGTTACTTAAGCTAATAAACCTTTGCATCTTTAAGATGATAGACTTTATGGATTTCATGTGGGCATGCTTGTACACTGTTTACACTCTAGGAGTTATTTTCTACAGTTAACTGAAAAGAGTAGATGCGAATAATGGAAGTGCAGGAACTTCTTAGTTACGAATGAAGTACCTCATTACATCTCCCCAGGGACAGTCTGAGAGGACACAAAATCATCCTTGTCCAGAGAAGCTATTCCCGGACAGAAGTAGCAGAGACCTTGGAGTCCACCAGTCCAAGAACTATTAAGAATAGGGAGCAGATAAGAAAAAAGAATAGCAAATTCGGAACATTGTGGTTCAGATCACAGGAGGGAGAAAAAGCCATTCAGGCACTGTCAGGAGGTGGAAAATCTCTCTTTTAATTCTTCCTGCCACACTTAATTATTTATGTAAAAAGGAATACCTTTATTAAGAACACTTTTCTAGTTCAGAATATCCTACAGGGTGTTTCAAAATGATGAACCCAATTTCAAAGCAGTAGTGATTTCAAATTGGATCCATCTTTTTGAAACACTCTGTATAATAAATCAGATCAGAGTCCTAATAGTGGTCAAAATCCTTTCCAGAAAATAACTAAATTCAATCAGAATACCCAAACTTGCACATCAATTCCCTAAATAGCAGGACTACAGAAAAAAAAAGTAAAAAAAGGGTTTATTTCTCTTCTGGGATGCTTGTGAATCTTCCGTTTTCTCTCCTTCTATCTAAAATCATCTGGTCCATCCAGGTAGTTTATCCACATTACTTTTTGTTTGTTTGTTTGTGGGGTTTTTGTTTGGTTTTTGTTTTTTTTCTTTTCCCAAGCGAGTGAGAAAGAATTTTCCCAGATCAACCAGGAGAGTGCACTTAGGAAAGAAGACATTTCTGAGACCCTGCTCTGCCACTAGAATAGCTGTTACTTGAACCCTCCTTTCTCAGAAATTGGAAGAGCTGATAGTTACTTTCTTGCATAATTTCATCAACTTCATGTTACAACTCACAGACTTTATTCTGCTCTCTCCAGCCAATCCAGTCTTTTTTCCTTAACTTGGCCATTGTTATAAATAAAAATACCTGAGAAAGGCTGAACTATAAGTGTGCCAACCAAGCTGTTGATCAGTGGCTGACATGCAATATCCTCATTCCTGGCCTTCAGCTCTTCTTTTGTCTTTTATCTCCTTTCTGCAGGAGACACCTGACTGTCTCATTCAGCACACTGGACCTCAACACTGACTGAAGACCAGAAGCATCTAGACAAAATAAATCCATAGAATCATTTTGGTTGAAAAGGTCCTTTAAGGTTATTGAGTCTACCCACTGTTGTAGAGAAAACTCTGTAAAGTTCAACACTTTAAAGATTTGCAGTGGCAGGAGAGTGAATGCTGGTTCCTCACCTTTCCCAGTTCCTTGTCAGCTGTATGCGCAATCCTGGCACCACTGCTCTGCAGTTAATTGTAATAATCACTGCAGCACCCAGAGACCTGCTCTTCTGCCTGGGTGACACCCTGGAGGACTCCTGGGCTCCTTAGGTTGTGTGAAAGCAGTGGGGTGGAAGAAAAGTGAATTCCCTCAGTGGGTAAGCCTAGCTTTCTGTGGCTGTTTAACAACTAGCATTGTGAGATGAATGAATATATCTCTTCAGCTCTGCTCGTATGCAATATTAATGATACATGCAGCACAGCTATGGCTCTACCAAGGTACCAGGAGAGCTAGATATAACTCTTTCTCTACCAACCATGAGCACTGTGCAGCATGACACAATTCACGTCACATAATCAAAAGACATGAAAGCTTATCAGAGCTTTCGCATCCACAGCATGGCTAGATCTCCCCATCTACCATAGTGGCATCTGATTCTGATCTTCTTGACTCAAATAAATCCTCAACCTAAACATTAAATCTGTAAAGCTCAAGAAGATGTAGACATTGTTTATGCAGAAACAGTGCAGAGCTCTGCACTGCTCTTTCATCTTGGTGTTTCTTTTATAGTCCTAAAATTGATTAGATAGTAATGCAGACTCAGCCCTTCTGTGATGGTTATTTTTAATGTAAAGATTGGTGGTTACTCTGTATAGTGCAAAGTAACACCTGAAATCATAAACTTTTGGTTTTTACTTCCCTTAAGAGCAAAAATAGGAAAACAAACAACAAGGTCCTTAAACTTCTAGCCTGCTCGTGTGCGTATTTCAATGAGGAATGAATCTATCACAGAAACTACCATGGAAGAAATAGCATTCAATCCACACAGACCATAAAAAGTGCATTTCAGACCTACTTTTTCTGCTGGTTTTCTAACAGACAGTGCATTTCCCATGGCATGCATCCATACGGACCAACTAAGATAGCCCAGTCTGGCAATGACTGCATCCTCCTGGGAATGATACCAACATACTATTTGCACTGCTGATGGGCAGCTGACTTCCTTTTACTTCTATCCCTAAAAAGTCAAAGCTGACCCTTGGCTGAGCACTGTAGATAACCCAGGACTCCTTTCATCCACAGAGTCCTTGTGAAACCCGGAACTCCAAGAAGGATGGGGAAAAGGCATTAATAAATGGATAGGTGTGCTCAATATTATACAGAATATAATTAAACAGGAAAAATAAAGTCTCCTACATACAGGAAATCTTTCATCTTTTCTTACATCTCCTCAGTCACTCTTTCCCACAGATCAGGCTTTCCTTACTGCATTTTTTTCCCTACTGCTCTTTGGCTGTATAAGATAAGAGGGAAAGGTCAAGGCATTAAGGAGACAGTGCATATGCAAAGGAGAGTCAGGAGTTCTGAAGACATTGCAAAACTGGAAGCCTGAGTGTTTCAAAGCCAATATGCATGCAAAAATCCATTTAATTTTATGTAAATAAATTCAGATCCATGCAAATGTATGCATTTTTAAATATGTACCCCTTTTCCTCAGTAGTATAACAGATGCGTAAATCATGAAACACAGAGGTTTCTCACAAGCTACTACAAGAGTGTTGAAATAATCTGAAATGTTTTTGCTCGCTAAAGAATAGTTCAATACTAAGAAATTTCCAGGTAACTGAAAAGTGTTCTCTCAATGGAGTCTTTCTTCTACTCATCTCCATATCATTGTTTTTCCCTTTATGCGTTTACTCTTTCAGATCCTTCTTTGATATATATATTTTCCGACACACTTTCCAGAGATGATCCACTACAAATTGGATGTCTAACATGCACTCTATACTTAAACACCTTGTTGAAGCCAGGTCTTTTCTTGTTCTACAGGAAATTTGTGTTCTTGTATTATATCACCTAATATAAACCAAGCGTCTCTCTTTGGGAATGGCATGTTTGCTCCCTCTGTTGTGCAGGGCTAAACAAACAGTCAACACTCAATAAATAACACACTTTTCCCTTCCATCTTTTAAGGTTTGCCAATAGCAATTTACAGCCAGTTCCCTCAAGAAACCTTAAAGTGACACAACAAAATAAAGTCCCATTTAAACAATGCATTTGAACAATCCTTTGCTTTACAGTTCATGTGTCTTTAAGATAACAAATAGTAGATTTCTGGAAGAGATGGGTTAGAACCCATACAGATATAAAACCAGGACCCTTTCAGCTTATGTTTTCCTTGGCAAAGAATGCTGTTTATTTTCACAAATCTTTGTAGGCACATTTCCATATTTCACAGGGGAGGAAAAGGACAGCTCTACTGCTGCAGAAGAGCTTTCAGCAGAGGAAATTAATCTTCTAAATGTGTCACTACTAGAGTTGGATAAGCAATTTCTTTACTGAGCCAAGTATTTTCCCTATTTTTTGTGTTTCAAACTCTCTGGGAAATTATGTGATTTCCCTTTATGTTTAAATGTGTAATTGTCCAAATGAATTGCAATGCAGTGTTATTTGTTACTTGTTGTATATGCCTTGGTCATTTTGCTTCAAGAAACTTTCCAAAAAGCCAACAGCTTTTAGCACTTAGAATGTCTTTTTGATTAAAGGAATGAGGAAGAAGAACAAAAATAGTGACTCTGTGAGAGAGCAAATGAAAACATACTTTTTGATTTTTCCTTGTGAAAAGTGGTGATCGTGGCATTTTCTTTTTACTTAAGCTAGGTCATCTCAGGGAATTATTTCAGAACATTTTATTTTTCCTTAAAGCAGGTAATTTCAAGAAAAGATTTTGGAGCACAGCTGCATAAACCAGTGAGTCAGCACAATGGAGAGACCAACCTCAGGCAGAGGGAGGGATGAGTGGAAAGAGGGGACCAAACTGAACCTCCAGTGAGGAGAAAAACGAAGAATGATGTCCTGAGGGAAAAAGTCACACCACCACATTTAAAGTTGAACCACTATGTTTATTAGTGTGTCTGTTCCTACACTCAGAGTTCAATGCCAAACATTAGCCTTGATTGTCTGGTCACCTGAGTACAAAAGCAGCTGGGAGCTGTTCTGTGTGGTACTTACCTATATCTTAAGTCAAAGAATAATATTTCAGACAGCTTCCAAGAATACAGATCAAAGTAATTTGTTTTCTGTTTACCATCAATCATGAAACAGTATGTTTTTTTCTTTCCTTTAGATGGGTTAACTTCTTTGGTCTTCAGAGAATGCAGCCTTCTAGTTGCTTTTAGGCTATACATATTAAGATAGTGATACTGATGATCTGTGAAAAAATATCCAAATTTCATATTAGCAATTTAATATTTAAATGGGCCTTAGATAACCTCTAAGATAGCAATAAAGTGTAAAAAATAATGCACAATTGTATTTTCCACAAAAGTGATTACATCTCTCTTCTTGAAGTTACTGTTCGGAATGCTTGATGCTACTTCCTAATAAGTAAGCTCCAACAAATTATTACCAACTCTTATTCATCACCATTTTGAGTATAACATGATTCACTGCTTGAGATGCATCACTGGGGCTTGCAAGGTTCAAGGTACTGCTTTGTATGTCTTCCACACTAAGTACCAAATGCCATATATCCCAGGTAGTGTCTGCTGTGAACATGAACAGCAGACCCCAGTGCTTTCTACACTGTCTGAATGCTCCTGAGCTTCTTCCCATCCAGCTTCATCCCAGTTACTGTATATACTAATGCTATCTTACCGCCAAATTGTGTTGGCTTAAATTACTTTCTTTTTTTCTTTTTCTCTCAGGATAGACAGCACACACTTTTCCAGGTGTACAAATCCAGTTAAAAATTGGAGATAGATACACCATCAATTTTGACATGAAAAGCAAAGATAGCTTTCTTCTGGCTAATGCATTTCCCTATTACTCAACCAGCTCTGCTCGGTTATACAGAAGACATATCAGTTGTTATTCACATACAAAGAAACTTTTTGCTGTCAAGGGATTTCAGAGGACTATAAATTCATATCAGTCAATCAATAATAAGGGTGAATGAAAACGTTTGGATTATTAATGTGGATTAGCACCGCTAGTTCCTAAAGCTCATACAATGTGTTCAAAGTAGTAAGACTCCTCTTAATCTCTGTATCAGGTAACTGTTCTTTGCCAGTTAGGTTCCAGAAGACTACTTTGGGGAAGGTCGTGGGAGAAATGGGTTTGATGCAAATCTAGATTTATTGGAGGGGGTGAATAGTCACATCATGTCTCAAAAATAGCACTGACATATGTATTAATGCACCAGTATCAGACAGTCCTAGAATGGTTTTGGTTGGAAGGGACCTTGAAGATCGTCTAGTTCCAACCCTCCTGCAACTAGATCAGTTTGCTCAAAATACCATCCAACCTGACCTTGAACACTCCCAGGGATGGGACATCCACAACTGCTTTTGGCAGCCTGTTCCAGTGCCTCACCACCCTTGTGACAAAGAATTCTTCCTTCTAGCTAGTGTAAATCTACCATCTTTCCATTTAGAGCAATTATTCCTTGTCCTATCACAACATTTTATTTAGTGACTGTAGGCAGAAAATTCATCATATTAATATATTCAAAAAAGACTTTCACATATGGAACAAAGTATCAGACTACAAAACCTCCAACAAGTTAAAGACAGCAATAACCAAAATAAGGTAATCCCAAAGATATGATCTGAAGAAGACCTGTCTTTCTAGCAATTTAAATTGTTGGCTTTGGCTCAAAATAAAATGTTTTTCACTTCTTGTTTTCCAGGCTTACAAAAAATGAAGACTATGTTACAGCCATCTGGTTCTTTCAGGGTAAACTTAATGATGTAGCTAAAATTTAAATAATTCCATGTTAGGTATACCATGAGTAATGAATCAATTTTGTAACATTCCTAGGCTCAAAAAATGGCATATTTGTGAAAAATTTCACAGGAGATCATCTTGACTAGATAAAGGATTCATTGATAACTTCTCAAAGAAAAACATGGTTGAGTACCCTGCCAATTTCCTAATTCTTCCATCTCAGATGAAGAAGACAGAGAAGATGTGCAGAGACTATGACATGTTCATCTTGCTACCAAACACCAAATGTTAATAACTTTCACTAAGTAAGAAACAGGACTGTTTGATACTCATAAAATCATAAGAGTACTGTGCTGATTTTGTATTGGAAATTCTTAGTTAAGCTCCTGGCCCTTGTCCTAAGTAGAAAACAACCTCAGAGGTAGGTACAGACATCTACAGCTGAGTTAATCTCTTCCCAATGCAGACAAGAGGGACTTGTAGGGCATATTTCATCCTTTCGGGTTATTTCTTTTCATCTGGAATTAAACAGTCTAAAAATTGCCTCTCTCTCTTTCCTTGGACTACGAACTGATAGCAGGATGCTTGCTCCAATGCAAATGCCAACTGAAGAAGTTCCCCAGTTCTTGGTGTTTTGGTTTGGTTTTTTTTTTTTTTTCCTCAGTTTTAAACCTTAGTCTATCATCCGTCTTAGAGAAGATATTTACCAAATACCAGTTAGGAATGTAGGACTCAAGACTGAAATGAGCACATATAGTGTGTTACTGTAGTCATTTGGCAACATCACTGTGTCCATTTCATGTTTCTGTGGCAAAAGCAACACTATTCTTCTGTGAAGGGCAAGAGGAATAGCATCACCTTCTGGTGTCTGAGTGAACGTCTGCTGACGAGCTGCAGGCCATTCCATTAGTCCCTAGACTTTCTAGTATTATTTTTTTCAGCCTTGTACTCCCTGGGCCCTGATTTGTGGATCTCACCTTTGTATCTTTTCTTGTGAGATTTTCTGACACTCCTTTATCCTCATAGCACACCATGACTGAAGGTCAAAATTTAATTCTATCTCCATGAATCAGCATTTGGATCTTCTTGTTCAGGGTCTGTCTGCAAATCTTCAGAGAAGACTCTTCACCCCACCAAGTCTTACAATCCACATATGGACTGAATCATTGCTGCCAGTTATATCTCTAGTCCTCCCACTTAAGTGCCTGTTTTCTCTTCTCTGCTTTCTGACCTCCATGGTTCCAGAAGCTTGAAAAAATTACTTGAGTATTCCATAAAGAGTTAAAAATTACAAATTAAAAAAAAAAAAAAAAATGTGAGGTTTTAACATCATTGTTTTAGGCCAGTCTTGTGACTTTTCAATTGTGTGACTCACAGTTTTTGAATACTTACAGATGGGAATGCCATAACCCTTTGTGTCAGGGAGAAAAAGAGAGGCTTAAACTTCTCTATCCAAGCTTGATGGCATAGTCAATTCATGTAAGCAACCCAAAATGTCTACAACTTTCCGATGTACGGGTAATAAATTCACAAGAGTTGTAACTGTTTTGTATAGAAAATAATAAGGATCAATGTAAGTAATACAGGCCCAGGCAAAATGCAAGATACTTATAGAAAAAAATGACATGGATTTTTTGGTGCCTTTTGGCCCTTGTATGATTTTCAGGTTAATTGCCTATATGGCCTCAATGTGCTATTAATTTAATGTTTTGCATATAAAGAGATAAAACACCACTTTACATTTCTGTATGTTCAGAGTTGGAATTCAGCTGATGTACATGATTCTGTATATTATATCATTAAACCTAATCAAGAAAATGTTGCCTCTGCTTCAAAAATCCAAAACATATTTCTGTTCAAGTAGAAAACCTACCATATATGTGTAGATATTTGCTGAGCTGAAATTTAGTAGGCTGATGACTTGTGTAATAAAAAGAGGATTGAAGTAATAAGTTCTTTAATGTCAAATCTACTTGCCACTATCTGAACATCTACATCATTAAATTGTTTAGTTCTAATGGAAGCAATGTCTTAATGCACTCATCTGAGAATGAAATTTCAAGATGAAAACAAGGGAGACTGACAGGATAATGCTTTCCTTAGAGTGACTTTTCAGACTAAATTTCTGGATTTTTTCCCAATTTCTGAACAGCTTAACTCTTTCACTTTAAATCCCTGTCACATTTTGTGGGTATCCCAGTTCAAAATCTGTTTCACTGCATAGCTTCTCCAGACTAGTTGAGCATGTTTTATTTGATATAAGGCACAGCAGCTTTCCCTAATTTATATTATTCAGTTAGCTCACAATTATAAAGATGAACTGTGGTGATCTTAAATGGAAATTTCAAACACACAGCTGCATTTTCATCCTTTAGCACTTCCTCGTGACATTCAGTGGTTCTTTTGTGTCAAGAATATCAAATTGCTCAAATCCAGGCATCACATACACTTTGCAGTGAGTGCAATATCTCACAGAGTTTTGTGAGACATATCCAAATAGCCTACAGCACTAGAAAAGCACTGCTTTGTGCAGAAACAATAGCTTGTGAAATGTGATTAAATACGATAATGCCTTATGGCAGACATGATATACTTTTGCTTTTATCTCCCAGAAACAAGGAAAATCATTTTCATCACAGATGTCCATCCAAGAGTATGTGTATTATGTTTATTTTTTCATGTAGTCTCTTATGTCCCACTGAAATATTTTTTCGGATGAGACTCTACATTTTGAATCAATATTTCTTCATGTCACAGGGGCCGTGCTCTGCTCCTCTATTGTCACTTTGCTTTATGGATATTAACCTCCCACATGCAGACTAAAACAACAAGGGGCACATTCATATTTCAATGCATAATGTAAAACCTTGTGCATCAAACTGGGACAGAACAGTAAAAATACACATTTAACATATACTTTAAGTAAATAAATGTGTCCCCTGTCAGAACTTGCCATGTTTTTAGAATTCTTGTTGTAAACACTCAGAGCAGAGCAAACATGAATACATTAAGACAGGACTGTCAAATAGCAATTAACACTCTATAAACTCAGTAGCTATTAATTCTTTAGTAAAATACAGGGTGTTTCAAAAAGATGGACCTAATTCAAAGCAACAGTGATTTCAAATTGGGTCCATCTTTTTGAAACAACCTGTAGTATGAAAAAAAGTTTCATGGATCAGAAATACTCAGCATGCACTGGTTGGATTACAGTAGGAAACTGGAAATGCACAAGTTACTGGTATTTCAAGTTGCAAGCAGCAGTCAGGTAGGGAAGGCTTAGATAGTGGCATTTGTTCTTCCCATAAAAGGGCTGATGAAAGAGCAAACATGGAAAAGAATGCTGTCAAGGTAACACATCTCCCTTCCACATCTACAAACATGAACAAATCTGACAGCCCAGTAAAGAACATAAAGAAGGCAGAGCTGTTGGGATGGAACATGCTCAAATAACTCTATCAAACCAACTTTTTAACAGAAACTGTTCCTTCAGTTCCCTATAGGCAGAAGTACAAGTCATAAAAATCTCCAAAAAAGAACTTAAAGCAGCTCTGCTTAAGGATTGCAACTCTTCCTCCCCATAATGAGCATTAGATCTAGTTCTCATGTCAGTAGGATAAGGGTAGTGAGAAGTACACAAAAAGATCCAAATTGCAGATCTGCTTATTGCTACTCTTGGAATATATCTTGAACAAATATTTCCTTTCCTCTTGGGAATGCCCACAAAACCTTTCTCGTGCTCAAAATTGAGCAATACTACCGCAAGATTACACATAAAATTTAATCTATCTAATAGTGTTGGACTGGGCTCTCTCCTTTGATCTCTCTCCAATGTTAGGCTCTCTGGGGACGAGTTTGTAAAGGCTTTGTTATTTCTCAGAAACTAAGCGTCCTTTGCATATCTAAACTATGTCATTTGTTTTTTCTGGGGAGATTGTGCAGATTTGATTATACAGATAAATAATTAAGTAGATTTAAGTGAAAAGCCAAAATAATTTTAGGAGGAATGTCAAATATGGACATCTGATTCCTGTATCTTTGTGATTGATAGTGAACAAAAAGAGTGATGCAAAAGGTATATATTCTCCTTTCAAGGGCAGTAGGGAATTTATTCTTTCTGTCCAGTTGTTGCACTAGAAAGTGACTGTCTTTCCACTACAATACCTATTACTCTGAAAATTGAGAAATAAAGATAGAATGGAAAGAAAAGTATCTTCTTCTGATAGTACTAATGAGGCTTTTCCATTGATTCTATCCAGAGAAGTATGAGTATATATTATGTTACTAGAATTACTTAAAATGTCTGTGGCAAGAATGGTCAAGGATTATAAAGAATGCACTTGAAGAAAACTAAGTTTTAAGAAAAAAAGTGTGATACAACTTTCTGTGAGATTGCAGAATGCAATTCACAAGCGATGCAGCTTTTCTGTGATAATTTAATTTGTGTTTAATCTGAAACTGCAGACCTCAAAATTTGAGTTTAAGCTGTAGGCAGTCACCTTGGAAGACAGAGGTTCTTCCTCAACCCAAAGGGTATCAAACACAGAGGTCTATCCTGCAGCCAGGCTTTCCTAGCCATTACATTATTGCTATGATGGCAGGAGTGTGTGTGGAGGGGAGAGAAGGAAAAGTTCAGGACTCCTGCCGAAACTAGGCAATCTATCAAGTCGAGACTAAAAGATCAGGAGGAGAGCAAACACAGAGAGTCAGGCTGCGGCAGCCCAATGATGGGGACATTCAACCATGCGTGAGGAGGTCAGGGCTCTTCCTGGGGCACTACCAGCTTATTTCCGAAGCTCTTGTTTGTACCTCCATTTCATTGGCAAAGGAAAACAACAAATAAAAGAATATATCTTGCTTGTCAGAATGGATTACTTCTTCAATGAAATGACAAAACCTGCAGATAAACAGAAGCCAGGTGGCATATAATATATGGTTTTACTGTGTGTACTATTTCATGAAATTTTGTTTATAGCCAGTGACAGTAATATTGACATGTAGACTGAACAACAGTTGCTTGGTGGAAACAAGACATAATGAATAATGATAAATATCTATCCCCAAGGCAGATGGTGCATGTCTCGTCAAGTGTTACATGGGTCACCTTTGTGTTTGGACTTAACATCTTAATCAACATAGTGAGAAAGGACACAACTAACATGTTGTGCAAATCTGCAGATGATAGACCACATGGATATTTTCTGAAGACTAAGCATCTACAGTTCTGTGAAGGTCATAGCAAGATGAAATTAATTGTGAGGAAAACACAGGTAACATGGGAAAATGTGAATGGATATTAATGGGGAAAGAGAAACCTGAGAAGCCAGTAATGCACAAATGGAGATCGAAATAAATTCCCAGTTCAAAATTCCTGTAATGAAATATCCTGTGCCTGTTCTCTTTCATTAAGCTTTACCACACATGCTGACTTCAAAACGATCCCTCCTTCCATGTACCTCTGCTAAATTTTTTTACTACACCGTATTAACCTCCTTCCACGACTACTCCTGCCTCCTTCTCTTTGATTTATTTTCTTCTATCTAAATGCCTCATATTTCTAATGCCATAGGTTTTATCTGGAAAAAGAAATTATCTTCCAACACTCAGCAACTCACATCTCCTCCAATGCAGAACTGTGCTTTGCTTCCCCTTCCCACTCCCTCCTCTGTTTTATTTGTGAGGGTATGTTAGTCTGAAAGGGAGAGAGATTGAAAGTACCTGGATGGAGTGAGCTACCTCTCTTCAGGGGAAGATATTAAACCATTCAGGGGCTTTAACTTCACCTTTGGGGTTTTAGATGAAGCAGTCCCATGTCTTCCTTTGGCATCTCCGACGTATTCAGTTTCTTTCTTGCTTACGTAAGATTGAAGATATCATCTCTTCCTCTCATTCTCCTGTCCTTGAATAATGATGCTGAATCTGTAATCACACAGGCTATTAATTTCATTCAGGTAGTCACTTTTCTAAGTGATTACCAGTTATAAACTGGTATTTTTCATTTAGTGTTACAAAGTACAGAGAGCTTAAACCTTTTTTGTTTAGTCCTTGAGAAACAAAAGCCAAATTATGTTTTTAGTTTATGCCAAATGTTATTCAACAGGAAAAGCTGTTTTTATGACAGCAGTCATACAATAAAATCAAGTGATATCACAAAATAAACATAATATAAAAATATAGTACATTAAAGAGTTTGAGCTAGGATAAGTTAAATTGCTTACTATACGTCCATTTGTTTATGATATATTTTTCTTTGACAAACATACATGTGGATCTGTGATCAGGAAAAAACACGCATTTTACATTGATCATTTTCTCTTTTTGTAGGTAAATTTCTGACATTTTCTGAGCTACACATGGTTCCTATTTGAATTTGTTTCACATTTACAGTCTTAGGGTTTTTACAATTTTCAGGTACTATATTCTGATACAGAAAATTAATGTCATAGCAGTGCCATTCTTCTCAAATTTGTATCACAATATGAATTTCAGCAGGTTATTTCATAATTTAAGGACTGCACAGAAGAGAAGCTAATAGGAAGGGCAGTAGAAAGACAGAAAAACTTCTAAAACATAACAACAGGAATCCAGTTAACACTTATGAAAGTGATGAGGCAATTATCACCATGCTATGCAGTTTCCCATTAGGGAATAATCTGTAATCTGTGTGGTGCCAGGGTTCTGAAGTTACCTGCATGGATCAGGAATGGTAAAACTGGAGAGGCAGCGATTTTACAGAGTTAAGAGAGGGTGAGGGGAGAACAGCGCACTGCACTACAAGGATTTTACTCGTCACTAAAACTAGATTTCAGCAGTGTCATTCTGCTTGCTGTTGTAGGAGAGCAGAATTAAAAAGAGGGTAAGCAAGATCAAAACTTCACTTTAAAGTAAATGAGCATGGCCTATTTATACTGTAAGTGATTTTGTAAGAATTACTTTCTTTGACACATTTTCACAGACGCCAGAAAGAAATATGAAATCACCCAGACCCATCATTTCAGCTGTCATGGGACACTATTTGTACATCAGCAACAAACAAGCAAAGCATGTTTTGCTGAGGATGCCAATATGGTATTTGCTCTCCAGAAGTGACAGAGCAGAGTGAGGTGTCACTGAAAATGCAAGGCAATATGCCCAGATATTCACAAGCAGTCAACATTAAATTCAGAAGAGGAAGGTGAAACATAGGTAATATTTTCTGATCCAATCTGAAAAAAAAAAAAACCTCTCCTTCTTGACCCTATATCTGGCCATCAGCCTGGCAATAAATTTGTCAGGCTGTCCAGGCAGAGTTAAGAAAATTTTCTCTGCCTGGTAGCACTGGCAGGTACCCTTCCAATGTCCTCTCTGCAGCTCCTGCAGCCCTCAGCACTTTGAAGAAATACAAAAATTAATGCATTTGGCCCATACTGCATGTCAAAAACCAATCTTTTTTTATGCTGGTAGAGGAACTGGCTGAATCTCTGGAGCAGCCAGTGCCTCTGTTCAGTGATGACAGTGTTGGTGGTGATGCAAGAGGAGGACAGAGCTTCCTCTTCTCTGCCTGGCCTGTGAAGGGCAATGTGAGATTGTGTTCCAGGTTGGGATAGTCTTCTGAATATACATGTGGCAACATAAAGAGATACATCCAGTAGGCAGGAAACCAAGTTTTTTTGCCATAGTTTACTTGTTTTCTTTAATAGTAAATTGCCTACTCCAATATATTATTTTGATTTGCCTTACAGTGTTGTTGGCATAATGCTGAAATCCTCAGATATATCTTTAAATAGAATTTCACAGAAATAAGAAAGATTAGCTAGAGGTCAGTGAGTCAGTAGTTTTGTACCTTGAGAAAAATAGGAAGGGTGGCAGTGATAATTCTGATTAAATTCAAACTGATGAAATGGACTAATAACTCACAACAAAAAATAAGGTGGAAGAGCAAGACTTTGTGCCTGGATCAAATATCAGACAATATACACAAACCAAAAAACAATAAAGGAAGTGATATGAGACAGTGTAAAGGATTTGGAACAATGTTTTTCTTCCAAGCCTGACTCAGCTCACAAAGGCCTGTCTTCTTCTAATGTGTTTTCCATGTCTCTCTCAAAAGGTCATGAAAGTGATGTCTGATGTGAAGCATCCAGTCCATACCTGTGATAGTACAGATGGGCTGTCAGGATTCCCACTGTCCCATTTCTGTTAAAGTGCAATGTAATAACAACAATCTGTTGCTGGAAGCTCACCTGCATTTTTCAAGGCCTTATTTCATTGGACAACTGTGTAGTGTTTCCCTAACATTGTGAGCTTCACCTTGTTCAGACAAGAACATTGTTTGATGTTGTTTAATGGATTTGTGGTAAAGCTGTGCCTCAACCTTCAACCTTTCAGTGTATTTTGGCATAGGAATTTGGGGCATGAAAGGAGTCCTGAACATCTCATTCCTTCTTTTTTGAGACAACTATTTTCTCTCATCTCTCCTATAGCCTTACTGTACTTTTTCTGTCTCCTTTCATTTGTGTGAACCTTATCCCCACCGAAGTATGCCATTGTCTTCTCCAAAACTCACAACTTCCAGCTGTGATATAGCACCATATTAAAATAAAAAAGTTCAAGAACAAGCAAAATAATCCAGAAATTAATACAAATTCCAGTAAAGCAACACTGCCTTGTGAGAAAAAATTATTCACAGAAAGAGTTGCCCAACATTGGAACAGGTTACCCAGGGAAGTAGCTGAATAGCTGTCCCTGGAAGGGTTTAAAAGACATATAGATGAAGTTTTTAGGCACACGGTTTAGTGACAGTGTTAAGTTACTGATTGGACTCGATATTGAGGGTCTCTTCCAACCAAAATGATTCTATGACTCTGTGTTTCTATAATCATGTAATCTTATTCTCTCTTTTCTCCTTCTCAGTATTCCATACTGCCTTTCATTACCTACTGCTCCCTGAAGTTTGACACTTCATCTTTCAGCCTCTTTTCCATCATCCTGCCCTGAACTCTGTGCATTTCAGCAGGAGTTCTGTGCATTAGGTCACGTTTCTTGACACTGCTACCAAACTGGGCACTTGGAGTTTTTCTGAGGGAAGGTGATCATTGCTCATCTGTATTGTACTGTTTCCATCCTTAGCACTTGAAAACTAATGATATTATTAGCATTCAATGCCCAGATGGGCAGAGGCAGTTTGATTTCTCCTAAACCATCAAAGACAGAAGGGTGTTAAATGTTACTTTGAACTTTTCCGATAATATTGATTCTGCAGCATCCCACAGCAGCTGCCTCCATTATCTAACCATTCGTAGGCTTGAGAGAATTTCTTAATATTGAACCTGTCCTTTTTTCTTATATGAAGTAAGTCAATTAATTCTCATTCTGCCCTATTTGACAAGAAATGAAAGTGAGCTCTATATTCACAGTGCACTTACAAACTCCTCCTTTTCCTACTTCTCTCCTTTTATCTATTCCCCTGACCTGTGTTTGTGTGAAGATTTCTTCCTCTTTCTCTCACTGAATGTTGATGAAACAAAACATATTCAAAGCCATCTTGTCATTTTGGGGACAATTTCTTGAATATCAGGTTTCCAATTCACAATTTAAAAAATAGTAGGCAAAGAAAGTACACTGTGATTGTGTCAAAGGCAGCTGGAAACAAACAGGACATTTATGATCTTAATAGAAAAGGTAGAAGCATAACTTTGATGTATAAACCTTCCTGTTTCTAAAATAACATTTCCAGAAAGATAAAAAAATGAAACAGTCAGAACTGATAGAATTAAATCTTAAACAATTCAGGATCTTGTTAAGAATTTTCCACAAGGATCACTGAACCTTTTAATATAGCTATTAAATTTTGTGGAATGTCTCATGTGATATTTTATACTGAATGAGTTTTGCATATGAAAGTGCATGAGGCAATAACATTTATCTCTAAAGTCTTGTGTGACTGTAGTAGTAAAGGAAGGTGCGGAGTGATACCTGGAAAATTAAATTCAGAGTTTACATATAATGCAGCAGCAAAGCTAACTTCTTATAGATAATGTCCCATCAATATGTCTCATCCTTCATCTGTGGGGAACGTACAAGTTTTGTTAGTCTTCTTGGCCCATGCAGTCACAGTCTTCACTGCAGTTTGGTAGATAATGCAAATCTAGTATGTTGTTTTTGCAAGGAATAAGTCAGAACTGAGACCCATCAACTTCATTGCATGCATGTGACAATAAATTTGCAACATGAAAAGAGTTTTTTACTTCTGGTAAAATGGGCAGGGTTAAGGCAAATGGACTCCATGTGCAAAGATGAATCTCAGAGCAGAAAGTATTCGAAGTATGCCATTTTTCCAGAAATCCTGACTAGTCATGTAGCTGGTGGAAAATCTATGTATTGGACTCTTAGGTTGCAATTGCAATTCACAGTCGTTTAAGGTGTGAACTCTAGTCTCAGCATTTTGTGGGATCTTGAATTTTCTGCTGTTTCTTCTTCCATTTCTTCTTTCTCCTTCTGGAAGTGGTAGAGTAGGAAACTCACATAATTCACAGATCTTGGCTATAGCTGCACTCAGGATTCTTCTCTTCCTAGAAGCATCAAATAAAACTTATCAACCTCCATTTCTCCTCGTCACAAAATACTCCATTGTGTTTCACTCATCTGTACTTTGTCTTCCCCTGAATGAACTATGATTGATGTTTTCTATCAGTGTATGCTAACCTACCTTCTAGGGTAATTTATTTTCTTAATAAAAGTTAAGAGCTGGTGGTTTGCTGCTGCTTCGTATGTGCTGCTAATCATCCTGGTGAGTGGGCTGTCAAAAACAATTCTTTCCAAACCAAGGAAAAATGTAGAAAGTGGATACACAGACCTGCAAATAGGGAGTTAGCAGAGAGCAAGAATGGTTTTTTTTTTTGGAGTTTTTATGATGCTTCCAGAGATCTGCATTGCAGTATGAATAACACAAAGGCTTTAAATTAACATCACGGCTCACCAGATTTGTGAACTTGTGTCCTTCCAGAAACTCTTGAGCATCTGTGCAAATGTAGCTCTTAACAGATAAGGCCTACTTGGAAAGGATTTGGGAGAAAATAATAGTAGGGGAAAGGATGAATTTATAGAGGACAAATAGTGCTCAGCCTAACATCAGTTTAGCCAATTGATATTTAAGACATCCAGACATCTCTGAAGATATGTTTTTAAGGAGGAGCTCAGTTTTCTCAGTGATTCATGTGGTGGACCTAGTAACAAGTAAATCAAATAATGAAAAACTACATACTGGCTGAAAACCAGGAAAAACTTGCTGATGCAGAAATGTTAGATTATGAAGTAACTGTGATGGCTTCCCCATTGGCAGAAACATCTTAATATAAAGTGAGGAAAAAAAAAAGGAAAATAAAATAATAATAATAATAATTAAAAAAATGCCTGCCAGAGAGGTGAAGAATGAAATTTAAGAACTTCTAGGACTTTTCCTCAACATCGGTCTTCTTTGAATGAATTTGTGAAGCATTTTTGTGGGATTTATAAATGACTATAGCATCTGGAATTGCCTGTGAAGTGGATGATTAAAAAACAATAGCGAAAAATGCAAGGACATTCAAGTTCATATGGATTAGTTAGAATCTGCCTTCATTCATTTTTCAAATCCTGCTTGTACCATGCAGTGCCATGTAACAAGTTCAGAACAGTTTGCTGGCAATGCAGATACAAAAAGGCAGACAGATACAAAGGGCTGTATTTACTTTCAGGAGGGAATTATATCAGATGTAACCAAAAAGCAACCTTCATCACTTATTATGAAGAGCAGATTTATTAGAATCATTATTCCTGGAATTCTGTATGTGTAGATTATGATTAGGCATAAAACTGATATATTTTCAGGTTATATTAGAAAAGATTGCCTACATCTAGCAGTGTTTGGTGGACAAGGACAGAAGAAAATCACTTTCATAGGCTAACGCTGCTTCTTCTGCATAGTCATGCCACAGTATTTGGTATCATCATGCTGTAAATACTATTTTCTGAATGATTTTTGAAAAATAAAGAGGAAAAATCTGAGATTTTCTAGTGTTAGTTTCTGTTGAGGATATGTAGGCATTGTTTTCCTTGACTCAGAGACATCCAGGGTCTACCATAGAAAAATCCAGTGGACAGAAGTACTGCACAATGTTTGGAGATGTGCTATCCACCATAATAAAGGGAATTAGAATTAGGTACTATGTGAAATTAAGCAGGATTCACACAAGACCTTAGGATGCAGGATGCATCTAAGAGAGTAGATGGCTTTAGATGTTGTCACTGTGAAGTTCAAATCTTATCTTCTCTAAAAAAGCTGTAGTGATCATGGGATGTTTTCAATGACTGGAAAAAGTCAGACTTTATGTCCATTCTCAACAGAAGGCAAGAAGTTGCAAAAGAATTTCCTTTTTCCAGAAAGAAAATCCATGGGCTCGTTGCCTCATCAGTCCCTGAGAATATAATGGAACAAGTCTTTACAGAAGCTATTTCAGGCACTTGACGGACAAAGGCGATTGGAAACAACCCACGTGAAATTGAATAATTCTGTGCAATAATTCAAGATGGAGACTTAATGGGCTAAAAAGCAGCTCTAAAGAAAAAGACTAGGAAGTCCTGGTAATCAGGAAGTTGAACAGCAGTGTGCCCTACAAGCAATGAAGGCCAGCTACATCCAGCATTATATTGGCTAGAGTGTAATGGCAGGACAAAGAAAGTTATTATTCTCCTCTGTTTGGCACTTCTGAGACCACACCTGGAGTACTGCATCTAGTTTTGACTGTCTCAGTAAAGAAGGAGGATCAAAAAAGCAGGGAGATAACCTGGGGCCTGGATCCCCATGTCTCCGTGATATACTGGAGAGAGTTTGGAGAAGGGCAACAAAGCTGGTGAGGGATCTAGAGAATAAGTCTTATGCATAGAAGCTAAGGGAACTGGGTTTGTTTAGCCTGGAGAAAAAGAGGCTTATGGGAGACCTTGTTGCTCTCTATGACTATCTTAAAGAACATTGTAGCATGGAAGGTGTTGACCTCTTCTCCCAAGTAACAACTGATAGGATGAGAGGAAATGGCCTCAAGTTGCACCAAGGAAGGTTCAGATTGGATATTAGGGAAAATTTCTCCACAGAAAGGGTTGTGAAGCAGTGGAACAGGCTCCCCAGGGAAGTGGTGGAGTCACCATCCCTGGAGGTATTTATGAGATTTATAGATGAGACTCTTAGAAAAATGGTCAAGTGATAGATTTAGGTTATGGTTGGACTTGATGATCTTAAGGGTCTCTTCCAAACAAAATGATTCTATGATTCTAAGAGAGGTTTGGGAATCTCCATCCTTGGAGATGTTCAAACTTGTCCAAGCACTTACCAATGTTACCTAATTTTGAAACAAGCCTAACTTTGAACAAGATTTTGGAAGATGCAGATGGCCCTAGATATTTCAATGATTCTACAAAATGTTGGTCATTTTGTCAACTGAAACCTGTATATAAATACTTGTTTGTTTCTTTGTCTTCACATACACATTACAATGTTCAGAGGTAACAAGTAGACACCACTTCACAGTATCACAGTATCACAGTATGTTTGGGATTGGAAGGGACCTCAAAAGATCATCTAGTCCAATCCCCCTGCTGGAGCAGGAACGCCTAGGTGAGGTTACACAGGAATGTGTCCAGGCGGGCTTTGAATGTCTCCAGGGAAGGAGACTCCACAACCTCCCCGGGTAGCCTGTTCCAGTGCTCTGTTACCCTCACTGAGAAGAAGTTCTTTCTCAAATTTAAGTGGAACCTCTTGTGTTCCAGCTTGATCCCATTGCCCCTTGTTCTATCATTGTTTGCCACTGAGAAGAGCCTGACTCCATCCTCATGGCACTCACCCTTTATATATTTATAAACATGAATAAGGTCACCCCTCAGTCTCCTCTTCTCCAAACTAAAGAGCCCCAGCTCCCTCAGCCTTTCTTCATAAGGGAGATGTTCCACTCCCTTAATCATCTTTGTTGCCCTACGCTGGACCCTCTCCAGCAGTTCCCTGTCCTTCTTGAACTGAGGGGCCCAGAACTGGACACAATATTCCAGATGGAGTCTCACCAGGGTGGAGTAGAGGGGAAGGAGGACCTCTCTCGATCTACTGACCACCCCCCTTGTAATACACCCAAGGATGCCATTGGCCTTCCTGGCCACAAGGGCACAGTGCTGGCTCATGGTCATCCTGGTGTCCACCAGGACCCTCAGGTCCCTTTCCCCTACACTGCTCTCTAATAGGTCATGCCCCAACCTATACTGGAACTTGGGATTGTTCCTGCCCAGATGCAGGACTCTACACTTTCCCTTGTTAAATTCCATCAGGTTATCCCCCGCCCAACTCTCCAGCCTGTCCAGGTCCCGCTGGATGGTAGCACAGCCTTCTGGCGTGTCAGCCACTCCTCCCAGCTTAGTGTCATCAGCAAACTTGCCGATAGTACACTCAATTCCCTTGTCTAAATCATTAATGAGTATATTGAATAATATTGGCCCCAGTACTGACCCCTGAGGCACTCCACTAGATACTGGCCTCCAACTGGACTCCGCACCATTGACCACCACTCTCTGGTTTCTCTCTTTAAGCCAGTTTGCAACCCACCTCACTACTCTATTGTCTAGACCACACCTCCTCAATTTAGCTGTGAGGATGCTGTGAGGGACTGTGTCAAAGGCTTTACTGAAGTCAAGGTAGACCACATCCACCACTCTGCCATCATCAATCCACCTTGTTACATTCTCATAAAAGGCTATGAGGTTGGTCAAGCATGACTTACCCTTGGTAAAGCCATGCTGACTGCCCCTAATGACCCTTTTATCCCTGATGTGCCTTGAGATGACACCAAGGATAAGCTGTTCCATTACTTTCCCAGGGACAGAGGTGAGGCTGACTGGTCTATAATTACCTGGGTCCTGCTTCTTGCCCTTTTTAAAGACTGGAGTGACATTTGCTTTCCTCCAATCCTCAGGCACCTCTCCCGTTTCCCAAGACTTGGCAAAAATGATGGATAGCGGTCTAGCAATGACTTCAGCCAGCTCCCTCAGCACCCGCGGAACAGAACTTTTTCTGTTGTGTCAGTATATCCTCTCAGTGCTGCCTTGGTGCCTCTGAAAAATGCCTTTGAGATTTTCAGAGTGTGTAGATGGAAGCTGGACAGGGATTTATTTTTTACAGACTATCTTTTCGCTAGAGGGAATAATAACTAGTTGCATGCACTAAATGCCCTCTTGTAACATAATGGTGGCTCAAGAGAAAAAAGCTTTTGGTACATTTTGTCAGGATGCAATCCATTCATTAAAATCAGCATTTTTTTGTTTTATCATTACACTATTTTCTAACAACAATAGCCTTGCGGATATATTCTGCCAGCCAGTAAACGCACAGATAAGGTAACAGAGGCAAAAAAAAAAATCACTTGTATTTTTTTCAGTGACTCCCTGATCATCTCATTCTGAAGTTGGATTGAATTCACAAGAACTGTTGGGCATTATGGGAAAAAAATGTACCTTGCATGGGTCTGTCTGAACTATACATCCCATAAAAATACCATAAGGATGTAAAAGAAGTTGTTCAATGGTATTTTCTAACCATTTAAGGTTTGCAAATCCTGGCTTATAAATGGCTTGTAAATAATTAATAAAAAAATCTGCTGTTCTCTGCAAGCACTGAAGAAAGAAATGTGTCTCATTCTGAAAGCAAAATATTTTCTTATGCTTTAAACACTAATTCTTCAAAATGGCACAATGGTGAACTATGTAAAATTGTTATTTAGAGACCAATAATAAGAATGCGTGTTGTAAAAATGGGTTTATTAGTCCTTACCCAGCTGTAGTAAGCAGGATTCTACATCTAAAACTTTAATGTGCAGTTGGCACTTGTCTAAATTTTAGTCAGTGGTTTCTGTTTTCTAGTTTGCCAGTCAAAATAAATAGGAACTGCAATCCATTGTCCATAGAATTTAATCTTTGTCTCATCATATCTGGAATAAGAGTGGAATTAAAACTCAGTATTGACATTTCTGTTAACAATTTTTAAATTGTTTTAAAAGAAATTTCCATGTAGCTGTTCTGTTTAGAAAAACAAACAAAAAACAAACAAACAAAAAAACCCAATCAACTGGCACTTCATATAATGGTTGCACTGCTGCAGTTTGCCGTTTCAGTTATTTAATTCATCCTGACCAGATATTGTATCATTCTCTAACAGCTGACTGGAAGAATACATAAAGGAATTTCCAAACAACATAGTTTAGTCTATATATCTGGCTACTGATTTTTATAGAGCTTCTTCTCAATTTGCATTCACCTCTAAGTAATTTTAAGATATATCACTGAACACTGGGTTAGCCAATGTTCTGATATAAGGACTGTTGCAAAAAAGAAATCTTAAATTATGAAAAAATGTTGTCTACAACAAAGAAAGAATTACTGTCTTCTTCACTGTGTATGTGTGGGTTAGTGTAGGAAGTAGGACTGATAAGTGCATCGTCACACAGAAAAGCCAGGCTCATAATTCCCTATGTAAATTCCTGTTTCTGTAATAAAGTGTAATTGTAAAGTCAATAACAAAACTAAAATTAGATTAAAAAAATTCCTGCGGTTGCATTCCCCAAACCATGTCATACCCTGGAAAAGGTCTTCAAGTTTTAGAAAACTGGAACTGATTGGGATCTTTTTTTGTCCCAAATAATGTTTTGACTAAACATAACATCCATTGGAAAAGGTTCTTCAGTGTGACACAGACTGACTTTATAGTATATGTGTATGAGTAATCCATAGCAAGACAGAGGAGGGGAGGAAGGTGTTTAAATTCCATATTGGCCCAGGACTAAACTGCAAATAGAACACAGAAGATAAAAAAATTCCATTATTCTGTGGTATGCATTCACTGTATATCTAATAGGCAATTCTAGTCCCAAACAATCCCAAACCATTAAAGTAACAGCTAAAAGTACACAGAGTGATGAAAGATAGGAAATGGCTTACTCAAGTACCAGGAGTCTACAGGGAAGAGAGAACTTCAGGAGGGACACCAGAATGGTCTGGAAAATAATATATAGACTGGAAAAGGTGATAAGGAATGGTTGTTTATACTACTTTTCTATACAAGCACTAGAAGACATTAAGTGAAACCATCAGGTGGCAGATTCAAAAGAAATTAGAAGGTATCTTTGTTCATACAGTGTACAGTTACCTTGTGGACCTCTTCATTGTACTACCTGGATGCAATCTCCTGTGTGAAACCAATAAGTAAATTGGGAAAACAAAGAGAAGAATCTGCTAAGAGCTGCTAAATGCAGAAATCCCTTTGATGTCACCCGGGAACTCTGGTGAGCTATCATTGTATCACTTCTAGAATCACTATATCCTGCCCCTTAGCTGTCTGCCACTGGTCACTTTTGGAAACAGAGTACTAACCTTGCTAGCTGGACATTTGATCTCATGCATTATAGCTCTTTTGTCCTTACTCCTGGAACATACACATGTCATATAGATGTTTGTGCATTTCAAAACTCAAAGATTTCATTTTTCATTTTAATGCACAGAAAACAAGTTGTTTCATGAAATGCAAACTGATGCAGCCAGGGTTGCTACAAGCTTGCATCCTTTGTTCCCTGACCTTTTTCCATCCTGCCTCTGGGAAGAAACAAAAGACGCAAGATGTTTTCACTGGGTTAAATGCATGCAAATGCTGCGTGCAGTAGGTGCAAAGCAATTTGACCTTTGACCTTCAAAGCAGATGAAAAGTGATGTGTTAACTGCTGTTGCCTGCTAGGGCTCTTCCCATTATCCAGCTCAACACAATGTAATGTCACAGTTTTGATACCTTAATTCTTCTGTTAAATTTGTTTCAAACTGCCCTATTACCTTAGAAGATATCAGTAAGGTAACAGATAAATAGATAAATGATGATTAAACAAAAGGATAGATGTCTTGACTTTGTAAGTTTTATTCTTCTTGTTCTGAAACTTCAGAACTTACTGTGAAGTTGAATTGTCCCTTTCCAGTCTGATCCATAGTTTTATTATGTACTTTCTCTACTGATATACTAGGAACTACACTACATGGCTCTCTGAATTACTATGTTTTTTAGATGCTAAGGGGAGCTGTAGAGAACAAAGTTAGCTGCCTCATTTGTCATGTCTTTCTTCCATTACAACCTGTTTGCCACTACCCATCTGTCATCCACATGAAAAAGAAACTCCTCAGTCTCTTAAATCTGGCCTGTGACACCAAAAATGAGAGCTCCAAGAACAAAAAGAAACTTGCTGTTCTCTTCAAGCCAGGATGCCAGAGTGTCTGGAAACTGACTTTCCACTCCAGTCCCTTCTAGGTAGGTCTCTTCCAAAGTCTGTTGTCCTCTCCAGCCATAGACCCTCCTTTGCTTCCCAAAGCAACAGAAGAGCTGGCAACTGCAGGATAAATTCCTCTGGGAGGCTAAGGAGAAAGGTAAAATCTATTTTAGGGAAAGGTAAGCTAGGCTTGTTCTGGCTTTATGAAGATGACCTTCCTGGGGAAAGTGAGTAGTCTGTAAGCTGTCATGCTTCTCTGAAATAATGGCATATGAGTACATTGGCGTATACCTGCCACCTCTGTATTAGACTTCAAAACATTCCTTGTACTGCTACAGATAAGAGGTTGAGTGAGGGATCTGTCAAACTGCAGTACAACAAGCCATTTATCCTGTAGGAGTTAGACAATGAGAATATCTTCCTTCAGGGGAAATTGCTGAAAGTATGTGTAAGCTAAACCCTGGGATGTGGGTCCAAGTTATGAGGTAGAATTCAAATTTGTCTTGGTAACCTGCAAATTCCCTGAGTTGCAGCATAATGTTTATCAATATTCCTGCAATGTACTAAAGGACAATATATTATTTTTGAGAATTCAAACAGTAATAGGTGTCTTCCCCTCTCCCTCTCTTGGAAAAAATATATCATGTCTTCTGAAATACAATCCATATATACATTAGAGTGTATCAGTGACCCTGTGGGCATTCTGAAAACCATGTACTCATACTTTATTGGCAGAGATGACAAAGATGTGTAAGTTAGTGTAAGTTTAAGAATCATGTAAATTCTGCCCATAAATTCCTATTTCTGTCTAAACAAGGACTACCATTGGTCAAATAACCCTCTGTCTTGCTATGCGTGGAACCAACAGTAGGCACTTCAGGCAAGCACAACATGAATAGCAGCAGACCGTTCTGCTCAAGAAATGGTTAAGACAATTTTTGTTTCTTGTTCCTTTTTTTTTTTTCTAAATACCCTTTCTATACCCTTTTCATACTGATTCATCACTAAGCTGCCTGACAAGGCCCTGGTCCTGGGTGTTGAACAAAGATTTTGTTCCTGAACATCTGGAATACATTAACTAAAGCTGAGATATCAGCAAATTAAGATGTACAAGAGACAACCTTAACTTCCCTACTATGGACATCAGGCCAGTACACGTACATACACTCACACATATATCTGCTCCCTTGGAAAATAACCTCAGCCTACACTGTGACCACAACAGGAGAAAATAAAGCTACTGTGCTTAAATCGTAATCCTGCAATTAATGCAGCAGGGAGTAGAGCCAGCATCATCTGTCATCCATGCAGAGTAGAAAGTGGAAGAACATTTCCAGTAACTAAAATACATGTTGAGCTCCTTTTATCAGGCCACAGTAATTTCCTTTTACATGTTCACAAGGAAGGTGAATTCAGTAATTCTTCAGGTTTGTTTGTTTGTTTGTTTGTTTTGTTCTGTTTTGTTTTTTTTTTTTTTTTTCTGAAGGATATAGTATTTAAGCTCTTCTGTAATTAATATGAATATGTTGAAAATATTTGTAGCATATTTTGCCTCTGTTGTTTCTACAGAGCTGTTTCTACCAGCTGATCTATCTCACCTCGGAAGGTAAAATTGTTTCATGAGAGAACATTTTCCCTTCATCCCCATGAAGCCTCAGTGGACATATTTCTGGATGCATTTAAAAGCAACAGAAAGAGCTGTGCACCTCCATATGTGAAAGGTCTGATCAGGCCAGTCTCATTTTAAAAGCAACAGAATTGACAAAAAGATTGTTTTGTGACAACAGAGTGATTCACAACTCCAGTACAGGCTGATGCCAAGTTTTTAAAAGGTTTTAATAAGCCAAGCCGGCCAGGATTCAGAACATGATGTAGCTGTGTGGCATTGCTGTGGAGCCTGACATCCCCAATCAGCCATAAATTAATTTTCACAAAGGGTAGAGGAAGACATTCAGAAAGGAGTAATGTGCCCTGATACTGTCAATCTTATCAGCATGATATTGCATTGACATTCTAACCACTAGCTATGAACCCATGTAATGGCTACAAATTAAGTAATGGGATGAAATTAAGGAAAGATAAATTTCGGAATGAGGAGCTGAAAATGAGTGAGGTCTGCACGGCAGAAGCAATCTCAGGGACAACTGTGGGAAATCTGATTTCCAGAACTACATTGGACAGAGTTGAGGAGTATACAGAGATATAAATCCTGCTGTGGCAGGCACTTAGCTAGTAGCCTTGTAATTTCTAAAGTACTGCTATCAAAAGTACTGCTAACAAAGTGGGATTAGAATCTTTTAGCAATTTTTTTTTTTTTTTTTTTTTTTTTCTGGAAAATGCTGGTTCATGTAAAACAGAACTTTTCCTGTAGAAATACGTAATTTTTGATTGCCTGAGAATTGTTTCTCATGTCTAGGGGGCAATCACAGGCAAACATCTGAAATTGTCACCTTCTCAGCACAGTACATGGTGAAGCCAGACTTCTACACAGAAACAAATGAGTGAACCTAGAAAGAAAACACATGGAAGAAGGAACCTGCATCCGTGTCTCTCCACTTATGGGGACAGTCCCACCAGGAGAAGAGCTCTCAGCTTCTGGGTCTTTTCCTACTGACTTTCATGGTTTTTTTCTAAAGGTGAGGTGTGAGAGGTGTTTGAAGTCAGACACTTCTCACACTTCTAACCATGCAGGAGAGATTCACATTAAGCACTTAGCAACATTTCCTACAAAATGGAGGCCTAACTACATGTACTTCAGGACTTGGAATCAGACAGCCCTGAACTGCAGCAAGTTTAAACAGCACATTGACACTTAAATACTGCATAGGTCCTTCAGAAGCACTGCAGTGTCTGGTGGTCTGAAAACAATCATTTAGTTTTATCAATAGAAACAGTCACTAATTAATGACGCTATTTACCCCTCATCAAATTAAGCTGGCCTGTTAAAGGTGCAGAATCAATATAATCCATATCGCAAATTAGCTCTATTCTGTGCATAGTTTCCCACATTTTCTAAAAGCATCTGAGCAGTAGACTGTTTTCTTCTAAAGCGAGTAATGGAAATAGGTGTCCTTTATAAAATTTCAAGCTTAAACACCCCGCAGTGTATGTGGGTGTGCTTATGAAGTTCTAAAGATACATATTTTCCCAGAAAGTATGGGACATTGTCAGTAATTCTGCTTTTCACAGACAAAGATATGCTCATCGCTTCCATGGTGGCATCTGGCATTTACAGCATAGGGTCCATCTGCTTGTGAATGATGCCATGCTGATAGTTGGGGAAATTTTAGTTTCTTGATTATGCACACACTAGTGTGCTGTCAATGGTCTGCTCCAGGAGGGCCAGGCTCAAGAATACACCCTTCATAAGTCCCATCCTTCATCTATCTGGAAGGTGGCTGGGAACACGTACCCATGCTTTTTAAAGTCTTGTGGAACGATGCTGGGATCCCTACAAGGACAAAAAAGAGAGGGCACCAGGTCTTAGGGGCTCAGTGTGAGGTGCCCAGTCATTCAGTCTAGATAATGACTTGGTGACTTGGTGACCAGTCCATCTGGGTGCACTGATGTTCCTTAACTGTTGGGTTGCTTTGACACCCTGAAAGTCAGAATGTCTTGCAATGACAATGCCTTTAACAGAGAAAGGTGCCTGTGAGCACCTCCAGACAGAAATTCAGTCATTCATGTTAGCAACTTGTCTTTGGCAAGAGGAAAGATAGACAGCAAAACCTATTAGTTTAGCTGAACGGCCCTCTAAAGAAGTTGTGTGTCTAGCTTTATTGAATGATACTTCTCTTCCTTTGGTTCCTTCCAGATCTTATGTAGTTTGTACTCATGAGACTCCCTCCACTCTGAGTTCACAGGGCTGAACTTCTTCCATGACCTAAAAGAACTTAAAACATCCTTTAGATAATGTAACCTGGCAGATTTCCTTTGATCATGTATATTATGGAACCAAATATATTTTTCCACTTTGTCCAGCTTTAGTGCTCCTGAAGATATGAATATTCATTACCCTAAACTGCAGCTACTAATATAAATAATATATGCATACATAAGGAGGTTTTTCATAACAAAAATAGCTTTTATAGTGCAATTTTATTATGTACAGACTATTTGCAGCTCTGAGACCATAGGGTCAATAGATATTTAGACTTTTTATGAGCATCTCACCAGCTAGTGCAGAAAGTTAATGTTTTTGCTGCCTTAATCTATCTCTCTCTCTCTCTAAATAAGACCTTCTAGAAGAAAGGTAACTGTTGTTGAGGATGAACCCAAGATAAAACAAATTCCTTGTTTCAGCACATGCTTTTGCTTTTGAAAATGTGTGTTACTCTTTAGCATGTTCTATTAGTCTTGAAAGTTACTTCTGTCGGTGATTGTTGTTTACACAGTTGCTCCTTTGCATTATTTGAGTCAAAAAAAAGAAGACACACATGAAAACTTTACTGAATTAGGGAAGTAAAATAAAGTCTGTTCCATCCCAGCTGAGTGTCACTTGTGTGTATACGTGTGTGTGTGAGTGCCTGTGAGTGAGTGTGGGTGCATCTTCAATATGTGTTTTTTTCACAGCTTTTATGGAAAGGTAGAGAACAGCTACTGCCAGCGTACTTGAGTAGGAGCACAGGAAAACGCTGCCTTCTTCGCTGGAGTCTATAGATCACAGCTACATAGAAAATGCACAGCAGATAATTACCTTTTCAGCATATTAATTAGAAGAGCTCATTTGCATTATAATGCATAACACTATATGCACAGTGATAGTAAATTTAATTTTTAACTAACACACACAAAGTTTAGCATTTGCTTAATTGTACTCTCCACCAGCCTTAATTGTGCAAGAGACATCTTCTTCTCTTCTATATGTTAGAGCAATGCTGTGGGACCCACACAGCACACAAGTACTGCCAGGCACACACACAATGGGCTTGACTCCATTGTCATGCATAGATATCCAAAATACATCTAGGCTACCTGAGATGTCTGTGAAGAGCTGGTGTACATGACAAAGGACCAGCAGGATCCATGCCTTTTGTCAGCATCGGCTAGACATTAGCCTTCTGAAATAGCACTAAAATGATTGCGCAGAGGCAAAGGTGTACTGGGATGGGAATCAGTTTGGGAGTGAGTTATTCTAGCATTTGCATGTAGGTGACTATATGTGTCTGTGGTCCCACTGAGATCTCGTCAGCGTAGTCAGGGTAGGTATCTTGCCTAATCTCCAGTTGCTGCCTCTGAGGCCATGTATCTCCTTAAGGTCATACATCCCATCTGCCAAGCACTTCCAGATATTTTGGTTGTCTTTTGGGATCTCAGACATTAATAACCACTGGTGTTTCGGAAGATCTTTTTTGATGATAGGACAGCCTAGGTATCTATTTGCAGGCTCACATGTAGACACCTAAAGGTAAGTGTCTCTGACCAAGCCATGAATTCCTTATGTCCTTCACAGAGAAACCAGCTCAGCTTGCATTAAAAATATCCTGTGGATTCTGAAAATTATACTTTTTTATTATATATGGATCATATAATGTATGCAAAGTCTGGATTTCTAAATTCTTTTCTATGATACCAATCAGAAGAACAACTTGCAGTGTCAGTAAGCATGAAGACTTAATATCAAAAATAATCATGGGATCTCTCCTACAACGCATATAGCATGTTTCATTAGAGCAAAGGCATTGCTAAGATTGAAAAAAGACTTCAGAGGACTATCAACATTATTTAGGGCTCTCAGCCTCTGAGTCATGAGGCAAGATTAGTGACATAAAAAGAACAGATATTTCACAGGACTCCATTCCATCTGGAAAACAGCATAAGAGAGTCATGTTGAGAAAGTCTTTGATACTGCAACTAATTCAAAAACATGATGCCATGATGTTGGCTTACACTTGGGAAAGTGATTTTAGTAGATGTTCTGCAAATCTTCAAGTACCACAGGTAATTCATTCAGTGAAGAGTCAGGCTATTTCAGTGAGGGAGGCATAACTCCAAGAAAAAAATGTCCTCTACCTCTCCTTAAAACCTTTTAATTTTAGTCTCAATAAACCTAGACTGGAGAGCTGGCAGCTTTACTGGTAAAGGATTTTTTGTCTGCAATAGCAGAAACATTTGGTTCAATTTGGGAAGATTCCCCTACCAATAAATTCCCTTGCTAGTGTGGTTTTTTTTCCCTCCTGTAGACAGAATTTTCACAACTGTGGTGGCAGAAGAGACTTGATTTTTTTCTTTTTCTGTTGCCTATTCTAACTTTGTGGGAATTCTGTATACAGAGATATAGAGATAAGGAAAGAGATATAGACATAAGGAAGAAGAAGTGGGGGAAAACCAGAATAAAAAGAGACACAATAGACAGAAAAATTAAGTTTTTCCTATTCTTCATTATTTTATTTATTTCTTTCCACAATGAAGAGTGATGTCCCCAAATAGCAAAGCTGGGGGAGACTGGGCTGGAAGGAACTAAGACATGAACTGGTACCTACTACTGTGGCCATAAGTGCCCAATGACAAGAGCATAAATCCACATAAAATCACAGGGAAAATGTAGAAGTCGTAAGAAACAGGACTGCCAGAATCAGTTCAGCTTTGTGCAATCATTCCCACTTCTTCGATTTTCACAAGTTCTCACTTAACTGGCTGAGCTTTCCTGGGCTTTCTGTCAAAATCACCTTCAGTACTGCTACTATTGCATTGCCTCTTAGCTGCTTCTCTAACGATGGAAATTGGAGACTAAGGCAAGAAAGGCAACAAATACTTACCCAAGGGAAAACCTTACAAACTGAGTATGTCCAATGGGACTCAAAAGTATTTCTGTGAGTTGCTGGAATTGGAATGCAACTTATATATGAGAGCAAAAGGATAGAGAGTTGCTGGGATGAAAAAATTGTTAGAAACTAGATGTAGTTTGGGAGAATGGGCAACACTCAGTCCTTAGTGCTCAGTTCTTTCTCTTTTCCTGTTGTTGTTGTTTTCTGAAAGTTCCATTCAAGGATGAAGAAAGAAAAGGGAAAGAGGCTCAGGAACAAAATCAAATTGCGTAGATAAGTGTACTGACAAGTGGAAAACTGGCCTCTTGTTCCTTAAAACGAAATTACTTCTAAGGGTCTAAGGAACATTAATAGGAATGCAGCAAAGCTGAATAACATACTGACTCTTTCTGTCTTCAAAGCATGAAGTCCTCTGGTAAAAGCCTTGGTTTGTGGGATTTTGGTGTCATACCTCATCAGCTGTAGTCATCATTCTCTGGACCCCTGAGCCATTTGCACAGCATAACTTCTGGCACAAAGGTCTATCACCGAGACTATAATGAAGGGATCAAGGTTACAACATTCTCAAACCAAAACCCACGGGCATGGATCTGAGTATAAAACGTTGTCCTAAGAACTATGGATGTTGCAAAAATTAATCCTCCAGGACATATATGTTTGAAAACTTTTGTTTTGATGAAGCATATTTTTCAGAGCTTGACTAAAGGAGATTGCCAAGTTTTTTTTCTAGCTGGAAACATTTATAGATCAGAAGTAATTTTGAGGGCATTACTGAATGTTTCAGATTTATACTGCCAGCTGAATTTATGCAGATTTCAGACATTAACAGTAAAACTGGATAATTAAGAGACTTGGAACAAACTCTATGGATTAACACATCTTCATGTCATTCTATGGCACACTGCATAAATGTATAAAATTACTAAATCTAAGTAAACTGTGATGGAAATAATTTCAAACTACATATACACCTCTGACCGAATGTTGTTCAGAAGTGTCAGTGTTGTGCTTTTGGATATGCAGATCTGAAGTAATTAGAATAAATTTTAAACTCCTATGCTATTTGCATTGCTCTAATGGCTCGAGTAGTGCGAGATCTACTGAATGCATTAAAAAAATTAAAAAACTTTCTTGTTTGTCTTCACCTATAAAGTAATAGTGGGTTTCTTGAGAAGAGTTAGGATTATACATACATGTGAGTTCTGTGAGGAAAAACATTTCGAGACAAATTTGTTTTAAAATGGGGAAACGGTTTCTGGTTACTATTGAATTAATTAATCTTCTAAAATCCAACTCATTGTTTAAACCTCTACTTTTCAGAGTTCTGCAGCACCCAAAATTAAATCTGTATTCTCTGTACAAACTGAGAAAGTTATTAGTTATTATGTCCATTTCAAATAGTCGATGAGTGAAGAAGCTCCCTCTCCCATTACAGCCTTTGCTGATGGGTTGTCAGCACATTTCAACACCTTCTTGACTGGAAGTCAACAGAAGAGGTGCAGTGCATTTCAGGAAGCGAGAATTTTACAGCATCGTAGTATTAAAGAAAAGGGGGAAAATGGACACTCACCCTCAGTTCAAGACTGTTGGACATTTTATTTGGAAAAATCAAAACGGATACCTAAGTAACAAAAGAAACTTAATTTAACCTCTCATGTTAGGAAAAGGAAAAGGAAGAAGAGGAGGAAAAGGGAGAAGAAGAGGAAAAGGAAGAAGAGGAGGAAAAGGGAGAAGAAGAGGAAAAGGAAGAAGAAGAGGAAAAGGAAAAGGAAAAGGAAAAAAGGAAAAGAAAAAAAAAGGAAAAAGAGGAAAAACCAAATGTTGCTGCTGAACATGCTACAAGTGTCAAACTACTATCTCAGAAAGTGTTGCACAGATTCCTTAGGGATTGAATTGGGATGAATAATCTCCATTTTTGCAGACTGCCAATCTCTGAATGATCCTGGCTAAACCTGGAGCTCAAGTGACAAGAACAGCATGATAACTTCACATTATCTGATCTTTACTGAGCATGTGTTAGTGGTAAACTACAGCCAGAAATCCTGCTACTGCTGTGCTAAATCAAAGAAATTCAACATGGTGTTTCCAGAATGCTGCAAGGGAGACAAACCCCTCTCTTCCTCATCTGCTTTGGCCTAAAGCAATACAAATAGTAAACACAAGATTCATGTAAACAGTGGAGACATCACTGTTTCTGTGATTCTCCTGTAGGAGTCATAGCAACCAGCTAGCAATAAACTGATGCTTTTATTTTGGTTGCTATCAGAGCAGAAGAATTTTGGCAACATAAGGTGCTATGCACATAGGTTGGAGATAATGTGTTTAAATAAAAGTCATTGTAGTCACTTTGGCTGCATTGAAACAACAGGAGGAAAAGAAATAAAATTTGTCATATGGGAAAAAGTGAAAGAAATCTGTAGTGGAAAATTATTTTCAGGTTTCTTATAGGGTACAATCAACAATAAAGAACAAAAAAGAAGATTTAAAACTATTTAAAAAATCATTTGAGAACATGCTTTCAAATTAAATTATTCAAATTCCTTTCATAATGAAAGTCTCGTAAAACTGAAATACATTCATCTCTCCTAGTAGTATTCCACAAAGATTTCTTTGTGACTGATGAAATAGACTTTGCCTTGAAGGACTGTCACATTATAAATCTCATGCATTCTTTTTATGGGAACATGCCACAGAAACAGTCAAACAGAAGCAATTCTGTTGTCTGTGGAGATTTAGTTAACATACACAGGGATTTAATAAGCCCTTGCCAATGTGAGTCCATACCAAGATAAATCAATTTAAGAAAAGAAGAAATTATTTGGAAATTGGGAAAACCATGAAGGCTCAGTCATTTTTGCTTTATTTTGCTTGGAGTATGTGTGCTCCTCATATAACCTCTATGTTTTGGTCTGGAAAGTTGCAGAGGATGCTATGACTGCTCACACAGTTATTCTTCATGTCCCCTCTCTGTCAAGTCTGAGTTCACGCAGATTTTCCTTTTCTACACAGACATGTCCCTCCTTCAAGGATGTGTACTTCAGCATATCAATGCAGATTAATAGACAGTGAACTTCTCCCTTTGCTTTCTCTTTTGAATGAATATAGAAATGCAGATACTGTATTTTTCTATGTATTATATATTATTTCTGTTCTGCATTGTTTCAGTGTGGATCACAATGCCTAAACCAAAAAAAAATCAATATAATTGTAATACTATTTTTTCTCATCTTGGCCTTTAAAAAAATGGCAACAAAACCATTCACAGACACTGCTGCTTTTATTTCCCCAGATTTAAAAAAAAAAAAAAAAAAGAGAAAAAAACCCAATATATTCAGAAAGAGGCAAGTCTTTTGAAAACAATTAAGCTCTCAGGTGAAAATTGTCAAAGATATTTATACCTTATATTAGAATGAATGTAGGATCTTTTTGCTAGTTTTGTTGTAACATGTAACAGAGGAAAAAGCATGCATACATCTTCAGAGGAACCCAGGGGCTTGCATGCATTCCCTGAAGATACAGAAAAGACTATTCAAGTCTATTTTATGAACCAGGTATTTCTAGCTGAGATCAAGCATGGACTTGAACCTGGGCCTCCCTCAGTTGTGTCTCTGCTGCTGAGCTACTGACATGGGCCCTCACAGATGGAAAATCCCATTTTCCAGCCAGCCCTCAACCCAGGGTCGGATATCTGTGTCTGAAACAGGGCACTTACACCAAGTAAAACTGTGACTGCACACAACACCTACACATCTTGTTAATTTAATCACTTAACAGGAGAGTAACAACCTTATTTAATCTCAGGTTGCAGATTTGAGGCTTCCAGGTTATGGACACTTCACTGACATGCTCAATTAGGTAATGACAGAGGAAAGCAATCCCACACCTCGAGTATGAAGCTTCAACTGGAATTTTAAATGGACCCTGGCAGACTGGCTGGTCCTAGGGAAGAGGCACTCGCTCCTGCCTGCTCGCAGTCAGACAGCTCAGGAGGTTATTTCAGGAGGACAGTTTTGGTGGATAACTGATAATTTAAGGCTGATAGCTTGCCTGGCTGGATCCCATCTGAGGATCCTGACTGGGCAACCTCAGTTCAGTGAGTATATCTCAGCAGTAAGCAGATTGTGACATTAGTATTGCCCATTCTTTTCCTCCATTGTATCTTCCATGTGAGAGATTTTTTTCCTTATATTCTACCTAAAGCTTTTTAAAAAATATTTTATTTTTTCACTCTTTATCACCTGCTTTGCCTTTTCTCTAGTTTTTTCTCTTGTCTTATATATCATCTTCCCCTTTTCTGCAATGTCATGTGGTTTTCCACCTGGGTATACAGGTTTGAATTGAGCCAGTCGATTAGTGGTATAAAATTTACATAATGCTTTCAACCCTCAACTACCACAGGAATATTGCTTAATGAATCTCTACAACTTGCCTGTGAGGTAAGTCTAGCAAATGTTATTACTGCATTTTTTTTTCTCTTATTCAAAGAAGAGGGAAATATGTAAATTGAGGGCCAAGACAACACTTCTTCTCAGTTTATTCAGCTGTTATTATTTTACTTCATTATTGATGCTCTCCTGCCTTCTCTTTTCCTTTAACCTTATTTGCATCTCTGTCTCTAATTCTATTTATTTTCTGGTTGCCACACACAGAGGTGACTGTTAGAGGTTTATTTTGATCAATGTAATATGCACTTGACTGATCTGTAGTTGCAAAATACTTGTTATTAACCATAAACATTAAAATATCTTTACTTGGACAGAATTACTGTGTTTCAGAAATTGCTGTAATTCTCTTATTTGTATCAAAGGCACTTCTCCTTTTATTTCCATTAAAAATACTGGTTCTTTTATCCTTTTCAACTTTCATGTCACCTTTTGAGCTGCAAAGCTTTTACAAATTGAGTTTGAAGTATCTCCTCAGAACTGTGCTATTAGTCATACAGCAGAGTTCTCTCTGTTGTTTTTTATTTTTTCTTTTAAGAGAAGAGAGAAATATCTTTTTGCAGCGGTACATGATATACACTTCCTAGGACAAAAAAGACCATACTACAGCACGAGGGACCCTTCATGTTCTGTTTTGTTTTCTTTTGGATGAGCCAGGAAAAGGACATAACCCAATGTTTTCCATGGTTGCATTGGCAGAGGCAGCCAAAGACACATGTAACTCATTAGGAACGTTACATCGCAAAGCATATTCTTCCTGTCATGCTTTTGTGGGTAAGGGAGTCAAGTCACAATGGGTCCTAATTTGCCAGAAATAACAGAAAGAAACTCTACTGATGATTCTTTTAAAAAAGAAACTATGGTTAACATGATAACTAAAGTTTTATTCATGTTTAGTAATGATCAATCTGAAGTACATGTGGATCATGTTGATCTGAAACAATGTGATTTTGTGCATAAACAACATTGTTTAGTTATGCCAGTAGCAATGACCAAGACAAAGTCTAATCCCAGGTTAGTCTGCAGTATAAGAAAAGACAGACAAAGGATAAGCAGAAAAACAGTAAAAGCAGTGAAGTGACTCATAACATACAGGTCAATGAGCACCTCTGATTTCAGTGGAAATACTCATATCATAGCCTGGCAATTTATTCTTATAGCCAAGGCTGTTGAGGCCATGCAGCCAAAAGGTATTTGAGCTGGTTTCCAGACTTGCAGATTTTCCTGCATACATTGGTTTATGCACCCCTAGTCCTTATTATATTTGTATTTTCAGTTTAAACCATATCTAATCTTCATTTAACAAGTTTAATCTTCATTTACAATTTCTGTGTATATTTACAGCATTATCGTGAGTAGGTTCCTTGATGTTTTAAACAGAAAATCTCAATATTTGTCTCTACTACCACATCTGTGTTTGTTTGTTTGTTTGTTTGTCTGGGAATGAGCATTGAAATGTAGATTGATAATTGTGTAACTAATATCTTTTTAAGATGCATACCTAGATTTTTCAGTTGGGAAGGAGGACTCCTGTTCCAATTTTCTGCTCTAATTTGGATGGAAATACAGGATTCCCATGTCCATCTTGGAGTTCTTAGAAATCTTTACATGAAAAGTAGTTAGAAAGCACTAATAAATGAAGGACTGTTTAAAAGAAACAAAAGGAGAAGAAGGATGCAATTTATAATCTCCCACAGTCTCTTGCACGCATTTGAAACTGCAGAGTAAAGCTGAACACAAAGATTTCAAAAGATTAGATTTTCTGGGAATAGAAAAAGGCACATCATGTGTTAGCTGATCAAATGCTTTTGGAGTGCATGTGTATGTGCATGTACTTGTGTATCCATGTGTGTGAATGTTGTTTTATTTGTCTTCTGAAATTGTTTATGATTCTGGGCAATGAATTTTGTTTAAACAGAAAAACAAATTAAAAAGGTCCCCAGGCACTTTCTACTAATGCACACACTTTTGAGACAAGAATTATTGTAGGCATTGAAGGAATAATTTCTACAGAAATCTGTGGTCAAAACCCTGGGAATTTTCTCCAAAATGTCATGTGTGTTCACTAGATGTTTTTCTTGAATATCAACCGGTCCCAGAAGCAGCTGCATTTATGGTCAGTGACTATATTTAACTGCTTCCTTTGGGGGCCCCCAGCTGTGGTCCCTCACTGCAGCTTGCTGTGTATTCCTGAGTCCTCTTGCTGTTAATGAAGCTACGACAATTTCTCCTCCTTTGTCTTCTGTCCTGCCAAGACCAGTGCTTCATGACATCCACCATACTTTCTTCTGTTAGCAACGTCTTTTATAAATTTTGTGAACGCATCAGTTGTGAATTGTTCAAATGTTATGTTGAGGGGCACAAAAGTGCCTTTAAGAGAATCTGCAGCTTTTACTGAAGCAAAACACCATCTGGAATAAATGATACAGTTGCCTACACAAGCCCACTCTGCTTGCTTCTGTCTCTTTGTAAAACTGCAGTATCTCTATCACAGACATTTTTATTCCACCTACTATCTGTGGGACTATCTCGCTTTAACTGCCTAGAAGTTAGGCATCTGATCTAAGCTGGCAGGCTGAGCTCCCCTTAAATTCAGTGGAGAGTGAGAGCTCCTCTGGTTGGGGGTGGGATGGGAAGAGTTTCTTTCTGGAAAGGTCTACCACTTTGATCACAGAAGTAGCCTGAGCATCTAGTTCAAATACTGTACATGCAATAAAGGATGTCATAGATTTTACAGTTAAGAACACTGATTCCTTTTCCATATATAAATGAATGTGAAAATGATATTTATTTAAAAAAAAAAAAAAGGTGACAGAAGAGTGTCCACTTAATAAAATATGCTACAATTTTTCATATGTTTTCATAACCAACATGGATTAGCAGTTTGTTTGTCTAGGGAAATAAATGCTTTTAAAACTCTTCCTCAGAGTTCTGGGTCCTTTCCTGGCTCTGCAGACCATTTCTGTCAGGCAATCTCAGATTACATGGAGGGATGTGCTGTGTTTCTTCCTCGGCCCATGCATGGCTGTTCTGCTGTTAACCAACAGCAGGATTTCCACATGTCAGCCTTTGCCTTAAATCTTCTTCATTCTTTCCTTCATGAGGCAAAATATCCCACTCTAAAACACCTCCGGGAGTTTTCTCTGGCATATGCAAGATTTGGTTTCCAGGTGGGGGCGAACTGCACAGACTTCACTGCAGCATCAAGCAGGAGGAGAAGGCACTTGGTAACACTGAGAGGGTTTTCAGCCATGTGAATCTTACTAGCATGAAAATCTTAGATATTCTTACCAAGGTCTAAAGAAAGAGTTAATTAGGAAATGTGTTCTTTTGGATTTTCAAATTTCACTCAATACAAAATCTATCTGTTAAAAGATCAAAGGGTTACATTAATTTTCTCTCACTGTATTAACTTTATTATGCTTATTAACTCTATATTCATTGTTATTTTCTTTTTATCCTTTTATTGTATTTCTTTAACTTTCCTCTCTCCTTGTAAAGAAATATATTTATTTTCTGATCCTCTTCTTTCTGTGTGATCGCTGGGAAAAAAAAAAAAAAAATCAGCTCACATCACTCTTATTTGAGTAAGCTGCATTCTTCTCCTGGTCAGTAAGTGATGAGAAATTATTCTTCTGTTACACATTAAAGAGGAGATGCATTTACAGGTTAATTCAGGGAAAACCATTCATATATACAACCAGGAAAATTCATTTTTATTAGGATCCTTATCCATTGGTCTGAAGGTGGCGAGAAAGACTCCACGCCCTACGTCTCCAGCAGCTTTGCACCCTTGGTCTGTCAGAGGAGAGCTGTCCCCCATGCACTCCTCCTCCAGTCGCAGCAGTCAGGTTGGGGCTGGCATGAATGTTGGTGCCTCTAGAGGAGAGGGGCGCTCTGCTGGGACTAGAACCAGCTCCAGTCGCCTCCATCAACAACTGCATCTGCCAGAGCCTAGGATGTCCACCAGAGCAGCACCATGATGCCAAAAGCAAGACTTTGCTGCTATGGAGCCACCCTCTGTGCAGTCTCCAGTCTTGGAGGGTTTCCCCTAATTTCAGTAGCAATCATTTCAAGCTTTGGTGTCGCAGTGAGAGGGAGATGAGAAAAGGAGAAATTGTGAATATCCGACCTGCGTGCATTGTGCTGTGCACTGAAACATGTAATTACACTGAAGCCTTTCAAGGAATTTGACAACCTAAAAAGGCAAACTGTGTAACGAAGGTGCATTAAAGATTTTTGGGTATTCATACACAGCCACTGGCGGGGCTTGACAAATTTGCTTGAGGTCAACGAAGAACTTCCAGAATATGGTGATTTCACTCACAGGCATGACATTTTTATTTATTTCTTTTTTTTATATATTAGTTAGATTTTTCTGTCCTGTGTGTTTGGCTGGTCCGCTCATGAGCTAGTGACTATGAAAAAGACAGTCTCATGCTTCAGAAATTGTCTACCAATGAAGGAAAGAAATGAAGAATGGCATGCTGGCTTTCTCATGATAAATCTTCTCATTACATTTCCTAGCTCAAGTTCTGTATATCCAAAACATTTGTACTCTCTTAACAACTAGAACCAGAAACAAACCCATAAAAAGATCAGTTCAAAATTTATGTACCAGAAATCCAACTTTGCTTCTTTTGTACTGCTCAGTTAGACCAAAAAATATGAAACATTACTTTTTCAACAATCAAAACAAAGCGAGAAATTCAAGAAAGCATTTATGTGTGTTACTGTTGTTTCCAAAAATTTGCTTTCCAGGAGAGATGTTTTGGGGAGTTTTCAGACTGACAAGAAGTTGTAATCACAGCCAACACAAGGCCAAGAGTTACAAAATAATCAGTGTCTAACAACTATTAATGAGAATTTAATAATTAAGCACAAGTTAATTTGTAGGTAAAATTATTTTAATGTTTTTAGTCTTTAAGTAAATATTTAACAATGATGGGCAATTTAGAATAGGGGCTATCCATTGATTCATGCTACCCATTTCTATTTGAGTTTATTTTAGTACAGCTCTAACTTTTTGCCTTAAAATAGGAAATATATTTGTGCATTTAAATGTTAATTATTTTCTTTAAATATTAAACCTTAGTGTTCCTCCTGTGATTCTCACACCATTTAAAAAGCCTATTTTAAATAGTCTCCATCTAGCTTAAAGACTGGTTTAAAATTCTGACAGAAATCATAAAGAATTAATATATATGTTATACACTTAATTCTTAATACCTAAAATTCCTTTGGTGATTGTTAAACCCATTCCATAGCCAGATTAGTGGGGGATACTTGAATTTTAAATATCAAATTGTCACGTTAATCATGGAGTGGTAGGCTGTACATTCAAAGGTGAGGACATGAAAAATTTCAGATAGCTACTTGAAACTCCTGTACCTCAGTCAAACTGCCTACTGTGTACATACATCTTAATGGAACAAAACATATGTGCTTACAAGGAGTCATTTGTTTAAATGCAAAAAGAACTTCACATCAGTCCAGAAAAGTAAAGATTATCAGGGACAACTAGTCTGTACAGGTAAAAAGTTCATGCTAAGGAATCTCAACCATCGATATTTTCCCTCAGATATTTGAATTCAATTTGAGAGACAACGTATCTTCTTAAACAGATATCGAATCCTAATCTATAGACACTTAAGAGCAGAAGATTGTCCCTGATTATCCTCACCACCGAAGTGTCCTTATTTCTATCACTGTGGTGGTTTGTACTAAAAAATTTCAGACTTTGTTAATATGAATATTCTTGAAAGGGAAAACGTAAGTTTCATTTGTCCTGTAGCAAGTATAAATCTCTGCTGTTAAGGAAGCATTATTTGCATACAGTGAAAAATTATAGGACACCACATAAGAATATGAGGTGCTCAGCTCATAAGGGTTGCAACCAGCATTAATTATTAGGTTGAGCTACTGGCCATACTCACTCTGCTCTGAGGGTTGAATATTGCACAAACTCTGAATGGTCCTGGAACACATAGTTCAAAGAGCTGTTTCTAAGGCCAGCGATAATTTTGGACTGAAAAAATGAAAGGATAATAATTACAAATTTTCAGCAGAGCCTAGTCACTATTGAGTGCTGTTTTTCCAGTTTTACCCAGTGTCTCTCTTTCACAGAATCATAGAATTTCCTGAGTTGGAAGGGACCCACAAGGATCATCGAGTCCAACTCCTGTCCCTGCATGTGACAAACCCACATTTCAAACCATGTGTCTGAGTGTGATGTCCAGTCTCTTCTTGAACACTGTCAGGCTTGGGGCCGTGACACCTCCCTGGGGAGCCTGTTCCAGTGCTCCACCAACCCTTGGGTGAAGAACCTTTTCCTAATGTCCAACCTAATCCTCCCCTGGCTTCTATCACTGGTCTCTGAAGAGAAGAGATCAGCACCTGCCCCTCTTCCTCCCCTTGTGAGGAAGCTGTAGCCACCATGATGACTCCTCTCAGTCTCTTCTTCAGGCTGAACAAGTGACTTTAGCTGTTCCCCATATGGCTTCCCCTCCAAACCCTTCACCAACTTTGTGGCCCTAAACAAGTCACCACTGAATCTTTAGACATCTATTTTCTCTTTTAAAATTGGTATTACCTACCTGCCCACTTTTAATGTATGGAATCACCCAAGCTCCCAGCATTATTGTATTATTGAATATGCTTAGCAATTTTTAAAAGAATCAAGAGGATACAGATTTATAGCTAGGTTAATAGAGTTCAGGTTTGGTTATATTTCCATTACTGTATTTCAAATGAAGTCCTAAAGTGATAAGAATAAAAAGACATATTCTGCTAAAGCTAATTGTATAAAATTATTAAGGGTCTGGATTTATCAGTGTTAACCTCAATGTATTTGATAGATTCCTTTATCAACCTGAGCTGAGGCCTACAAGTATCTGGAAGAACATGTTATGAAAATACCAATCTCTGTTATAAACCACAAAGCCTGCTCATGTCATCACAGAAAAAAAAAAAAAAAAAAAAAAAGAAAAAAAAAAAAAAGAAAAAAAAAAGAAAAGAAAAGAAAAGAAATCCTGACGTTTAATTAGCAGCACAGTTTACCTCCACAGGGATACCACAAACTGCAGAAGGAGGCTGCACATGTTGCCTGGTTAAAAGCTAATTACTTCTTACTGTCTCTTTGCAGTAACAATATTCCTTTCAGAATTACAATAATAAATACTCTGGAATTGCTGCACGGGAAGAATGTATACACAACAGACTTGTGCTCTGCAAGGATCACAACAGACTTGATGCTCTGCAAGGATTTTAACAATTTCTAGCCACAAGTGTTGTGTGTGAAAGGTCTACTGGAGGATGCAGCCTTACAGGTGACCCCTTTTGATCCTGTTCTTCTTGGGAAGGCACGACTATCTGGAGTGAGAGCAGAGAAGCTGTGAATTGTGTTCTACCTTCATGGCAGCATGCTAAATAGAGAAATGTACTGTTTAGACTTAGACAGGTAAAAAAAAAAAAAAAAAGTTGTTATGTTTATCTGTATCTTCTTGTTTTCTTGTGTTTCTCAAGCAAGTAAGGACATAATCTCAAGACATTTATGAAACGTCTGTGCACTGTGATATTTCTGCTGGTGTAGCTTAGATATTTAAAGCATGTAAAGGCAATCTTTATAGAAATAATTTATAAAGAGATAATGGGTTGGAATATTTTGCCTAGTTTCTAAGGAAATTAAACTTTTACTGTCTCTCTTCCTATTAATTTTCCGAGTCCCCAAAGCTTCTCAAGCTGTCAGTCAACTTCAGCCACATTTGACAGGTACACGTGCCTTGCATTTAAGAACATGAGAAATACCCTCCCAGCTCACAGCAGTGGCACATCTACCCACTGGGATACTGCTTTGGTCAATGGCAGTGGGAGAAGCAGTTTAGGGAGAACTCATGAACCCCTTTTCCCAAAATCCACTACTGTGGGAAGGTTAGAAGGTTCATCCCTGCCTGTAATAAATAAGTTCTTACTCATTTTGGTAAAACCAGCAGGAGGGCAGAAGACAGACACCCAAATTAGTGCCCTCTCCAACATGCTTCTGTGAAATTAAATTTGATTACACCTTCCTGGCAGCAGTCAGCTAATCAATATATGTGTATTAGTAGCCAAGTAGCATATGTATGTTTTCTAATAGGTCAAAGTAGTGCCTCTGTCCAACTGGCAGAGCAGCGAAGGGCAGCTGAAGGATGTACTGCTGGCGGACAAAAACCTTAGGAAAGTCCTATCACCCTGGAGGGATGTTTATTTGTGTTTTCTATGTTACTCTTCTATTTGGCTAGTATTCAGAGTTGAGGTATTTTTTTCACATTAGAAGAAACTGATGATAAAACTTTGATTGTTTTTCTGAGTTTTTTTTGATCTGTACAAGCTAACTGTTTCTCTCGATACACTGAGGAAAGAACCTCCCTTGCCATAGCCCTAAGCCTCTTCCTCCAGACATAGGAAGAAGGAGCTATGTTTCTTCAGTTCTTTTTATGACAACTTATTGCTCCATTTTCTATTTGGTTTGAGTTTGAATTTTTTTGTTTGTTCCTTTCTTTTGTGTGTGTGTGTGGTTTGTTTGGTTGTTTTTTTGTGCATATCGTTAAGCAAATTCAATAGTTAACTGGTTTTTAACTGTCTTTAACTACTTCTATTAGTTGTCATGAGTGAAAACCTGCTTCCTTCAAACCCTGTTTTTGCTCAAAAACAAGTCTGCTTGTAGATGCCTACTTTCTCCAGTGAAACAACATCACTCAAAAGTTCAGTTCATTTGCTTCAGCTTCTAGCAGAGATGAGCAGAATATCCAGAAAGAGTGCAAAAAATACTTTTTTATCTAGGTAACGGCAGACCGTTCAGAAGCCAATCCAGTTTGCATTAGGTAATATTCTTCCTTCAACATTAAAAACAAAAGACAAAAAAAGAGAATAGTGAAATATATATTTTGAAAAATGTCTTCTAACCCATTTGTCTGAACAATTACTCTCACCAAGCACCAAGAAAATGAAACCAAAGAAAGATTAAAAGCACCGAGTATGTACAAATTAGCTGTGAGTTGACTCAAGGGGTAAGTCTTTAAACTTGGACAAGAGAGGAAATGTTTAGTGTGAAGAAGGAAGATAGAAATCTAAGGAACAGAAATTATATTGGCAGAATTCCCTTTTGGGAGTTACATTATAACTCCTGTCTCTTTGTGGAGAAGAAGAAAGTTTGAGGCTTGAGACATGTAAGTGAAATGTCTGAAAATATGGAAACACAGACATTAGAGAACATTCCCATAAAGCAAGGGAGATGCTGTGGGTGTACATTTTTCAATTTCTCTCATGATTGGTTTTCTGTATTTTTCTTTCCTGTATGTATTGGCTTTTTGTTTTAAGAGATAGCCTAGAAAAATCTTGTACTCACACAATAAGAGGGAAGACCTCATTAAAGTTTCAAAACAACATCTACCTTGAGTTAAATCCATCTTTCTGTTGGTCAAGAGGAAGAGAGAGTTGTTATCTGAAATGCAAAAACCAGCTGAAGTGACCCATGTCATTTGCCCTGGCAGCTGATGAGGTGAACACAGTAGCTGGTGCACGTGGACCCATGAATGTAAATTAAGCCTGTTTCACAGACATGCACCCATAGCTGATCTCACTTCCCAGCCACCCTGTGCCACCCTCTCTGCACAGATGCTTCCTTGGCCCATCAGTTTTCCTTTCATCTCCCCTGCCTGACAACAAAGGTCCAGGAAATGGGGATGAAAGGCGCTACACCATCCACAGATTCACCACGGTTCATGCTGAAAGCTGTGCTAACTCAAACCTCAGACAGAAATAGCTTACCTCTGTCATCCAGGAGCCATGCTTCTGCTTGTTTTCCAGCAATTTAAAAATATTGCTTGCATACATGTAACTGTATGCAGGCAAGATCAGTGTTCTCAGCAAGTTATTAATTAAACACCAATTATTTACATAAATAAGAGAGTATGGGAATTGTGAGTTGTTGTACCTGGCATTTTAAAATGTCACCTAAAATTTGGTACTTGAATTCCCTCCCCAAGGATATGACTGAGTACCCTGGTGTTTTTGATGAACATGAGGTGTAATTGATTACGAGAACACTTTCCTTTTCCTGCCAAGAATACTTTTTCCTTAAAGGCAATGAACCAATTATCAGGTCAAGGTAAGAATCACATTGACTGAATATATAAGTCTATATTACATTAAGCTGGTACAGTAATTTTTATCTACAGTGACCCTCTAAACTGCTCAGAAGCGTGCACTGGTCAGGTGGGAGTGATGCAGCAATTCTGTAGTGTTCCCCACTGTTACTGTGGGAATTGGTATGCTGTGCTCAATAGACAAAGCTCCATTTATTCTAGGTGCATTTTAGGTAGCTGATTATGAACTTTGAGGTCCAAAATGACATAAGGATTATTAATTTAAGTGATTACCTCCCTGTGGACTGTAGCTATGAGAGCTGATTGGTGGAGACATTGAAAGTGCCATTTCCTTGCTCTTAATACTGCTATTTAGTTTTTTTACTCCACGCAGCACCAAACAGTCTAGACCCAAGGTGGACACCTGACTTAAGAGACTGGGAACTGCCTGTGAAAGGGAAATCTCTTTCCACCTGGACTGAAGCAGATCTTTCCCCAGACCACTACAGTAGCATCAGGACTGAGTCCCAACCCCTACCTTTGAAAGAGGCCCCTGAGGGTTTGGTAGAATTAGAATTTGTAAGTTAAATTAAGAGCTATGTGTTTATTACAGGCTTTTTACAGGGTCTGTGGAAAGTTCTGTTTGTACCATAGTGGAAACATATATAACAAAATACAGTTGTTTTTTGATATGTTAAAGGCAGTTAGATATGTAGATGGTTAGTTATGCATCATCTGTAAATAGATGTCTTTCATCCATCAAGTAGGCATTCAAGCAAAGTGTCATTTCATTGAAAAAATACATATTGCATTAATGCAATCTCTGATGAAATAATATTTTTCCATCTGTCACAAAGTTTGCCATAACAAACGGGAAATCTGCGCAAGCTTTATTTTAATGTATGATACTGAGATAGTGAGGAAAAAAAATGTGCTCCATGTTTTTTCCTACCTTCTTATTTATGTATTTTAAATATTTAACCAATAATCTTTTTCTCTAGTGAAATGTAGTGCTTCTTTGCTAATGTTCCCTGAATTTACTCTGGCTCTATCAGGGAGGCTATAAATTCAGTATATTCTATTTTTTTAATGCCTTTACACCTCTATGAAAAATATAATTATTGAGAAATCTGGCAGGTCAAAAGGTGAGACGAGATTATATATATTAAGAGATTTTAAGGAAGGTGCCTGTTCTAGACTGTGGAAAAACTTCACAAAGAAAACCATAGATTCATGTGAGGAACCTGCTGAAGTATGAAAATTGTTGACTCAGCCCCCTGATGAGTTCTGAACTAAAGGATACAGAGTAAAGAGCTGAAAGTGAAAAAAAGCCAATTCTCAGCTAGTGGGTGCACTTTTTCAGTAGCATGAACAGATCTACTAAAGCTAATGCAAGATAAACCTGTAAAACTGCTGAAGGACCGGTTTTAATCTGATTATAGACAGAAACAGGTACCATAAAATCTAACAGGTGAGATCTTTAAAGGAGTGTTCCTCTTTCTTTGTGTTTGCTGAAGATCTTATTACTGCAAAATCACCATTTTTTCTGGTTTTCCTGCTTCTGGGTGCTATGCTTCAAAATTTGTTACTGGGTTGTAACTGTTCTCCAAGTCTTTTTCCTAGATTCTTCCCAAGGCATTCAGTCCTGGCTGCTCTAAGGGACAGGATATTAGGCTAGACTTCAAGTCTGACATCTTACAGCTGTTCCTACATATTTGTATTTCATCCCAGCACTGAATCGGATTGAGGCCCCATCCACAGCCGGAGCAAACAGCCAGAGCTGGGAGCTGAGAATCACTCCAGCATTTCAGAGGTTGGACGTTTCTTAATACCACTACCAGTGGCTTGAAGCAGCAGATTGTTGTAAAGACTCCTTAAAATCTTAGCCCTGAAATGAAAGGTCTTCTAGAAGTGAGGTGTCAGAACATGTTTCATGTGAGACCCTGGGATAAAAAGACAGTGAGCTACATACTCTGCATCTATCTTTGTTGTTACTCTTGCTGCTGTAATGGCTAAAAGCTTCAGTACTCAGTTCAGAGCTGTTTTCTGGTCCATTTATGCAGTAAAAGAAATGAAAACACCAGCTGAGTGAACAAGTGAACACCTACTGGAGACAGAAACAAGCTGGCATGTTAAATAAAACAGTTCTGTTAATACAGTACTGGTGACATTTGCACAATACACACAGTGACACATGATGCCGATGACTCGTATTCCTACGCTCCTTGAACTCTTACAGAAGCAGTTATTCCCTGCATTAGGCTGATATATGTGATTCTTCTCTATCTTAAGGCCAGTGCTTTCTATTTGCCCTTAGTAAATGTCATTTTGTTGATTTTTATACATTCTCCAGTTTATAGTATTTGGATTCTAACTCTGCCCTTCAAAAGTTTACAAACTGCTGTCATAACAGACATTGTGCAAATCACTAATTTATTGAAGTAGCAAATGGGACTGGTCCCAGGACAGATTCTTCCTGAAGACCCCAGGAAGTCCCAGGAAAATAAGTAACTGGTAACTTTACATTGAATTACAGATCAATGAGAAGTAGCATTGCAGAAGCAGGAAGGATGAGAGCAATGGTTCAATAGCAGCTATAAAAGACAATAGCTGGAGCAGCAACAAAACACAGAAACTTTTAACAATATATAGCTTTTATTTAACAGTGGGAAACGTGAAGAGGGACACACGTCTTGGAGGCTTGGGATTTTTGGAGGCGGTATACAAATAAAATTATCTTTTCAGCAACAAAGTGAGGCAAGTTCAGAACAAGAAGAGAATGTGAGATAGTTGAATCAAGAGGGTAAAATATAGTTGCATGAGATGTCGAAGTGTTTAGAGAGAAAATGTCCAGATACTTGAGATACAAAACAAGGAAAAACTATAAGATTTACTCACTGCCTAGGTGTAAAGGAATATCTTGACGACACAGACAGCTCCCTGCGTGTGCTTTGCTATAAGTTCTTTATTAAAGATACCCAGCCTAATTCCAGATGAGTGTTCAGTCATCACAGTACCATTCAAAGATAGCAGCTTGCATAGTACATTATTTAGCTGTAGATTTTTCTTTCACCCATTTGGAGAGTTGTTCAGCTACCTGAACGTAATGAGCTAAGTGAGTTACCTCTGCACCATTTTTATCATGCAGGATACTTTTAGAATTAACAACCCAGCATTTGTCTGACTAAGAATTACTTGTTTTGAAATGCAGACAAATGCAATTATTTTTAAATATTCAGAATTCCTGCTGAAGTCATTGAAGTAAAAACAGCAAAAGAGAGGCTAAAAGTTTCAGTATTACCTTAAGAAGAAAAGAAATAATCTGTGACTCCATTCTCTTTATAAGTTTCTAAACACTAAGAACATCTCCCACACAGGCAAAATTTTGCAGTGATGTTTATCAAGACTGTATCCCAGAAAGCCAAGACACCCACACTCTCTCCATCCACTTCTAGAAGAATCACTTCTAACCCCTGTCCTCTATCAAAAGCAGGAATACAATTGCTTCTTTAATGACATTCAGAGGGATCTCAAGAGATGCCTCTAGCTTCATTCTTTATGTTGTTTATTTTTCACAATTCCCAGGATTATTAATAGTACTGTAGGTGCTCACTCTTAACCTCATTTCTCTTCTTACAGAAAAAATCTTCAGTATCCTATTTATCACTCATTCTTTGTATGCGATTGATGGGTTATCATCTCAAATTACAATGGCTTCATCTTTGATATCTCTGTTGTTAGTACCAGAAAAGTCTTACAAAATGCAATGACTAGTACAGTGGATAAATTGCAAATGATGTCAGACTTCCTCAGCTACTAAATATTTGAAGTATTTTTAACTGTCTGAGCAGACACAGTTAGATGTAAAGCCATTCTTGGTTGCTATGGGTTAAATCTAATGCAACTTCACTGAAGCCTTTCATTTGTGATGCTGTAACACAGTATGAACTATCACCTATGCACTAGTAAAATAAAATGGTTCATCTGAAAAAAATGTTACCAAGCATTGCATGGGAAACATTTCAAAATCGATACTCTGTAACATTACTGCCACTTAACAAATCATACCCAGGCCTCACACACACAAAACAGCCCTGAACAGGTTAACATTTAACTTTTATGGCAGAAAACATGTAATGAAAGGAACTGCAGAAACAGAACTGTTGCTAGTAAGTTTAAATGTGAATATAACGCCATTGTTACCATTTTCTACAAACTCTTTCAATGTCATTTGGACTCAAACATCTGAAACTGCAGTGTCTTGATTTAAAAAGTAATTTGTTAAAAAAAAAAAAAATCAACTACTGTTTCTTTAGCCTTTATCTATTACTTTTGCTGTACAGCACAAATCTAATGGAAGTTATGGTGAAGCCAGGTAATGGTACAGCATGGTGAACTCACAAAGCAAATAAATATGTAAGCCTAGGGAGTTAGGCTTGTATCTGGATGCATAGATCAATATGCTGCATAAAATCAGCAATAAACAGGTGTAAGGTTTAGGGAATGTGTATAACTTTTTTAGTCTTGCTGGCACAATGACTAAGCTTAAAGCTGCATGCCAGCTTTATAGATGTAGTGGTTATAGCCTCCAGTGTATACGCAGTATGTGCTAACTGTAATTAGTACTGTTTAAAATGATCTTGATTGTAGCAGATCAGAGAACTGGGCAACACAGCTTGGAAAGAGCAAGCGGGTCACTGCATATTTCCAGCTCTCTTTCTGGAGAATTTCCATCTGCCTGGCTGACTGCCCCACTGATGCCCACCCAGGAGCAAAAAAGCCAGGAGGGCTATTGCAAAAGGTGGAGAGAGCTCCAACCTCTGCTCTCATGAGCCTACTCTTCAAGAAAAAAGAGAAGAGAGGAAACAGCTTAAGTCCTTCATAGCGGCACCCAGCAAAGAAGGATGGAGAGTCCAGAGAAGGAAACAGGAGAAGCAGCCACAACTGTTGTAGAGGCTGAAGGACTGAGTGAAGGGAGCAGGTTAAGTTGAGGCATGGGGAAAGATGCAGTTTCGTGCTGCTAAGAAAAATAAATGCTGTAATGGTGATGAATCTTTATCCAAAATTTTCAGGTTACTTTAAACACTGAGTTAGCTACTTCAAACATACATCCAGCCCCCCTATCCTCATAACTTCCCCAATTTTCTACCTAGAGCAGTAAATAGGTACTCCCATTAGGAGCTGTGGGAAATAAATGTCTTCCCTGTGATTGTTATTAAGGTAGCTGAACACCACCTCCAAAAACTGTGCAAGTTTCAGTTTCATATTCTGCCTCTTCAGCTTTTCCTCTTGCTTCTGTGAAATGTTCCAACCTGATCTTCTCTCTTAGTGATTCTTACTGATGTTATATTTTACATCAGGACTAGTATTTGTGACTCAGTCATCATAGTCATGGTTAAATACTGGTAGTCCTTAGCATATTATGCAAGAAGGGAATCGGGGGTTTACTATTCAAGTATCCCAATAGAAAGATGATGAGTTGAATTACACCCTCAGTTAGTGAAATTACATGTCTGTCAACAAGTAGAAAGTCTGCATTCAGAAGACAGAGGACCATTGTTTTCCACTGGTAAATGAAGTAGCATGATATGCAGACCTTCAGTAGGACAAGACAGATACCTAAATTCATACCTTAACTGCAACTCCTAATGGATCCCTAAATGCTTGGGACTGTGGAAGATGCTGGATGTTTTTATATTTCTGTTGCCACACGGTATAAGAATTTCTATAATTCTCAGTACAATGGAAGCAAAGTTAGTTTGAGACAGACTTCACTCAAATCATTCTAAAAACTCAGGAGACTACGAAGTGTTTTGTTATCTGCCATCTGAAGCCTTAGACTGGCAGGCTGAACTTAGTTTCTTTTTACTAACAATTCTGTGGGTGGCATACACTATAAATAAAATCAACCTAACTTAACTTGTTTTACAATTTATCTCGAGACTTTCCTTATTGTTCCAAAATTGCCTGAATACATATTACATATATGTTAAGTAAAGATGCAGTGCAATACATAATTTGAATATTTAATAAAGTACATGTAAGATGATGTTAATTTAGTTTCTGCTTGTCACACGAAGTAAAAATGCATTTATTTTATTTAGAGAGATTCTCTGCTAACCAGGTAAGTCAGCTGAAATTGGCCATTTATTTTTAAAGAAAATCCAGTACTCCTTATGTCTCTGTTTATTCTTTATTTATATATGCAGATATAATTACACATACATGTGTGGATGAAACTGTAACAGCATTTTCTTCTGATTGTGAGCTTTAAAATTCTGCCATCCATATTTTGCTTCTGTGATGTCACTTCAGGGACATTTTATGCTTTCAGTAAACATTGCCTTGAGGTTTTTGAAAATATACTGCTTCTTTAAACCAAGATCGAACAGATGGAAACTTTATTGCTTAAACAAATGCTTACAATTTTCTTCAGGGCACAAAATACTATCATGAACTTGACTGAGAGCTTAGGAAGCTTCCAGAAGCTTTTAATCTTTCTTTGCTGGTAAGAGGATTGAATTCACAAATTTTGTTAAAGAAATGTTTTCCAAAAATCCCTTTGTTTTTTGTTTTTTGTTTTTTGTTTTTTGTTTTTTGTTTTTTGTTTTTTGTTTTTTGTTTTTTGTTTTTTTTTTCCCCCTGTTTGTGTTTTTTGGTTGGTTGGTTGGTTTGGTGTTTTTGTTGTTGTTTGTGGTTGTGTTTTTTTTTTTTTTTCCTTTTTCTAACCAATGCACTGGCATTCTTGATTCCAATGACCTTTTGGATTAAATTGTTATGAGAGAGATTTTGCATGACAATACATTTTCTCATTAGCTGTTGAAATTTCAGTGCAGACACAACAATGTAAACTGTTTCAACAGACTTCACATTACTCAGTTACCAACTAGCGCAATTTAATCTGATGAAGAAGTATTGTGAAAGAGTCTGTGACATGATCTGTCAAAAAAATGTTGCATTTTTGTAGTAGTTTTCATCCTTGAAAGGATGCATAGAATTAATTCTTGTCTATCCTAAACCAGCCAGAAGCAGTACTATCAGTTTCCCATAATGTACATTAGTGTAAATCGCAACACATCCTCTGAGTCAGGGTCTTTACTGATCTCAGTTCAGAACATGCTTGTATCTTTGTGTGAGAGACAGACAATAATCTCAGTGCTTTTACAGCTGTTTTAATTTAAAATCTGCTGATAAACCACATCTATAATAATGGCTGTTGGAAGAGTTCCCAGCCCTGACAGTTATCTATAAATTAATGGGAGTCATATACTTGTGCTTTTTTGGAAAAGTATGTACAATAGCCTAAAGCAGATAACAGAAGTCACATCTGTTGGAGGATGCTTGCAAAATGTATAGACAAAGGTGAGCCTTTGTTCTGAGTCACTTATTCTGGCAACACAGTCATGGTGCTGCTAATACAGACAAGAATAAGGCATGAAGTTCAGTTCAAAAAATAAGCTAGATCCTTTTCTGGGAAGTAACCTTAACGAGACTACTTACCTATAGCCAAATCTCTAACTTGCTCTTTCTAGCACTGTACATATTAACTTGATTTGCCAGCTGGTCCAGAGAGGTGATTGTACCACTCTGCTCTGCACTGGTGTGGCCTCACCTGGAGCACTGTGTGCAGTTCTGAGCACCATAGTATAAAGAAAGATATAAAGCTACTGAAGAGTGTCCAGAACAGGGCTACAAAGTTGGTGAAGGGTTTGGAGAGGAAGCCGTACAAGGAACAGCTAAAGTCACTTGTCTTGTTCAGCCTGGAGAAGAGGAGACTGAGGGGAGACCTCATGGTGGCTACAGCTTCCTCACAAGGGGAGGAGGAGGGCCAAGTGCCAAACTCTTCTCTCTGGTGACCAATGACAGAACCCAAGACAATGGCAGGAAGATGTGCAGGACATTAGGAAAAGGTTATTCATCCAAAGGGTGGCAGAGCACTGGAACAGGCACCCCAGGGAGGTGTCACGGCCCCAAGCCTGACAGTGTTCAAGAAGAGACACCCTCAGATACACAGTGTGAACTGTGGGGTTATCATGTGCAGGGACAGGAGCTGGACTCAATGATCCTTGTGGGTCTCTTCCAACTCAGGACATCCTATGATTTTGGTAAAGGTCCAGCCTTGCGTTCCTTGCATCCACAAAACATCCATGAAAGGTTTGCACATTTCACATTACCATGGCATTGCTTCAGCAACTGAAAGTAACTCCAACATAGATGAATTCTTAGCATCATTCATGCATAGCAGATTGCCCCGGTGAGACTAATTCTTACATACCAAAGGTATTGAAGGTGGGGAGGGTGACATGGCAGCTAGATATAACACCTGTGCTCAGATTCTGCTTACTTCCCAGAACAGACAAAGCCAAGACATCCATGCAGTGCCTCAGGATTGCACTGCAGCGCAAAACCAGAGCAAGATGACTCTGTCTGCAAGCATTTACACATCTGGACAGAAGATAACAGGAGGGCACAAAAGAAAAAGGGACTACAGAGTAACAGTGAGACAGAGTGGGTGTGGGTGCTGAGCAGTTTGCATGGTTGCAGCCTAGTCAAAGATGTGATTTTTGTAAGCATCTCTACAGGGTTTGGAGGAGGGACCTGAAGAAGGAGGCTTTGTTTAAAGGCAGATGCTTACAAGTATGAAAGGCAAAATGGAGGAACAGATAAGTAGGATTGTTTGGAAACATAATCAGTGGGTGAGGGAGGCTGGTAGCATAAACTGACTGACAATGAGTATTTGACATCCCAGCATTCACAGGATTAGGAAGTCAATAGTCTGTGAAAGACTGTGAATGTGAGGATATGTAATGCAGCAGTTGTAAGCCATTGGAAGGACTATACAGCCAGCTATCAGGCTATCACTGCAACAGCATTCTACATGGATAGCAGGAGGACAAATTTCATTTATTTGAGGCAAGAGAAAAGGATATTGCAAGAACTGAGTCATAAAATCTTATTAATCTAGATGAATTTTAGCTGTGGAGATGAGACTTTTTCCAGAAAAAAACTTTCAGAAATAACTGAGCATGAACACCAAAGATCGGTAGATAATTCAGAATCTGTGACAGTACCTCAGCTGTGAGTTCAGGTGATGGGCAGGCTGATGATTTCCACACTGACCAAAAAGACAGTAGAGAAAAGCTATGTTGCATAAAGACAAATTAATGTGAATTTAGCCATTTTTGAGCTTTAGGCTTTGCCTGTTCTTCTAGACAGACCTGAGAAGGAGCTGAGAATTTTAATTCCGTAGATTTGTGCTTATTTGTACTAGGTGATTATCTAGCTCATTAACATATAAACTGGATAGTGTTAAATCTTTCCTTTGAAGTCCCTACAGGTAAGTTCTGTACCACATGACCAGCAGTTCAATCCAACTAAAACACGTTGAAAAATGCTAATATATACTCACTTGTGTGTGTATGTTTATGTGTGCACACATAATGAATGACAGATATTCTTAAATGGAGGCTGTGCTATGCATGACATCTTCAAAGGCATCTCTCAACATTCCTTAAAAATGTCCCACAGGAATAATTTTCATTAACAGCTATATTGACTCTATTTTTTCTTGAACTCAAGAAGGACCTATTTCCAATCCTGGTTTGTCTAACAGCTTATTGGATAATCCTGAGTACAATAACTGTCTGGGTTTTGCCTCAATTTCCCTTACTCTGTACAAAGAGAATAATAATACTGACTTCAGTCATAAAACATTTTGAGCATAGATGAAAAGCACTATGTAAGATGTAGGCCCATCTTTAGCAGCTTTCTCCACACATCAAAATTGTATTTACACATAAGGGAAATGTCATAGAAGATGAGTTTGTTTCTCATTTATTTAGAAATTCAAAGTGCAGTACAGAAAGAAGAGTTTATATCGTAGTTTTGCCACCAAAAAAAAAAAAAAAAGTCTAATCCTAGCTCGTATAATTATTTCCTGAAACGTAGCCAGGCCTTATACTGAACTATCTGGTTTACCAAAGCCGCGTCTCAGTAATTCAAAAATTCTTCAGTAGTCAATGTTCTAGTGAAAACTTAATCATGAAATGTTATTTTCTCTTTCTTATCTATCACAATTTCCCACCAGCACAAGATCAGACTCTCTATTGCCTGTGTGCACAATTTCAAGTCAAATAAGTAGTGCTGCCCAACGATAGGATGAGGGGTAACGGGCACAGACTGAAGTACAGGAGGTTCCATCTGAATATGAGGAAAAGCTTCTTTACTTTGAGGGTGCCAGAGCACTGGAACAGGCTGCCCAGAGAGGCTGTGGAGTCTCCTTCTCTGCAGACATTCAAAAACCACCTGGACATATTCCTGTGTGATCTGCTCTGGTGAACCTGCTTTAGCAGGTGGGTTAGACTAGATGACTTCCAGAGGTCCTTTCCAACCCCATTCTGTGATTCTGTGACTCTGTGATTCTGTGATCCTGTGATTCTGTGATTTTGGATGGTCTAGGTTGCATGATTGAGTCCTTATGGAATAAACATTTATCCCTCCAAAATCTAAACAAATGAATTGCTCTGACAAGCAGACTGTTTGAAATGGTATGCCAAAGAGTGTATAACACTAGATGACATATTCATTCTCTTTCAGTATGCTGCCTGCATGAGAGAGCACTGGAAATGGAACTAGCAGAGTTGTGTGTGTAGGTGGTGATGACAGAAGGGATAGAAAGGTGGCCCAAAAAAAAAAACTGTTTTTAATTTAAATAACGATTCAAATTACAGCTTTAGAGAATAGTCACAATTCATAATACTGCCTATAATATGTGAAAAATACTAAATGTGTCTCAGAGAGAATTATATGGTTTATACAAGATCAAGTAAGTCCATTAAAGGACAAACGGTGTATTTTTTGCCCACTGGCAAAAAAAAAGGCAGAGCTTCCATACCATTCAACCACACCGTTTCAAGAACAAAGAAAAAAAGCAAAAGAGACTTCAAATCCTGTGCAAAGGGTAAAGAAAGTAATACTATCAAATCCCAAAACTAGCTTCTCTGGTTACAGAAAATAAAAAGTAATTTTCCTTACATTTGTACAAAAGCTCATCCATACCACAATGATAAAACCTTCTGAGCCTAACTAGCATTCCCCCACATTACCTGCCATGTGTAGTAGCATAACTTCTTCCTCACAATGCAAACATCCTCATTACTCCCCAAATACAGTTTTCTTCAGAAGCACAGCAAAAATAGAATTTTTACTCCTTAAGAAAGGATTAGTTAGGAAAGCCAAAAGCCCACTACATCTCTACAACATGGATATATACTCACAGCTTTATCTTGCTATCTATCACCATAGGTAACACCTACAAACACTTTCTATCTAAAAGCAAAAGTAAGTGTGATCCCTGGGGAATTTCTGACTGTTCTCTTTGTATTATGTCAAACGTGTGTTGTTGGGAGACCTGCTTTAGAAAAAGGAGCTGATGGTGCTTGCTCTCTGACTGCCAACTGGGATAAGAATTCCTTCATTCATTAGAAAATGCGAAGGACTAATTTTGGTCCCTTCCTCTCTTCCACTGTGGCATACAAAATGCCGGAAGCATAATTAATTGCTTCATTGGAGCAACGTAAAGAAGTAAGTTTGGAACCACTCTTTAGGACAACATTCATTTTTTTGAAAGGCAGGAGTCTTCCAGCGTTCATCTTGTTATTAAATATGTATCAGTTTTTTATTTATAGCATTAGAAATTGTGAATATAATGTTTTTCATTTTACGTTGCATTTGTAACAAACTCCTGCATCATTCATCAGTCAGCACAGGACTCGAGTTCATCAAAGAAGGAAGTAAATAATAACAATTAATCTGTCCAGTGTTACTTAATAATAGCATGAACTACTTCATGGAGCCAGAAGTAATCGTCACTAAGTGCATTATGCAGCAGCTGAGGAAAACTGATTTATAAACCCAGCTGTCAGGCTGCAATCTAATGGTGACTGCATCATGCTGTGGAAAGCTGTAGTAATTTTGGAAATGACCTCACTAAATATTCTGGAAGAGAGCCTGCTGTTATCAGTAGTTACATCTACAGTCACCCTCAAGGGCTGTCCCCCAACTCAGGTTGATTTCTGCTTCATACATGCACTCCAAATGAAATGTCCTTGGGGATGTCTGTTCTTCTGCAAGACTTCGTCTGCTACCATTTTGCTGCACAGGAATGGTATCTGCCACAGAATCCCTAACACTTTCTTTGATCCAGACCTATAAAAAAGGGCATATTTAGACATCCCATCTAACATGGCATGACAACACCCACACTGGACTGGTCCAGGTTGTGCAGATCAGCTTTGGATCCTTGAGGTGCAGCAGAAATGTCCCTGGTCTGTGGTAGCAGGAAACCTTTCTCTAGAGCAAGACTGTCATTCAAAGTCCAGCAGAGTGAATAATGTCACTTGGAAATTAGCCATGCTACCTCCTTGGATAACATGGCATTATCACTGGATGGTTTCCTCTGCTTTTACCTGCTCCTCTCACTAGCTTTGTCTCCCCTCCTTCCCTCCAGGTCTGCTTCTCCCTGCAATTCCCTTTGTGGACAACAGTCTGAAGCTGCAGTCATCTCTGTGCTAGGTACTAGGTTCTTTGCCCAGGTGACTGTCCCTGCATATTCCTGGTTGCTGTCACTTCTAGCAGCTTTTCTTCAGCATGACAGTCACTTTGCCTTGGCACCTTCTTCAAGTCTTCTTAAACAGGCTGAGGATTCTCCTACCTGAGGTGTCAGTCTGCCCATGACGGGGCAGTCCATGCAGGGCAAGATGTGCAGCTGTACAAGCATGACCACCTATATTTTCTTTCTCATCTTTTGGAATCCTTTTAGATCAGAATGCACCTTCTTTGGAGAGAGCCTATAGGTCTGTCAGGGAAACAGCAGGTGTGTGTCTGTGTATCTGTCCAGACAGAGCTTTCCTGGCCAGAACACTCTGACCACATATATACAGCTCCTGGAGGCCATCAGGGGTTAGAGCTGATTGTATTCTTGGTAGCATATGCATACAGACACGTGCTATCCTGTGCACCATATCTACTGGCAGGGGCCAAGGTCTCATAGCTGAGCCTGGGCTAGAAGAGGTCTTTTGGGTAGCAGCAGTCTCCCATAAGCTTCAGGGCAGAGGAACCATTTCAGTCTCCTCAAACAGCAGCCTGTTGGCTGGTCTAGGCCATCCATGCTTCTGTCTAACCCACTTTTCACAGTAAGTAGTGTCCTGACAGTGTGTGGCTTGGCCTCCTGGCAAGAAGAGGTCATGTAACATGATTGACTCAACTGTAGTCTCCCTGTAGAGGGCCTGCAGAATATGGGCATCAAAATAAATAAGATTGGCTGCTCATAAGGGACATTTGGACACTTTTTAACAGTATTATTTTAATCTCCTAGGTTCATCAAGGTGAATATCAGTGCATCATTTTTACAGTAATGGATGTGCAGACTACAACCAACATGTTATACTACCAGAGTGGTCAGGTCTTCAGTGGCACAGCTGGCATCTTTCTGAGCTGCTAGGAGTCAGTACATGACAAAACCTGCGTCTTATGAAGAGCCACTAAATGCAATTTGGCATCATGTCCTGGTTAGGTGGACTGCAAAATCCATGAGCATCTGTCTGGGAGCTCCTTTTCAGAGAGCCAGGGCAAGCACACTCAGGGTGAACATGACAACTGAGCAGCTGAACAGAAGTTTGGAGGGTATTCCTGTGGCTAACCAGCATGAGAAGTTGGCAAAATTGAGGTCGTTCCTACAAAATAATGTGAATGCTTTCCTTTTGAAGCTGGCATTACAAAGAATCTATGAAGGACTACAGTGCCATTTCTAATTACAAAACATAGGTAAGCATAGATCTCAGCTTATGGAGGCAGGATATACAGAAAGACAAGGCAGTCATTGCAATGTGATTCATCTTTGGTAATAAGGAAAAGAATAACATACTTTTCAGATAATCTATACTAATTGCTGCTATTCTCAAACAAAAGCAAACTTTCCTAGGTTTAATTTGGGAAGGAGGAAGTTTCTTGGTTTCTTCTGCATCATCAGGAAAAGCACTTTTTTGAGAACTATCAGCCTGAATGGACAATGTGTCTTTCACTGTGGTTGTTTTGCAAAGGTCTTACTGACCATTTCACCTAAGTAACTTTTGGGTTTTCTTTCAGTCTTTTCTTGTTAATGCTGCCTTTTGCTCCAGTTGAAAGCCATTTTTTCTCCACTGGAGTATCTGTCTGTGCTGAAGTCCATGCTGTCTAAGACACCAGCATATGGTATATTGGCAGGAAGTCAGGAGGCCTCGTTTCCATTCCTATTTCTGTCAATAACCAGCTATAGGACTCAAAGCACCAGCTCCTAAATTCCCTCCCACATTCAGTCTTTAATGGAAAGTTTACGATGTTAGAGATAGTGTTTTTTTCGCTCTGTAGTATTTGCAAGTGTTTTATGTACTATTAACATAATATAGTATGGAACAAAGTTAAAGTTTGCCTGCTCTCAGCATCCTCCTTTTTTCCACACCAATCAAGAGACATTTTATGCATCCAAATCCTCCAGTTTTGTATATGTAACTTCATTTAGCAGAATGTGAGTTATATATGCCTATTGACATTGCCTATCTCTTATCAATTGCTCCCTCATGTGGGGATCTGTTAATATTATGAACAGTTAATATAAAGCTTTTTTACATAGCACACATAAAATCAAGAGTTTGCTGGTCGAGGATCCATTTTGCATACAAATATGTGAATAATTACGTCTCATAAACAGAACTGCTCATTCCACTCAAGTGAGTCACCCTGTTTCACAGCAGAAGAGATGCTTTGCAGTACTTGTCAGTCTGGGAAGTCTTCAAACCAAGCAGCAACTGGAGTGTTAATGTCACTACCTACTGTATTTGGGGCCACAGTGTCTGCTACTGTGTTTACAAATGGATGTTTCCTGTAGATGCAGTACCATATTGTGGGTGCTGTCATTAAAGTTCCTAGCCTTGTCATTCCCATCACGTGCATGTATCCGATAATGAACAAAAGCTGCTATGACTTTTTGTATTCCAGGCTTGTTATCTCGGTATATATGAGAGAGCTTGTCAAATTTCAAAGGAAAAAAATGCCATAACTTTAACACTCTACTGCATGATATAACAGCATGTCTCGTGAGCCAGTAGGATAAACCAAATAGGTGGAATGACAGGTCAGGAGACCAGTACAATTTACTCATTATTTCTGATCAGCATTGTTCTGTGTCCACCAGATCAAGATCTCCCAAAGTCACCCTCAATTCCTAGTTCAGACCTACCCTATGTCACACCCTTGTTCTAAGCAAGCAAAAATGATCTAATCCTGCCTATACTGATATCTCAAAAGGTTTATTAGTTCTTCTGCAGCCATAAGACTTTAACTCCAAAAGATTTTATTTCAGTCTCACCTAATGGATCAAAACATCAGGCATATACCTGCCTTGAATCAAAACAGGTAATACAAGTGATTTACACTATACTGGTAAAAGGCCATTTGCGTGCTTGCTTTTTTCTCCTTTCAAAATATCTTTAGATTCAGATTTATTTTGATCACTACGAAAATATTTAACTTGTAGATTCAATCCTTCGGGGCTCTACTTTTTCATAAGTGATATTTATTTACAGAAGTTTTGGCAAAAAATTAAGAAAGGCTTTATAGCCTTATTTATAGCTTCATCCCATTGCATGAAACTTTAATAAGCAAGTCTGGTGGGAGATTAGATAAGAAAACCTTCAAAATTGAGGTGAACTCCCATGAGTATAGAAAACATAAAAAATTTGGCTTGTAGTCAAGATTACTGAAGGAAACCATGTCCTTTAAAAGGTGTTTTTTTTTTTTTTTTTAAGATCAGATCTATGTTTTTTCCACCTGGCAAGATGTGTTATGCTGACACACTGCATGGGACATTTCAGGTTTATTTATGTGATGGAGAGCTTGTATGAAAATTTCTCGTAGATTTTATTGCTCAAGTAGGAAGGAGAAAACTCAGAACGACTTCTGAGTATCACATCTTCTTTTAAAGTCAGATTGATGGCTTCTCTGCTTTTCACTCTCCTGTGTCGTTTTCTCAGTAATGCATAAAAGCCTGGAATAAAATCTCCAGTGTGTAATGCATAGCTAATTTTATTTTTTTACTCCAAACCCTAGCAATTCAGAGCCAAGTAAACACCAGCAGGCTGTATTCACTTACACTATGCATGTTGATGCTAATTGCAGTTCCCTAAGCATTTTACATTGTTTGCACAAAATAGCATTGCTCTGCCTTCAAACAGTCAGTTCAGTGACAGCTGGAATGAGTTTATCTCATACTGTTTAGTGTCAGGTGCATTCTTACAGCTTTCCTGTCTCCTTTTGAGGGCTAATTAAGGCATTCTTCTCTTTTGTTTAATATTTACATTTAAACAGCTGCATCTCATTTGGATATAATGCAAAGATGGCACCTGGCTTTCTTTCCCTGAGTTAATTCTGGGAGGTTTTTTTTCACTCCTTCCCTTCACTAAAGAGGCAAAGTGGTTATTTTTGTGTTTATGTAGGGAAATGAACCAAAGCGGCTGTAAATGGAAAGAACTGCTATTCATTCATAAAGAGGGTGCATCTTCCCAGGATCCTTCACAGCTAGTCTCCTTAGGATACCCAGGATGAGAGCAGAATGCAAAGCAGAGTCTTTGAAGTTTTCATCAGTCTGCTGCCTTTGTCAGGCCCTGGTCTCCTCAGGGGCTTGTTCATTGTTATAGTCCTTTTTGCATTTTGGGTTGTTTGGTTTTTTCCCTGCACTTGAATGAAGAGTGTACAGCAAGAAAAAAGAAACAAACAAAGCCTAAACATTATGTGCAAATGTACATGTAACAATTCCATAAAATGTCTGACAAGTCAGTAGGAAGAGGTGCAGCCCATTCTGCCTTCAGAGATTCACAGAGGCCCAGGTTCTCCAAGGAGAATGTCTCTACAGAGGCACGGTCAGAACTGCAGCCAAGCCTCAAGGCACTAAGTGTTTTGGCAGAGAATGCAGCACTGTTCATGATCTTGGTGAAAGGTAAGAGCCTGTCAGATATATTAATGCCACCTTTTGTGGTTGATTCCACATTCACAGATCTCCGTTGTCAGCTAGGTGAATTCATAAAATTATGAAAAACAATGAAATAATCTTCCCAAGTAGATTTGGAAAATACAAGGGAAAAGACCTAGCTCCATATAGATCTGTGTAACAAATATAATATTTGCTCAATTTTTAATATTTTTTTTTGGTCAGTAAAGAACTACTAGGGACAGTAGATACTAACTCTGCACTTTAAAGCAGTAGGGCACTCAGCTGTGATAATCCAGATAGTCAATAGTAATGGTATAAATACATGTGAGAAAAGTAATGAGCTTGGAAAAATATACTGGGATGATAAGTTTAATGGCCATGCGTTCATTGATACAAACTAATGATGTCATTTTCTTCTGAGAAATTTTCATTTCTCAAAAGGAAGGGGAAAAGAAAAACCTTTACTCCTTGGACAACGTTATAGCGGGAAGCAAAGGAACTCAGGAGGTATGTCCCATCTGTCCTGGCAGAGGCCAGCAGGATGGCAATGCTGCTGCTGCAGTCTTCCCCGCTTGAGAACCCAGAGTAACAGAGGGCAGCACCAAACCAGTGAGGCACTCGCTTTGCTAAGGAGTTCCACAGGGACTTGATGACAACGGAGGAGGTTTGGGGGCTTGATGCTGTTCCTGGGGATTATTTTTCTCCCTGCCAGGAAGGGATCTGCCTGCAGTTTGGTCCCTCCCTGTTTTGTTCCAGGTTTATCTTCTATGATTCTATGATTCTATCTCTGCCCTTCATCCTTGCCCTGGAGACACCAGGATTGAAGTCTCCCTTCCATCCTTCTCCCATTGCCACCCTTCTTGTCCTGATCCCCCTCCTGCCTCATTAACCCTAATTCTTCCACAATATGACAACTCCTTGGAAATCCTCTTTTCCCAGGTTACCTTTTTCTGCCTGATGGTTTCATTTTGCCGGTCCAGACCTTCCTTTCTTTCTTCATCCCTCTGCCAATCTACAGGCTACTTGTGCTGATATGTTCTTCCTAACCACATCCCATTCCCTGCTAATTTCAGTGAAATAACTTGTCATTTATTGCTTGACAAGGATCAGCTTGGAGAGCACAGGGACTCAGGTAGAACCAGGTCTGTAACAACAAAAACTGGAGCTGAAAAAAAAAACAGTCCTGCCTGAATAGCACTCAGTATAGGACTGTACAGGACTTTTCAGAAGACTTTATTGTGAAGCTATAGCAAGTCTCAGCATGTGTAAATTGCACTTTTTCCCAAAAGGCTTGTAACTGGGCAGGTTTTCAAAACTGACAAATGGCACATCTGGTTTGGAGGCCAGACCTCTCCAATCCAAATTTCAAGTCTGTGTATGAAATTATGGGACATTAGAGCCTCTAAAGAGGAAGAACACCAAGGGAGCATTCATCTGACTACATACGAATGTCTTTATTGGAGCTTGCAGTCACTGAACACAGAAAGTGCTATAGAGAGAAATAGATAGGCACTTCTAAGACAGGCTGCTAATATAGTCCAAGCATTCATTACAAAGGTGTCTTAGAAGGATTATCTCATATACAAACCTCTAGAGTATAGATATCTAAAATCAGGTGAAATTGATATTAACATTCTACCTGAACAAACTCTTTTCCAGCCACACACTCAAAACCACCCAATGGATATTTCCTGAACCATTCTATGCAGAGCAATGTAAGCCCTGAATATAAAACATTACCAGAACATTGTATATGGAAAGTGCTAGGCAATCCTAATACAAGCTGTTTCTTACTACACATAATTTTATTATTCAACCCTTCATCTGAAAAACATCAACCTTTTATGTTACAGCAGAGGTACACTGTCTCTGAGGAACAGGACTACTCTGAAGACAGTCTGTTAGTTCTCATAACCGATTCTGCATACTCAAGTTCACTGTTTCCTCAAATATATTAATGATATAACCACAGAGAAACTATCTATATTGTTCATTATGTAAAAACTGAAGCTTTTTCAACAGCCTATCCTTGCACAAAGGCTTATCACCAAATTGGACAGGACTGCAAAGTTTGGAACAAGGAGTTGTTGTCATTGTCAGCTTTTATCATGAGAAAACATGAAGAACAGATGAGGTGGTTGTCATTTGGTTCCAGCCTTAATGGATTTTTTTTACACTGGAAGAATCAGCTCCTTCAGAACTTTAACTTGCCTCAGGAACATATTGATTTTAACAAACAAGTATCAAAAGGCAGTCTTTAACTCTCTCAGTTTAATTCAAGTGGTGTTAAAGTGCTTCATGGAGGGTAACTGAATAATTTTACTGAATTTGAGTAATTGCATTCAATAAATGTTTCTCTGGGAATCTAACATCATTTTACTTGGATTTGTAAGTCTTGTTCCACTGTAACTTCTGAATTACGGTTTTCATACTGTGGCTGTGCTTTACATTTTCCTCTATCCTGGTTGGCTGACATCTTTCAATTTAAGTCCCTCTTTTTGTTATTAATAATGGATCTTGACCTGTTCAGTCTGCATCAAGGTTGAAACTCAGGGAAATAAAAAATGATTTGATTCATTTAAAAAAATCATACTGACATTTTCATTGAGCAGCAGTAAAGCTATTCTGTGCAATAAGAACATATATCCTGAAGAAAATCTAACAAAAGAAAAAAACATACTTTTGAAAATTGTTTTTCACACACACTAAAATCCATATTATTCAATCTATTTCAGCTCTTGGTCCTGTCTGAACCCTATATGCTTTCCCCACACGGCAAATCTCAATGCCATAACCACAGAGCAGCTGAGCAAATTCAGTGCCAGAAAGGGATGAGCACTGAGCTTGAGAGGTGTCTGTCTTTCAGGCACCTGGGTTATACTGAAGGAGAAACTTTTTTATTATTATTATTTTTTAAAAAAAGTATTTTAATGCAGAACATCAAAAGCAAGATGGGTAAAAAGAAAACAAATACAATGATACTGAGGTGTGAAGAGACACAGTGACTCAGTCTTGTGTAGGAAAGAAAATACTATTAGGAGTTACAAGGGAGGAAACTGGGCAGAGAGGAGAGTAAATATTGCATATGCAAACTGGGACTAAAACCAGTGGAGTGATTCTACAGCTGGTAGCTGCTGAAGGTAACAGGATCTTTGCGTGGCAGCAGGGCGACAGGGCTATAATCTCTGGCAGTTCATCCTCTGATAAAATACATGGGTAAATGGTCAGAGACCACAAAAGAGGCTAATGAAAGCCACAGGAGAAACAAGGGAGAGGATGAAGATGATATGATGGAGAAGAACAATTATAGGGCTGAGGCTGTGTGAAGGGAAGAAGATACTAAAGGTCAGTTACAACATTGACAGAGCACCCTGAAAGGAAGATGAGGGTTGCTTGACCAAGAGATCTCTACTGGGATTAGGAGTTTCTGTGGGGTTATACCATGGTGGCCTGTAAGGCTGATAGATTGTTTGGAGACAAGTCCCTTACCTGAAGTTATGTGCTGAGTTCTGAACATCCTGCAGCAAAAATGATAGAACAGAGAAGAAGGGTGGTTCCAGAGAAAACAACTTACAGAAACTGAGAAAAAATTAAAATAAATGTGACTGTTTACTTCACTGTAAGATAAAAAAGAAGATAAATAAGAAGGTGCAAAATAGAGACATGCAAACTAACAAGGAGCAGTCAGGTGGTAAATTGAACACTCCTGTGTACTTTCTCCAGTACTTTGTCATAACAGGGGGACATCTGGGGAAACAGAAAGGCAGCAGATGTAAAACCAGTAAAAGGAAATGTGTTTTTCCTGCTTGGCCTATAGAACATCTTCTTATGAGGCAGCAACATAGCCAGGAGCTCAGCATGACTCGAAAAGGGATTGAACATTTGCATGGATGAGACCATGCAAAGTTACAGGTTTATAAACTGTGAACAAATCTGAAAACTTGGAAAGGATGGAAGTCCCCTGCCTCAGGATATTTACCAGCTTTTAAATGAAACAATGAGCAAGAAGCTTCTTTCTTAGGAACAGTTTGTGGGATTTCTAGCCTTCTATAACTCAAGGCAACTTTATCATACAATAACATTAAATTACTCGTCTCTCTTTTTAGTGGATGCCTATATCTATTGACAATAAATATACATTCTTTTTGCAGGCTGTCCCTCATATGTATGTTTCTGGATATGTTTGGACAATCTTGTGGTGTTCTGGTCACAAATCTGCAACTCTTGTCTAACTGGATGTCTGAGGAGTCTAATGACCCCTGGTGACTTGTTCTAGAGATGGGCGTTAAACACACCATTCAAATCTGGCTTGTACCCAAAGTTAGAACTGCTACTGTTAGCACTCCAGTATAGGTGTTAATCATGCTTTAGTTCAAAATCTGATCTCTCTGTCACTTAAATTAGGACAGGAGAGCTCATGCTGGGAGCAGACTGTTACACAGCCATCTAATGCAGTGGGTGCCTCTGCCTTACTTTGGGGAAAGCTTAACACTGCTTCAGACAGCATGGTGGCCTAGCAGACTCCATGTTGGTATCCATATGGCAACATATGGCCAAATTCACAGTAGGAATCAATTTTTGAGGACTACCACAAGAAAACCTTACTGTAGATACCCCAGTCTTTTCAAACACGAAATTTCAGGAGCTCAGATTCAGTAAAGAACTAAACAATGTGAGCTCTAGGAACTGTACATGCCTAAACACTTTATTAAATCAATGTCTCTCATTTCAGCTCTCCTATCTCTATTTCTAGCTGCCACTTGCAAACTGTAATGAAAGATGAACATTCCTTTCCCCTGAAAACAAGCCAGCCAGTGCTTAAAAATTATATATTGACTCCTCAGTGTGTGCCAGTACAGAATCTTCTGCTGAGCTAGAGACAGTACATTCCATCCCAGTCCCAGAGGGGTGCCTACATTAGTGTTGCAGTTTAGAGGAAGTGTGAGATTTTGAAGCAAATTTCCTATTATATCTATTTGTCATGCTTTGCTTTGCACCACAGAGTAGTCTGAGAGTGCATGACCTGGATTCCTTCTGGATGAAACTAAACTGGAAGATGTGCTCCTGGGAGTCTACTTAACGCAATTCAGCTGCAAAGGGCACTCAGGTCATGGGACCAGTTTAATCCTAACATAAAACCTTGAAATGTGCATATTGAGAACATCAGGACCTAAACATCAACTGTTACTTTTATGGAACTTATTTGTCCGCATTACTTAATAATATAGACACAGCAAAAGTCACCAAATGCCCTAGATAAGCGTAAGAGAAATGACGACATAAAAACTATTGCCCTGTTGCTTTTTCAGATAAAATATTCCTAGGAGCTCAGGTAAAATCACTACGCACTGAGGGCCTATTTTTCTTCAGAGATACCAAGGCATTTATCAATATGATATCTAATCACCGTAGAACAGGAAAAAATAATAGCCTTCTAAAATTGCAGGCGCTATTTTAAGGATCTAGGTTTTATTTTTCTTTTCTTCTTCTTCTTCTTTTTTTTTTTTTACTTCAAAACACTTGCACTTACGATTGCTATCAGCACTTACTTAGCTGATAGTTACATACCTAACTACTAAATAGGATCCTTGATTTTGGTACAATTCTTGGGGGATGCAAATTGTTATATGACTGCTAAGCGTCATTAAGCTGAAGAGAAGGTTGATTAAGGAGGAAGGCTTTCTGCCTTTTTGCTCTGGGATGGAGAGGGTCTGTATTAGCTTTTTATATAAAAGCCTTGTAGGTAAATCCTGGTTTGTGAGCATCATAAGCTCCTGCTCATTTGTTTGTAAAATGTCATTGGAACCAAAACACCTTCCTTGTTCATCTTTAAGTGATTATACAGGTTACAATAAGATGCTGAGGTACATGGATGGCACAGTACCTCGTAAGACCAAGAGAATGGGAAGTACTGATTCTCTGGAGAATAAAGAGGAGAGTCTTGACCTTATTTCAGTATTGATAACACTCAGGATTTTTATTATTAGTGCTGAAGTTTTTCTTAAATTCCCCATTTCTTTATGCCCTACTTTATTAAGAACAAACTCGAATGTTCTTGGTTACAAATACAACTAGTTCAAAAGATGTAAAATGTAAATAATAAATAAGAAGAAAGGAAGGAAGGAAGGAAGGAAGGAAGGAAGGAAGGAAGGAAGGAAGGAAGGAAGGAAGGAAGGAAGGAAGGAAGGAAGGAAGGAAGAAAGAAAGAAAGAAAGAAAGAAAGAAAGAAAGAAAGAAAGAAAGAAAGAAAGAAAGAAAGAAAGAAAGAAAGAAAGAAAGAAAGAAAGAAAGAAAGAAAGAAAGAAAGAAAGAAAGAAAGAAAGATACTTTAAAACTTTGTGATTTCTATGACAATCCAAAGCTATTTTGGGCCAAAATGCTTGTGAACAGCAGTCTACTACTGTTAGAAGGCTACAAGAAAAGCATTTGAATTAACCTCTCACCTTCTAATTTAACTTACCTTTCGATTTCTAGAAATCAAAGTTCTGCTGTAGATAGTCAGTTCTCACCAGCTTTATAAAGGAAACTGGACACTGTCTCAAGTGGTGAGTCAGAACCAGACCCATGTGGGACTGATTCTCCTGCATTGTTCCAGTCTGATCCTAACATTTTCTCTGGCATTGTGGATCCTGGTATAGACTGAAAATGCCAGGAAGCATGAGGAAGAGGTGGACTGCACCACACCACACTTTTAAATTACGGATATTCTACGCTGAGAGAACATGCTTTCACAGAATATGAATATATACCTAAAATATAAGTCTACATTTACAGACAACTTCACAATATTAAATTGAAATAAAAAGTTCTCCAGATGTGTCTGCAGATAGAGTAATGAAGAGCAATTATTTACTAGTTACTCAATGTGCAAACATGCTTATTCAGCATGGAATGTTGCACAGAGATCTTATTTCTAAGTACCTTGGTGTTAGTAGACTTCTTATTAAACCAAGATGGAAGTCTCAGTATCTAAAAGGCAGAAAGTACCAGAGTCTAAATTTAATGATGACTCAATTTCAACTGAGTGCTACTGGATTTGAAAAATAGAACCCAAAGATTTTTCTTTGGAAAGCAACAAAAAATCTGTTAATTGAAATGAGGGGCATGGGGAGGCTATGTTGAACACATTGTAAGTCCAGAAAAGGCTTTTTAAACACAGTCCTGCAATAATAAAGATGTCAGGATTTTCCAAAGATATTCTTGCATTACCTCCTTGATTTTCAATATTCTTTTATCCTCACTGCAAAAAATTGGATTTAATAGCGTCTCTCTGTTCTGATCTGAATTCACCCAAATAGGAATGCTTAAAGTCTGTTATGAAGTTTTCCTTAAAATTTCTCTTGGATAGGATAAAAAAGGCGAGTTTATTCTGATTCTCACTGAAAAAAAAAAAAAAAAGCCTGACTTAAATCATGCTTTGGGTCATTCATGAAGCCTGTGACCAAGTGCATCTCCTTGGAGTTCTTAGCCACAAAATGAACCTTGGACTCCTCATTGCTTCCCTACAGAGTAGCAATACCAGATCTGTACTCCTCTTCAGTCGTCCTCTGATTCCCTCAGTGACAGCATCACACTGACTGTTCCGTAATCAGCTGACTCTTTTTCCAAGCTGCGGCTTTCCACAGCACAGTGTCCCACCCTACAAGTACAGTCTGTGCTGCTTCCTGATGTATGATATAGCACTAAACTGTTACAAGTTTTCTAAATTAATAAAAGCTTTTTAGTAAGGGATTTTTTATCTTCTTCTAGAAGATATATCTCTGTGAATATTTAATATGTATTAATTTTAAAATGGAATTTAATTTGCATTTCCTTAAAAACGTTCTGTATGATCTCTGACCTAAAATATTCTACTGTTACTGTAGAAATCAGCTTGAAAGCAGAGAACTTGTGGTAGTGTCCCCCTAATGCTGCCAAGAAACATATCCTTAAATAAATACAGGTTTCATTCCAAACCTTGCTTTGGGACCTCAGACAGTCATGAGTCAGATTTTCCATGTCACTGGCACTCAGACTGTTCCAGGGGTGCAAAACTTGGATGCTGCTATGCAGCCCAAGGACTAAGTAAAACAGTTTGCATTTTTCAACTGGACTAGTGCTATACCATTTCCTACAACTGCTTTTCATCAGACAAACCTCCTACCTGCCACAATGCTGGTATGGGGTTTGTAACACTGTTGATATGCTTTTTCAAGTGTTGCGTTACATAGCATAGCTTCTGATTTTGCAGGCTCAATAAAACTTGCTATTGTGTTCTACAAATGGCTTCTTCTGGCAGCTGCTGCTATCAGTTTTTAACAATGCTGGCATTCAATTACACAATGGAAAAAAAAACCACATTTCCCATCACCTAAATTAACACAACACGGTATTATAACAGTTGGAACTTCTTTTTGGCTTCCCAAGTGATAATATAGAAGAAATATCAGCAATTTTATTTGAACATTAATTGTATTGATCTAGTTCTGATTATCAGGATCTGCAAACAGCTTCATCAATGTGAGAAGGATCTAATTATTCCCAGAAGAAGCAGTCCCGTAAATCTGAGGTGTAGGAAGTATGTGTATGGACTAAATAGTCTTGCAGTTCATAACCCTGTAGGTCTCTCTCTTCATATACTGCAGAAAAGCAAACAGAAATGTCTGAGGCATGAGCAGAAAGAACATCTAAGAAATAGGGCTGTATCTGGTAGATGAATGTACACCATGTAGCCCCATGTGCTTCTCTTTGAAGCCTAAAGATGCAAGAGGAATTCAAAGCATAAGGAGAGCCAGAACAAGGATATCAGTCCACCTCACAAGGCTTCAGCAAAGATCAGAGAGTTTAAAAAGAGGTTCCAGATTATCTCCTACTTGAAAAAGACAAGACTGTTTTGTAAAGGCAGCATCTAACGCTGTATGGTTGCGGATAACAGAACAGCAAGTGTCATTGCACAAGTAGCAACCCATCAGCTCTCTCATATGCATGCCCAATCCTTTAATCATTATACAGATACCACATACAAAGATCTTACTTGGAATTCTGCTGAAGTGTAAATTGCCAGATTAACTGCTACAAAATGTTGAAAAATTAGAGAAAATGGCCTGTGCAGGAATGGTAATGCACAAACAATATCTATAACATTTGTATTGTTAGCTGAGCCAGAAGAGCCAGGAGCAAGAAAACAATAGGCAAGCCACTTGATCGTGCCATTTATTTCCTCAATACACTCACTGTTGCATGGGGTACTTTCTGAGATGTTTCTGCTGTTTTACCTGCTAAAAGAAACTTACCCTGCAAGTTCTGGGCACAATGTCAGGACTGAAAAGGATCAGGTTCATGAACTTGTCAAGATTTGATTAGGCAGCTAAAATGATTTCTGTTTCATGGTTTAATAGCATGTTACTGATATTTTTTTCTATGGTGGAGCTTATATAAACTGTCATGGCAATTTTGAATTCATTAGCATACTCTGTACTGCAAGAGTGACTACCACTGCAGATTCACAAACTTAATATCAAAACCTCAGGTGTCTGAGTGTAGTGGTAGCAAATTCGACGAATCCAGACGCCGGCATAAGCTCTTTGATCGAACGGGCGGGCCGGGCGAGAGTAAGGAGTCTAATTCAACGTGAATTTACCATCCGTACTCTTTAATGAACTCTTAAACAACACTGAATATCAACGTCCCCGAGACCACGTTTTTCCAAGCCTTATATACTCTATACCAAAAGGCCATGCGGCAAGTGCAGGCTACAATTGGTTACACTCACAGTCACTCATCCCCCCCCACTATGGTGATTGGCTGCAGGGCACTGTTCACAGACTCTTCATGCGCAGCGGCAACGCCCCTCCTGCAGCCCGGGTCGAGGGCAGAGCAGCTTCTGTTTACTTTCCTTTTGTCTCTGGTGTCTCAGGGAAATCCTTCCGTGTAGCACAGGCGCATCAAGCCCTGGCTTGTTCACAGCACACAGCCAGTAACTCTCCACAATTCCTCCTTTTTTTTTTTTTTCTTTTTGGACAAGCCAGGATTGATTAGCTGTGTGTTCTAATCCTTTTTTGATATGTGATAAAAAACAACTTATACATAACATATAAATAACAACAACAATCAACATAAACAGTGCACTTTGCAATAAACCTGAGGTATTCCATTGCCGTTTAAATATCGCAATGGATTGATTAAACAAATTCCAAGAACTTTGGTTTAAAGATACTCAACTTATAACAAACGATGTGCTGGGTGTTGATAAACTTACTCAAGAGGTAGTGGTGTTTAAAGATCTACTTATATAACTATAGTACGCATACATGTCACAGCTAAATCAATGCAAAGGTTACACCTCACTCTGTGACCTCCGAGGGTTCTGCTGCAGGGAGTTGACTTGGTTGAGTTTGTTTCAACTCCGGCTTTACTGCTCGGCTTGGAACCCACAATGGACCTTGATCTGTGGAGAGACACATATACCCTCTACCATTAAAAATAACAGGTACTGGTCCCTTCCACAATCCAGTGGTGGGATCATGATATCTCACCATGAATTCCGGTAAAGTGTTTTTCCTTCCTAGTCTGATCTGATAATGATGAATGATCACAGGAGGCTCCTCACGATCTCCAGTTAGACATAAATAATTCAAGGTAAACAACACCTTTGCTAAACGCTGTTGACAATCTAACTCTTCCTGCTTCTGTTTGCTCAAATACCCTTTAATCATTTGATGTGCTCTCTCGATGATTCCTTGGCCTGTTGGGGAATGAGGTATACCTGTAACGTGTTTCACTCCCCATTTCATTAGAAAAGTTCTAACTTTCTGGCTAACATAGGCAGGGCCATTGTCTGTCTTAATCTTTTCTGGGACACCCATTACAGCAAAACAAGCTGTAAGATGTTTACATACATGTAGTGCTTTTTCTCCTGGTAAAGCAGTAGCCCATATCATTTTTGAAAAAGTATCGATTGTGACATGCACATATTTAAGTCTTCCGAATTCTGGCACATGTGTCACATCCATTTGCCATACTTCTAAGGCTTTTAAACCTCGAGGATTGACACCGATTCCTATACCTAACATCTGGCTTCCACACTGAGGACATGCCTGTACAATACTTCTTGCTTCATTTAAAGTTAAATCGAATTGTCTTTGGAGACCTCTGGCATTCTGATGAAAGCTCTCATGACTTTGTCTCGCTTGTTGGAATTTATCTGTTGGAGGCATGTGCTGTACTGAACTTACTAAACTATCTGCAATTTGATTTCCTTCACCTAGACCAAGATTCCATTGATGACTGCGGATGTGAATCACACAACAGGGTTCTTTTCTTTGATTTAAAATAGCTCTCAATTGTACAAACAATTTTCCTAATCGAGGATTATTCGATTGTCTTAACAGGGCATTTTCCATTCTGGGTATTACACCTGCTACATACAAAGAATCTGTGACAACATTTAAAGCAGATTTCAGCCAATTATTTAAGGCCCATATTACTGCCGTGAGCTCTAAAGTCTGCAATGAATCCTCTTTTGAACCTTCAATTAAATGCTGTTTCCATTGACTATTCTCTTGCCAGACACATGCTGCCTGGTGTCTTCGTTTTCCTGCATCTGTATATACTGTAAGGCCTTCAACAGGTTTTGCTTTTACTTTGCTTCTCTCTAACCACTGATTTGTTCTAAGGAATTGCCATAGTTTACCTTTTGGTTGTCGTGAATGTACCTTGCCTATAAATCCTAATAATGCATTCTGTATAGGCATCGAATGTCTCAGCCACCATTCTAAATCGGCTCCATTTATCGGAATACTGATATCATCTGGTTCCTGACCGCTAATTTCTAATATTCGAGATCTTCCTTTTTGAATCAATTCTCCAATTGCTTCTGGTCTCGTTTGAATACTGAATTTTGGTTGGACACTGAGAAAAATCCACTCTAATAATCGTAAATCATTTTCTGTTTTCAATCTGACAGTGGCACGAAAGGAAGAATCTGTAGCAACATCTATGGGGAATTCCCCGTTTTTGTTTTGCCACTGGCAGATGATTGCACACGGATGTTCTAGATTGCTAATAAGGAGGGAAATTGGTCGATCAGAAAGTCTTCGGCTAGACCAATTTGTCTGTACTTTTTGTGTAATATCAGAAAGACATTTGAGATGCACGGACTCTAAGCTTATTTTTTTTTTTTGCTGGATCACCTCCTTTTAGAAGTGAAGTAAGAGGTGCTATATCATTGTTAGTAATGCCTACGCAATTTCTAATCCATTGTATGTCCCCTAACAATTTTTTGACATCATTTAATGTTTGTAAATCAGTATGTAATTCAATTTTTTGTGGACGAATCTGTGCATCACAAATGGACCAACCAAGGTATTTCCAAGGTGCAGACTTTTGAACTTTCTCTGGAGCTATAACCAACCCCTTTTCTTTGAGTTTGATCGTAATTTGGACTATGGAACTTTCTGTGAACTCAGCTTGTTGACAGAACAGAATATCATCCAACACCATAGTTTGTGATTATTTGTTTTGCTTGTTGCAAAATTTTCCAATCGTGTGGTTCCCATACCGCTGTCTGAGTGTTCATATTTTGAATTACCGGTAGGGCTAATTTTGCTGGAGACCAATCACCTTCTAGGATGGCATCTTTGATGACCCCTGACCATCTGCCACGTCGGGGCTGCGGCTGGTCAGTAGAATCTATAGGTACTTTTGATTGCATTGTTTGTGAAGGGCAAGCTGGTTTTTGAAACTCAATTTGTTCCTTATTTTTCTCTACATTTGACACTCTTAAGTTGTTCAAGCTTGTTGGTAATAACTTGCAGTAACTGCTCTACTGCTTGGGGTGAGCCCAATGATGTAGGAGGAGGCTCACAAAAAACTTCCGCGGGTGCTTGCGGAGGCAAAGTCTGAGGCGGCCCCGGCGGCGGCGCCGGCCCGGCCTCCACGCTTTTCTCGGAGGGAGGGGGGCGTCCGGCTCGGGGCAGGGCAGAGGCGGAGCGGTAGGAGGAGGGCGGCACTCAGGGCCTCCCACATCCGGACAGTCGACTAGTTGCACTTCCGCCTTCTTGGCACATTGCCCCAGAGACTCGGAGGGGGAAACTTCCGGTTCTTTGTTTACGAGCCGCGCAGTTTCTAATCCGCGTTGCAGATCGGATTGTGAAAGTATTGGCTGAGCCGGGACCCCGCGACCACCCCGAACGGCAGGCAGACCCCACAGAGTAGCCCACAGGCCCCTCTTTTCTTTTGGACAAGTTTTATCAGTCCAGGTTTGTTCTGGGACAAGCGCCTCCGCGGCTCTTACGGCGGCACGTTGTTCCGATTTCATAACTTCTAATGATTCTAATACGGTTTTCCACAATTCTCTCACAGCTTTAATTTCTTTCTCTTCTTCCCCTCTGATAGTTTTGTCCCACATAGTGTCCCCCACTGATCTCCATTCCGTTGGGGAAAACAAAAGTGGAACTTCTCCAAAGTGTCCCCACTTCTGAGCTAAAAAAATCAATGTGATTAGCTTTTCCTGTGACGATTCAATACCTCTCTTAGAGAGAATAGTCGTCAGCAGTGCCGCAGCTGTTTCAATATCCATTATCTTATCAGCGCGGTCTTAATGTAGGATGCGAGTGGCCAGCTCGACAGGTGCCCGTCTTTTGATATCGGACTAAGCACACTATCCCACACCCCGGCTTGGCTCCGTTTTTATGAACGCTGCTTACCGCAGTAATTTCGATCCGGAGCGTTATGCTTTGCTAACGATCCATCCTTCTGCTACCATTTGTAGATCCGGAGCGTTATGCTTTGCTAACGAACCATCCTCTGCTACCAAATGTAGTGGTAGCAAATTCGACGAATCCAGACGCCGGCATAAGCTCTTTGATCGAACGGGCGGGCCGGGCGAGAGTAAGGAGTCTAATTCAACGTGAATTTACCATCCGTACTCTTTAATGAACTCTTAAACAACACTGAATATCAATGTCCCCGAGACCACGTTTTTCCAAGCCTTATATACTCTATACCAAAAGGCCATGCGGCAAGTGCAGGCTACAATTGGTTACACTCACAGTCACTCATCCCCCCCCACTATGGTGATTAGCTGCAGGGCACTGTTCACAGACTCTTCATGCGCAGCGGCAACGCCCCTCCTGCAGCCTGGGTCGAGGCCAGAGCAGCTTCTGTTTACTTTCCTTTCGTCTCTGGTGTCTCAGGGAAATCCTTCCGTGTAGCACAGCCGCATCAAGCCCTGGCTTGTTCACAGCACACAGCCAGTAACTCTCCACATCTGAGATACACACCTCTCCAAGGCCTGAGACAAAGAGACATCTAGTAGTAATTTACAAGTGGACAATGGCAATTGCTTCCCAAACTCCTAATCCTCTGATGCAGAAGAAGAACAGGCTGAACATTCAGGTGAAATGCCTTTAACATCCACTTCATCACATATTCTAGCCTGCTGCTTTCTACAGCTGGAGATTCGTTTTTGCTCCCATGTCAGTAAAGCCCAAACCTCCTCCTAAGATGTATGTGACTCAAATGCCTAACTTTGTTTTATTTGTCTTTTGGTAGGGTCACTATGTTCCTATTTTAGGAGCTTCCCCACTAAGCTTAAAACAAATTATACCAATATTCATACTGCTGCTAATAATAAACAGTTACTAAAGGGACTAGAATTTCACAGTATCTATAAAATGCTGGTAATTAAAGCTGATGTGAGCCCAATTTTGTCTGTCCTCTTGTATGCCAGATTACTGTGACCAGCAGCAAAGAGAACATCAGTTTCCTGAAGGATTGTGCAAGGAGAATCTACCCCTGGCAGGCTAATTCCAGGCATCTGGTGTCCCTGTATAACCAGTGAAAGACTTTTAAGAGTAACTGGTAGAATTTAGCCAACTAGTTTAGGTTCTGTGAATTGTACTCTAGATGTGGCTGTTTCTGTCTACTGATTTTAAAGGGGATATTGCATGACCAGCTGATATATTAACAGGTGCATTTAAAGCATCATCTGAAGTCAGGTCAGATGAATCCTTCTTAGGAACCCAGTTTCTTGTCTGCATTATTTGTGTCTACTTGTATTACCTTGAATTTGACTGTATTAAAACACACTGTTCTGACGGGCTCATCAACTCACCAAGTTGTGTGAAACTCACGGATGGCCCAACTGATCTACTATTATAGTTTATTTAGTTTCACTGGTTTCTGAATCACTGTGCATATTGACTTCCAGATCTGTGCAGCGGAGTGCTAGAAACATTCCCATTTAGTGATGACTCCTTATGATTTGCATGAAGATGTAAAATTGCTTTTCTAGTCAATTCCAGCCAAGATGAGAGCTTCCTCTCTTGCTCTGTAATGTCAGAAATATAGACATTATTCTTGGCAGCTGTTCTCCTTTGGAGTGTTTCATTAACAAGATTATTATTCAAGGACCTCTCTTTTCAAGAACTTTTCAAAAGAGGTAACAAAATTGGAACTCTAAGAGTTATTGCAGTCCCATCAAAATTATCACAACCCCATCACGTCAAACATAACAAGACAAAACAAGCTCCTAGCGTAAGCAACTATTGCATTTCTTCTAAATAGTTTTTAATGGTTTTGAAACATGTTCCCCTCTTAGTGATATTTCACAATTTCCAATACATAAAAGCTGTTATTACTAATCAACGCTTTAAGCCATCATTAATTACGCTAATATACTTTTGTTTCCATTTTGGCTCTGGTCCTAAATCTTTCAGAAAGGCTGCGGAATGTCCCTTCACTTAGCCCAGACAGATAAAATCTTCATTGCTGCCTTGCAGCCCTACAGTCAACAGGAAGCAAATGCCTGAACATCTGGGTCATAGTTTTCAGCAACAGTAGTCATCCCCCAAAGTGTTATTCAGTGCAAGTTAAGGCTGAAGGCCTAATGTCTTCATAGATCAGTCAATTTTGGGAAGCCTTGCAGTAATCAAGAATTTCATGTTTCCCAGATTAAAACAATGTGAATAAACCCCGAGGTTAAAAATATCAGGCCAAAGTCCTGCTTGGGACACCAGTTGAAATACAATAAAACTTTATTTAACTCAAAATTAAGGTGAAAATACAACCTCATATTAAAATTCTCATACAAACATCAAAACACAAATAACACCAATACTACTGCAACAAAACAAAGCTTCCTCTCTGTTTCCTTGTGGCCAGGGGAAGTTGTTTAAGAAACTGAAAGTAATCTATTCAGCCACAGAAGAATACATGATATTTGTATCTTGAAAATCACATACGCAACAGTCCTATTTATGAGTACGGCCTATGCAACTTCAGAAGCCTTATTTTCATTTGTTAGCAGAAGACGACATACTATTGCATCTAAACCTATCTGTATCACACCAATGGCCATCGCCAGATGGAGTAGTGACAAACAGGACTGAACAAGGAGGCCATGGAAGAATCAGTCTGACTAAGAATCTTTTTATTAGTTTCTCAGTATCATTAACACAGTCTGTTGCTGCTTTTGCCAAAGAAGTATAAAGACTCTACCCAGCTGGTCTCAAAATTGGTCAAGCCACCTTGCATAACTTCATCCATGCACCTTAGGGTGTTAAGCATTATCCAAGAGAAAGACGTTTTTATCCTCTGACTGGGTAACACTACACAAAGCTTTCTTTTCTTTTTTGGGTCAGTGGAGAGAGGAGTGGAAAGACATAGGCTGTATCCTTGGTATATTCTGATGATCCTGCTTCATGCCACAACTTGTCTGGACTCACTCTAATAGCCAATTTCAGCACTCTTTGACTAGGTATGATTTGCCTCTGGCTGAGAACTACCCAGCTCTTCAGCTCAGATGAAATTAATCACCTTGTCTGAGTAAGCAAAGGTATCCAGGGTTCTGGTAATCAAAAACTTAGTGAGTGCCTGCAAATGCGACCACTCTTCTTTTGATCAACAGATATGATATCCGAAGTTTCAAAAATAAAGATTTTAAAAATATGAATAAAAATAAAAAGACTAGGGGGTGATATAAACCCTCAAGCTGAGGACATAAAACATGTTGTTTACTTTTTTCTTTTTTCTTCATGATACTTTCTTGAAATGTTTCTCATTATATTAAATAGTAGAACTGAAACTCAAGTATTTGAACAGAGTAACACTTTTCAGAATAATACACAAAGGTCTCATCAGGACTAGAAACCGAATTTCCTGAGACGATACAAAGACCTTCATGGTACATATTAGTTGTGCATGAAGTTATTTGCTATCACTTCAGAGGACTGTTTCTCAACAGCTTCCATTAGAAAGAGTTAATTGGAAAAAAAGTTGCCAAAGAAAAGAATAAATCTGAGAAGACTAATTGACTGTAAGATTATGTATGTTTGGTTAAGTGGGTAGAGTGACTATGCATGAATCCCAATTGAAGGAAATTGTTTTACTCTGCAAGTGTTATCTATATCACTGTCACCAAGACTGATAGCAAGGACATTCCACTCTGAACAAAGACACATAAATTTGAGTACCTACATAGAGGTTTTTACATGAGGCTTCTACCTAGATATGAAAAGACCTTTGGAGACCCACACCTCCTTGACTGGTATCAAGAGCCAAGTGGGTACAATAGGCACCAGCCCAAGTGACTGGAATGTAGGCAGGTAAATCATGCCCCAGATTTCAACTGACTGTAATGAGAGCTTAGACATCTTGCTCAAATGCAGATAACCACATCTAGACAGCTACATTTAGAGTCTTAGTGGCACATTAAGTCTCATGTTTTTTATCTAAAATCCGATCGTGAGCTTGTGTCCTCTACATTCAGCTCACTACGGATACACAACAAATGTGACAATTATGAGACAATTCCATTAGTGACACAGATCAACAATACTTAGCATTCACTACATCTGCTGTGCTGGATGCTAATAGATGACTGCATTTAAGAAGTTAGTGCAAGTGGATCCAGCTATCAGCAGACATGCAAGAGGCACCATTGTTTGTTACCAAAGGACAGGGAAAAGGCAACAAGCACTAGAGAATTTACAGTACTGCCTCACTGCATCACACTGTCTTTCTCCCAATTACTGGCAACTCCCTGTTTAAGGCTGCTTATTTCTCTTTAGTGATAGGTAAAGTTAAAGTCTTGCTGTGTTCTTCATAGTCATAAGCTTTGCATTTTTAAGATACTTACTAGCAATAATGTCAAATTTTAAGGAGATTTTATATCTTTTTATTGCCCGATCAGTCATTACACAACTTGGTATAAGTAGTAAATTAGCTGAGCAGAAAAAGTCTGTTATAGCAACTGCCAATGAGAAGAAATGGAAGGGAAGCCTGCAATGAGGTGAGAAGTTGACACTTGGAACAGCCTTGCTTTGAGATGTCTTTCCCAAGCACAGTTCCAGTGTCCATTGGTGTGAAGCAGCCCTCCCTTCACCCTGTGGTCTTCGGGCTGGCGAGCATTCAAATAGATTTGCACTAGAAGTCTTTAGGGTGTACACAGGAGGTAAGTTAGGGCACCAACCCAACACTCAGATCAGGGTTTGCTAGAAGGTGGAAATGTATTCCAAACAGTACAGAATTTCACAACTATTCAGTTGCATCTGAACTTCGTATCTTAAAGAAACTTGATTCTGCAAGAAAGGCTTTCTTCAATATGTTCTAATAGCAAAAGCAGAATATAAATTTGTAATACGTTATTAATTCCTTTTTATACTTTTTTTGTTATAGTTTTGAAAAAAAAAAAAAAAGGTCATATTACAATTGTTAATGTATTTTTACTTCTGAGACCAATCAAATGGATTTTTTTTTCCCAAAGTAAATTCAATAGACATTGACATTTTACCATAGATTGGTTTTCTTCTGGAGAAACTTGCATTTCCAAAGGAAAAGTATTTCTTTTAAACTTTATGATCAGTTCTTGTATTTTTACAAGAATGCAACACAGCACTAACATCAATGCCTAAAGAAGTTAGAAAATATGAAGTCTTTGGCATATCAGCCACATACCGTAGGGAGAAAAATAGATTTTCTTGCAACAGAAAGCTGCCAGTTATAAGAAATTAATTGTGCCTTTTCTGCAAGTAAATCTTCCTATATTACACAATCCAAAAAGTTTGGACTTAATGAGCTAATCAGCTCTGGGCAATGTTGTATTTGAAATTATTGTATAAGACTACACCTTTCTACAGGACTAATGAGTTTTGCAGCTTTAGTAATTAATGTATTTATTGATTTCCAATAACTTAAGAATTTTTATTGGTTTGTTAATTCTTTAAGTATTCATATTAATTTTTTTATCATCTAAGACACTTCACACTCTTTCTTCAGCTTTAAAAATTATCCTAATACAGTAAAACTTATGTTAGAGCTGGTACATCCATTTTTACTTTTATTTCTAGATACTAAGCTCTCCAAAAACTGTAATCTTTGGAAATTAATTCCCCAGATAGTTTTAGTCCATTTCTTTTGTAATATTTTGTGGGAAATATTTGACCAAAATCTTCCTGTTTCTTTCACCATCAGCTGCTATTTTCACCTGTTTGGAAAAGCCTTTTGTAAAACAGCACAGGTGTAGGACTTGACCCTGGAATAGTGCCCGGAGCAGCACCTGACCTTCCTTCACTTGTGCAATTATGGGCTGTTTTGAAACTGTCAAAATCTCATTCTCAATTCCAGCTGAGCTAGAAGAGGACATTTGACTGTGCTAACTGGTGTATCTCTTGGTAAGTTTAAAAAACAGAGGGAAGTTCAGAGCAGGTTTGCTCATAGCTATAACTTCTTAGAGCCTACTCTCTCATATTCCAAAAATAGCAGTCAAGTGTTTGCTTAGAGTTTAATAACTAACCTTAAAATAAGCTATAGAATGGATCACTGGGTGGGATTTTGTTAGTTCATTATTCAGTACAAAAGCAAAGTTCATAATAAATCCAATTAATAATTAATAATTTGATCTGTTCTATTGGTAACAGTGACTCCTGTGGTTTTAGTTCAATTTATATATATCATAGCAGTTTCAATAAACACACAAACTATAAAGAATTTCCTGTGCTGTAGTAAAGTGTCTGGTTTCGTAAATACGGACTCATGGTACTGAACACAATTATTTCAAGGGGATTTCCTGAAACACTGAGAGTTTGCAGAATCATCTGTAAGGGTAAACCCATGACTTCAGTTTGGCTACAGCTGATGCCTTCCCACACAATATTTCATAGTCGATCTGACAGGGAGATCCAAGCAATATTTTTCTTTGCTTCCCCAGAGGCCAAAGCATGATGATGTAAGCTATTTTTGCAATCTTATTTAAATGCATCATTTGATATATGCACATACTCTTCCTCTGGCCAGTTACACAGTAGTATGGCTGGTTTACATTGTTCCATTTCTTCAGCTTTGCTTTGATTTTCATTCACCTGTGCCCCAGCCCTGCATAGCTTTCCAACAGGTAAATGTAAATGTCAAAGTTACATATCTGATGGATGTGAAACCAACTCAGGATCATTATCTCCCACAACACTTGTTCCTGGACAAAGACAATCAAGGTCAAAGGAAACCAAACAATTTCTTCTTTTAGAGGTGTTTGTCCCTCATCTTGCATAACCAAGGTTCAAACAATGATTTCTTACAATATAACCCTAAAATTAGTAAAATAATAAGTTGTCCTAAGGGTTATTTTCCCACAAGTGGGTCAACTGGAACGAAAGTCCAAGTCCAAATGGGACAACATCAGGGTACTAAAACAGGTAGCATGGGTTTCATCATTTCTGCATTGAAATGACAAAGTCAACTCATCCAGAAGACACAGGAGGGGTAGAGAAGTTCAGAAGGGCAGACACTTGTCATTTGTGCCATTGTGAGAGATTCTGAAATGTCTGATTGACTTACAGCACCTCACATTAAAGAGGCAAAGAATCTTTTCTGACATGTTCTCTCACATCTCAGGAAAGTGGGCACAGAGACTTTGGCAGCAAAATCTTACAGTGGGTCCTGCCTATCAGGAAGCATTCAGGGCTCAATTTGCTCACATTCCAACTAAAACAGCCCCCTCGGCCAGAGGGACAGAACTTCTGTCACCTTTGCTGGCCCAGGGACACTAGTTTCTCTCCCAGGCTTCTCATCTTGGGTGCTTGCCTCTTCCATTTGGAGACTCTCCTGTGCTAAGGAAGGGCATTTTCTTTACCGTGTCACCCCCTTCTACCTGCTTTCCCTCCTACAAACTCTGCAATGCAGACTTGGAGGGGAGCATAGCCTCTGCCAGCACCACCAACGTTGAGCCGTCCTGACGCCTTGCAAATAGGAAGTCAGAGACAACATCAAGGCCTTCTTCACATCAGACCTTTCTCATCCTAGAAGAGCAAAACATAGATATGTTTAATTATATGTATATGAAATCACTGCATAGGTTCAGCTTTTCTTCCTTTTAATCACCGAAAAAAAAAAAAAAAATTACTTTCTCTGACATCGTGCCAGTCAGTGTTTGCCCTTTGATGTCTCAGACATTCTTTCTAATTCCTAATGTTCTCAGCTTTTTCTTTCTGTAGCAACAACACTTAAAATCAGAGGATTAGCTCAAATACTAAGAGCAACATAAAGAGCAGCTGAATGCCCAAAGGTGCAAGGAGAAGCAAAGGGAAAAAGAAAGGAGGAATATATGAGTTCACAGCATCATGCTTTTATTGGTTGAAGAAGTGTTTGTCTTGAAAGTGTTTAAAAGCATATAATAGTGGTTTAATGGAATTTCAGTCTCGCCTTTGAAGTCCTCAAATATACTCTAAAGCAGAGTCAATTTTCTTCATATTTAAAATATCAAAATAAATGTTGTATATGGGGTTTTGCTTGTTTATTTTGTTTGTTTCTTTCTTTGAATGTGAACATCAGTTTTCAGTGTACAAAGATTTTTCAGATGAGGCCTCACAACAGTGGTGCTCTCTGCTATGGGAGATTTCGTTTAGAGCTATGCTTTCCAGATTAATTTTCCACAGTTGAATTGACCTTTTCAAGACTCTTTTAACTGTACTTTTTCTTGTCATTCGACCAAAAAGTATTTTCCTCTCTCTGAACAAGCAGAAATCCCAAAGTGTTACTTGCACACAATAGATTTTTCAGGTGTCTTTCTTGGGAACTTCCACTGTAAATTTTGATTTCTTGACTTCACAGGCAATAACTGGTGTATGGATTCTAACTGCTGACACTAGTCTTCACATCACTTCTGAAATTTATGCAGCTAATCACGCCTTTTCAGTTAATACACTTACATGGAACTAATAACATAATCAAATTAAAACACTGAGAGGGTCCATGTAATAAACTATACCCCGCCTCACTGTGTTTTCAGTCTGACCTTGACAGTAAGATTTTTGCTTAAAGCAATTAGTTAGATGGCTACTGTTCCCTTCGGAAATTCAGTTCTCTTTCATAATCTGAGAGGTCTGTGAAATATTGCTTCAATGTTTTGTCAGTCTTTGTAAATCATTACCACACTGTGCTTTTTCTTTTCTTCCTGGATACTACCATAAGGACAAATATCTATTGTAGGTGAGAGCTGCTGGGTGAGGTGGGCAGAATCCATGACAAGGGTCACCAGGAAGCTAAAGTCGTAAAGAACCAGGATATCTGAACCACAGAAATGGCACAGATTGCATCCAAATAACAAAAAATAAGAACCTGAGACACAACTAAGAATGAAAACAATACAACTTTTCCCATGGAAGCTTTATTTTAGCCAAAAGTCACAAATTATTATGCTGGCTAAAAACCCAAACAATATGTATTAACTTATGAAGGTTCTTGCAGCTATTCAAGGCCACTACAGGGAAATGCGTCATAGTCCTGTTTTCTTGTACTGTCTGGGCCACCAAAGTGGACCACACTTTTCATGAAGCACCATGAGAGAAGACAGTCCCTCGCAGTCATCATACTGTGCCTCTGAGTCACTGAACTGGTGAGGCTATTCAGGAAGGCAGAAGGGGATAACCAAATCTCCACCCTGAGGTTTTGTGGCCACAAACTATTTCAAATGATCTGTGCTTCACTACTGAGGGATTGTTTTTGTTTATTTTTCCCTAGTCAGAACCAGTGACGTTTTCCATTGCAAAACCTATTTTGCTATTTAAACGGTTCCATTGTATTTTTGCCTCCTTACCTTACTCCTTCTTCCCTTTCTCAGATTCTTCAGGGGCCAAGTGCCTCGAGAACAGAGAATATTAGCAAGACCTCTAGCAGCCTTATACCATTTATTGTACCCTGATCATGTTCTCTTATTTTCTGCAATATATCTTGACTCTCTTTTCAATTTTCTTCAGCAGCTGCTACTACTTCCAGCTGACGGTCTTTTAGAAATTTGTTTGGCCTCAAAGAAACTACATGTCCACATGCAAGTTAAACTTTGCAAAACATTCATTGTCAAAAAGGACATCCTCTAAAAAGTGAGATCTAGGAAGCATTGAGCTGTAAGCTAAAGCATAAAAATGTGATATTTTAGAAAATCCCAGCAGGCTAGATTTAGAAAAGAAACCGTACCTTCATTCTGTAAAACTTAGGGCTAGGAAAGTACATCTCATTCTTTTCTTCCTTCTTTACAAACCTTTTCATTTTTATAGTAGCTCCTAATGTGTGACCCCATCATCTAACATCACATAACCTGAAACTAGCCCTTCTTTGTATTGATCACCTCTAGCCACAGACTCTCAAGTAGTGCTTTCTGCTGTTGGATCTGCAAGCTAAATAACCCTTTGTCTTTTCCTTTGCTGAATTTCTGATACAGCTGGTGCAAGCTCAGTGCAGACAGGAGAACAGCAATCTGTTCTTCCAGAAAACAGAAAAAAATGTTGAGAAATGAAGGATGTTTTCCTTATCATTATTCTACATTAATATGCTACAATATAATATTAGGAACCACATACGTTAATGTGCACAAAGACTCCAACACCTTTAGAATCTTCCTTTACAGAAACATTTTTTGAAAGATGTTTTCCATCATTGAGCCCTTCTGAAAGGATCTTTAGAAATGATATCTAAAAGAGAATTTGATCGTGCATTTCAGAGAATATAAGGCTGAACAAATTCCATATGCTAATATTTCAAAAAGACAATAAAATCCAGTTCATATTCAATTTTTCATTAAAAATACATAGAAACAAATGACACTAAAGTATTATATAAAGGTTGTGCCAGTAAAGCTTTCTTTCTGTGGTGCTCCATAACCTATTCTATATAGGTCATGTATTTTACCAAAAACAATTTTGGAAAAGTTTCAGTTCTTTAAACATTTATCAAGTGTTTTCATATCCTTCTACATAATCGGACATACTTGGTACCCTAGGTCTGCCCAGGCACACTTCTGAGAGAGGGAGAGGAAAAAAAATACAATTAGAATTCCTTAAAAATTGTGAACATCTACCAAAAGCTTGTGTTTTCCAAGTAGCATATGCATTTAACTTTATTACAGGCTTTCAGGAAATAACTGTAGCATTGGAATTTTTTGAGATCTTTCATTAAACAGAAAACAATCACAATTTAAAAATCTCTGATACAGGCAAATGCTGACTATTGTTACAATGCTCACAATGTGCAGCAATGTTCATGCTTCACATTGCTGTGGTTAAAGTTGGAGTGCAGTGACTGAATAAAACAGCCTAAAACTAAAGCTAAGGATAATGACAAAATCTTTTTAATGGAAGCCTGAGATCTCTGGAGAGTCCAACATGGCAAAATTTTATGAAAGACAGAATACCTCAGACTGTTGCTCTCCAAGACAATTTCAGTTTGTTTCGGAATTTCCAGATGATGTTTCCTCTGCAGTAGCTGCAAGCCATCTATCTTCTTGAATTGTACATAAAGTGTAACTATCTGTATTACAGAAACAGATAGTCCAAAAATTAATTCTAGATTGGCCTAATTATTAATATATTTCAAAAGGTACTCCTGCTTCCTCCCCTCACCCCCAATTTCACATTTTAATTATTAACACAGACAGATCATTCAATCAGAAATATTATTCCTATGAGAACTGAAGCAGAAAGGAAAGCTAGAAGTTCAAACCAGCTGTCCTCTAGCATAGGCTTGTGCCTGCATGAAATTATCTTCTCTCTCTGACACTGGGTGTGAGATGAAGTGGACTCTGCTATGCTGTCAAGCTCTGATTAATTAGCTTGTGATTTTGTAATTCCAGGGGCTTGAGCAAGTTTGTGTAATTTGTACACAGTGTACCTAGTACACAGAGAGCACACTGAGCTCATGAACAGACTCCTGTTATCGTTGCATAAAGCTATCTAAATGGAGGGTTTATTTTTCAGTGCAGCATTATTAATGCCTTCTCTACTATTGTGCAGTATGAGGAATAGGAGGCCTTCACCTCCCTTGTTGGCTGCAGGCTTTCAGCATTACTACCTTTAAATTTCTAATGCTCTGATCCATAGATATGCTGTAATCATTGATCAAACAGTTTGCCAAACTCCACATTTGAGATCAAGGATATGGACTTTCAAGGAAACTTACTCAAAAAGTTTTGTAGCTAAGATGCATAATTACATGTGTATTTAAAAAGGAGGAAAAAGTTTGAATGTATCTTTTGAAAATTAGAAGTTTGTCTTACTTCTTCCCAAATAGTGAGATTAGATGTCGTGTATGTTTTCATGTGACTCCTGGCATGCCATGATACAAGAATTCTGGGCTAATTTTCTGTTCTTTGGTGTTTGTGATAAAAGTTAAATGGTATCTTGTAAAAATTAATTTCCCTTTTCCCTTTGTTTCTATTTCATCCCACACATACTTTGAACCGAAAACCTTAAAGACTCAGGTGTTGAATAGTTTGAGCTTATAATACAGGCTGCCAGAGCAAACAAGCAAATCAAATGATAGGAGAAAACAACAGTACAAATCCCTACTGTTCAAAGTTTTTGGTATGCCCCACTCTTTTCCATCAGTTTGATATAACTTTGTTTGTGCTACACATCTTTCTTCCTCATTTGAACAACCATCAGGCAGCTGGCTCCCCATCCTTCTGCAAACGCATTTGATATCAACTGCGATTTGCTTGATTCACTCTAGACGTCCACAGTGCAGATTGTACATCTGAACTAGTCATCACAGATCTTTTACTCTCAATAGACATCCAGTTAATGCAGTCAGTGGAGTTTAGATGAAATTCCTCATCTGCTGAGTTGGTAAATAGAATTTCTTTTATTAGACCTTCACTATTAAAGGATAGCAGAATGATTACTTCAGGTACAGATCTCCAGTGCACAACTACAGTTGCATAAGTATAGATGTCTAGTGTCATTTTAGGTGCTGTGGTGTATTCCCTTAAGCCATTTCAGAGAGGAGTGAGTCTTTTCTAATTCCTAGCTCAAACATTCCAGCATTATGGAGAATTGCATGACAGCATATAAGAGGTCTGGACAGCCCTAGATACCTCTGGTAATGCAACTGCATCTAGTCAGATTAGATTGATCCCACCTGTCGGGACAGGAGAGTGAGTGAAAAGACAAAGGGCTTCAGCTTCTCTGCCAACCTTGGAACAGAGTCTTCATGTGTCACACAATGGTAGGCAGACCTGAGCCTACCTATCATAGTGTTGGCCTTTGGAATCTTCCTATAAAATGTAGGAACACCTTTTTGAACATATTTCTATGGGTTTTGTTGTTGTTGTTATTAGCCAAATGCATATTAATGGACTGCCTGAAGCCCACAGTCATGACAGGGGTTTTGCTGTCTTTGACTGTCTACAAATAACAGCCCTTAAGGACTGCCACTGGCTTTGATGCTGTCTGTTCAAACAAGGCAGGCAACAGAGGAGCAGAAGCAGAGGCACCAAGACATAATGAATCCAAAACATAAGTAGTAGGTCAGCAGAGAATAAAAAAGCAGAATTTGGCTTTCCTAAGAATAATCTGAAGCCCAGGCTCTGGGCCACGGGGCTTCTGTTTCAACCTCTTTTCCACCGACTTCCTATCCTCACCCTTTTCCTGCTCACCCCACCAGTGAAACAGCAACAGAGATTTAATCTCATTGTCCTAATTTTCCTAACTTTCTTTCCTGGCACCAGCTGTGTGTATACACCCACTTCTGGTTTTCAGATTGGGACACATTTTTTTGTGAAGTCATTCAGCTCTGTCTCCACGCTGAGCCCTTCCTGGCTGCACTGCTGTAGTGTTTCCATGTAAAGCACACTCTTCCCTGCTGTGAGTCCCAGCAGGATAACTGCTGGCACAGATTTTCACATTTTATCTATTGGATAATTACATGGAAGGACTCCACATAACAAAAATTGCCTCTCTGTAAAGATCCTGTTTTTCCTGGGTGCTGCAGCTCGAGCTGGACTTCCAACCCTGATCCTACAAATCGAATACTGGGGTCTTTCTCAGCACCAGCCCTTCTGCAACCCGAGCTCCTCCTGCTGCACACCGGGCAGGCTCTCACTTCTCTAGGTCATCCATCCCCTAGCACACTTGAAAAGGGCACCCTTGGTTATACTCTGCTCCCTCTCTACAGGAGGAGAAACCTTATTTCTTGAATGGAATTAAGAAATACATCCAAGCATCGGAAAATATTCATTGGAAACCCCCAGGAACACCTACAGCGGAACTGCACACCCGCCCTACTCCCAATTTAGATGTCATTCGCCATCACAACTGATCTCATTGCTGCAGCAACACACAGAGATTAGAATATCCTCAGAATTATGGTGACAGAATATGGTAAAAAAAAAAACCAAAAAAAAACAAAAAAAACCAAAACATTAAAAGACTGACATAAAAGGATGTTAATTAATTTTATATTCCTAGATGTATCCATGCCCACTAATCTGTATAGCCACTGTGCCATACAGAGGTCAATGGAAAATAAGGATGAATGAATGTTAGGGTAGGGTTACTCTGGAGAATTTCCCATCCCAGAAAAGAAGCTGAAGCACTTGAGATATGAATGATAACAGTATAAAGAAAAACAAAAATAAATAGAGAACTTGTAATGAACTATACATCTGCAGAGGCATGGAGCATCCAAGAGAAAGAGGAGTATCCTATTTGTCTTCAGAAATAACCTCTGCTTCTGAGTGCATTTTGGTAGTACAAGTAGCAACAGAGGACAATACAGAACTATATCTGAAAGCAGAACAGGAATGAGAGACTGGAAGATGTTGAAAAATTTTGTGGCCACCTCTATTTCACATCTCACCCGAAACATGACCTCTGGATGTGCATAACTTCCCCAGTAATGCACTAAATGGATCTGAGCCAAAAACTTTCAGTCCCAGAGGCAGAAGGCTTATCTACTAAGTCACAGTGACACTAAAGCCCTTCATTAGGACCCAGGATTTTAAAGGCAGGGACTGTTCTATTCCAAAGTACACTGTACTCAGTTTTTTAACACTTCTCATTACCTCAGTGCATTGTTTCCTAATCTTAATTGTAATTTTCAAAGACTTCTCAGTTTTTCTTTTTTTCATGCATTTCAGTGGATTTCTGACAAAGATAATTTTTTGTCACTACAGAACACACACACAACCTGAGTTGTGTTCAGTGTTGTGTAAGGCATGTCAATAGGTGACCTGAATGATAACTTTTTAAAAATTATGTTGTTAAATAATCCTCTCTTGTGTTATCCTTAGTAGAGTAGATTTAGACTTCACATGTGGAACAATGACATTAAAAAGGTGATCAAATAAGAAAGTATCAGGAATACTCTGATATTTTGTATAATCAAAAAAAGACTGGAGCTCTTGGCTAGGGCTCTGCTACTTCAGCGTTTCTTCGTATATACATTACATAAGCATGATGCAAAAAAATAATACACTGGTTATAACAGTAACAGTAACTCTGATATAATCTGACATTAGATACATTCAGAATCATTGTATGCTGCCTGTTCTCACCGTATTGCTCATTGTTGTATGAGGCTTTCAGCCTCTGGTCTACTGAAATTTAAATATTTATTAAGAAGCATATCTGTTAGCTCCAAACGCTTCATAGCCTCTGATTAGGGAGCAGGGTCCTGATCAGACTCTTCATGTCGATATGGGAGAAGATGCCTCATCATTGGAATACCCCAGCCACTCCTCACTCCAACAGCTATTAAGCAAACACAGGATGTCACCACCAGCATGTCACTCTTCTGAAAATTTAACTTCCATAACTATTTGGTTTTTGAGGTTTTGTCTCATTTACCTGCAGGTGTCTAAAGTAAGACTCACTGATCAGCTTGTTTCATTTCACTTAGAATGATTTAAGGAAAACCTAATTTTTCAGTTTTCCTCTTTGTAACAATAAAGGAAACCATTATTTTGTTCAATCTAAACTGCTTTCCCTCTCCCCTTTCGTTTACGTTATGTTACTTCATATTTTTGTTCTGCCGCTAAACCAGAAAAAGTGAGGGGTTTGCACAATTCTAGTCATTAGCGAATGAGTGAAGCATATGAATTAATGAGCATAAGATGCAGCAGGTAAGACTTCAGATGTGGGGAGAAATTAAACGAAGAGAACAGACAGTAAAGCTAAGAGGATATTGTACAAAATGCCAGTAGAATACAGATTTATGTTGGTAGCTGAATCTCCTCCAGCTACACTTTTCTTCCCCCACCTGGAGTTAATTTCTGTGTACAGTTTATGTTCATGGCAAAACAAATTTCAATTTCATGCATCTAAATTTGCTTCTGTAACCGTTTATTTGATAAGTGCTCACATACTTATCCAATCAGAGAACAAATACAGCCTTACATAATTTTCTTTCAGTTTATGAAATTAAGTAGTGCAGCCAAAATAATCAAGATGAACTAATTTCAGATCCCTGGTCCTGATATCTTTGAGTGAGGTGCATTACAGTGAAAAATTAATACAGAGAAATAAGGTGTCCAGAGATGTTGTGAGGAAAAAAACTGAAGGTTAGCTAACATCATCATTCTCCATTCAAAAGAGGAGTTAGAGACCACAAAAAAAGGTATGTGATTTTGTGACTTTGTAAGGATGACAGCACGTTCTTACAAAAGTGAACCCTCTCTACACTTGCACTACTTCAGGATGCAAAGCTTTATCCCAGTCAGCCTAACAAATGCAGCAGCCCCTTGTTTGCAACCTGCAACTTCAACCTTCCTTCCACCTTCAAGGAGACTTGGAAGGTCACCTGGTGCAATGGCAGATTCTTGGGGAAAATAAAGGGAGTGGCAGGAAAGGGGGTACACTGAGGGATCTCACCTATAATTTAAGCTTTTCCCATGGAGGAAGCAACTACATCTACCCTGATAACAATAAAAAACCTGTTACACTTGCTCCACAAATAACAGGAAAATGAGGGGTGATTATGGTCACTTCCATAAAAAGCTGCTGATAAAAGCCCTCTACACTCTTGAAATGAGTGTTCAAATATGGGAAAACAAGGGTTTTTTTCTGTACCAGTGTGTTTTTCAAAGACAACAGCAGAGCAAGCTTTTCTAAACTGACCAACAATGTTTGCAGCCCTAAAGAAGAGGAATTCAAATATTCGTGTCACTCTTTTGTTTTTGGAAACTACTCATATTGCATGTGACAGGACTAGTTATAGAGTGAGATCTGGAAACCAGGCAATAATTTGTCAGTTTGAGACTGGATGTCAAAACCACTTTTCTCCATCTCTTTCCTGATGTAATCATATTGGAAATGTAAAAAAGAAATCAATCTTCAATGAGATGTACCATTACATCCTTATTAACTGATAAAGATAATTACTCCAAGATTCTACTTTAGAATTAGTAAGCTAATTTCTTTTATCATGGGAAAAAGCACACAAACTGCTAAAATTACTTTTTAAATAAACAATGCAAAATATTTGGTTTTAACTTGTTTATCTGTAAAGATCTTAATTTTTTCTTACTGGCTTGCTTGCTATTAGATTGCCACTATTTTGTAAACATCCATCTCCATAATATATTACCATCATCACTATTGTCATCATCTCATAGCACAAGATCTTCTAGTCCCAAATATACCTATAAAGAGTCCTTCCACTTCAGTGCAGTTCAATAATAAAAGTTGCCAAAATAAGAGGTTGTCTGTTAAGCGAATAGTTGTAATAGGTCAGGTAAGCAATCCTAGTTACTATATCAAAATATCAGCACAAAGTAAGAGCACATTTAAATATCAAGAAACAAGATCTGAAGAAGAGAATGCAATTTTATATGTGTGTAACTCCAGTCTGTGTCAAAACTCTATGATACTCTGCTATGCATGTAGGGAGGCAAAGTCTCTACTGAAAAACACTATGAAGCAGACACATTTTTATGAATTTACTAGCTTATATACTCTCACATTCAAAGGCAACTCCTACTGTCAGAGCAATGTCAAAATCTATTGAACATTTTTCCCTTGAGTTCTTTTAATACACCTAACTTTGTTCCTGGCTGGCATACATTGTATTATAAATACTGGATGCAGATAATATCTGACCCCTACTAGTACTCTGCATCACTTGCACTAGTTTAAGACAGGCAAAATGAGAAGTATTCATACTTGTAGAAAACATTGTTTAGAGTCATCTGGCCTGGATTTTTCCCTTATGCCTCCATGAGCTTAGTGAGACAAATAGGATGTATCTAAATGGTGTTATCAGGTCAAACAGATTAGATATGTTTATTCATGGACGAGAATGAAATGAGTTAGAACTGTCCTGCCTAACCCTGGCAGCTACTGCAGGGGGAGGCAAACTGGAAGAAGGCAGAAACCCCTTAAGCTTCATTCTAAGCCCATGCCTAGTTTAGCAGCTCTGATGAAGGGGAAGGAACATGACCTGTAAATCTGCGTAATAAGAGGAGAAAGATCCCATGCATCTCCTCCCTGCTTTCTTCTGCTCCCAGGTATAAAAACATTGCTTGCCTGTGGAAAAACATGGTTCTTTGTACCCAGACCCCTCTCACAGGCTAATATTGATCCTGAGCAAGAATGTACTGGGTAGACATGAAAACATGCATTATCCTGAAATGGTTACACTTTCCATTATCCTCCCCTCTCCTATTTTGTGTCTGCCTTAATATGTTTGAATCAAAACTGCTCTTAGAAAGAAGCAGTGACTGGCGTACAGTACTTTACAAGATTTAGGTCCTTTTGTTTCCTCCCACACAATGTAAGTAGAGGCAATAAGATGGCCTTCTATGAACAGATCACCTGTGTATTACCTGACATTTTGTTCTACTTTGTGACCAAAGCATGACTGTTTGGGTTTCTTTTTCATTCCAAATATTTTCAAGAATTCTCCTATCTCTTAAATTAAAAATGAGCTACCATTCTCTTCGGTCAGGAACAGGAAGCTTTGATAGCCAGAAACAGCTGCAACATAGTTGATATAGTACGGTCATTATGAGTTTGTTTTAGCCAGGCATTAAAATTCTGTTGATTTAAGTATTCATGTGTGTCTAATTCTGCTGCATCAGAGTTTTCAGGCATCTGTGTGAAATATCAATTTTACTTTCTATTTACTTTCCATGTGAAAATGAGGGAACAGCTTGTCAGTCTGATGCTGATTTTTTCCCCTATAGTGTTCTGGTTTGCCTTTTGCCATGTGCCTGTTCCTACATCCCACTTTTCAATGTCACTTTATTTTAGCAGGGAAACCACCTCGACTGTCATTTATACAAGCTAAGAGGACTATAGGCACTGAAAAATTTCAAGTCCTATCCCATAGTCCTCCTGGAAGCTTTACATTTGCAACTTAATTTTAATCACATTTCCTAGATAATGAGTAAAATTACATGTTAATTAAGGGGGTTTCCCAGCTCCTGTTATGCTCATGTAACTCTAATAAAGTCCAAGCAGTTGCTCTAAATTTAAATCACCTGAAACATTGGTCCTGACTTTCACAAAAAATTAAGAAATGGGTTAAAAGACACATAAGAACAGATTTCTTGCACAAACAGATGGAAGTTTTAACCTTTAATATGTCCTCCTTAGATCATATAATCTACCTATTTGAATAGGAGCAGTAGCTGGAAGTAACAGCACCCATATTGCAAACTACAGGACATCATACAGCTGTATCATGGACCACTGCCACTTGAGAAAAAATGAATTTATCCACATACCTAAGATTTGATGCTAATTTTCATTATATTTGTCATGAAATCAGTGCAATTATTAGCTTTGATAATTGTGCAATGCGCTTTTATAGAAACAATAGTTTTAACTCAGCACTATGCAGCACAGACATTTCTGTCAGATAGCTGTTTACTGAATGACACTTATTGGCATCCACATAATTAGTAATTAATTACAATATATTTAACATGGTATCTTGCATATAAATGGGCCACTGACCTATAGCAAGGTTATGAAAACTGAGCAATGAATTAAGCAAAAACATTTATAAAATTATACTATATATGATTCCACACATTAGAGAGGAGTTTCAAGTAATGAGAGTAAATGTGAAAATATGTAAAGAAGAAAGTGAAAAGAGAAGGTAATAATTATTCTAATCATCATTGGTTGTGCTAGAAATGTAATTTCTTCATATATCAGGAACTGAAGAGAAAAAAACATAATCACACTAGATAGGAAAAGCCTATGGAGGAAACTCTTGAGTTGGGTGTTAGACATAAAGAATGAAGTGAGAAGGAAGTGAAGAGTCAGAACAAGTGCATATGGTGTCTGGAACTTCCTTCAACACATTGCATATGAACCTTCTCTGGTCCAAGTAATACCTTACCAGAGATGCTAAATATAGACTTGAAAGAGGCAAACATGGGGCTAGAGGTCCTCTCTTACATAGACTTTGGGGTTTTTTTAATAACATTTTTAACTGATTTTGTCTTCATATTTCCTGGAACTTCCATGCCTTGAGTGACTTTTTTCTTTTCTAAAAATGGATTAGCAAAAAGCTGCAGCTTGTGACAGAATATTTTAAAATCATAGAACGTCCTCCTAAGAGCACATATTACATGGAAAGATCGGTACCTTTCTGGGAGTCATATTCCCTCCAATAAGGGCTTGGTTTTTACTTCTCTTTCCCTCATTTGTGAAACAAAAGTGTTAAAGCACCACTCTAACACATACAGTATACGAAAGCTACCTATTTCAACAGTATGAAATGGTGGATGACTTGGTCACAAAATATTTTGGATATTCTGCTAAAGCCATACAGTAATACAGGACTGTGTTCATATGATGCAACTGTCTGTAGCAGTTTCTCACTATAGCATTACTGCCTGAAACTTAGGAATTCTGCAGCCCATGGGGCTACTTTGTACATTAATTTCAAGAACTTGAGAAAATTTTCTAAGTCAGAGGCTGTGTTTTGATTGCTTAACATAAATTATAGTAGAGATTAAAAGAAAAAAAAGTACCAGTACTAGAAATACACCTTAAACCCTGAAAAAATAAGGAGAAATCTCTTTAAAAGTTACTGTAGAAGTTATTTTCTCTTATTCAAGAGAAAATCACATAAGCATAGCTGTGAGTGAATGGGATTGCATGTAGCTCAATTTCGTCAGCTCAGTAACATAAAAGGATTGTTTTCCACATGCCATTTGGAAAGGGAATTATAGCTTCTGCCTTCATATTCTCTCAAGAACTGCTGCATCAAAAGATAAAACCTTAAAAGGTCATGCTGGTCCAAGGAATATATTTCCATTTCTCCATCCCTCAAATGAACGAAGGAAGAAATTTAAAAAAAAAAAAAAAAATTAAAAAAAAAAAAAGATACTTTCATTTCTTAAAAACCTTGCTCATTTTCCGGCTGCTTGATTTCCTGTATGATATGACATATGGTAAAGTGTTATAGTGCATTTACCTTTTATATGGTTTTCTAACAGGTGCTCAGACTATGGCCAACTTCCAAATCATAAGGTCAATGTTTAAATCGTGGAGTAACCGTATATATTTTTAATGAATGTAATTTACAGGCTTTAAAGTTAAGATACATTTTAGTATGCATAACTATTTGGTGTGACCAGTAGAATTTTATGCATCTATCCACAAGAGCTGGAAATTGATTTTCTACTTGAACTACCAGGGTTGCTCAGTGATTGTAAACTATTATACAAAGATTATTTCCATTATATTTTCAAGGATCTCAGTAAAGAGGAAATTTGGTTTTGACATCTTCTTGACCCTCAATTTGCTAAGCATTCTGTGATTTTTCTATTGCGTTTTTGAAAATGTAAATAATATGAACATTAATGTAAAATTTTTCTGCATACAGAGATATATGCAACTGTGTGTGTAAGAGTAGAAATGAATGACTCCAAAGATATGGTTTACCTATTCAACTTAAATGAGTTACATATGGATCACAGAACTAGGCTCATAATTCTGTATGTGTGAAATTTGGCTCAGTGTTTGGCATTCCCAGCACTTAGCTGACGTTGTTAACTTTGAGTCAGTTTGGATCTTCTTTTCCAGTTCTCTTTTTCTAAATTCACTAGAGTGAACAGAGCATTAGATGAACTTTTACCTGTCTTCCTTGCAGCACCTCCAGGCAAACACGCAGACTCCCTCACACAAACGAAACTAGCAGAACATAATCAAACCATGTCTTCAGAGGAGAAAGCAGCAGAGATTTTCACGGCAAATGTTTTACTAAAATATTGCAAAGGCATAGGCAGACTGTGGTAAGTGATGCCAAACTGTTGTCTTTTAGGACAGAGAGTGTGCACAGATAGCAAAGCGATCAGTCCTGAACAAAGGGCTGTGAGCAAACAGCTCATTGCAGCACTGTTGTCTGCAAAATGCTTTTCACCAGCATTGATCAGCCCAGGTGCAGCCTGATGCTCTTGGCCAGACAGCTTTCAGCTGGCCAGACAAGTTTAGTATGATGCTCAGGCATCTCCAGCCTATGCAGCAATGTGTGGTACAGTCCACCTTTAGAGGAACTAGACAGAATGAAAATTAAAAGGAGTCATGGGATGCATTTATTTAGGTGATATTCAAAAGCTCACCACAATTAAATTACTGTAAAATTTCTTCACCATATATTTGAGATGCAACTGTGATTTTATTCATTAAACTTTCAACGAAAAATGTTATTTATATTCAGAAATATTTGAAATTATTTCTGTGCTGAAATTATGAATGTGTTACTAAAAAAAAAAAAAAAATTGAAATATAATTCGCAAACAAACAACAGCTTGTAATGCTCATGTCATCATTTAGATGACTCCAAGGTAAAATCTACACATTTTCTCTCTCCTTTTTTCTATATAATTATTCTGTCAAGGTAACTTTCCTAAAATTCCACCTTAAGTTTTTATTTGCAAAAGTGAAACAAATTGATTTCTATGCTCAGGAAAATTACCTTCATAACATAAGTTCACAGCTAATAAAACTTTCTATTTAAGATTTGCCAGTATATTAATTAGTATTTCCTATTTTTCTCCTCTTACTTTCAATATAATTTTGTTATTGCTACTAAATGGCGTAAAAGACCATTTTGAATGCAGACTTGTCCATTTAAAGCATTGATGTTGCAAGTGATAGCAAATAATTCAAGTACGTTCTGCCCAAATCCTGGGAAATTTGTATGCAATATAAATCAAAACAATCACTTGCAGGAGTCTGTCATGGGAAAAAGTAGAAGTCTAGCAGCTATTCAGAAGCCTTTTCATCTATCCATCTACCTATCTATTTATATCTACATATTAATTTTAGTTTACAGCAGTGCTCAGTGGGATTGCAATAGTTAAATCTGTATCTAAGTTCCTATTTTAAATCCCAGTCTTAAAGGGATGAGAACTCAGATATAAAAATTCCCTCCAGGCTGGTTTGACACATGGTTTCTGACAATATTGCAAGTGCAGCATGGTGGAAGAAAGAACAGTTAAAATAACTTTCAGGAGGAATCTTGTACACACCTAATCCCATCTAGGACTCCAAGTCCCTGTTGGTAATGACTAAAATAATTAGTCTTGTACTGTTTGCATTGCAGTGGATGTCCCTGCTGGAGTCTCAGACCTAGGCCACAATTTCACCATGGGAAAAACAGTGCAAACCCAGGAGAAAGAGAAGTGAGGAAGAGAAGTCTTCATGCTCCTCGGGGTTTTCTGCTCAGTTCCTCAGAATTTGCCACTGTAAAGAAGACATCTTCCTGAACACATACAAGTCCCTTTTTGAGGGACGGTGGAAGGACAAGATCAGCACAGCACAGAAAATAAGAAAGTGAATCCTCTGTTGTAGCTGTATCTTGGCAGGACTGATTTTCAAAAGTATGCTGCTGTTCACACACACAAGTTGGGCAGTACATGACTAGTCTTGGGTAGGGCGAGCCATGAACCCCCTATCAGTGCTGGGATAAACCCTCCCTTACCACCTACAGAGTTCTTTACTTTGCCCACAGCCTACAAAGATCTTAGTTCTCAAGGATGGCTAGATACCTTCCATTGTGAAAATCTTGCATGTTCGTGTTCCTTCACATGGCTGGTCTTTGTAACCATCTCTCCCTATTGTATCAAACAAACTGCCTTCTTTCTCCAGATGCTCTTAGACTATTTCTCACTACATTTTAAGATAAGCATTTTCAAGCCTTCTCCGTTAGTACCATTCCTTTTAGAAAGAGTTTCCTGTGATAATCAGAGCTACTTCATTACTTTCAAAGCAATTTTCTTATTCTTCAAAGTTTCAAAGTTATGCTTGAAAATACTTGACATTGTCTAGGTATCTGCTGACTCTATCATAGCAACATTTCATTGCTTCCTTGCACTCTTACATTTTGACTGTGCATTACCATATTATGAGCTATAGCCCTTTTGAGCAGGAGTCCTTCGCTCTGGCAGCACAGTAGTTGGGATCTGGAGCCATCATAGAATCAGCAGATACTCAAATAATTGCATCAGCGAAAACATATTCTGTGCTGAAGCATTGTGATGGAGTTTCCAAGGTTTCTAGTGTATAGTGTGAGGTCTTCTAAGCTGTGGCAGGCACAGAAATGTCACTGAAAATTTACCTTAACTGCCAATCCCACTCAGAGCAAATATGCATTTTGTTCCCTGCGTCTCACTGAGTTTAGTTTGGCCTGAATACGTGACCTACTCTACATATTTAATGCATTAGGAAGAGAAGCCTGGTTTAGCCAGATGAAACTGTGGGAGGTTGAAATGCAATAGATAAATCATAAGTAACTACAACTTCATATCTCATTTCCCCTAGAATAACAAGTGACTCCACAGTCTCATGTAGCCTAACAAGCCTAACAAGTTGAGTCCTTATGAGCCAATTATGGCTTTGGTTTCCAGCACAATTATTAACCTTGAACCTTTGTATTGTATTTGTTGTACCTGGAACATCACCAAAAATGGTTATACTTTTAGTAATTGTAACACCGCAGGCATCAGTATTTACTTACTACATCACCTCAAAATCTTTAACATTGAAACACTGAGTTCTCACTACATTAAAAATATAATGAGCTCACCTCTCTGTCTCAAACAACTTTCAAGGCTAGTGTCAGAAAGCAGACACCAGCCACAGCAGGACAAGGCAAACAAGTAAACATTACCACTCTTTTGGACAACATGCTTTACGAAGTTGAAACAGCTGTACAGAGACTGATCAGGTCAGAAACCAAACAATACCAAATAATATACCTTTTTTTTTTTAAGAAAAAACAAACAAACAAACAAACAAACTAAACAAAACAAAAACAAAAACAAAAAAAAAATTCCCTTTCTCCCCAAAAAGTCTTTCACTTGACAAGCAGTAGGAAAAAACATAAAATTACAACTGAAAACCCCCTATTTTCTGTATTTAACCATCCAAAAATTAATGAAGTTGTAGCTATGAGAAGCCATTCCACACAGCATAATTCTACTGAGATGTTCTTCACACATCAAAAAACAGTTCAAAACCACATGGGTCTGATTGCCATTTGCACAAAGGCCACTAATCGCCACTTTGGCAGTATAAAGGAGCTTTGAAGTGGGTATAAATTCTTATTCTGCATTCTTATTAAGGCTCCTTTCATCTGTCAAAAAGGTCTAAAAAAAGACAGTGGTTATGTCTCTACATACTTCCCATCTCACTGCAAAAGACACTCAAACTCATACTAACTATTTATCTCAGTGTAAAATTCAGGGCACTTACAACTCAAGAAATTGCGTCTAAGTAACTGCATCTTGCCTCCTCCAGGATTTTACACTGAGGTATCTGCCTATAAGAACCAGTAAAAACAGTGAAAATCTATTAACAGTGGAAATCTATTTTTCACATAAAGATACAAAATCTTGGATCATATTAATTCTGTTAGATTTAAATAGAGTTCTGAGCTGTTATCACTGGATCTGGTAGTGATGATCACTTCACTATGCAATGGCAGGCATTTCAACAGGAAAAGGCTCTTGTAACTCCCCCTCATTTTAAACATTCTGGCCCATTTCAGAAAAACAGTTACATGTCTTAAAGAAAACATGTGATTAAATCTTTCTGAAGCAGGCCCGAATCAGAAATATTAGTAAAGGGATTCTTGTTTCGAGGTCCCCTCCAATCCCTAACATTCTGTGATTCTGTGATTCTATAACATATGTTGTTGGTGAGGTGCATGTATGAATATATGTATATTTATAGATATGAGGCACACACCTATATATGTCAAAACAGTGTAAAATAAGGTGGGGCACAGAGGTGAATAAAAGCTGCCTGTCATGAGAAACAGTTTGAATGTACAAGGACAGATAAATCCTCTTGCAAGGATCACAGGGCTGACTGTGCTCTGACTCTTCTCTCTTCTCCTTCATGATGTACTCTACTTGGCCTATGTCCTTCTCTAACCACCCTGGAAAGTCCATAGGACACAAAGATCAATATGCTTCCAAATGTCCATTACCACCCAAAGGAACTTTTGATAGTTGCACTGCAGCCCTCCACCTCTATTCATTCAGAGATGAGACACTACTAAAAGAAGAGTAAAAAGGGGGAACAATAATTTCCATTTGTCCTGTACTTCAGCAGTAAAATTGACTTTGAAAAGAAAACCTGCAGTGCACTCATCTGAGACCTAGTCAAAATGGCTCCAATTGCCTAGCATCACTTAAAAAAACCCCCACAGAACCAAGCCATTCAGTGTTAAAACAAAACAGGAAATAAAATGAACAGCAGTCATATTGAATGAATCCTGACGGATGTTTCCAATGGATGAGTTAGTCCATGACTGCAGTGTTTGAAGGAGAGCTCTGTCTTTCTACAGTTGCATGATGAATGGTTTTAACAAGCCTGTTTCAAACAGTAGAGTACGGTGTTCATGAAGTCTAACTGTAGCCTGGGGAGACTGTCACTGGCCGACAGAGTCTAGGAAGAAACAAAACAAGTTACTAAATTCAGAGTATGATAGTTTCTGCCTCCTGGACTAGTGTGTCTGGCTGTGATTCCCTTCATCCTTGGCTAAAGATGGAGAATCCTTAGACTAATACTAGAATTTGCTGACGACTCTTCCATAAGGGTTCATTGATTACTGTTTTGAATATCATCTACTCATAGCTGGCTACTTGCTGTGTCTGCCTAGCCACTTGCTATTGCTTCTTTCTCTGCAATGGTTGGGTTTGAATCCAAAGATTTTTTTAAGTTGATTTTTAGCTGTTGCAAATACAAGGAGACTTATCTAGGCACACAAATGGTACTCTCTGTGTATAGGAATACCATGATGTGAATATTCTATGAACTTTCTTGTCAAGGAAATTGGTTTTGCATGAATCTTAACTTTAAGTGACTAAAGGGATTGCAAATATCATCTAGGTGATTGGTTTTGTATCATTCTTGCAGCTGTATTTCGAGTTATAGGTCCCTGGATAACAGTGAACAGTTCATCTCCTTCCTAGGAACATATGTTCCTCAAATAATACTTGCAGATCGTTATTAAAGGCAGAGTAATTGTAATTTAACCAAGCAATACATACAAAGTTATTTTAATCTTTTCTCATAAATCATTTATCCTAGCCATTTAATCAATTAGGTAGAACTCTACTGGAGGCCTGCTAATTTGAGAAAAACTTGCTGGTACAAAAAGACTCAGTGCTTTTAAGTGTCCTCTAGACATCTTGTTAGTAGAGACAGATCGAAAACAAGGGTCTGCCCCCAAGGTAGAGCACTTCTCTGTACCACCTTCTAGGGAATTTGGCTGAACAGCTCACAGCGATATCACAGAAAAAGAAAATGAGGAGAGGTGGAACAACACTGACAAACTAGGAATTGTGGTATTCCAGTGCTAGCCATTAACACAGACAGTATATCCCAACAGTACCTCACTAGCCAGAGGCACTGTGAATTTCAGTTCCTGGTCCCAAATGACTTAAATGAATTAAGTCTGTACCTACATGTTCTTTTACTGATTAGTAAGAATTTAACCTTATTCTTGGAAAATACTTTGTCAAGGTGCACTGAACAAAATTAAATGATTATTTAAACTATACAGACATATTTTCTAAATTTTGACAGGTTATTCTTTATTTAGAGATTTATTAATGCAACATGACAACTCTCATCATGGTTAGTGTAAGTTGTTTTTAACAGCAGTGTTGAGTTACTCAGGAGAGAAAACTTCAGTCCATAATTAGGGAAACAGAATTCTTTGCTGTCACACCATCCCTGGAACACCTCACATCTTCCGTTTAAACAAATGCATGCCACTCATGTCATAGGAAATTTATCTTGCATTTTGATCCCTTTGGATGTTTGCCAGCATGGAACTTGAGGGCTTAAAAAGTGCATCTTTTAGTGGTTCATAATCCTAGCACCTGGTGTCTTTAAAATCATTGCCTGTCAAACCACCACAAACAGATGTTCCTGTCTGTTTGGCAGCGCTGTTGTAGCAAGTTAAACTGTCTGTGTCTTTCTTTATAGGAAAGACAAATCTTTATCATTTTTCTGATCATTATTTTTCCAAGAATCATTAATCCACTTGGCAGTTTATGTAATACAGAGCAATACATGATCTCTTCTCCTGGGCCACCCATGTCTTGTAATGTAGATAAATGTGCTTCACATCACTTATATTAATTATCTTGACTGCCTGTAAGGAGAACAGACTTCAAAGGATATTCCACTCTCTCCCTCATTCTCTCTCTCTCTCTCTTTTTTTTTTTTTTTTTTTTAATGAGGTGGGGATGGACTTTCTAAAACTTGTTGGTTCAGTCAGGGTTGTCAATCGAGCATCTTCTGAACTGTAGGTTGAAACAATCAAGATGGCAAAATCCACAAACTTCCACCTCTGGCTAATGAAAAGCAGCTGTACTAACAGAAGTATTAGATATAACCATAGTAAACCATGAAGTCTCTGCACTGTCTTATAACTGTTTTAATTATTACAGTTATCTACAATATTAACAGCAATCTGTCCTCCTTCTGCTTCATTTTGCTAAGCAAAAATAAGCTACAGTCATAAACTCCTATTAGACTGAAGTTCCATTTCCCTGGCCATACAAGTCTTTCCTGTGCATGGCCCAATGAATGGAAGAGAATTGCACAGGAGGCTTTGAGGGCAGGCACAGCTTTAACACTTTCCTGTCTCTGCAAAAACAGCAGAATGAAATCTGTTCTGCTATGTTCAAGATGCACAATTGCACTTTTGTAGTGCCATCACTTAGGGATACAGACTCATCCTGATGTCAGCTTCTGAGATCCATTTCCCCCAAAAGCATCCAGCTTCTACTAAAATTTTGTATTAAATACAAATTAATTTGGCCTAATAGAATTAATTCTAGAACACCTTAAAAAAAGGTTAAAGCAATTTCTAGCCACTAATTATTATCTCTGAGAACTCACAAATGGAAAGGGCATCAAACTGCTAGGAATTTTTAAAAAGAACAAAAATAGAGATGAGGAACTACATAGTGATGACGTTAACTTAAATTCTTAACAAATTATGTAATAAATATTCAATCTAGATATCAGCAAAGAGCTAGAAAAAGAGAGGAAAAGTGGACATAATGTATTTGTCAAAGAGGAACATGACATAAATTATGGAATAGAGTTTATACTTATAAAATTCACAAGAAATGTGAAAGTGGGAGTCACTGCAAGTATACCAGAGGACAGGATAATAATTTGAAGTGTTTTTTAACAAACTGAACACATGGAGTAGAAATAATAAACAAAATTCAAAGGGGGATAAGCATCAAGTTCTACACTTGTGAAGGAATAATCCACTTAAATGCAGAATAGACAACAACTGCTTAGGAAACATCTTCAGAGAAGGGCCTGAAGTTACAGTAGATGACAGCTGGACATGAGTTAACAGTGCCACACTTCTGAAAAAAGCAGCATCCCCCCAGGACATTCAGAAAGGACAACATTCCACATGATGTGAAACAATCCTTTCATGCTGAGGCAACTGCAATTCTGGGACCAGTTTTGAGGAAAACATTTCAAATTAAGAAAGTCCCAATGAGAATGACAAGAATAATGAGAGGACATGAAAACTGTCCTAAATCACCAAGATTGAAAAAAAAAATTAAATTGTTTGGTCTAAAAAGGGGAATATCAAGGACACACCTGATAATAAAGGATTGCTGTGAAACAGAGAAGGGTATACTTTCTCTTTCACACTCAGACAGTTAGTACAACAGATACGGGATTGAAGTTGTATCAAGAAAAATTCAAGAAGGATTTAAAAAGTGTTTTTCCCCTGGTAGAGATACTGAAGTGCTAATATAAACCACGAGGAGGAAGTGGAGCAGTTGTTTAAGAATGAACTAAATTAGCATATGCCAAGGTCCTTCTTTCTTAGAGGAGACAGCAGACTACATCTCCCACCTCCCCCCACCAAGAATACTTTCTAGTCCTACTTTTCTTTCATACTTTCCCTTCATTCTATTATATTTCTTCCCATTTCCAATTGCTTCAATCTTCCAGTATATCCATCCATGGATATTTTGTATTCACCATGATCACCACCCTTACGTGATCTGAAAAAATTATCTCAATTTTTCTGTATCAAGTTTGTAAGTAGCACAATTATTTTAAAAAGATTAAGCAAGAACAGTTGCAAAACCAAACATCCTCTATCATCCAGAGACATTAACTATGAGTAGAGATAAAAGAACTATACCTTTATAATAGCCAAATAGTTTCTGAAAGAATGTATTTATTTTCTATGTATTACCTAGGCCAGTGTCAACGTGCCTGTGTGCTGGTTTGGCTGGGATCAAGTTAGTTTTCTTTCATAGTAGGTAGAATCTTTTCTTTTTAGTAGCAAACATGGTCATTTGTTTTGGATTTAGTATGAGAATAATGTGATAACACACTGAACTTTCCATGAGAAAGACTTATTCTTCCCTGGCTCAGAAATAGGTTTTTTCTTTCCAGCAGTTAGGCTGTGTTTTGGATGTGATGTCAAAACAATGTAAGAACTCACTGATGTTTTGATGTTTTGGCTGTTGCCAAGAAGATCAAGGACTTTTTCAACTTTCCAGTTGCAGGTGTACATAGAAGCTGGGAGGGAGCATAGCAGAACAACACCTAGACTGACATCCAGGCTGGCAGGCTGGCCAATTAGATACTCCCTACCATTTCCATCATGCTCCATATAAAAGTGGAGCCAGCTTTTCTAGATCTGCTTCTTTTGCCCTTTTATTTTTTTATTTCTTTTTTTCCTGGGATGAGGTGTTGAGGACTGAGGTACTCTCTTTTCCAGGACTGGCTATTTGAGGAAACAGCATTGGAGCACAAGCTGTCATCTGGATTTCCAGTCTTCCAGGATTGGCTGTCTGAGACCAGTATTCATGAGCAATTGCATTGTGCATCATTTTCTTTCTTTCTTTCTTTCTTTCTTTCTTTCTTTCTTTCTTTCTTTCTTTCTTTCTTTCTTTCTTTCTTTCTTTCTTTCTTTCTTTCTTTCTTTCTTTCTTTCTTTCTTTCTTTCTTTCTTTCTTTCTTTCTTTCTTTCTTTCTTTCTTTCTTTCTTTTCTTTTCTTTTCTTTTCTTTTCTTTTTTCTTTTCTTTTCTTTTCTTTTCTTTTCTTTTCTTTTCTTTTCTTTTCTTTTCTTTTCTTTTCTTTTCTTTTCTTTTCTTTTCTTTTCTTTTCTTTTCTTTTCTTTTCTTTTCTTTTCTTTTCTTTTCTTTTCTTTTCTTTCTTTTCTTTCTTTCTTCTTTCTTTTCTTTCTTCTTTCTTTTCTTTCTTCTTTCTTTTCTTTCTTCTTTCTTCCTTTCTTTCTTCCTTTCTTCCTTTCTTCCTTTCTTCCTCTCTTCCTTTCTTCCTCTCTTCCTTTCTTCCTCTCTTCCTCTCTTCCTCTCTTCCTCTCTTCCTCTCTTCCTTTCTTCCTTTCTTCCTCTCTTCCTCTCTTCCTCTCTTTCTCTCTCTCTCTTTCTCTCTTTCTCTCTTTCTCTCTTTCTCTCTTTCTCTCTCTCTCTCTATCTATCTATCTATCTAATTATTGTTATTTTCTCTTATTTTGCTGTTTTATTAAACTGTTCTTATCTCAACTCACTAGTTTCTCCCTTCCCTTTCAGTTCTCTCCCTCATCCCCCTTGTGGTGGAGTGGGTGGGTGGGAATAGGGGGTGTGAGTGAGAGGCTGTATGGTCCTAGTTGCTGACTGAGGTTAAACCATGACAAGTCAGAGTCAGATAAAGATACAGCAACTGAAGCAGTATGAGCTAAACATCTTAGTTCTCATTATAACCACTTGAGACAAGTCAGTGACCAACAGGGAGGCAGCTACAGTCGTCTAAGACACCCTAAGGTAACAGAGAGATTTAGACAGGGCTTGCAGATATGCCAACAAAGCTACAGAAAACCTGCACTCCCAGATGGCAGCCAAGGCTGCTTGCTAGGGCACCCTAAAACCCACATGATGCTTGTAATATGAACTGAGAGGCTTCTGGTAGAATATGTGGTGGATGAAGGGGATGGGAGAGAGCAACACACCTTCCAAGAGTAATTAATAATTTGAAACATTGACTGTGGAGTAAATTGTATTCTGGAGCCATCTATCCACTGCTCAGGGTGGAGGACTACAGAACTAAGTTAGACAGAAACAAATAATTTTCAGGTACCTGAATATGAGAAAAAGGAGGTGAGGTAAGAAGTGTTCATTTGGTAGAGCTGGCCAAGGTTTTGAAAATAAAGATGGCAAATGGGAACTTATGTGAAAAAGCAAGTCAATAGGAAGTTTTAAATCTCTGGCCTTTGGAGTCAAGCTCTTTTAACAAAACAAGTCTTATGACCCTTGATTCACACCATTAAGACCATCTCAGTCAGAACAAACTAACTGTGAAATAAAAAGAATCCAGACACTTCTGTTCCTGGATATTACAGAGGAAGAAACTGTGTGAGAAGAAGGCTGCTACAAGAAATGCAAAATGTTTGTTGGTTTTAGCGTGCTCCTTCTCCCCGTCCTTTTTTTTTTGGCTGCATATTGATTAGGCTATTTTTTCATGTGCTATAGAAAAGTTTTATAATATTAGTTAAATCCCATTAAATCATCCTTTAAGGATAGGTTATCAATAATATCAGCTTCTGCAAAGTTAATAAAATGTTCATTTTATTTCGTAGATGTCACTCCAGCTTTGCAGTTATCTATCCTACTTTTGAGCACTAGTGAGCTATTTACTGTTGTGTCTTTGGGATTTGATAGTTTTTATTTGATAGATGGTGGTTTGTTCTCACAGCATCTCAATGTTATTCATTTAACTGGAATAATACTATGGATGGGAATCATAATATCAATGTATTACATTACTGCATGAATGAACTAATATTTTCTAGCAATCCACATTCTTGTGGTAAATAGAGTAAATTATTAATATCAGTCCCCAGTTTCCTAATCATTTACAGAATATATTCTCTGTTATGATTTATAGGGTGTAATTCTAACAAGTTTTCAATATTTTATAATCATTTTAAGCAAAAAATAAACTATTAAATGTAGAGCATATTATGCAATAGAAATGCCAAACTGGAAAAATACCCACCTTAAACAAGAGTTTTAAAACCAGATCTCCCATCTGTGCAAAAGTTTGTAATTTGGAACAATTACAGATGCAGTTTTGCTCCTTGTGCAGATCACTCCTTTCAATATCAGTTGTCTATTTTATTGGTACAATCACACATCAATGCAGAAAGGCAATGATGCCATCAGTTACTTATGCCTATGAACAAATCACTGTAATAGCTTTATAAAGGGCTAAGAATTGGTCTCTAAGGAAAGCTGCAGAGTACAGAGTCCAGCATGCAGAATGTGGGCATGAGTGGAATTTAGATTATCTTCAAGAAAAGGTGTTGATTGCACCACTTATCACACACAACATCGAACTCCCTTCTGAAGGCTGTCCTGAGATGGAACGGTTGTGCATGTGCAACATTACTCTTTGCTCCTTACTCCTCAAAATAGGGTGGCTACAGCCAATCTGCTTGTTGCAGTTGATCCCTGGCCCTTGCTAACTCCAAGACCATTCCTGGACTCTGTCTGGAAGATTTCTAGTAGGCACAGGCCCAGACTGTAATGAGGTCCATGTCAGATTGCACAGATTGAAAGCTTTGCAACAGGGCTTGAACCAGGCTTTGATACTGTCAGTGGCACAGCCTGCCTATTGGAGTCTTCACCCCATCTCCTGTGGTTTCAGTCAAGACCAGACCTGGCCTCTGATTTCTGATCTCTGGACTAAGTCTAGTTTAAAGTAGTCATTCACTGAAACAGAAAATGGACAGAGATGCCTTATGTACAGCCATATGTCGTTACACTAGAGTCCACACACTAATGTATTACCATCATTTCCTTTTACTCATCTGAAGAAAGTCCCTGAACACATGGGGGTTCCTTTGAAACCCCAGAATGTTCACCACTGACTGCAAAGAAAAGTTAGTATTGTATTATTGATCCTCTATAGGACCTTGCTATACAACACCTGAGTTGGGGGTGCTTGATAAAACACTTTATGTCTTGCCTTAGACAAATTACACAAGAATATTTATTTAACAGTTCTGAAGTAGCAGGGCAGACTCTCTCAAGTCATGAAGCCATGGCTCTGTTGATTACTGCAGCTAAAAATTATAGCGGTACATTACCAAATTGCTACTTGCAGGCCAAATCATGTAGTCCTTGCTCAGGTCAGTTAGCACAGGCTTAACTGTTTGGCAGACAAAGCTAACTTTAAAAACACGCTTAAGAACTTCATAAGCAGGGATACATTCTCAAATACAGATCACATTTCAGATCTCTGATATCACACATAGACTCACGATGCATATGTGTACCTACATAAAAAATTTTAACTTTCAGATGTTTTAAGTAAAGTGAGATTGATGTTTGCCACCTGCATAAAGTCAAATACCTCAGCAAAGTTACTCGTCAACATGCTGTTAACAGTCAGTGGCAGGGATGTAGACTGAACTGCTGAATGACCCAGTAGACGACCACCTGGTTCTAGTATCCTGAGAAGTCATATCAAGAACATGAGGTGAGCTGCAATTCCTGGATTCCTCATCATGGATATGGGTCACAAAGCACGGCCTGCACGTTTGTCACCTCATATGGTGCTAGGGGACAGCCAGAGTAAGCAGCAGGCCTGAGAAACTGGGAACACTTCCAGATGCAGACACAGACACAGGAACTCACTGGAGGTGACTCATCCCATTTGAGGACAAGATATCTGAGAAACTGAAACAGTTGTCCCCTGGATGTCCTTCTGTGTTTGCAATAACTACAGGAGACTGTAAAACTTCACACAGCTTTTAAATTATTATACCAGGTTAAAACTTTCCAGTTTTGAGGAACAAAAGAGATAGTAAGTTTAATCTTTATACTAAGGTCTTACTCTCTCTACTCTCCCTATTTTCTCTCTACAAACTCCATCTGACATCCCTGGCAGTTTTATTATGGACTCAAAAGAATATGAAAAACAGAGGTGCAACCTGTTCTTCTGAATTGGTGAGAAACATCTACATTAATGTCAGTTCCAAGTTTCCTCTAAAATATTCTGACTTTGCACTTGAGAGATGAAGTGCAATTTCTGAGCACTTTGTAGTACGGGTTCAGTACTGCAAATCTCACACTTTCCAATCCAGCCTTATTTTACATACTGCTGGATATCACATTTCATCACCCAACTGCCAATAACCCACAAAGAATCATCTGCTACCACTTTGTTTTTAAAATGGAAAATAAATTATTTTAAATCCGGCCTTTTTTTGGCTGTTACCCCTTTAGTCAAAGCTCATATACAGATGATATTTGATATTAAATCTCACCATGCTATCCTTCCAGACTGCCTTTCCCGTGGGTGTGTATGAAGGAAAAGTATTTCAATATGAAAAATGAATGTAATATACAGTAGGAATCATCTCTGAATCTCAATTAACTTGGCTTGTGAAGGATTACAGAGCAAAAATCAAATTTTATTTTATTTACTTATTTATTGCCTACAGTTAGCAAGTCATGTTCCAAGCTGCCCTGGAATTGTTGTCAATAAATAACGAAAAATCTATTTGTAACAGGTTCTTTTAGGTAAAAGTGTGCATGCTGGGACAGACATTTTTCTGAAAAGATGATAATGCCAGTAAATTAATCTTTTAGCTTTCTGAACAATCAGTCAACTCATAAAAATATTTCAGAGAAACTGATAACCTGATCATATCCATTTGTATTCTCCCCGTTCCTGACACTGTTGTAAGGCTTGTTTCCACTTCTTCAGACAAACCGTTAACCAGGGTAACTCATGATCATATTTGTGAAAATCACACAATTACTTAGGTGTAGATTTATTCAGGGAATGAACCCCTCATTAAAAATGCATAAGGCTCTGAAAATACAACAGAAAACATTGCTAACCATTTTATGCATGATGTCAATTTGATACAGCATGAAACATTCACTGCTGATTGGTTTTAGACACCTTTCTACTACCAGGTTTGCAAACAGGTCTGGATGCGATACCAGCACACATGACACCGCAGCTTTTGTCTTCATTCTTTGCTCGATGAAGTTCAAAGATGACAGCGGTAACTCTAAAATGCAAAGTGATAACAGCTACATGGAAACAATCAGAATTGTATGCACAATGTACTAAAGAGATCTGAAGTCACTCACATGAATACTCTACCAAACTCTTGAAATATTACTGAGAGTGACAAAACCACATGCTAAATGGTTCATATTCTACTGTTGCCCTGTTGATCCATCCTCATCCTCACTGTTAAGTCTGTCAGTTCTTCAGTTGTCTCTGTGAATTCCTGTATGCTTTTTTATAAAGTTGAAGGTAGGGATTTTTCAGGCTCAATTTACCATGCAGTAGAATGTGAGGCATCATATCTTTCCTAGGAATTTCTAGTTGGGTGACTAATAACTTTTTGGTTTTCAATTATGAGTTCAAACTCAGTCAAGATAGGAACATCAGTAAGTTACGGCCACTTGAAAGCTGGATACAAAATTTCAAAACTGAGTTGTTGGTTTCAGAACAGTTCCTACTAGACCACTGTTCTCAGCAAGGCCCATCACAATAGACATTAATAACTCAAATATTAGACTGGGCTAGAAAAGTTATTTGTCTTTAGATAGTCTTCTTAAGATCACACATCAAAGACATACCACACTAGTTCTACAGATCTGACAGAATAAGTGGTTTGGGTTTCATAGAAGTCCTATGAAGGTGTAGTCTTCCAGCATCTTACAAACACTGGGGCTTTTCAGGAGCAACACTTTCCAAAGCTAAGAAGCTAAAGTAAATATTGTCTTAATGTTTTCAATACTTAATTTTTCTGTCTGAAGGCAGAATCACGAAAATATTTCCATGGCCATGTCAATAGTCAGAAAGTATTTCCTTGATCAACTATGTATGTATGACTAGTAAACACACTTAGATCTTGGAAACATGGGTTGTATTCCTGACTCTGCCTTTTAATCTGTGATTTTGGACAATATTTCTTTTTGTTTAGTCTTCATGAGTAACATAATTACATATACCTAACCGCATATGTAGGCCTTAACTTTCAGAGGCAGTGGGCTCAGCTGGTTGCCAGTTCTAATTGCAGAAGCACTTTTCAGCAGAATGATGTTGCCCCAGAAACTCTCTCACTTTATCCCATTAGAGCCAAAGTAGTCAGTAAGAAAACCAGAATGGCCTGGAGAGTCAAGGAGTGGTAGTGTAAGTGAAAGGTAGTGGTAAACGTACAGACAAGACACTTACAGAGCTTAGATTTATTTTCAGAGATCGTACCCTTAAAAGATGCATGGTTTCAGCTAATTTCAGAATTTCAGTGCATTTTCTTAGATCTCTAGCTTTTTAAAGTCTTTTGCCAATGTTTCTTTTGTAATCTGTTCAGTTTAAAAGATGAAGAATTAGACTTCTATTTCTTTTTCTCATATATGAAAACTTGCCTGATACAACATTTGTTCTTCAGACTAAGAATAGTCACTATCAAGGACAACAGAAAGAGCTTTTTCAAATACGTGCAAGATAAAACTAACATCAGAGGCAATGTAGGCCCACTGATGAACGAGGTGGGTGCCCTGGTGACAGAAGATACAGAGAAGGTAGAGTTACTGAATGCCTTCTTTGTTTCTGTCTACTCTGCCAAAAGCTTTCCTGAGGAGCCCCGTACCGCTGAGGCCCAGAGGAAGGCAGGACAATGGAGGAGTTTGCTTAGGTTGATGAGGACTGGGTTAGGGAGCAATTAAACAACCTGGACATCCATAAATCCATGGGTCCGGATGGGATGCACCTGCGGATGCTGAGGGAGCTGGTTGAGGTCATTGCTGGACCACTCTCTGTCATCTTTGCCAAGTCTTGGGAAATGGGAGAGGTGCCTGAGGACTGGAGGAAATAAAATGTCATTCCAGTCTTCAAAAAGGGCAAGAAGGAGGACCCGGGTAACTATAGACCAGTCAGCCTCACCTCCATCCCTGAGAAAGTGATGGAACAACTTACCCTTGGTGCCATCTCAAGGCATATCAAGAATAAGAGGGTCATTAGGGGCAGTCAACATGGCTTCACCAAGGGGAAGTCATGCTTGACCAACCTCATCGCCTTTTATGAGGACATAACGAGGTGGATAGATGATGGCAGGGCGGTGGATGTGGTCTACCTTGACTTCAGTAAAACATTTGACACAGTCTCCCACGACATCCTTACAGTTAAACTGAGGGAGTACGGTTTGGACGATCGGGTAGTGAGGTGAGCTGTGAACTGGCTGAAGGAAAGAAGCCAGAGAGTCATGGTCAATGGGGTGGAGTCTAGTTGGAGGCCTGTATCTAGTGGAGTGCCTCAAGGGTCAGTACTGGGACCAGTTTTATTTAATATATTCATCAATGATTTGGATGAGGGAATAGAGTGTACTATCAGCAAGTTTGCTGATGACACCAAGCTGGGAGGAACAGCTGACACACCAGAAGGCTGTGTTGCCATCCAGCGAGACCTGGACAGGTTGGAGAGCTGGGCGGACAAAACTTTAATGAAATATAACAAGGACAAGTGTAGAGTATTGCATCTGGGTAGGAACAACCCCAGGTTCCAGTATAAGTTGAGGAATGACCTATTGGAGAGCAGCACAGGTGAAAGGGACCTGGGAGTCCTGGTGGACAACAGGATAACCATGAGTCACCACTGTGCCCTTGTGGCCAAGAAGGCCAATGGCATTCTGGGGTGTATTAGAAGGAGGGTGGTTAGTAGGTCGAGAGAGGTTCTCCTTCTCCTCTACTCTGCCCTTGTGAGACCACACCTGGAATATTGTGTCCAGTTCTGTGCCCCTCAGTTCAAGAAGGACAGGGAACTGCTGGAGAGTGTCCAGCGTAGGGCAACGAAGATGATTAAGGGAGTGGAACATCTCCCTTATGAGGAAAGGCTGAGGGAGCAGAGTCACTTTAGCTTGGAGAAGAGGAGACTGAGGGGTGACCTTATTAATGTTTGTAAATATATAAAGGGTGAGCGTCACGAGGATGGAGCCAAGCTCTTCTTGGTGACAATCAACGGTAGGACAGAGGGTAATGGGTTCAAATTGGAACACAAGAGGTTCCACTTAAGTTTGAGAAGAAACTTCTTCTCAGTAAGGGTAACAGAACACTGGAACAGGCTGCCCACGGGGGGTTGTGGAGTCTCCTACTCTTGGACATTCAAAACCCGCCTGGACACATTCTTGTGTAGCCTCATCTAGGTGTTCCTGCTCCGGCAAGGGGATTGGACTAGATGATCTTTTGAGGTCCCTTCCAATCCCTAACATTCTGTGATTGTGTGATTCTGTGATTTTCTTCCCTCAGTCTCATTCGCTAGATATAATGCTTTGCAGAAAACTAACACGAAATCTAAAGAACCACTAAGTTTTCCGAAGTGCAGGCATTAAGGGCTTATGTGCAAAAGAGCTTCACAACTTTTCCCATGTCTGCTACAAAACCTGCTTATTTATATATAGCTTATCAGGGAACTGAGCTTTCTGAATGTGCTTGAAGTTCTGCTGCAGAAGACAGGCAACAGCTGACAGCAGCCAAGCTGACAGATGTTTTGCTTAGAGCACAAGAGGCAGCTTCCCAGCTGAATGATATAGGTATCTGGTTCCACACTTAGCCTAGGATTCTACCCACCTCAGCAAAATGGTTTCGCTTGACTCTCTGCTGTGAAGCAAGAGATTTGATTCCACACAGGAAATGTAAGAATTGAGACTATACACTGATTGCCAGAGAATGCTCTAACTGCAAAGCTCCTCTGCAAAAAGAAAACAGCAACTTGTTCTTCCCTACTGTGTGCAGAACACAAGACTTTTTATGCTCATGTTCCTGGCTGTAGTGGCATGGAAATCCAGGAGAAAGATGGTTCATTGGATACAGCCTTCTCTTTGGCATTCCCTGTTTGCTGGTTTAGCCATTCCCCGTTCAGTCTATCCCCTGTTGCAAGCCCCATTCTTTGGCATCCAGCTGTCCCCATTTACTGTACTTCAGCTTTGTATGAATTGCATTCTTGAACCTGGGACACTACATCTTCAGTGCTGTAACACTGACTGCCATGGCAGCTAAGCCCCTCTGGGGGACCTGCGTTTATGCAAGAGCATTGTCTGTATTTGTGTGTTTTGCCCTTTTCATCCCAATAATTTTTCAGTTCACTGGCTAGTTTCAACCATACTTAATGGAAAGATAGATATGTTAAAAATATGTGTATGTACAACACTTGTAGCAGTGATCAAGCAAAAGATCAAACAGATAATGAAGCAGAGGAGAGAACCTATAAACATCTCAAGTAAACACTACAGTGCCACATGAGCTAAAGATGTGATAAATGCTGGAGAACCTAAAGCAGATGAAGTTCCTCCTTCTCCCTCCTCTTTCCCCCAGAGCACCAGCCATGGGAAGGCCTCACTTGGATCTCACATTTTCTTAGACACCAAAATCAATCAGCCATGGGATACAAATCTCCATGAAGCCAAGATTCTTTAGTTTCCTGTACTCTGAACACTACTTCTAACACTCTGTTCCTGGTAACACTTTCACACCAGAAGGAAAAATGGTCAACAGAGAGTTTATGGGGAGTGTTCGTTATGCCACAGTTAACTGCTTCTCGAGATCTGCTGTACAACACTGAGGTCACCTTAAATCAGCCTTTCATCTAAAACTGAACTACTGTAACTCTCAAGGGCAGCAGAAATAACAGACACCATGAAGCATCCAGATCCCATGTGATCACATAGAGAAAAGAGGGGAATAAATCAGTAAAAACAACAATCTATGTAAAAATCAGCTGTGTCTTCTCTATTACAATTTCACAGTGAAACAAATCACATGAGCAATGACCTCACTGAAAAACACCTTTTTTTTTTTGACAGTTGTGCATATAGTCTTTGAGCTTTCAGTTTCAAATAGTTTGTTACTGCTCTGCCATATTTTTATGTTTTGGGGGGCAAAGGGCACATATTTCCAAACATGATGTAACTGAGGTAGTGGAGGAGAGAGTCAGTTGAATTCAGCTGAGGTCATGGAGAAACAATCACCTTGTGGTAGTCACAGAATGACTGAAAAATACCATTGGTCTTATAGCTCAATTATAGCTTCTCACCATGCTTTTCTGCCTGTGCATACTAAGGTACCAGATCAAATTTTTTCATGCCAGAAGCCCATAGCTCACCCAACAACAATTTTCAAATTCTCTGCATGGGGTAGAGTGGGGGCATTGAACTCATGAGTTAATCATTGGTGGGGGAAAAAACAAAAGTATGGGAAGGTTTTATACAGAGAGCTTTAGGTTGAACAGTAAATGTTTAGGTGAAAGTATTTCCACATACTTTACAATGACCATCTTACACGGTTTTTATTTTATATGCTGTGACACTATGAGCAGATATAAATTCATTTAATTCAAATCAGAAATTTAGCCTATTGTAACAGATCTTGTGGTTCTCATAGTAAACCGTCCAATGTTTTCAGCAGATCTGATGTCTGAGTTTATTTAATTTAGTTTATTTAATACAGGATGACCTTGGTTACCAGATAATAAGGGACCTTGTCTACTTAATAGAGCTGACAAAATGCACATAAAGACACTGGAATATATATAACATAGAAATTATAACTAAATTGATGAAGGGAAAAATAAGTCTTTCAGATGTCATCCCAGTTACAAAGGAAAAAGGGTACATGAGGCAATACGTGACGTGGTTTCTGAGCGTAGAATGGGGCATATTAACCCAGAGACACCACAGTCTTTACAACCAACATTGGTATAGGTGAAGAAATGATTCCTGATCCTTCAACTTTTGGTACAGCTTCTCTGAGCCCAGCGAAATCTGAAGAAGTCACAATATGATCTTCTATGATCTGAAAGGCTAAATACAAGCTCCAGAGGTGCTGATGGTGTTACCTGACAGAGTTGCAGAAGCTTTATTTCAAAGAAGATTCTATAATGTAACCAACTGTTTTCCTGTGCTCTATTTTCTGTATGGAAAGATCTTTTAAGATTCAGACAAAAAGGTAGGGAAAGTCTTTATTTCATCCAAGAAATAAAGTCACCTTTATATCACATGTTCTATCAGATGCAAGTATTATCCAAAAATTAAAGGGAAAAAAAATACAAATTATTTAAGATGCAGTATAACCAATATAATTTGTTTCCCTTCCCTATGATTTATTGTCAATACTGGGAGAACTTGACGCAGGCACAATAATCAAGCTAATTTTAAAAATGCTGTATTTGAAGTGAAGCTGCTATAGCCCATGGTAACATAGTAGTATATCACCGCACACAGACTAGTTTTAAGGGATGTGAATCCACTGATGCCAGTGAATGAGTTATCACATTCTTTTAGGTCCAAACTCTCCTCCCTGGAGTATTTTCTAAATTCTAGCTCAAATTCCCTGAAGACTGATGCATACATAAAAATTAAATAGTTGAACAAGTATTTGCAGGAGTAAAGCCTAAGAGGTAGCCTACATGAAGTCTGACATAACATTGTTTTGAGACCTTTAATTTCAACCCAAAATAACATTGAGGTCAGCATCTTTAAAATGGCTATCTTGAACAGCCTAGACTTTTATAGTGGTTAAGGTCCTCTTTTCAGTGAAAGGATCTAATTTCCATGAAGAGCAGGTGTTTGACAAAAACATTTTTTTAAAAATTCCATTCCAAAACAAACCTCACTTTGTAGCATGCTTAGGTATGTACATGCAAACATGAAGCTTTTTTTTTTTTCAGCTTGCTCTTCAAGATTAGCATGGTTACAGGTTTAACTTCCAGTCTTAGAGCAACACAAATTGCTTTATCATTACTATTTTATTTTTACAATCATTCCAACCTAAAATTTCCTCTCGGCAGTGTGGCTTTTTATTAGCCTTTTGAAAACATCGGGTCAGAAATTCAAACTATAAAGCAGCCATTATTTGGTTATTGATGCTAACTCTTTGATAGGTCTGGGGAAGTAAGGTACATTATGTCTGGGCCTTTGAACATTTTTTCCCTTTCATTTCAGCTAGCAATAACATCAGAGACATCAAGCTAATCCTTATAGCTTCTAATCAGTATTGTGGACACATTTATTTCAGTGACCGAGCCTCTCTGCAGCTATTGAGAATTTCAAGTTGAAACGTTAATGATTATAAAAATGTCACTGGGATGACGTAGTGCCTGTTTCTACTGCCTACAGTTTTGCAGGAAAACAAAGCTACTGGAAGCAACACTTGATCATACTGTGAAGTACAACATTACCGCAACCATTTTACATGCATAAATAAAATTTTATAAGAGAAAATATCCTGAAGTACTATCAGTCATAGACAACATAGATCTATCTGTTCTGGTCAGTCCCCTCTTTCCTTATCCTCCAGAAAGTGGGAGATGGCCTTTCTGGTGTTGGAGGACCTCACGTCACCCATTTCTGTCGAGACTGAGCTTCCCTGATACAAGAATCTCAGATCCAGAGACTAGACTTTCCTGATGGAGTTATTTTTACCTCATCTAGAAGATATCTTTGCTGTCCACCACGCAGATCTTGCAGAGAAGGCAGACGGAGCAGAAAGAACAGTTATTTTCTCACTGAACATGTTGAAAGTCAGCATTTATTCTCAAATGAGCAAGCTCAACTCTGCTTTCTGTTCCTCCTCTCTTGTGGCAGAGCATCATGAAATAAGAGCAAAGAAGTTGCTTTAAATTGCTTTTTGAGCTCAATGTAGCTACTAGGGATCACACTTTTACTCCCCTCCTCCCCCAAGCAACAAAAAGGCAAACAAACTTCCCTTGGTACAAGAAAGGATTTTCATACAAGTCACTGATTCCCAGAACTCAGACTCCAAAGAGAATATTAAATCTTGTGATGATTAAAAAAACCTCAAGAGTATATAAAAAACATAAGACTTGACAATACTGGACATTTTAGAATTGTTGTCCATTACAGGAGTGCACTACTAAGATTAAAAGCTTCTTTTAGCAGAGAATAAAACCTCTTCTACCTACAAGACAACCTTGATGGAAGGTGAAGGGAGAGACAGCTACTGATGCCAGAGATATTTAAATGAGGCAGAGCAATTATTCAATGTCCCTTCTCCTACAGGCACAATCACTACAAGAAAGGATATAAAAATAATCATTGGTCAAGATTTCTAAAGCCTTTATTTAACCTCAACATGTTAATATATTAAAACATTATTTGAATCTATTTTGCTTACTAGTTCTTTTCTTACATTAACTGTAGATTACTTCAGCACCAGCGAATTTTTTTACCAACTTGTCTGAAACCATATATCCAAAACAAATCCTTTTTTAAAGTTAATGCAGAGTTATGGCAATGTATATCCCCAAAACCATTATAAAATCCATCATTTTAATCTGTAATCTATGATGCTAATTTTTTTTTAAAGTTGTATTAATCATTTCTGCAGTCAAACCAGCAGAAAAATTATTATTTAAAATTCTAATACAAATTAAGGTAAAATCTGCAAAGACTCGTTAAGGTGATTTATACCCATCCTTGGCACTGATAAGCAAAGCCAATATCCCTCCATCATACTTTTATATAAAAAAATGCCATACAGCACTATACAGTCAAAAAGAATGCCCAGCAAAAGCTGAAAAAATAGTGAGGGTTATCTGCCATACCATAATTCGTTTTGATGTGCCAAGATTAGTTAAACTCCTAAGCTAGACCTCATGTTTCAGAGTTTAGAAACTTTTAAAGTTTCTGACAGCTTTAATTGATATACTTCTAAATAATCAAGTCATCTTCATGTCATTCAATTTATATTATTTCCATGAACAACTAGGAATGAAACTCATAATTTCTGGAAGTGCTAAAAACAAAAAAAACAAACAAACAAACAAAAAAAGGTAATTGGTGTTTCATTTCCTTCCACTCTACATTATATACACTGTACAGCAGAAGCTGTCTTCATTTTGCCTTTTCTTCTCTTTCTAGATGAGTGATCTGCTTATTTCGCCACCAAATTTGGAATTTCCCACAATTTCTGTAAAAATACTTCAGACTTCTCAACAGAATACTTGTTTTTATTTCCCAGCCTTTCTTGCAGTAACTGATTCAGCTTGGTGCTATTTGTCATCGGCAAAAGTCTGCTGTGGATCTAATCACAAGTTCTCCTTCTCTAAGCAGAGGCAGGGCTGCTTTCCCAAATGTCCTTGGGAAAGCACAGGATGCAGAGACTGGATCTTGATGGATGCATGCTTGGATCTGTCACTTCTCTGACTTAAAGACAGACCTTGTATTTTCCCTGAGATGGCTACTGTTGGACAGCTTTTCATACCAGTACCTTGCTCATGTGTTGTTTTAAAACAGTGTAGTTCAATTACGTAGATATATGCATATATGACCAAATATGTCCCCAAAACCATTTTAAGGATGTTATTTACAGACTTTCATTGTTCCAGTTTATAAATTCCAGCCCTTCAAAGCATTAACTTTTTGTTTGTTTGTTTGTTTTAATGAATATGGAATTCCAGTATTAACATTTGGTTTCTCCCTTTTTAAATAAGGAAAAACTTATTCAACAATCTCAATTAACTAAAATTTTCACAACAATTTTCACTTTCTCGTCTTTGCAGTAAAATTAAAATTCAGTACTAACACAAGTGATAGTTTGCCAATAAATGCAAACTACCTTGGCCTTTCCTGGTCCTTCTAAGACAGCTGACTTCCAGAATAAATGGCAGTGGCATTTTCAAAGCTGCTAAATTATTCTGATCCTACTGAAGCAGATACTGTCTGGCATGCAGGATCCTAGAACTTGTGAATCTAAACAGACGGGAATAACTAAGTGAGCAGAATTCATTGTTAAAACCATGATAAAGAGCTTAAGATAAAAGGAGAGATTTATATTGAAATAGAAGCTTACAGTAGCAGATCGGTTTAATTTACTCTGTCATGTAGTAAGCAAAAAGGCACGTAAAAGGTGAGTAGACAGATTTGACTTGTAGATCAATATTTTGTTGATCTCTGACCACAAAACAATTCATCTCTGCAGTGCAGGGCAAAAGTAAAGGGGAATTTAATGTCAAATCAGTTAACCACAATCTGAAATTGAAAAAGCATGCAGTATTGATAATGATGGTTAGCACAAGTTCCTCCTATTAAGTGATATCATCCAGTATGTTCATTGCAATGTATTAGTTACACAGCACAGTAAGCTTGATCTCCCAGGCTAACACCAGAGCAATCAATTGCAGCAGTGTCTCCGCCATTCTGTTTAGAACTACATTTTTGTAACTCTGTCTGGACTTCTTAGAGAAAAATTTAATTTCAGCTGCCTACTATAAAGTCTCTTCGTCTACACAGTTTGCATTTTTGAGGGAACACAACTGTTCAGGAAAAAAATGTAGGCATGATACCATTGTTATCTTAATATACTCGGAAATTCCACTTGGAAACCACATTTTTTGGTAACATCTCCAGACAACAATCAGTAGGCTTTAAAACACATATGCATTCAGTGTTTGTAGTGATTTTTTTTGTGGTTTGTTTTGGTTTGCTTATTTTTATTTAAAAAAATATGGGGGATTGATATCAAAGGGAATTATAATAGTGAAAGGGAGGAAAGGAAAGGGAAAGGAAAGGAAAGGGAAAGGAAAGGGAAGGGAAGGGAAGGGAAGGGAAGGGAAGGGAAGGGAAGGGAAGGGAAGGGAAGGGAAGGAAAGGAAAGGAAAGGAAAGGAAAGGAAAGGAAAGGAAAGGAAAGGAAAGGAAAGGAAAGGAAAGGAAAGGAAAGGAAAGGAAAGGAAAGGAAAGGAAAGGAAAGGAAAGGAAAGGAAAGGAAAGGAAAGGAAAGGAAAGGAAAGGAAAGGGATAATTAAGCTCTTCCAAGAGCAGCATATTTTTTCAGGAACAGATATGGACACAGCATGCCTATTATGTAATGATATTAAAAGAGTAACTGTTTGAAATAATAGGAACCTTATAGGAATATTCCAGTAGGCTAACATTATTCTTGCTTCTGAGTATCTCAAGTAGTTGAAAACTGATCTCTCATTTAACAAAAGTCAGACCAAGCCAGTTCTCAAGTGATCCTTGGTAGTTTTACCATGAGTTGCTCACATGACTAGTTCAAACACATTTTTTGTTCCACATCAGAGCCAGTATTCCTCATGAAACTGGCTGAGATGTACAGATACATTGACCACCTTGGACTGGTTGTTTTCCCATCTAATGTCAAGCAGTTGTCCTAGTTACCTGATCAAGAAGTATCACTGAGGTTCCAATACCACTGTGGGACACAGGGTGGCCTCCCCATACAGCTGTAAATCCAAACTCACAGCATCAGCTCCGTGCAAGGGACAACCTTGCTAGAGCCACATCCATTTGGATTAATTTAGAGCAAAAAAAACCCACCTTCACTGCATCACAGTCACTTCTGTAAACCTAAGCCAGGTAGCATCCAGAATCACAAAGTAGGACATCTCAATATATGCCTGCTGTGGAGTTAGTCACTCAAGGTTCTTCCTTTAAACACACAGAAAAAGGCAGTTTAAAGTTATGGTTCATCTGGTCTTTTTTTAGCTGTTTACTTTAGGACAAGACAAGTTAAATCTCAGAAGCTCCAGTGTCTCTCCATTGACTATAAACAGAGGTTCAAAAATCAACTTAGGTGTAAACAGTTGTATAAGAAAACCCCAAAACCAAAAACAAACAAACAGACAATGTAATACATAAAAGGGCAGTACTGTCAATTACACATCATTTTTAATGGACAATTCTTTCAATGTATATAAAATAGTCACAAGACAAAGGTATACTGCCTCAGCTATTAAAGAGGATATGTACATACATGAAGATTCACTGAGAGAGGTAGAGAAAGAGAATTGTTGATCTGCCATTATTGACTGGACAGAACTATTTCATTTTAAGATACCCATCAGTTTTGGTAAAACTCATTCTGAATGAATCACTGTGCTAGAAATGAGAGAAAAACTATTTAATCAAGGCCACTGGCCCAAATGCAGATAAAAACCCAAATCAGTAATTTATAAACTGAAGCATATTGATTAGCCAAAAATGGAGTTAATTATTCTTGAATGATCATGGAAACAAAATTAATGTTACTGAGTACCTACAAGACAGGAATATTCTTAGGTACATCTTGCTAGCACACTGACAACACCAGCCTATTCCCAATTCAGAGGTACTTACAGCTAAGCCCCATAGGGTATCCTTTTTCCTGAGTTTCCCCAAAACATCAAAGGAGGTGCTGAGTGTACAAGTACCTATTCCAAAGTGCCAAAGCAAATGTTACTAGACAGGTTCTGGAGTCAAAACAGTGATACAATTAATAAAAGAGCCAGAAAATTGCGTTAGACAAGTAATGAGGTTACTCAGCCAGTTGTCAGCAGAGAACAATGGCAAAAAACAAAACAAAACAAAACAAAACAAAATAAACAACAATCAACCAACCAAAAAACCACACAAGCCCCCCCCCTGTTTTACATCAACTCCTGGGTGGATAGTCAGTAGTGAACAGGTCTTCATAGTTACAGACAATACAGCCTTCAAAGCATCTACACCCTTACTTCTGCCAAAGGGACTTTTGAGTCAGATATACACAAGGGATGACCTGGTCATAGAAGAAATACCCAGAGCAAACAGTTCAAATTAAAATCCATCTCCAACATTTCATTTTTAGGCTAGATCCCACTGTTTTTATTACTTCCAAGTTTTTTCCCTTGGGGTTGCAGTGTGAGCTGGAGACATCAGAAGACATGAGAATGGTTCAAATGTTCAATAAAATTAACAAGGGAGAGGAAATTTCTATTCACCCAATTGTGTACCAAACTATTATAAAACATTTGGTGTTAGATTCTTGGCTGCTGTAAATCTGAATAGTTCTACTTAATGCCATAGAAGAGCACCCACTTAAAGCTGTAAAACAATCTGATCTCCTTCAGTGATGAGAGTTTGCCTGCATATTGCTCAGGTCAAAAGCACTTATCTCTATTTTCCTGGTTTCTGCCTCTAATGGCTGTACTTTACCCTTTTAGGCAGAGGGAGTTAGCAAGTGAACCCAGAGTAATATATTACTTTTGAATATGAATCATGTTTATGTCCCATCAGTCCAGCAACACTTCCTTTTACAATAATAAGCCATTAAAATCTATGTTAGAGGATCACTACTCTTTCCAGAGCTTAACAAGTAGCTCACCCAATTCTAACACTTTCATGACAGATGTGGGAATTTGGGAACAGAGCACATTTTACGAAAAAAAAAAAAAAGGAAATACATATGCGAAGAGAAATGCATTGTCAAGACATGTGAGTGCCCATGTTGTTACTTCAGATATTCATACTGGAATAAAAGCTTTCATTCTGACCCCATTCTTTCCATTGTTTTGCCCTGACATTACATCAGTCTTCTGACTCAATTGCAGTCTTAAAAATGCACAGTATCATAAGGTCAAAGGTGGGGCAGAGAAGCAAATGTTAATAGCAGTGACCCATCACAACAGCACCTTGTAAGAGGCACCTGCTGTGTATCTGCCAGGGAATAGACATGGATGGAGGGAAGTCCTCTTTAGCAGAATCAGAAAAGCCCAGGTCATCAAGTGACACCTGGTAGACTTAGGTGGTGAAACTGGTGCTCAGCCTCTGTAAGCTGAGCCTTAACCATCAGGGAGTAAAAAATCTCTTCAGTGTAAACATGATTCTCAGAGAGCTTATACAGTCTAAAAGTGGAGCAAGGAGAATGCATGTGGCCCCAGAAATTACAGCAGTATGCAGGGAGAAAATTGAATCCTCTGCAGAGATTAAGGGGGAACGTGCCCTTGCTTTCTGCAGAGGAAAGGGACTTCTCTTTGTGTTAATATCTGTTTGTTCTCTTGGTGACCTTAGAAGGCATACTTATCAACAGCCAGTGAAAAAACAGCCTCCAGATCACATCATCCCCCATCAAGTCTTATGCACTGAAACCTCCTTTCTCAATTGCAATCATTGCTGCTTCAGCTGCATCTCATCCTTTGAAATGGACCTATACATTCTAGTTCATCCATGAGACTGACTGGAATTATTCACAATATATGAAAATGTTCAAGATACCCAGCCATGAAACCCATAATACAAGAAAACTGAAAATCAGATAGGCTTACCAACAACTGTCTGCTTTCTATGGTAATCTGTTAGCACTGCTACTCTGCAGTAGGCGACAGCGATAGGAAATAATGGGATGCTGTTTGCTCTGTGCACTGCTGGGACCCAATAAAATAGTACTTCCTTTGTGCTACCAAAGAAGCTACTCAAACGAAAGTGGTGAATTCTCTAAAGGGCCTGCAAAACATTAGTAGTGTCTTTCTGAGACATTTGTAAAAACAGGGGAAAATACTTCCATGATCTTCTGCCTCTAGCTTCTATACGATTTGGTGAGCTCTGCAAACCTGTGTAGAACTCGAGCATCTGTATGTTTCCCGCTACAGCTATTCTAGCTTGGCTGTATCAGTGTAGCAAAGTAGAAAACACATACCACGTAGGAAAACTGACTGTGGCTTTTACATAGATTACTTTAATATATTTTACATAGTATTCTCCCATAAACTTTCAGCTCACGAATTATCTGTTAGTAGATCATGGTTTTCGCAATGGTCCAGTCATTACTTAAGATTATTTGTAAAATCATGTCCAATAATCTGTTTTGAATAGCAAATTAAGAGTGTTCAAAATATGAATGGTTTTAACTGGATGGTGAGCACACCTTCTCAGTTCCCAAGCTACGTAAATGCAACTCATTGCAGGCACCCATCAGAAGTTACTGGATATTTAACTTCTCAAAACTCCCTGTAATTTTATGGCACAGCCTGATTTATGTAGAAGCAAAATAAACCTCTTTATGTAACAGAATAGAGACAGAAAAGCATCACTTCAAAAGCCCCTGCATGAACTTTCCATATGGTCATAGAAGTGAACAGCAATGTAGAAAGAAGCATCTGTCCTGCCACATAGCTCAGTTTCCATAAGCAATGAAACAAGAACAGTAAATAGATCAAAAGTCCCAGAAACTCCTGAAGAAGAAAGGATGAGAAGATTTATGTCAGAGAGAGAAACAAGATGGGGTTGTAGTAAAGCCTATAAAATCAAAGAGGGATGTAAGAGGGTGAATTGTGCTTTCTGGTTCAGAGAACAGTGTCATGAAACCTGTAGAGAGCACATCTCTCCTCATCATGCAGCCAGGACACCTGAAAGAACAGTCGAGGCCTCCAGAGGCACCTTTCGGTCTGTGAGCAAGACATGGCAGCAGCACATTGTTCTTTGCTTCTCCCTCCAGGGAAAACCACAAGTCATTGTTTCTGCAAATGTCCTAGCAAACGGACATTAAATGAATACACATGAATACTGGGAACTGGTCCTTTGTAGTAGTTGCCCAGATGCTGTGGCTACATTATATTGCTGCTAAACAGCTCTAGTTATCTTCAACAGGTTCCAAAAAAAAAAAAAAAAAAAATTGAAATAAGCACCAACAAAATAGAATTAACTCTCAACACTGAGCAGGTGCCAAGGCATTTCTTTGTCTTTTATAAGAAACAAACAAGACTACTTTGCAAGAAGAAACACCTCCTTTTTCTTGGTTTCTGCATAAATATTTTCCACAAATCAAGCAGGAATTTCAACCATTTCTTGTCAGTAACTGGCACTGACTGAATCATTCAAAGAACATCTGTTTTAAAAGTATCCTTCTTCACCTTGTATACTTCAGTGAATAAAGTGTTAAAAAAGTTCAGTTACAGCTGAGTGTCTAAGACATTACACAGCTAAGGAGAAGCCTATGAGGTGGTTCCACAACTATGACTGTGGTTTAATGCTGTAGCTAATTTTGTTAAACCAACTGGCCACTTTGACACACATTCTGGTAGATATTAAGGTGTGGCCTTTCCAGTGTTTAGCAGATGAATATAGTTCTAATAAGTATCAAAAGATTATTTAAATGTATTTCATTCTAGTTGGTATTATTGTTGGAAGACTTCACCTTCAGTGTGATTGAAACAATGATAAGTCATTTGACTATCTGCTCCTCATTAAAAAATGCTTCAAGTGTTATTCTTGCTCCTAGACTTCAAACCCTACCAAAAATTTTAGGAAAAGAATGGCAAAAAACCTTGAAAAATAGGATATAGAGGGAAGTTAAAAGCAAAACAAAACAAAACACCTAGGTGTAATCTGTCAAGAATAAGCACAAATGTGGTGAGCTGGTAACAGTTTAGAGTGTAACTCCATAATGGATGGCTTAAAGAAGAATAGCATCAATTGTCAAGCATAAAGCTATATGCACTATATTTTGACTGCAGTTAAGGATGTTTAAGATTAACTATGAAGAATACACTTGTAACTGCAAGAGTAGCTTTTACTGAAATACAAGCATCAAGACCCTCTTTCCCCTCTCCCCTGGAGAAAGAAATCCTGACCCTTATGTTACATTAAAGATGATTTAGATGCCTGAAGCAGCTTTTCTGTGATTCCATCAAATAAACTAAAGCTGCTTCAAGCCCAGACAGCTCAGTTTACTCACCCATCTCACTTATTGAGGCTGTTGCGGAAGATGTTGGGTCTGTATTTGATGTATTGCACAATACAGAAAAATACTCAAATTTACAAATAGTCATTAAAAGTTTATCAGAAGCACATGACAAGCAGACTTGAGAAGCATGTAATAACTTATCAGTCATTACGTGCGAATGGAGTTAAAACCAGAACAAACTACACAATCACACAACCCAACCTCCTCTATGGTGTTTCCTATAGTTCTTCTTCCAATTATTTACCAGAAAAAAAAAAACATTCACAAAGAAAATATACAGACTCTTAATACTCAAAAAGATGAAGAATGTACCACTCCTCATACCAGTTTGTCCCAGCCCCTCACCGCTTTGTGGTCAGAAACACAAACCTTAAAATGAAGCTGGCTTTCACTCACAACCTCTGGTTCTTGCCCCTTTACTGCACCACTGATATTGATTCTCCTCTGAAGGTGTCTCCTTGCCACTGTTTGTTTTGAAACCATTAGTAACATCCTGCCATCATCTGCTTAACACCTGGAACATGTCTGAAATTGGAATTTAACAGAGAGTACGGATGTTCGGTTTTACTCAAGAGCAAGTCACAGGGAGACAGACATTTAGAGCTCTGGCCACACACTCCATCAGGGTTCCCTGAAGGAAGGAGCTCCAAAACCCTCAAACTGCAACCACCAGCACTAAGGGCAGTGCTCTCAGCAACCAACACACAGTTTTCAGCCTGGGGTTTCCCTCTTTCAGACACCCTTGTATTTTGCAGAATAGCCAGACATTTTTCAAAGCACCATCATTCACCTGCTCACTGTCAGAGCCAGGACATATGAGACAAACGTGGCTTTGGGCAAGACTGCTAATTGGAAGTATTTAATTTAGTCAAATTTTCCTGCTTTTCATGGAAAAGATACCAGCAAGGAACCTAAAGAGATAACAGCAACTGTTCTGGACTGCAGAGAAGCATTAAAAGTACTAGACAGAGTCTGAAAACACCTACTTTCAAATTCATGTTGTTTATATTATTCTCATAGTTCTCCAATACCTCTGCCAAAGCACTGTTGGGTTACACTGGGATTATGTCTGGACATTGGTATTCCATGCTATTGCAATTGTTACTTCTTATGCTTTTTTCTAATACTGCAGACAGAGCAGCTGTTCTTAGTTTCTAAAATTCAGCAAATAACTGGGGTTTTTTGGTTGATTGGTTGGGTTTTTTTTGGGGGATGTAGGGGAGCAGAAGGGGAAGAAGAAGAGAAAAACTCACATCACCAGGGGAAGCATGGGGAGAGGGAAGACAAATAATTTAAAAAAAAAAAAAAAAAAAGAGAGAATCAACATTCATGTAGTAGTAACCTTATAAAAAAAATTTTAAAAAGGACTTACATGTTTGTGAATTTCTAATCTTGACATCTCAGGTTCTCAATATAACAAATGTTAATAGGTTCAATTGCGGTCAAGGTTCTAAAAACATTTTTGTGCTTCCTAAGAGACTTCTCTATGTCAGGCAGAGGCAGGTGTACTTTGAAATATGTCTGGGTAAAAACAGCATCATTAAATTCAGACTCAGATGCATTTAAATAAACGAGGTAAGGGGGTTTGATGCTTTTCTATGTGGTTAATAGTGTTTTGATAACATAGCCTGTATTTTTATAAGAGGTACCATGATCTCTTAACGGTCATGAATAGTCAAAGCCTCTTGCAGTCACTAAGGCAGACAAATCTGACTCAACAGATGTATAATGGCTTTTCTAAACACAGCCCAGGAAGATGGTGTCAGACACATGCAGCTGACTGTAGATTTAGAAAAAAAAAAACTTCCTTTGACCAAAGTGAAAGCAATATGTATCATGATGGGTATTTATTCCTAGTAAGAAAATAGAACTCACTATATGAACACCACACAAAAAGTGTGATGTGAAGCCTATTAAGAATAGAGAAATTTCTGCTGTCATCAACAACCTTCAGATCACACCTAAAGTGCTTGATGAGCTTAATCACTGAAATTTTTACAGAAAGAGAGAGAATGAGTACAGCACATTAGTTCTTCAAACTTTTTGGCCAAAATGTTCTAATTAGTCTTTTGTATAAAATCTGGTACTCCCTTTTCCAAAGTGTTTATAAAATATAAGAAACTTTGTTAGTCAGAGAATTTTGTAGAGATCTTCCAAAGTAAAGGCAACTTTAACACAAACTTCAACTATTCTGATAAGACTATCACTAGGAAATCATCCTGAAATGTTTCTGCCCCACATCCTGAAAGCCTGCAGGTTTGTTTGTGTGGCCCTCCGAGACAGGGCAAGAACTGCACTACCAGTCAGTTGCCTGTATATGGGCTGTTCTCTGGAACTCATCACTTGACAAATAGTTAAGTGCTTCTACTGAAATCAAACAGCAGAAGGCTTCAGGCACGTGCCACACTGTGCAACTTGGACCTTTTCTTCTTTGCCAGCATTGGATTAAAGCTTCCTGGAAGCAATTAAATTCAGTTCAGCTTTTTCCCTGAAGATGTAAGATCAGGGCCAAAGAAGGGTCAGAATAGAGAGGGAAGAAGAATGAGAGAGAAGATGAAAACTAGGACAGTGTCAAGGAGAGAAACCTGGAGAGCCAGACTCACCGCTTTGGATGTGGAGGATCAGATGAATATGGTGATGCCAGAAAATCCTCTTTTCAGGAAGCATTACAACTCCAAGATCTTTCCAACAGTGGGAAAAGGAAGGTGGTTAACCTGATTTTCATAGCTCTGGCAGAAGTTATGCCACAGTTGTTATCCCACCCATGACTGGCAACTGTTGTAAGCTACTACCTACTTCGACTGTGTTCAGAGCTACTCCTGGCAACTGAAATGCATATTGTGTTGATTTTCACTTGAATGAAGAGTAGATACAGGGCTTTGATGCACTGGAATATAAATACAGGCCCTTGCCCCAGGAAAGTTTCAAACTCTAAAGACAAAAACAGGTTAGTTACAGGTCTTCCCAAGCCTGAAAAGAAATTCTAAGGTCATCAGGTTTCAGCTCTGAGGAAGGACTTTTTTTCAAAATGAATTCAAAACTCCCTTCTTTGCACTCTTTTGTCCTTGGGTGACAGACTGGGGAAAGGTGACTTTCCATTTTACGTGGTTCAGTTTAATCCACTGAGCCCTGCAAGCTGCACCTGTCCTAGTGTTACTTCAACACCTCCAAGTGATATGTGTTGCAACATAATAATATAGTAGATCTTTTTATAATACCCTTCCTATGTTAAACCAGTATTTTTTCTCAACACTTTTTGAGTAACATGAGGATGTCACACTTGGTTTTGCAAAACTTGACTTTTATGCATTTTCTTTATATGCATTGATATTTCTGGGAGAGGTCTGCCTCAAAAAAATCAAAACAAAAGGATTGGAAACAACACTATAGATGTTAAATTGCCACTGAGTGTAGAGCTCTGAGTCTAATCTAGACAATATTCTAATTCTGTATATTAGTTGCATTGTATTATCTGATTGATTCAAATAATAATACAAAGAATAATAGAAAGACAGCGAATGAGATTCCACTATGCATGAATTTGAAGAGCGCTGTGCCAGCTGTCATGACATATTTTACCACACAGACATCTGAACTATAAAAAAATTGGCTTACATACTTTAAGAAAACTTAGATTCTATCGTGATTTGGGGAAGTTACCAAGATATTATCAATACACCAGTATTGTCGTATTGTAATTGATTTAGATTTATGACTTTCTGAGAATCTGAAGGGGTTTTAAAAAAATCTTTATAATGAATTATTGGGAAAAATCTTTGGTACATTCTGCTCTGGATTTGATGCACTATATGGCATTACAATACTACAATCAATAAATTCAGAACAGCAAACATATGCATCTTTCTGTGAATCTATAGGGAATTCCAAGGATAACGGATGCTTTCTATGAAAAAACAGGTAAGATAGTAAATGTTTTCTTTTTATGGTCTCAGGTGAAAATTCTCAGGATCAGAGTGCAGAACATTCCCATTGTGCACTTGACAACAAATGGCCTTGTGGTGAGGTCTGCATGGAGCTCATGTGCCACAGGCTGAGCTCTGCCTCTTGCCTCAGCCCATGGACCCGAGGACGTGGCTCTTGGCTCATACCCCACATGTTTTCATATGTGATTGGTTGGTATCCACGTTTTGAAATCATCATACCCCTGTGATCTCAGAGCAGTCTCTTATTGGATCCCCACTTCCTTCCCACAAGGAAGATAGAGGTACACTTTATATATGTGTATATATAAAGATATATATATATATCTTTACACATATATAAAGATCTAGTAGTTTAATGTAATAAGGACAATACGAGAAAGGCCTCTGAAGTTTCCCGCAGAACATAACACAAACCAGAAGAACCAGTCAATGGCTCATGAATCAGAACATTTTATTTCAAGGAGAGAGGACGGGTGGCACTGAGCTCCCTCGTCCAGGGCTGTGAGGAGCCTCCAGCTGCCTGTGGGACCTGGCACAATGCAGCCTGGGGCTGTGTGTGCTGCCTTGTCCTTAGGTCAATGTCTTTGTTGAAGGCTGCAGAAATCTCTGGCTGAGCAGCTGTGCAGGGAGGGGTTGGGAGTGCACCATGGTCTGGTCATGGGACTGTCTGGGCCTGTGGCTGTAAAGGCAGGAGAAAAAAAACAAGAAACAGCAACCCTGGCTCACCATGGGCAACACCTTCCCAGGGCTCTGCCAGACTCTCAATTCCTTAACCTGTTCTCATTGTGCTTGTAGAAGGTAGCGAATCTCTGGCTATGTGGCTGAGAACAGGAGTGTGCCATGATCTGGTCCTGTCCTGTGTAAGCCTGCAGTTGCAAAAGCCAGGATAAAAAACAAAAGGACCAGCCGCCACCTCTCACCATGGGCAACCCCTGACAAGCCTTTGTCAGGCTCTTGATTCCTTAACTTAGTATCAGAGTCCTTGTAGAAGATAGTGAATCTCTCTGGCTGTGTGGCTGAGGTTGGGAGTGCACCATGGTCTGGTCCCATCCCTGTCTGGGCTTGCATCTGCAAAAGGCAGGAAAACAAACAAAAGGAGCAGCCACCACCACTCCTCAGGGGCAACTCCTGACCAGGGCTCTGCCAAACTCTCCTCCCTGCACTCTTGCCTCAGCCCTCGCTCACCCGCCTGCTCCCCTCCAGTCTGGGCCAGCTCTGGATCAAAATTATACAACTTCACAGACTTTATAACCACTTTCCAAGGTGAGCCAGTGCTATTTTTAGTCCCAGAGATAGATGGGATCTTTAGGCACAGAAGCTTCAAAGTGTGTGCAAATTTTGGGTGCTCAACCTGGGAATCATAATATCTGGTTTTGCAGGTCTCGTAACACAGAATTTGTCACTCATCTCATACTGACTTTGTTTTTGTAACATTTGTGTACAAACAAAATCCTCAGGGACTGGTATTTGTCATCTTTCACCTCTGCATTTGTAGAGGTGTCTGTCTCTGTAGGTAGGTAGACAGCTGAGTCAGTGGAGAGTGATCAGTACTTCTACGACAGATGACCCCTTCGATTAAGATGAATAGCAATATTAAATGTTGTTGTTTCTCTCCATTGACTATAAGAGGAGTGTAACATAACCAGTCTTAAGGAGAAAGGATGCCTCTTTAGCATCACTGCCTGGTGGTTGTGGAGTAAGTTTTGTTCCCTCACTGCATGAACCTTTCTACTTCCCAAAGCCTCGATCCTGTAGATTAATGTTTCACACACACAAGAGGAGGAAGTTCTGAGTGTCACCAGGGGTGTTTATGAAGTCTGCATGAGACATTTATTGGATAACACATATAAACAGTAGCCTCTAAAGCCTTTTTTTCTCTGTGTGTGTGTGTGTAATTTATAATTTTCTACTCTGCCTTAACATGATTCTGAGTCCTAAACAGTAAAAATACGTCAGTACCATCTTTATAGCTCCCCTGGGTTCTTGTACCGTGATGCAAGACCCTTTGTTAGGATAAAATCTGAGCAGGAAGGGAATATGTCAGAACTTCAATATGAACAGATTTCCTCTCTGCTTTGTTCTGAAAAAAATGTGCTTTCACACAACAGCAAGGTGAATGCAAAGGCCAACAAAAATAAGCAACAGATTGCTTCTCTGACTTGTCAAATCTACTGTTCTCCCCTTATCATGCCCTTGCCTTAAGAAAACTTTCCAGGAACCTATTCCAGGATTTTGAAGCCAGATTACGCACACACAGATTGAACAGAAAATGTAAGATGTGTCAATTTTTTTTAGCTAGTACCTTTAGTCCCAGAAAATTTGGCTTCTATTTCTATGCTCTCTTGTCAAACATCACCATTTATATCACAGTATCACAGTATCACACTATGGATATTATTATTATGGATAGTATCACACTTTGGATATTATCCAAATCGAAGTTTCTTTTTTTACACATGTCAAGCAAACATGTTTGTGGGTTTTTTATCTATTTGTTTTCCCCAATATGTATATTACATTGTTCCTCAGGCACCAAGCAAGTTCAGAATGCCTTCTTCCATTTGTATGGCACAAAGTATGTTACTGTGCATAGTGCAGGTCTTATCTGTTCCCACCTTTCCCATGTACCCTGCAGAGTCTGCTTCCTTGCTGCCTGGCTTCTGTTCCCTTGCACAGGAACATCAGGCTAGCAGTCATGGTCTGTAGCCTCTAGCAAAAGAAAGTCTTATCAGAAACCGCTTTTAAGTTAAATACAAAAGTCATTAAGAGATGGTGTATGGGAAACATCACCCTCACTTTGGAGAAGTCCACTTTTTTACTGCATGCTATTTGGGTGCATCCTGACATGGGTAACTAAAACTTCTTGTCCTCTCACTCTCCATAGTTTTTTCATTTCCTTCAGGAAAGACACCATATGGTAGGAGGTAGAAAAGGTATGTGAAATCCATAAGGTGCTAAAGCCTTCTGTCCCAGGGTAAGCCATTTCCCAGCATTTTGTATTAAGATCTTACCATTTAATCAATACACAATATCAGTAGCACAAAATCGTCCTCTTCACCATCATTACAAACACTTGTGACCTATTACTTGCAAGTCCTTTCAAGCAGGTTTAGGAGAGGATGTTGCCAGGTGTCTTTGGTATTAGACCTTGATATGGAGACTGAAGATACCCAAAACAATGGAAAGGAGCACAGGAAACAGGAATAGAGACAAAGTGTGAACGGTGTGAAAACAAGTAAGTATGTAACCACTCAAGAAATTAGGGTAATTTTTTTTCATACCCTTGCCCCTCAGATGCCTTTTATTCTTTGTAGGACAATGTAGGACCGTCCATTAAAAGCTTCTAGCAATAGAAATAATTAATAATTTCTACTTTCCTGGTATCCGGTTCCCTATTATTCACTATTCCACCCTGTTCCCTAGTGAGCTGGCACATCACTGCAGGCCTGAATTGTACCACGCCATCAGAAAGACTGTGTTCTCTATTCATTAAATTGTTCTGGGATACTTAAATTCTCTTTCATTCAGTTTCTTACTCTTTCCTGCCAGAAGGTTCTGACTTATTATGGCGAAAAACAAGACAGCGCAATGCTAATTCATTGCATTAGTAAATGTCATCCAAATATAATTCCTCCTTCTCTAGCAATTAATCTGTGCCACTAGAATACTTCTTCTGGAAGTTTTTCTCCTGGTTTAAATATAAGTTGTTACCTGAAAGGGCACTAGTATATATTAAAATAAATTTCTGATTAACACCCAGTGGTGTATTTCAGCGTCCCAGTTTCTAGTAAGGAATTAATCCTTTTGTTGCTACTGATTCTGTGTTATCTTGCACCATAATAACTGTGCTTCTGTGAGGTGACTGCAATGTTCTGACTAATCAGAATTCTCAAGTCAACAATTTTGGTTAATTAAGTAAATTTATAGATATTGTGACCTCTTTGTTATATGTTCACTAATTTTGACAGTATTTCCAGAGTCATACATTGTACAGAAATCAGCTTTGTGGTTATAAAGACTGAAAGGGGAAAGCAGACCTTCCTGTGGCTCTCATTTCAATTTCTCCAAGGAAAAGTGTTTACTCAGTGGCATTGTAAAGAACATAAGTGATGAAAGGCAGATGAGATAGAGAGAATGTAACTGATGTAACTGTACTTCCCTGATGTTTGCTGGAAGGACCATTCAGCCAGCCAGCCACAGTCCAGGAGGTTCCTCCAGTGCATTGATGATAACTTCCTCATGCAGATGGTGGAGGAGCCGACCAGGAGAGGTGCACTGCTGGATCTCATCCTCACTAACAAAGAGGGTCTGGTCGAAGCAGTAAAGGTCGAGGGCTGCCTGGGTTGCAGTGACCACGAGATGGTGGAGTTCAGCATCTCGTGTGGCAGGAACAGAATAGCAAGTAGAATTGCAACCCTGGACTTTGGCAGGGCTAATTTCAGCCTTTTCAAGCAATTGCTGGGGGAAATCCCATGGGCAAGACTGCTTGAAGGAAAAGGGGCCCAAGAGAGCTGGATTGCATTCAGAGATTGCTTCTTCCATGCTCAGGATCAGAGCATCCCCACACGTAGGAAGTCGAGGAAGGGATCCAGAAGGCCTGCGTGGTTGAATAGGGATCTGTTGGGTATGCTCAAGCAGAAGAGGCGAGTTTACAGGTCATGGAAGCAGGGACTGGCCACTTGGGAGGAATATAAGGCTGCTGTTAGAGGATGCAGGAAGGCAGCTAGGGTAGCCAAGGCCTCCTTAGAATTACAGCTGGCGAGAGAGGTCAAGGACAGCAAGAAGAACTTTTTCAAATACATAGCAGATAAAACTAATACCAGAGGCAATGTAGGCCCACTGACGAATGAGGTGGGTGCCCTGGTGGCAGAAGACACAGAGAAGGCAGAATTGCTGAATGCCTTCTTTGTCTCTGTCTGCTCCGCTGGAGGCTGTCCTGGGGAGCCCTGTACCCCTGAGACCCCGGATGAAGCCAGGTTAATGGAGGAGTTTGCTTTAGTCGATGAGGACTGGGTTAGGGAACAATTAAGTAGTCTGGACGTCCATAAATCCATGGGTCCAGATGGAATGCATCTGCGGGTGCTGAGGGAGCTGGCTGAAGTCATTGCTAGACCGCTATCCATCGTTTTTGCCAAGTCTTGGGAAACGGGAGAGTTGCCCGAGGATTGGAGGAAAGCAAATGTCACTCCAGTCTTTAAAAAGGGCAAGAAGGAGGACCCGGGTAATTATAGACCGGTCAGCCTCACCTCTGTCCCTGGGAAAGTAATGGAACAGCTTATCCTTGGTGTCATCTCAAGGCACATCAGGGATAAGAGGGTCATTAGGGGCAGTCAGCATGGCTTTACCAAGGGTAAGTCATGCTTGACCAAACTCATAGCCTTTTATGAGAATGTAACAAGGTGGATGGATGATGGCAGAGCGGTGGATGTGGTCTACCTTGACTTCAGTAAAGCCTTTGACACAGTCTCTCACAGCATCCTCACAGCTAAACTGAGAAAGTGTGGTCTAGACAATAGAGTAGTGAGGTGGGTTGCAAACTGGCTTAAAGAGAGAAGCCAGAGAGTGGTGGTCAATGGTGCGGAGTCCAGTTGGAGGCCAGTATCTAGTGGAGTGCCTCAGGGGTCAGTACTGGGGCCAATATTATTCAATATATTCATTAATGATTTAGACGAGGGAATTGAGTGTACCATCGGCAAGTTTGCTGATGACACTAAGCTGGGAGGAGTGGCTGACACGCCAGAAGGCTGTGCTGCCATCCAGCAGGACCTGGACAGGCTGGAGAGTTGGGCGGGGGATAACCTGATGGAATTTAACAAGGGAAAGTGTAGAGTCCTGCATCTGGGCAGGAACAACCCCAAGTTCCAGTATAGGTTGGGGAATGACCTATTAGAGAGCAGTGTAGGGGAAAGGGACCTGGGGGTCCTGGTGGACAACAGGATGACCATGAGCCAGCACTGTGCACTTGTGGCCAGGAAGGCTAATGGCATCCTTGGGTGTATTACAAGGGGGGTGGTCAGTAGATCGAGAGAGGTCCTCCTTCCCCTCTACTCCGCCCTGGTGAGACCCCATCTGGAATATTGTGTCCAGTTCTGGGCCCCTCAGTTCAAGAAGGACAGGGAACTGCTGGAGAGGGTCCAGCGTAGGGCAACAAAGATGATTAAGGGAGTGGAGCATCTCCCTTATGAAGAAAGGCTGAGGGAGCTGGGGCTCTTTAGTTTGGAGAAGAGGAGACTGAGGGGTGACCTTATTAATGTTTATAAATATATAAAGGGTGAGTGCCACGAGGATGGAGTCAGGCTCTTCTCAGTGGCAAACAATGATAGGACAAGGGGCAATGGGATCAAGCTGGAACACAAGAGGTTCCACTTAAATTTGAGAAAGAACTTCTTCTCAGTGAGGGTGACAGAGCACTGGAACAGGCTACCCAGGGAGGTTGTGGAGTCTCTTTCTCTGGAGACATTCAAAGCCCGCCTGGACACATTCCTGTGCGACCTCACCTAGGCGTTCCTGCTCCAGCAGGGGGATTGGACTAGATGATCTTTTGAGGTCCCTTCCAATCCCAAACATACTGTGATACTGTGATACTGTGATTAGTTCTGCCACCTTAGCTTCCAATGGAAAGCTTTTGTAACTAGTTTGGTTTTGTCTTTTGATCTGTATTACTGCCCAAGAAGGCATAAATGACCACAGAACTAAAAGTATTTGATCTTTTCAGTATTTCATTTCAGGGTAACATATTTGTTAGTTTTTCAGCATTACTGAAAATTCCTCAAAAGCATCTGAAAAGGATATTGTTAGTTTTATTTATTTGTTTAGTTCTTTATAATTTGACTAATTAATTAGTCATACATCTTTCTAGAGCACCATCACTGATTTTTAAAGTAAGCAATTCTGCCTGTTGCAATAGCAATGTCAATAAAACCATCCCACTGTTTGGTCAGGGTAATTTCAGTTATAGGGATGTCATCCTTCTGACGATGACTTCTTTCTAAAGATGACCTGGAGAGCAACTTCACAGAAAAAGTGTAAAACGTAAGTCAAGTTTCTTATCTATACAAAAGGCTGAGCTTCTACTAGCGAAAGGACTGGGATCAGCTGATGAAACAGAATTTATTCAGCTGTGATGTCTCGATAATGTCTCTTCCATCATCTCTCAGCTGGATCTACTGCCCATTACTGAGGTTTCAATGTATGACATTATTTATTTTGTGTTTTCATGTTACTTATTGTAAGAACTCTGTCTTTCATTAACAGCTCTTCTAACACAGCATTCACATAGTTTCTGATCTTACATATGTGACTGAGGTGTCCGATATGCCTTACAAATCTTGCCTTTTTTTTTTTAGGAATCTAGTAACAAGTGATGTCCATCAAGGGTCTGTACTGGTGGATGAAAAATTGGACATCAGCTGGGAATGTGCAATTAGAGCCTAGAACGCCAGCAGTATCCTGGGCTGCATCAAAAGCAGCGTGGCCAGCAGGTTGAGGGAGGTGATTCTGCCCCTCTACTCCACTCTGGTGAGACCCCACATGGAGTCCTGTGTCCAGCTCTGGAGCCCTCAGTACGGGAAAGACATGGACCTGTTGGAGAGGGGCCAGAGGAGGGCCCTGAAAATGGTCAAAGGGATAGAACACCTCTCCTGTGGGGAAAGGCTGAGAGAGTTGTTGTTGTTCAGCCTGGAGAAGAGAAGGCTTCTGTGGAGACCTTGTTAATACCCTTCAATATATAAAGGGGGAGTACAAGAAAGACAGAGAGGGACCTTTTACCAGGGTCTGTAGTGCCAGGACAAAGGGCAGCAGTTTTAAACTGAAAGAGGGTAGGTTTATATTGGACACAAGGAAGAAATTTCCTGCAATGTGGGTGGTGACATACTGGGACAGGTTGACCAGAGAAGTTGTGGGTGGCTCATCATTGGAAATGTTGAAAGTCAGGTTAGACAGGGCTTTAAGGAACCTCATTTAGTGGAAGAAATCCCTTCTTATGGCAGGGGGCGTTGGACTAGATGATCTTTGAAGGTCCCGTCCAAACCAAATCATTCTATGATTCTATGACATGAAATCTAGGGCTTGATCACATGCCAACGGATGCAGCTGTGCAATGCAAAGTACGGTGTGTCAGTACTGACTTGGCCCGTCTTTGAGAACATGGGATGTGACTACATCCCTACCTGGAGATGCATTTAGAAATTTTTGTACAAAATTATAAATAATGCTGTTTAGCTTTCTCTCAGAAGATGTAAATGTGACTACTGCCATGGCAGGAATGGATTTAGTCTTGAAAGTCTTGAAAGTAATAGTTTCTAGAGCAAGTCTTCACCTTCTTGGATGGTCACACTAGGAGTCCTTCTGCTCATCTCAGTGTGAGAGTTTGACCTGACAGAAGTGGGAGGTTTTGAGGGCAAATGTTCTGAACCAATTTTTACACTAAATAAAAATGGTCCCAGAATCCACAAGGCAAAGGTTAGAGCTGTGCCTACCACAAAGATCTAGATTATTGTTCATGCTGTAATAGCTCTTTCACTAACAAAATAAAACTCTGGCGCTTCTATTGATATCTGAGCTTTGTTACCACCAGGCAAAACCCAGGGACATTCCAGGTCCTGTCCAGAACTTACCTGCCTATCTCAGACACTGAAGCAGCTTCACTAAGGTAACTGGTTGAGTGTCCTATCCAAGAATACCTCTAATCTACATAGGTAAACCTCAGTTCCCTCACATGGAGGAATAAGCTGGAAGTGTTTTACACATGCCAGATGGCTACAATAATCTCATAATCATTGAATGAAACTATGTGGAGCAGTTCTTCAGCCATGTTTTGTGAGAGAAATTTGAGTAAAGCACTTAACTTCAGGAGATGTTTTGTCATAGAATCATAGAATGTCCTGAGTTGAAAGGGGCCCACAAGGATCATCAAGTCCAGCTCCTGTCCCTGCATATGACAACCCCACAGTTCACACCATGTGTCTGAGAGTGTTGTCCAGTCTCGAACACTGTCAGGCTTGGGGCCATGACACCTCCCTGGGGAGCCTGTTCCAGTGCTCCACCACCCTCTGGGTCAAGAACCTTTTCCTAATGTCCAGCCAAAGCTTCCCCTGGCACATCTTCCTGCCATTCCCTCGGGTTCTGTCATTGGTCCCTAAAGAGAAGAGATCGGCATCTGCCCCTCCTCCTGCCCTTGTGGGGAAGCTGTAGACCTCAATGAGGTCTCCTCTCAGTCTCCCCTTCTCCAGGCTGAACAAACCAAGTGACTTTAGCCACTCCTCATGCAGCTTCCCTTCCAAAATCTCCACCAACTTTGTGGCCCTAACATCCTTTCTTCACTTTTAAGTTACTTTCTTCCATGTGGAGAAAGTCTCCTATATCCTTGGGAAAGAACAATGTAGTTTAAAACACATTCCCCTCTTCAAGGGCTGAAATCACATTCTTGCTTTCCATAGGCAGGTTCTTGATCAGATATAGGCTTTTGCAAGTTGCTTTTCCATAATCACTACATCTGAATATTGATATTCAATGGAGGTCTACAGAATGCACGGAAAATATGAACCTGGCAACTAAACTTCATAACTCTGGAGCCACAGACTGAATAGAGACAGGTTTGCAGCGCTTCACAGTTTTCCTGTCACTTCTCACCTCTGTCTCACAGATGCCAATGAAACTTTCACACAGTATGTTTTTTTCTCTGGTATACAAATTGTATTTATATCAGTTGTTCCTAGATGGTATGTAGCTTGATATTTCCTGTGTTTCTCCTAAAGAAAGGCTTATTTCTCTGAAAGCCTGTCTGCTTTTACCTATATATTTACATACGTACATACAGACAAGCTAGGCAAATAAAAATATTGCTCATTCCCACAAACTTTGTTTTTCTTTAGAATGAGAATTTACATATCTAATCTAGGATTTTGCTGAGCATTTCTGTGCAAAAAGATATGTTCTTCAGCTATATTACTTTATGTAGTGGTGTTTCCAGATCATGGTTCTCAGTATGATTGATTTTCAAGCTGACCCTGTATCAGGGTGTATTTTCATTTCCTTGGAGTTCTGGTTTCTGCACAAAAGGAAACTGTGGTGCATCTTCTGCGCTCTGGATGCTCTGTGGATTGAGCATGAGGGTCACTCATGAATTTCTACGGGCATAGTTTAGTTTTCTGTTTTGTTCTCAATTTCCTAATAGGTCCCAGGGTTTAATCTGTTGGCTTTTTTTGGTTGGTTTGTTGGTTGTTTTGTCATCTGGCAGATACCAAGCACATTTTTCCATTGATCATCTCATAACCTCAGGTCTCAATTGTGTAGCATTAATGATCACCTCAGAGTCCATCACTTTATACAGGAAGCTGACAGTCTTTTTCCTCGCATCCAATACTTGACATTTATCGACACTGAATTTCATCTTTCATTTCATCGCTCAGTCACTCAGTCTCATACATTCTCTATGTGGTTCTTCATAGTGATCTCCTGTCTGTTTTGAATAACTTCATATCATCAGCAGAATTCATCACCTCAGAGATCACTGTCTCTTCCAGCACATTTATGAATATGATGTCTAGAGAACAAATGTATACTGTGTAGAGGAAGAACTCTAAGTGGAAGGCACTGTGAACCCTTCAACACTTTGACTTTAGTACAAAAGCATCTGCCTGAGAATTTTGTGGAAGAAGTGCCTGTCAAATGTTAAGAGATGAAGAATTTTGCAAGCCTTCATCTAGATGTTCTCTATGCAGACAGGTGCAGTGGGCTGCAATGATCCAGGCAAGAGAGAGGATTTCTACATAGACACATCAGAGGAGATAAGGAAACAGTAACTTCCCAGATAATGTGGGAAGGATTGTTCAATATGACTGGGTACAGCTTTCTTTAAAAGTTGTGCCTATAATTTGTTAGGGTTAGGAAGATACTCTGGCCACTACTCTAAAGGACAGATTCATATCCATCCCCATCTTCTTCCAGATGTTCGTTTGAAAATATATTTCTCCATTTTTTGAACTGTTTTCATTAGGGATTAGTATGGGTTTGGTCTTGTTAGCCTGCTTTAAATCAAATAACACAAATCCGGAAACACAGAGTATATATCATACTGAAATTGGTTTACTATTGGATGGAATTATTATAAAAGAGTATCTTCCCTGCCATTAAGGAGATTAAATGTCTTTGGAAAAAACATAAATCATCACCTAAATGTGTAATCCCAAAACAGCAGCAGCTCACTGGGCAAAAGTAAACTTTGTTTCTGCTAGTAAGACAGTAGCGAATAAAAAGATGGTTTTCTCTCTCTCTCTGGAGATGAGAGGACTACTTGTGAAAGGCCAGTAAAATCTTCATTTAAAAACATATGCCAGAAAATTGAGAGGTATCAGAGGTCACAGGAATGTTATGGAAACCTGCATTATAGCAAAAGAAGAAACTCAGTCTATTTAATTTATGAGAAAAAAAAGTCAGAAACCAAGTGACTGGAAGCTCAAGCAAGACAAAATTAAACCAAAATTAGAATTGATGCTCAAAATGAAATAATTGACTGTTGGGTCAAATGGATCAACACCTGCTTGAGAAATCATTTCATATTAGTTTGGGCCTTCATGCCAGAATTTTAATATCTAAGAATAACTTTCTCAGAGTGTTAACTGCCAGTTGTAAAAAGTAAAAAGAAATCCCTTGAGCATAACAGAGAAGGGACAATAAGTGGGGTTTTCTTACTTCTGCTCTCAACTCGAGCACCAGTATTTTCATCTTCTGATCATATGAAGAAATACAGTTGTTTCTGAAGAACTAGATTTGAAGGACTGTAATTGGTCCTAGCATAATGACACAGTAACTGAGAACTTCATAACCCTTTATTCCTTATTTGTTCAGTATTTCATAGACATAAATAATCCTCTTCCAGATGCTGAGTTTGAACCCAACAGTCCCAGAACCAACACTGTAGTATCTTTCCCAGTTGGTCTGATTTAAATGACTTGTTCCACTAACTACTGTATCATTGTAGCTTTAAATATTTTGGTGCAATTTCATAATTTCATAATTAGTCCATTAATTCTTGTGTTTTATGATATATTACTCCTGAGAAGACTTTTATCCTGAGGGATTTTGATATTCGTATTAATATAACAGAAGTATTGTGTGTAAGTTTTTCTTTGATCTTTAGAATTTCACTGAGAAGTGCCATTTGGGAATGCATTGATTAGTTTTAATCACAGAGTTAGATCATTAAATAACATGTATCTAGCAAAAGCAACTCTTTTACCCCTTGACTATTTTATGCAGGTCACGAATAATGAATAATTTGGCACTAACAAATAATTAGGACACCAAAGGTAATGTATTTACCACACCAAGACAAATTATTACATTTTTCATTGCTGCTATTAGTACCTACAACAACACTTCAGCTTTTACTTTTGTTTGTGAGTTTTAATGTATGTAATATTTACTGTGCTAGGTCATCGCCGTGGTTCAATTTTTAATTCCACAGAGCAATCATGCACCTGATTAAAGCTGTGTGCTTAATGCTTCAGGATATCCAAAAGTTTTCACTGTTACATGTATTACAGCATTACATTTCAGTGATTCCATTTGCTTGCAGGCTTAGGTGTTTCCAAATCACAGCTTTTTTCCTGTATGCAATATGGTCTTCCAAGAGCTAGAACTATTTGAGGTAAGCTCACATACCCTCACATATTTCAGTGCAAATCTTCTTTTTATATGTAATGGAATTTTATTACCTGATCCATTACTTTTTACTACTAAGGCTTAGAAAGGTCATATAGTAACAAAGATCCCATATAGGAAACAAATCTCTAGTACAGTTATCATAAACTAAGGAAAAAAAACCCAACCATGTAAAGCAACACTGGTGGACTCCACTGTTCAGAAAACAATATGTTACCATTTGATTATGTGTTATTCCTACGTTTCGTTTATCAGCCTAGTGCTTCTTTTTATTGTCTATAATAATCCAACAGAAAGTCCACTCAACTGAATTCCACACTGTATTTGAGACAACGTTGTTTTCCTGGGAAAATTGTACTGTTCCATTATTTTCCTCATAGTTGAAGAATATTTTTCAGATGTCTGACTTCTCCATTTTCCAACTCTAAACTGACACCTGTGAACTTTGTGCATTTTGTTCCACCCTGCATATCTTTTCTCTGCTTCTTTTGAGCACTGGATCACAAAGCAAACGATAGACCATTACGTTGTCAGTTATGCTTAGGGAAAGGCTGTCAGCTCTCAGAGGCAATGATCAAATGCTCACCTTTCGAATATTCTTTTTTCCACCTTTTATCCAGTCTAGACAGGATATGATTCAGTAATGGGGGGTGTCACAGTCAAAGACAGGCTTTTTTTTCCTCTTTCGTTGGATGTGAATTCTTCTCCTCAAATTTATGTATTTTTTCCAGTGAATCCAACAGTTTAAACAGACATTCTCAATGGCAACTAAAACCATGTCTTGGTTTTCTTAAGTCACTGTAATTTTTGATTTAAAGAGAAGAAAGAAGATGTTTATTGTGAAACAGATTTCACACTAACCAAAAGAAGCAACTAGTCCCATGGATATAAGTAGATGGTTTTTTAATGACTCTGTTCCCAAAGTACCCTAAAACAGTACGTTTTAAATACGGAAATCCTTGGTCAGTTATTCCCGAAAAGTTCTGCAGTTAGTAATAATAAAAACAAGATCGAAAATACATATACCAATGTGATTCCATGGGAAAATATCAGTGTTCAAAAAAGCCCCTCATGCTCAGTTTTCTTTAAGTGGACATTGTGAAAACCAAGAATGTTCAAGTGTTTTTATTTTTACTCTTATTAGGAGGGTAAATCTGATTAAAGAAAATAACTTTGTGATTTGAAACTCCTTAAAAATGACTGATTGAATTATTTGCCCCAGAATCTGTCCTGTATAACCTGACTTTCAACATTTCTACCGATGAGGCATTCACAACTTCTCTATGCATCCTGTTCCAGTATGTCACACCCCTCATTGTAAAATATGTCTCCTTAGATCTAATCCAAACCCACCTTCTTTCAGTTTAACACTACTATCCTTCGTCCTGTCACTACAGATTCTGGTAAAAGCCTCTCGCCATCTTTTTTATAAGCTCCCATATTGAAGGGCCTCAATAAGGTCTCAAAACCTTCTCTTCTCTAGGCTGAACAACTCCAACTCTCTCAGCCTGTCTTCACAGGAGAGGTGTTTCAGCTCTCTGGATATTTTCAGGGCCCTCCTCTGGCCCCTCTCCAACAGGTACATGTCTTTCCTCTACTGAGGGCTCCAGAGCTGGATGCACAACTCCAGGTGGGGTCTCACCAGAGTGGAGCAGAGGGGCAGAATCACCTCCCTCAACCTGCTGGCCACGCTGCTTTTGATGCAGCCCAGGATACAATTGGCTTTTTGGGCTGCAAGTGTACATTGCCAGCTCATGTCCAATTTTTTATCCACCTGGACCCCTAAGTCCTTATCCAGAGGGCTGCTCTCAACCCATTCATCGTGCAGCCTGCATTGATACTGCAGGTTGCCCCGACCCAGGTGCAGGACCTTGTGCTTGGCCTTGGCATGTATTGGCCTGTGGAGAAAATGCTCTACTAGTGATTAGACTTAACAAGACAGTAAACTAGATTGATGAACATGATGATACTGAAAATAATTGGACAAAGTGTAATAGATAGTAGCATACTATAGTGATATTTTAATTTTAAAATGCCTATAAGATACATTATTTGACTTAGATATTTATTTGTCTTCATTGTTCATCTTACTGTTTTTGTTTTCTAATTTTATAATAGATATTGACTAAATACAAAGTTTATGTATCTGCAAAATAACCTGTGTTGCCTGTTCACATGTCACGTCTCGCTCTCAGGTATGAGTTGGGGGGGAAGTGACTCAGGTCTGCAGGTTCCCTTTGGTTGGAAGACAGTACAAACAGTACTTAAGGTCTGCAAACAAAAGGCTTTTATTTTGCAGCTTGTCCCAAATGGTGTATGATTCGGTGGCAGAAGGATTTACATTATTGTAGGTTTGATCAGTAAACATAAAAAGTTTGCGGCATATGCAGGGCTGTGAATCTTATGTTGCTATGTTACTTATAAAAGAGAAAGAAAAAAAAACAGAAGTATGGGAAAGAAAGAAAAGAGAGAGAAAGATTTCACCATCCTTATGGCTCCGCTTTATGTACAATGGGGTTTGCAGTCTTAGGTCCAGTGATGTGTGGCATCCTCTGGTGTCTTGTTCAGTTCATGTGGTGAGACTGGTGGGCAGAGTGGTCCTCAGGATGATGGGTGGGTACCACCAGTGCTTGCACAAGGTGTACCTTTATAGCCCTCTGTGTTGCTTGCTTGCCTAACTTTTGGTCTTTTGTGGAGGTATTTCAGTTCCTCCCAGCCCTGGAGAGGTGTCTTAATCTTTCATAGTTTTGAGTATTTACATTTCCTTATATCAGTTCTACCTCAAAAATAATCAGGTTCTTCTCTTAGAACCCACATATTCCATCAGAAACCCCTGAAACCAGTGACCAAAAATTGTGCATGGGGTACAATATTGATCTGATGTAATTGATAAAAAATGACAAGAGGGATGGATTTCTGACAGCATCAAGGCAAACCAAGTACTTGGAACTTGACAACAGCATCAATCAACCACAAAAAGGGAGTTATTGCTTTTGACCACATAGTAATCTAGAAACGTACCTGGTAGATTTTCAGGAAAATTTGGAGTTGGCTTAGTTCTTTGCAAAAAATCCATTTTTAGTCACTGCAGCTTTTCTTTTTTTTTTTTTTGTATAGCACTCTAAATGCATTTAAAAACCTTCATATTCTTTAAGACAGCTATATTAGTTCAACATTTTAAAATGTATTGTTTTCTGTTCTTAGTCAATTGCAGACAGCAAACCTCTAGCAAATCTATTGCCTGACACTTCGGTTTAGGTTAGTGCTATTTGTTGATGCTCAGACAAGACAAGTAGAAAAATATTCAGCATAATTCATGACTTTCGATGATTCCCATTTAATACTCAGTGTCTTAAATCCAATGAATAAGAAAGTGACAAAATTAACTAAAATGAATAGACAGATCACCTGGTCCAATCTCTAATAAACAATGATGAAGTTTGAAAAATATCTTGAAAGTCCATTGAAACAGGGCTTTTTACATGCCACTGTCTAAATCGTTTTGCCTATTTATGGTAACATAAAATAGTAATAGCTTACAAGCTACAATGAAAAAATGCACTGTGGCATTATAGGTTGTCACAGTGAATGCTAAAGGAGGAAGTATTTGTAGATTTTGTTAACATTTTTAGTAGAGATTGCTCAAAATTATTGTTCCTTAATTTTTGTTTCATCTCAATTGTTTTCTGTGTTTTTTTGTTTATATTTTTTTAATGTTGGTTTACACCATTGGTGTTGTAATATTCTGAGAAGCTGAGACATGGGCCAAAGCACTGTTAAAACATTTTAGTAAGGTTTCCCTTTTATATGCCACTGTGGCTCATTAACATTCCCATTCAGCAAAATAATTAAACTTGGGTTTGTAAGTAGGTTCAATTTGAATATGGATGCTGATATGTTTAAAATAAGGCTCAGGACATTTTTCAGATTCAGGGTCTCATTAGTTTCACTATATTCAAGGTATTCTGCATCAAAGTGTCACAGAAAAATGCCCAGCACTACTGTAATCACAGCCACCTCAGAACATAGGCATGGAAAAGTCTGTAAATAATGACAATGCTTTTTATTAGTCCAAATAGTATTGCTGGAAAAGTAAGAAAGAGTAAGGGCTTTTACATACAATCCTTTACAATTGTATGGAATGCCAGTGTTGCAGAATTTCTGCCTTCCTTGAGTGGATACATAGAAAACTAAGGTGACTTGGATATCACTTAATGGGATGCAAGTTACTGCAACCCAGGAGCTAATGTTAGCTGAGAAATATGTATGAATTCCTTTTACAAAATACATTTGGGTTTTCTTTGCCTGTGCAGAAAGTATCAAAATTTATACCATAAAATTGTCTTATGCATCTTGTACCTTTTATACTACTATGAATTCCATTTAGCATTCAATGATACGATGATTTGCCACTGAGGTAATTTATAATATTGTTATAAAGCTACAGATAGGAAGAAATTGTACTACCTTCCTATCTGTATTTTGCTGTGAATAAAGTGAATTTTGCGATTTCTAACCTTTGGCACAACCTTCCTGCTGTCATCCATAAAGCAAAGACAGCTGCATAGGACAACTTCATATTCTCTAACAATGAAGATTCCTAAATCATTGCACAAAAGAGTGAAAAATAATCCCCCAACAACTAACAGTTCACAATAAATTCTAGCAGCAAGATGATCTCTGGAAAAATCCCACTTATGCTTTAAGAACTGGGATTGTAACTATTTACACATCATTTGTCTTGACTTCTGTGGCACCATCAATGTACTGAATCTCAGTGAGAGCACAAGAAACATTATTGAATTGCACACTGTTGGGGCTTTATATGATCTACAGGCAACTTTATAAAAGACATTAAATGTAGAGGACTAGAATTTAAGTCTGCTAGGTACGTGACACAGCTCTTCTACTGATGTGCTTTATCGTCCATTTAGCACCTTTGAACTTGCACGTCCCGGTCTTCAGAGTGTCTGTCCTGAAATCTGCCTAACTCCCAGGGCCCTGAGAATTTCATAAATAATATTTGAAAATTAGATTCCTATATTAGGATAGCAAGTGCTTGACAGATTAATGTGACTTGATTAGGAAAAGTACTAGAGCACATGACACTAAGAATTATGTGCCCAAATACCTTTAAAAATCTGTCCCCTGCACTATATGTGCATTTAAATTTAGATACTTGCTGATGTACTAGCTGAGACTGGGACAGTGATGGTTTTGCCAAGTGTGGCAATGTCATTTCCAGAAAAAAAACGTAATGCTAAACTGGGTAGGAAGGAGTAAGGAACCTCTGCTTCATGAGCAGCAATTCACTTCCAGTTTCTTACATTGTTCTACTTTTCATTAGACATCCCATCTGATACTAAATCTGAGCTACTTCTAAACAGAAATATTTCTAAATGAGTGGTTTCAACAACTAAGTTTTTTATCCTGTTTCAGGGCAGGAGTTAAATCTAACTGATCTTCTGCACTCCTTTTACCTTATTTTTTTATGTGTCTACCCTGTCTTCAAAGAATTTTCACTCAATTCTGTGTTCTAATGTGCTATTAAATGATTCATGAACTAAATCAAGCATATTTGAGTCAAAAGTGAGCCACATTCATCACCCTTTTAAACCTTGAATAGAAAACTAAGTTCACAGCAAATTTCTTCATGGAAAATACTGTAGAAGCTATCTTGTAAGAAAGAAATAGCATTTATGCTCAGTGGGTCTTACAGAGCTTGCAATGACAGCCTCTTCCTGTGCCAGTGGGAAAAACTTGAGATGATACTATACATTGAACTTAGAAGACTTCCAGGTGGATCATGCCACTGTTTGTGACTTACCAGTCAAGAACACAATAGGTCATAATTTTTAAGAAATTGTCGTGATCAGAGAAGTTCCTACTTTAGTATTTATTAATGGCTTTTCTTCTGAATATGGCAGCATACCCATACATTTCATATTCTTTCCTCCAATTCAAACTGTTTCACTATTTGCTCAATTTAGATAAAAATAAGGGCAGAAGTAAATGCAAACCCAAAGTTCCAAGCCCAGGTGTCAGTCCACTATAACTAAAAGCAGAGCACACTGCGGATCTCATAACTTCCAGACTGCTTACTAGACTATTAGGCACCATTTGCTGTTATGTAATTAATTTCATCTTGTTTCATATTTCCCATTCAGTTAAAAGAGAGTAAGAATATTTTTGACAAAGTATTTCACACTTATATATACTAGAAATTATTACAGGAAAGAATCACTCTATGATTAGGATTAGGTTTTATCTAAAGCTCCAGGCACAGCAGATAAAAGGCTCCAGTTGTAACGCTGGCTGCTATGACAGTATGAAAAATTTATTTCATGCCACAATAGTCCTTACCTCTGACACAATGAGCACCTTCTCCTGATCATACTGCCTCACCCTTCTCCTGAAGCCACACAATAACGTAATACAGTGACATTCTCTTATTCCCATCATTCTACAGGAATATAGCCCAAGTAATTCCAGTTAATTGTTCTTTTGGTTTGGGTTTGGTTTTAATTCTGTTTCAAACCTTGGTATTCCCATTACTCATGAATCATTAAGTGCTTTCCATTTCCTTCTGAATTCTTATCTTTAGTACACTTTGTGGCAATGAGTTACACTGGTAGTTCACTTTCCTCTCTACTTTTTTTTGTAGTATGAGCTTTATTGCCTGTATGTCTGCAGCTATGTTTACTCTAGTATCTCTGAAAGTCCTGTGAATTTGGAGTAAAACTCTAAAAACTCTCCCCAAAGCATAAGATTAGCCAGCTACAAGTTTGGGACAGAAAAAATTATACAGAGGAGCATTAAATTCTCCTGTACATAATACCGCTACAAGCATCAGAAAGAAGCTTACGAATGTCATCTGAAGCCTAAGAGTTTCAAGAGATAGCCCAACCTGGTCTCATATTCTATTCCTCTTTTATGCTGAACAGACTGTCTTCTCTGATGTAATGCTGCCAATCTGCCCTTTCCATTTTCTCTTACAGCCAGCCTATTTTTTATCTCATGCCCTTTGGGTCTAAATCTGCTTAGTAGTAGTTAGAAGCCAAGTTTCTAGGTGCCTTTGAAATGCTAGAGAAGAGAAAGCCAGACAGATTGTCCAGGGTTCCATTTACCTTGTATCTATTTTACAAGATCATTAAATCAAGGATTTAAAGCACCCTTGTTAATTACTACTTGCTATAGTTAATTATAGGACAAGATGGCAAAATAGCCTATTGAGTCATTTTGACAGACCTTGCAAAGATTTGATCTTCTGCAATGCTATGTCTTGAATTTCAAGTTGAACAGAAAATTCAAATCTATGATCTGCATTAGTTAAACACTGCAGCCTTTGGGTTCAGGGCTAATACCTGTGTACACAGGATAATAATCTCCTGTCTTCTAAGAATTTTGTGAACACTAGCTAGTTACTGTTTATATAACTTTTTAAAAAATATACAGTGTTATGTGACTGTCAAGTATAACTTGACAATTATTGCACAGAAGGCCCAATAGCTACACATTGTCACATACTTCATGTGTGATACAAGGCAAGTTCCCAGTCTCAGTGATGGCATCTATACTGAACCTGAGCTGCCTGGTCACAGCAATGTCAGATGTTCGTATACTCTGGAGACCCAGTTCCAGGTATCTATCTGGCCTTATAAGCAACCAGAATGAGTACTGACTAAAAATCCCACCTTCCCTTGTAAATAGTAAATCAGTACCTTCCACGAGGAATTTTGGACTCTCTTGCATGCATATTAGTCCTGTGATGTCACTGCAAAGGCAGGCAAGAAATATGACAATGGCCAGACACATCCTGCTGGGGAGGATCTGCTGTCATTGCAGATAAGTGCCTTTGGATGCACTTTACAATGCAGAAGATACTAGAGATCTTCCTACTGTGTGCAGCAGCTAGCTTACTCTGAACCTGGCCCTTGCATCACTCCTTGTGTTGAATAACATGGTCAGTTGGTGAATCTGCTTTCAAAAAACAGTGTACACAGTGCCTATGTACTTCAGTTCTTCTGCAAAATGATGGCAGATTATAATTAATAATGCCTAACAAAGGTACTATGGAGATGAACATATTTTGAAAATGGTTCAGATACTATCTTAGAGAGAGACTATAAGTACATATTACTGATGGTAATTGCTTCAGTTCCATGTAGTATATTACGCAAAATACACTAAAGGTGTGATACTTAATTTTTATTTTTAGTACTAATTAAAATAGTAACTGTAGACAGTTATTATACAATGTCTTATCTGTAAATATGAATATTTGCATAATGATCCAAGAGGAAATCTAATACTTCTGAAATGCATCCAGAGGGTGTCATCTCTGAAGCATTCAGATAATAATCCTTATAGCTGGTGGAATCTCCAACTTCTATATGGATGTTCTCTGGTACTTACAACCCTAAAAACATAGACACCAAATTCATAATCTTGATTACGAACATAATGTAATAAGTTGTCTTATTCCATTCACTTGGACAGCTGCAGTCCAGCTGGGTTCATCCATGAAAGCTACTCCATATGCAAAAAGATTAGGTCTTAGAGTAATGAAGATGAATCACTGATGATTTCATGAACCGAAGACAGAAGACGATGTCTACAAGGTCTTCATAAGGCTGATGATGGGCACCTGGCTGATCAGATAATAAATCCAAAGTATGCAAGGGTCTGTTCTCTAACAAATACTTATCAATGTGAACCTTACATAGGGGCCTATTACTAATCACATTAGTTCGACTGACTGTGGATTAGCTACAGATTTTTTGGCTAAGGGAATGGTTCAGCACTGTGCTGAATATGGTTACTCTGTTATCCAGGATTAATGTCTGATTGACAGATCACTGAAATAAGAAAAAAAAAAATCCCATTGGTTCAGTTAGGCTTTGGATTAAAAACTAACAAAATATATATTGAGCCAACTGGTTATATGTGATTTTGTTTTAGACCATAATTTAATTGAATTTTATATTTATTCCTCTGTAGATCACTGCTGATTTTTTATAGCAGGATACCATAAAACTACTTTCCTTCTATGCTTTTTAGAGCAGAACACATTTGCAACAGATGACACATGAAGAAAGAGATGGACTATGTAAAGGAAACCAAGTATAACCACAACACAGGAATTTTCAGTTATCTAGAGATAGTATATTTCCTTTAATCTAAAATAAGTTATATACATTATGAGCCTTATAATGAAGATGAAAACATAATGATACCCAGTATAAAACCAAGTTGCTTTTCAATTACAATAATGCTCATTATAATTCATTTCTTTTACAACATGTTTTACAGAAATCAAAAAGCTTCATAAGAAAGCTTCATGGGAACATGATGATGGCACAGTGTGATTCTGAATCACATCCTTTCCTTTAATGAATCAAATACAGAGTGGAAAATACAAAGTAAAATACCAAGAAAAAATTGAGGCACTAAAAATAAGTTCACCAAAGTACTAAATGGGAGTAAAATGAATCAAACCTTTAAATGTCATCTTATTAAGTAAAAGAATGCCATGCAACAATTGCCTTAACCAAAGAGAAAAGAAAAAATATCAGAAAGGCCAAGCATGGAGATCTCAGTATTTGGAAAGTTTGCCCTTTGTACCTTTTAGACTGCAAACACGAGGGATGAAGGGGCAACACTCAAAGGCTGAGAATATGGTCGCTCAGCACAAAAAGAGCAAAGAGATAAAGAGAATGCAAAAGATGACAGTAGTTGGATAAAAGCCAGTCATATAAAGATATCAGCACACAATAATAGAAGAGACTGGCAGACATCCCAAATCAATTAGGGAAGATTACTACAGCGTAGGCCAATATACTTGCCTTCAGAAAGCCTAAGATGTAGATAACAAAGTTCAAGAATAGCTACAAAAAAAAAAGAAAGAAAATGTGAATCTAGGGAAGTAGGAGAAAAAATGGAAGCTAATTATAAAGGCTAATTATAAATGAAGGTTAATTATAAATCAAAGGAAGGCACAAATGTATTGTGATTTCACTAACTCTGTTTGACACCTCTGTATGACCTACACAGGGTCTCAAATTACTGATTATAAACTGTACCTAAGACAGTAATTTAGCAGGTGTGGAAAATATTGAGACACCTCATCCTGCAACCAGGTAGACCGTAGCTTGAGGTTCAGTAATCCTCAAGATATAATACAAATTGGTGTAAGCTCCCAAGAGCTTAATCTACTCAAACTGTGAGATATTCTTACCAAACCAGGCATGTCTAACGTGATGGATTTCCAATTTTAAATTAATAATTTTTAATGGAGACTAACAAAAAACTACACATAAACTCCTGCTCATAAATCAGTTCTGACTGTAAATAAGCCCAAGGACATTTCCATTACTCCCTCAGGATGGGAAAAATTATCACCTTGGGTATCTTGAGATGAAGGTAACGTAACCCATAAATTCTGTGCATAGTGATTCAACAGATGTTAATAATTGATTACTTGGGCTACAGGTAATAATTACTTATTTGGACCACAGCTGATGGCTGGCAATCACATTGAGACTGTTTCTGAAAATACAAATTGACTGACAGGAAGTAAAGCTATTAAGACCATCTACTGTTCAACTTTTATGAATAACAAACTAACATTCCTGATTCAGTTCTTTAAACCATATCTCCTTGAACTCAGTTATGGACTGAATTCCACGGTAAGAAAGCACATCTTCCTTGGATTCATTCTTTTCTCTGTATTTCTCAAATATCTCATATAAGTGCTATGTTCCTAATTTTTCATCTAAATCTCTATTTCTACTATTTAAAGTGTAGCAGACTTAGAAAAGAATTGTCAGGCAAAAAGAAATTGTCCCTTAGACTTCATTTGCTTTTTCTTCCGTGCCTTCTGCAATGGAATTTGGAAGAATGCACTCTTACTCCTTCTGCAGAGAGTTATTATCCTTATTTTGATTATGAAAACACTAAGAAAATATGTTACAAAAATAGTGAGATTGTGAATCATAGCTTGGTTACCTACCTCACAGTCACAGAGATACGTTACCAGAACTGTGTTCCTTTCCATCACTGACTAGATCTCATGAAGAACATAAACTAGTGTCTCTCTCTTCTGCAAACATATTAGAAGATGCTGTGTGTGTGTGTGCAGGTGTGTACAGCAAATTAACAAACAGTAAAAAGCCAGTACTCTGTAGATAGGTAAAAGTGTCAGCTGTAACAATACAGTCAAGATAAGTGCATGAGTTAGAATAGAGAATCTTACACAAACACCACTGTTTTCAATTACTTAAATAAATTCATCCTCTATCAAAACTGTGAGATTTGATCAGGAAACATTGTTCAAATGCTTCCATAAAACCTGTAGTATATATCTTTTTTATATCTTTTTATCCAAAAATGTGCCTGACCACTTTGCTTTCTATAAATGTTTTTTTTCAGCTCTCAGTGACTCAGCTGATTTTGTTCCAGATTAGTTTATTTTGACAACTGACTGATGATCAGAGCAGCAGATTCTGTAGTCATGAAATTTTAATTAAGGATATTTCTTTCATAGGTAAATATTTATAAGCTCCTTTATAGCAGTTTTTGCTTGGTGCCTTAGGTTTGTACGAACACCACAGTATGTTCAGCCTAAACTAGCTGTGTATAGTGACACACTGTGTGGTGTGTCACTTTTGGGGCATGCAGGCTTGCACTGTGTAAATGCCAGATTGCTAAAGACAATTCATTGCCACCTTCACTGACTTTTGATATAGGGTATCTGCCAGTATATCCATGCAAATTGCAGATCTCTCCAAAATATTTTTCCAACAAAGTAAGTAGTCCCACAGTCCTCATTTAAACTGAGGGTGGGGAATGCTAGCAATGCAAATACGCTTAATCATGTGCTGAATTGATCAGTGTTAATGGAACAACTAAAAAGCTCATGGTCCATTTCTCCTCTCCCTTCCCAAGTAAATCTGCAACTACAATAGACATACAGTTGTAATGACTGGATATCTACTGTGCCTGCAGATCATGCACTCTCCTGAAAATCAGGTTTCCAAAATTAGTAGGCAATTTTGGAAATAAAGGTTTAAATCAGTTTTCTGGTGTCCTGCAGTAAACTAAATCAATTCAGGTCTCCAAAGCCCATTTCCAATGTGTTAGATGTTAATGCCCTGCCTGGGAAGGTCACCGAATTCTCATAAACTGTTCAGTGGCTTCATAATGGCTAATAAGAAAGCTCACATGATTTACCCCTGCTTAATGAAAGTTGCCATTGCGATACAGCCAGAGTGAGCCTACAGCAAAGCCTCTAATTCCTGATCCTGCTGATTTCCACCATCCAGGGTAGCTTCTGAGTAAGTAAAGTGCCAATGAAAGTAAGTTAGGGAGGAAAGGCACTGAAAGACACTGAAAGACATTTTGTTGCTCATAGAATATCCTTAAGACTTACACCAGGAGGATGCATGAAAGGTGTCTTTTAAGTTTAACATTAAACTGTGTCTAAGGAACTGTGAATTATGCAGTACAATCACCTCCTGCAATCCCTGAGATATTTTAAGTGACAATATCACACAAACAGTTTTAAGTGCTTAGTCAAAGTCCTTTTCCTTTTACACAAGTCTGTAATATCAGCATGCAAAGTCATTGCCCTACATGCAATGCTATAGTGCAGTTTGCCAAGAGGAAACAGAGAGAAAAAAATTGCTAGACATTTTAGCCTAATGACTTAAACATTGACATGGGCTGCCATTTGTTACCTGATAATTTTGTGCGCTGTGACTCTGGACAAATAATTTTAACCAATGTTTTCCCTATCTCTACAGTACAAATGTTAACAAACACCTAGCTAGCTTCCAGAGAAAGGCTCTGATGATTGCACAATTTCTGTAAAAACTTCTTGAAAATGCGATGTCCTTACTAACTGCAGAGGAATGCTGAACAAACAACTAGAGCTGAGATGTGCACATGCTCACAGGGCTGCCATGCAAGCTCTGTTGTCTGCCACAGAACTGAGAAAGGCTGGAAGTTTCTCACGGAGAGCTGGTAAAACTACCTATTATTAATTTGCCCTCCTTTTCTACTATAAGATTCTCTTTTCAAACTTCCAAGTGTCTACCTCAGGATGATGTCTTTTCACTCACAGAGAATAACTATTATAGTGCTATTAAGATTGCCATGCCAAGCTTTCAAAAGGCGTTCTATGCAACCTTAATTTGGTCCCTTGTGCATATCTATTATGAAGCCAACTAACAAATAACATAATTGGAGACTATTTTTCCTTAAAGAGTGTCTGCCTCATTCAGTGTCCAAATTGGAAGTCATCACAGAGGGCAGGATTCACCTGCTCTGCCCTCAGACATCTGCATGTCTGCACCTGAACTAATCACTGTGGGCTTCTCTTAGTGTCACTGAAAAAAGAAACAGGTATTTCTAGAGTACAACTCAGCTTATTCTTAGGTAGACATCTAAAACACATGAACCCTGTTCAAAAACTGTCAATTTTTGTCTATGTTACAGACATAACAGTCTGTAACTGTTAGATGCAGTATTTTATTTGGCAGAATATATACCAGGCATTCAATTTCAGTGTGACAGTATAGTGAAGTATGGCATCATCCTCTTTCTCAAATGGGATTGAGGTGCAGAAAGATTAAGGTAAACAGTTTTCAGTAGTTTTAGATACTAAGATTTGTGATGCTTGGCATTATATAGCACTACACATATTCAGGAAACAACTTCTGTTAACTCCAAATACAGTCATCTGCGCTCTGCACTTCTTCAAGTCAGACCCTACTGTCTCCAGCTGAGTACCCAGAAAATGAGGAACACAGCACTAGAGATTAGCTGTGAGAAATCTGGTGTATGTCATCTGTGTAGGTAGGTGGGTATAGAAACCCTTTCATGGTGCTCAGCTGCCTTAGGGGTTCATTTTTCTTTTTCACCCACTTCCTGCCCTACTCACTTAATAACTTTCAACTCTGCAACAAATGAAGGTTCCACAGACTATGCCCCATTGTACTGTAAATCATTATTCATCTCCTGCATTATGTGTACTGAATCCTCTAGAAAAAGTAGTTTGCACACCTACTAATTAAAGCATGTCCTACATATGTAAAAGGAGGCCGAGTTAAGATTCATAAACCATTTTATTTCTGAAATTTTCTAACTTCTGATTGCTGTGATTGTCTGGGCTGTAATTAATGTGCCCCAATTTATGTTTCCTTAAGTTAGACATTGGAGTCTGAGCTGATCACCCATAGTTCTCTTACAGTCACTGCAGAAAGAGACATTGAGGGGGGAAAAGGGAGGACAAGGGGAACTCAACACTTCCTAAGATAATTATGAAAATGGCATGTTACATTAAGAATCCACTATTGGCATGTGTTTCTCCCACAGACTGTAAAGGGAGCCTATGGTGTCTACATCAGATTTAGCCTTCTAAGTTTTGTTTTGCAGTTCTATGTTTAGAGCAGATTATTTCTATATTTGTTAATACAGTACACTGGTACTTTAGAATACCCACAATTACTCTAAGTGCACACATTTTTTTAATTTTATTTGGCTTTTTTCAATGTGTGTTTCTATCTCTTTCTGCCATTCCAGAGGCCTCTGGAGAGACCTTGGTATTTAATTTAGAAAATATTTCTAAATGAAAATGGAGTTAGATAAATGACAAAATATATTTTACTGTACACTCTACTTCCTAGGAATGCACTGAATTAGTATGCTTTGTTGGGTTCTCCCCCAGGAGACTGATTTAGTCTAATGATAGTGCAAGGACATTAGCACAGTATCAGCATAAATTCTGCTTAACCAATGCCAGGTGGTTAACTAGTTTATGTTAATATGTTGTGTGCGTAAAACTGTGAACTCAACTCCTCTGTATGACAATGTGATCAGAAGAAAGAGTTGGGTAGACTGAATGTATTTCCACTAATTTGGAACCAGAGATAAATCATTCTCATTGCTGCCCCAAAGATAAACTGAAGACTGTCATGCATTGCCATGTAAAGCAGATTGAAAAGAATTTTTTCTTAAGAACCTGATTTACAAAATGCTCATATTTAAAAGAAATAATGTAAAATATGCTTAATGTACTTTCTCCAATATTTACAAATCAAACCCATTTGAAAATCTGGTTGCTTATATATTGTACTGTGTTGTACGTGGGTTCTATTTTTGGTATGAAGCAAAATTACCTCCCCTGATAAAAAACAAGGCTGAGTGTATGGTCCTGCGCCTGGGTCAGGGCAATCCCAGTATCAATACGGGGGATGAAGGGATTGAGAGCAGCCCTGCAGAGAAGGACTTGGGGATACTGGTGGATGAAAGACTGGACATGAGCCAACAATGTGCACTAGCGGCCCAGAAGGCCAATTGTATCCTGGGCTGCATCAAAAGCAGCGTGGCCAGCAGGTGGAGGGAGGTGATTCTGCCCCTCTGTTCTGCTCTGGTGAGACCCCCACGTGGAGTCCTGTGTCCAGCTCTGGAGCCCTCAGTACAAGAAAGGCATGGACCTGTTGGAGAGGGGCCAGAGGAGGGCCCTGAAAATGGCCAGAGTGCTGGAACAGCTCTCCTGTGAAGACAGGCTGAGAGAGTTGGAGCTGCTCAGCCCAGAGAAGGGAAGGTTCCAGGGGGACCTTAGTGAGGCCCTTCAGTATAACATGGGGCTTATAAGAAAAGCTGAGAGGCTCTTCACCATGGTCTGTAGTGACAGGACAAGGGACAGTGGTTTTAAATTGAAAAGAGTGTAGGTTTGGATTGGATATAAGGAAGATATCTTCTGTGGTAAGGGTGGTGAGACACTGGAACAGATTGTCTAGAGAAGTTGTGCATGCCCTATCAGTGGAAATGTTAAAAGTCAGGTTGGACAGGGTTTTGAGCAATGTGATCTAGTGAAAGATGTCCCTTCTTATGGCAGGGGGATTGGACTAGATGATCTTTGAAGGTCCTCTCCAACCCAGAGCATTGTATGATTCTATGATACAAGCTCTGGAAAGCAGAGTTTCGAGCCTCAGAATTTTGCACTTCTGCCCCTTAGATTCTGGATTTGTCCATTTAATGGTGTCCAGTTATTGATTCTGAAATGACTGAAAAGGCCTCATTTTGCTGTATCTGTGAAATATAGACATGTCAAGAGGAAGTATTACAAGTTTGCTTTCCAAGCACAAAACCACACACAGTACTAAGATGATCAGCAATGGAAAAGTGGTTCTCTATTGTGCATTATACATTTCTTACTAAAATGGTGTTGTGAAATTCTTGAGTGCGAAAGAAGAATAGAAAAAAACCCAGAGGCTGAGGCTTTTGGACAGTCTGATTTACTAAGTATCTCAATTGCACATGTGCATCTAGACCTCAAAGAGGAATGAAATTACGTAGGAAAGAAAACAAAAAGCCCAGAGTCATGTCTCAGCAGTTATGAAACACTGTTCACAAGATGAGTAAGTGCTTTTCTGTAAAACTGAAGGCAAGGGATGAAAGGCAAGCTGTAACTCAGGAGAACATAACTCAGGAGGACAAGGAAAAAAGTTACATAACTATCAGGTTCTGTCCTTACAAAATCCTGAAAATATTATAATAAACTTTCTGAAGATCTACATAGCTGATTAGAGGACTTTGTATAGGACACACGTGTAATGGCTGTGGCTGCTCAGAACTTCAGCTCTCAGAAAACTGAGGTGGAATCTTTAATTAACAAGGGAAGATATTTGAATTCTTACATATCTTCTCAACATAACACAAACTGCAAAAGTAGATGACAAGAAGTTTAGGTGTTACTGCTCTGAGGGTTCAACATCGAGGTGCATTTCAGTCTTTCGAACATTGCTCAGATGGCATGTTCTAAATTGTCTTCAAGATAATAATTTACAAAATTTCAGAGTGTTTCAATGATGAAAATGTGCTGGAGAACTAAAACAGTCAAGTCAAGGAAGGAAAATGCTTTCTGTCCCAAAGGAGAGAACACAGAAGAGTCCAGAGGGAATGTCTGGACAGGAACCTACACTATACTGTTCCCTGTCTTAGAAAAACTGGATGCTTTGTTAAAATAATATCTATAATATGCAGACAGAAAAAATTATTTATTGTAAGAAATTTCAGTATGAAACCTTTGATCCTAGAGATCTCAGGCTACCAGTAAGAAAACATTCCTAGAATTTCTCTAAAATTCTAGGTGACAGTTTTCTAACTCAAATATATTATATCCAAGACAAACAAAATTTAACCTCATTTTGACAAGTGCAAAGGGATTGATCACTGAAATAACAAAAGTGGTTAGTTAGAATTTTCTGTGGTTTGATGACAACTGTTTTCCGAAGTCCAGAGAGTAGGTTCAGATTACTTATATTCAAATATTTTGAAAGACCAAGCAGAGTATCTGATAAATTGTTACTGTTCATAAACAGTACAAGATCCAGAGGGGAAAAAAAAAAAAAACAACAAACTAAAATCTTTAAAAATAGTAATTAATCACTTAAATTACTTAACATTGATGTTGGGGGATTCTCTGTCTCAAAATACTGTAAAACTGAGTTGCCTCCTATTTTAAAATCAAGTTTTGTTTGTTTGGGGGTTTTTGGATTGTTTTTCTAAAAGATACCATGCTAATTCTCAAGAAATCAAAGCAGGAGGTCAAACAACAAAACACTTTGGCTTATTTACACAAGAAGTCAAACTATATAATGTCAGAAAGGTTTCTTCTACCCTTTGAATCTATGAACCTGGGAACAGGGATACAGAAGAAATGTAGTCTTTTTAAAGATATTATTTTCTTATTAAGAAAAATTTATGAGAAGGTATAGCCTGCTGGTTCTACTGATATCGAGGTGGGGGAAAAGTCCTACTTAACCTCAGGAGAGCAACATTTCTTCTTTTGTTGTTGGTCATATTAATTTTTTGAAAGCATGACTCTGAATATTTCATGCACACTATATGTCAATTGGCCTCGTCGTTATGTACCAGTGGGAGAGACCGAGTGATAGAGCAGTTTCTCAAAATGTAATCAATGAGCTTGTTCACATCCTTTTTCTTTCCTTTCTGTGTGCTTATCAATTGTGCAATATTTGTCTCTAATACTTCCAGTGCAGAGCCAGCCAAAAGTTACGTACAGCCAGCAAAAGTCATTTAAGAGCTGGGAAGGGAAGCGGGTGTACATTGAAAGGGAGAGGGGCACAGCATCCTGTAGTAGTGCAGACACAACAGGGAAAACCAAGTAACTGGATAAATCAAAGCTGCCTGCAGCTGTTCTCAAGAAGGGGCCAGAGAAGGGAGCAAGCACAGCTGGCTGCTGGGGTGGGACAAACAGCAGCACCAGGTGCAAGTCTGTGGCCCAGATCTAATGTTCAGAGTTTATTGCCATGAATTGCCATGAATCCATGCCAAGTTTGTAGTGACATCAGGCAACAATGCTTGGCCTTGTGCTTGATAATCTCAACACCTCAAGTGATGAGTTTCACTGGGGAGTTTCTATGTATGTTGTTGAACTGCTGCCTCTAGCGCAGACAGTAAGTCTAGGCCATGGATCATTGTGGTGCACTTCTCTTCTTGGTGTCTTGCTGCGTTGTGATTATCTTAGCAAGACACAACTCACCCCATTTTCTAATTCCAGACACATAATGACTTTGGTCTACCTTTCCCTTGTATTCTTTTGGTCTGCCATCATGGTTACATTAATTTACTCAAGATGCACATTTTAGCAATTGGGAGATGTTTCTCCGTCCCATTCCTTGAACCTCTACTCATTCTCAAATAATTCACAGATTACGAACTGGGGGGAGGGGTTGTTTCCATCACTTGCTTGCCCTCCTTTATAACAGAAATCACAGTGCTGCCCTGAATTAATCCCTGAAGGTACATTTTTTTATTTTTCATTTTCCAATAAACTGCAGAACCACTTAGAATTTTCATCTGTGGCTTGTAGCGTGGTACATATGAACAGGCTTTTCACTGTCACCTTTACAGACCTTTTAGAAGTGATCAATAAACCCCGTGAGTTCCTAAGTACAGTTTGAAACCCCTTGACTGGTTTAAGGAAAACATAAAATCTTGCCTTTCAAATTTTCAGTGATGAAGAATATACAACTTTGATACCTCCATGGCTTAGCATTACTTTCCACACTGAAAAGTATGCCTTTTATTTCTGATCTTAATTTGTCTCACTCCAGTTTTCACCTTGATATGTCATTGTCCACTAGACAGAATAGCCTTCTAGAATCAATATCCTACCTCTGGGAGGTAGCTGTGACTCCTCTGCTTTTCTCCTTGACAAGCTAAACCACTTGTGATTTTTAAGCTTTTCCCTGAATGGAATATTTCTCAACCTCTAAGCAATCCTGTGGTTTCCCTCTCAGTGTTTTTCACTTTATCATGGTCCTTTTTTAGACTACATTCACAGGAACTTGATGCAGCAGTTTAATAATAACAGAAGAAAGCATAATGCCCCTATTCTAATGGATACAGAAAGACAAAAACCTAGAACAGTTTGGGTTGGAAGGGACCTTTAAAGGTCATCTAGTCCAGCTACACTGCAATGAGCAGGGACATCTTCAACCAGATCAGGTTGCTCAGAGCCCCATCCAGCCTGGCCTTGAGTGTTTACAGGGATGGGGCATCTACCACCTCTCTGGTCAACCTGGGCCAGTGTTTTACTGCCCTAATTGTGAAAAATTTCTTCCTCTACCCTTTTTGAGTTTAAAAACATTACCGTTTGTCTTATTGCAACAGGCCCTGCTAAAAAATTTGTCCCCGTATTTCTTCCATTCCCATCTTTAAATAAACATCCAAGGATCTCAGTGATAATGCACAAAGATGTTGGGTTTTGCTACTTAATAACCATATTTGCAATGTTCTGAAGGCTGGACACACAGCACATTTGTGCTCCATGGACAAACAGTATGACACTGGAACACTTCCTAGCCAACAAATGACAACTGAGAGGGCTACAGCCCATTGACTTCCTTGATAATCCACCCACATATTTTTTCTGCATCAGTGCTTTCTAGGATTAACTACTTTATCCAGTAACTATACATGCTTTTGTTCCCTATGCTCTGCGTATAATCAGTGGAGAGAAACTGGACCTTCCAGAAAACAACTTATCCCATCCCAGCACAACTGCCTAAAACTGCTGGGCTAGAGTGCCCTCTGATGGGTGTCCAATTGCCTCATGAACAATGAGAACCTCTGTGACTCGTGTACGTCAGGCACATTCAGAAGACTAAAATGAGGTGAGATGGATGCCACAGGCTCTGGGTAGTGCTGCCATTGGCTATTTTAAAGCATAAGCTATGCTTGGGCTACACATCTGTCTCCATATAACACTGTCAATATAAACCAGACTATTACTCCCCCAAGGGTTTTGTCATCTGCAAATGTCATGAGCAATGAGTGCATTTTTCCCAGGTCATTGTTGGAAATGCAAATCAAAAAAGAAGCAAAAATTAGCCTAAGTGGGGGTCTTTCACAAAGAATCCATTTAAAAATGTCTCCCTTATTAGTAAACATTTTTAAACCTGTAGTATAATGAGTTTTGAAAACATTCAGTATGCATGACTTTCATTTCATAAGATTTAAATTGTGTGGTACCAAGTCAAATGCCTTATGAAAGCTGTAATTTGATGCTATTCTGTCAACCAGATTTCCAAGTTAGCATAAGATTTTCCAGGTTTATTAGCATTAATTATATTATTTTCCTTTTTGATTCGTATTAAATAGGTCTCATAGTAACTGTTACATTATTTTATCAGGATCTCAGTCAGGCTGACAGATTTGTAATTACCTAGGTCATCACACTTATACATCAGTATGTCCTTTTATGTAGGAACCATGATTTGCTATAGGTCTTCATACTGAAATCACCTGATGCCTTAAATTATCCCAAACTCTTAGAATACAGATTAGACAATGTACTAGAATGTTCTCCAGAACGCGAAGATCCGGTAATCTGCTCATAAAACTGTCTCAGCACAACCTAAACTTCTCACCCTTTGACATGGAGTTCTATGACACCTTATTATAAAGATACTATTTTGTTTTGCAGTGGGTTTAGTCCTTTTTAAAGTGAATTCAGAAGCAGTAGCAACAGCCATTGAAATGCAAGCTTTTTTACAAAGGTCTACCATTGCATGTCAGTCTTGCTACTCTGTCCCAAAATCTTGCTGTACACCTGTACGTCAAGTGGAAAAATCTGGAATTTTTCAATACTGGGACTAAAATAAATACCTGATGATCTATTTGGAACCCCACAGTAATATTCCTTGTCTGTTTTCTGACCTAAGAAAAAGACTTGTGCCTTCTGCTACAAAAATATTTTTGGCTTTAGAACAATGATGGCAGCATCCCATGCTTTGTACACAGAGGAATAGAAATGTATCATGAGTGTATGATAGGAGTTATACACAGTTCATCTTGACATATATCAAAGCCATTGGTGGTGGAATCCACTTGCTTGTTTTCATCACTGTCTAATTTATGAGGCCTCATGCTGTTTTGCTCGAGAGTTCTCTAAGTAGCACAAGTACCTCTGCTGCAGGGACAGGTATTTCATCTTGTGCACCACAGAAGTATGTACTCTTTTTCAAAGGAAAAAAAATGCTGAAAAAGCGTTCTGTGCCCTGGTCAGCTTGAGAAACTTTAAACTTATACACTGTATCAAGCCAGGGAGCAAATCAGTCAAACAGCTATGGAATGTTTTAGGCGAAAGCCTGTCCCATTCTTGTGTCAAAGCTGGACCCGTGCAGACAGGGAGGCACCGGGCCAGAAAGGCTATGCATGACCTTAGCTCTAGACCCAGCTCTTGGGAAGATGTATGAATTTCATATAGGAAAATTTATACTGGTAAAGCTGGGTACAGAAAGAGGAACAGCCTTGGAAACAGTGCCCTTTCTTGACTGAATTATGTAACTGCTCAGATACTGTCAAAACAGCTTTTGTCTGCCTCTGGGTGGAAGATAATCTGTCCTTTCTTCTGTTCTTCTCCACCACCTTGAAACAGCCACTGCACGCCCCCAAAGGGAAGCAATTACAGATTCTAACTGCCTGGGTCTAAGAGAGAGTGAGGGCCTGAGGGCACTGAGAAAGGAAAGACTTCACCAAGGGCCACGATAAAGGTCAGAATATTGACCACCTCCTTTTATCTTAAAAGGTACCTCCATTCAGAAGAGAGCTACGTAACTGCAACTCTACTGATGCTTTCTGCCAGTAATGCAACTGGAAACAGGCAGACACATTGTCTGGATGAACAGAAGACATCTTCAAAGCTCACACTCTCTTCATTTGCTGTATCTCCTCTATTTGACTTTCTGCTTTTATTAGGATGATTGGATTAGCCACCTTTTCTCTGTTTGCCCAGTTGCCCCTCTGAAATGGACACCTAAAACACAGACACATCTGCTCACAAATGAAGCACTACTAGAGCCTTTCCATTATCTACCACATGGGAGCAGGATTAGGTTCGCTGTCAGTTTTGGGGAACAAGAAATGGATAAAGAATCACGAATTATGCATAACAGAATTGCACCCTACTGGTTCCTTAAGACACACAAGTTGTTTCAGTCCCATTGTCATCCAAACATGCTTGTGGAGAAAATATTTCATACAGCCAGAGGCAGTTGTCTGGGTGCTGCAGGACTCATCCGATATTCCTGATACAGCACCATATCAACAATCTTTTATTAGGTGAGGCGTTGTTTCATGTTTCTGGCATCATGTTACAATTTGTTTGACTAGCTAAGTCTATATGAAATGTCTTAAGAAACCAACTGAGTAAGTAAGGATTAGAGAACTATTAAAACCTGGTTGTTTTTTCTGTGCTTTCATTTGATTATTTTTGTTGCAGATAATGGAAATGAAAAGAGTATTAAACCAGCGATCTAATCACGATCCTCACATGCCTTTGATTTAGACCTAAACTCTTCCAGGCAGTAATACAATCTTTAAATAGTAGACACAATTTAATGAGGGTCTCAAATAGTAGGAATTAACTTTTTATGAAAAGCTTGGCATGACAGAAGAGCCCATATATTTCTCTCAGGGACAACTGCGGGTTTTCTCCAGCCAATGTGTTTTCATCAGTTATTCCAGCAAGTCTGCTCACCCACCCTGATGCAGTCCTGTGATCTGAGTCCTTCCTGCTCAAGTGATAACCTTTACGCGGCCACTGCAGGCCCGAGGGTGACGGGTGACGGGACATTTGGGTGCGTGCCCTCTTTGCTGGCGGGGTGCCGCTGGCACACGGCTCTCACCGGACCCACCCGCCGGCAGCGCAGCGGTCCGGGCAGGGCAGGTTCACGCCGCAGCAGTACCAGCCCCCCTCGCACAGCCCTCCGGTCACTTTTTGCCCGGGCTGGAGACGGCGCGGCCGGTAGCTCACGGAGGTCCCGCGCACCGCTCCCTGCCTCCCCCCGCAGGCAGCTCCCGCCTGCCTCTCTCCCTGCCCCCGGGCCGCCCCCTTCCCTCGGGCCGCCTGTCCCCCGCGACCCCGCTACGGAGCGCGGGGCGCTCCCCCGCCTCCAGACCCCGGCGGCGGCTCCTGCCGAGCGGAGCGGGCGGCGCGGGGGCGGTGCGAGGCGGCGGGCGCGGTGCGAGGCGGCGGGCGCAGCCCGGCAGCGGGGCCGCTGTGACCGCAGGGGAGCGCGGCTGCGGCAGCCCCCGCCCGCGACGTGGGGCACGGCGCTGCCGGCCGAGCGGAGGGGGCGGCGGCCCCAGCTCGGGGATTTCTCACCTTTACCGAGTTTGGCCGGCCCCACAACGCAGAAGAAAGTTCAGCGTGCAGGAAGTTTTGGGGCAGCTCAGGGAGTAACGCGGCAGCTGTGACTGCTAATTCGGGCGGTGTGGTTTTTGTTTGGGTTTTTGTGTGTGTGTGTGTGTGTGTGTCTTTTTTTTGTTTTTCCCCTTCATGCAACTCCTCCAAATACACAAGCAATACGCAACAACAACATACAAAAAGTCCGGGAAGAGGGAGAGAGCACGAGAGAGGGAAGCACCCTTGGTGAGGAGAGCCCGGTTTCTTTGCAGAGACACGGTCCCGTTCCCAGCGGATCCCAATGCAACTGCTCATCCTCCTCCTCCTCTACGCTGTCGTCTGTGCGAACTTTTGCAGCCGTCAGGGCACCACTGCCCCGGCCCAGGGCGGATCTATAAAAGCCTTGCGGTCCTCGAATATCAGGCGAGATGGTAAGTGTCCCTCTGTCTTCTTTATTCCCCAGGGCTGCATTTGCAGAGGAAGCTCCGATCCCGGAGCGCGCCCCGAGGGCGGCCGTCCCCCCTTCCCTGGGAGCGGAGGCCGTGTCCCCAGTGGCTGGCGGGGGTCTGTCCGGCCAGGGGTTCCGTCCCTGGGCGGCCGGCGGGGTCAGCCGGGACGCGAGGCCCGGTTCCCGAAGGCCGGCGGGGGTCGGCCCGGGATCGTGTGGCCAGGTGGCAGGAGGGAGGTGTGAGCCGAGGGGACGGCTCTGCCCGGCGCCTGCTCCTCCGGGCGGTCCCGAACTACTTAGGGCAACTTGGAGGAGGTTTCCCGGGAGCCGGCGGTGCCCCCAGCGTCCCCTCGGGGCTGCGGGTGGCACCTCGTCCCTGACAACGTGGGGTGCCCGGTGACGGCTACCGCGGGGGTCCCGCCCCTCGGCACCCCTCGGCACACCCCACACCCCGGCACCCGCGGGCCCCGTCTTCTCTGTGTCCCGTTGATGTGCCGACGCCGGGGCTGTACGGGGGGACACGGCGGGTTTATGGCGCTGCAGCCGGAGCGGGGCCGCTGCGGTGCCCGCTCTGGGGCGTGTGTGGGGGGCGAGGGCGGCAGCCGTTGTGCCTCATGGCGGGACGCGGGCGGTGCCGCCGTCGCCTCAAGGGTGCTTGGCGGGAGCGCAGCTACTCTCCCGGCCCCCCTGCCGCCTTTCGCCACTTTCGACTGCTGTCATGGCCCTGAGCGTCCCGTCCTCCCGGTGGAGGGCCGCCTTGGTGGGCGGCTCAGGGCCCAGGACTGGGTGTTTGCTCGTTGCTGGACAGTGCCCCACGAGGACTGGCCTGCTTCCTTGTGCCAGCCGGACCACTGGCAGGAGTAGGATGCTCAGTGATGATGAGCACCAAGGAGGGTGGCTGTGGGCTTTTGGACACTGCCTGCCTGGTAGGAAGGGTGGTTTCAGTCTTTGTGTTTGAACTCTGGCCTGTTTCCCACTGCAAACCACCAGCAGAGAATATCCTGGACAATTGAGGTGCTGTTGAGGTTCTGCAGCACAACTGCATGGGACACAAGTGCCTCCAGGGACTGGTCAGCATGGCCATGTGCTGTGGCCCCGTGGTGAATGAATGTGGAGGTTGCATAAAAACAGCACCACTGAAATTCACCTTTACAATACACTTATTTGTACCTAATGGTGAAGAAAACCGGGTCTTTCTGTTTGGGAACGGCAATGAGCCTCAGGTTGCGAGCAGCCTGTTGTGTTCCAGCTTCATGTGGGAGGACCTACTTTTGCATGTTCAAGTGTACCTTCTTGCGAGGGAAATGCAAGATGTTATCCCTGAAAATGAACAGAGTTAAGTTAACATCTTCCAGTTGCCAGAATTTATATATTTTATAAACCCTTTTAAAAAACCCAGCCACTTGAGCCATTTCCAAGATTGTACTCTGTATTTGCCAGTGTTTATTTTTCAGTATGTATACAATGTGTGTAATGGGTATACAGTTGATTTAGGAAGATGGTTTTGTTTCGGCTTTGGAGCCATACTGAACTGAATAATATTTTGTATGCGTCTCCTAGTCACTGAAAGAAGGCATAGAGAAGGTGAAGAGGCTTTTTCTTAGAACTCAGACAGCAAGTGTGGAAACAAGACAGAATTGCACTTCCTTCTGTCTCAGAAGTCAAGTTTAATCTAATTAAAAATGAATGTGTTTTTAATAAAAGAATACATCCAATATTTCTGTTTCATCCTTTAAAACTATGATGCATTTAATCAAGATTCATGACTTGTAAACCTGTCATCTTATCCTTTGTAGAATAACTGAGACTGTCTCTGAACTGAGCTAAGCAAGATTCCTTCCAAGCTAAACTCCAAACAAGATTTTTCATTAAAAACTGCAGTGATTTACTAAGAAAACTTCAAAATGTGTTTTAGTCTAATCTTCTCTGTTAGTGAAGTTGTAAGTGACATTAGTGAAGTCAGTGAAGAGTTAGTGAAGAAACCAGTTAGTGAGTTAGTGAAGAAACCAGTGACGCCTAATGTAAATAAAGTTTTCAGCTTACTGGCAGCGTGACTGGTGTTTTACTCTGCAGATGAAGCGTTCCCAGAGTGATGAAGAGAACAAGCCTATGTGAAATGATTAATTAACTGTTTTCCTAGTTGTGATAATCTAACATTGTGATTAAGCTTAAAATTATCTTGTACAACTTGTAGTGGCTGAACTTTCTGGGTACCAGGGTGGATTGGTACTGGGGCTGTTTGAAAACACCAGATGTGTATGAAATTGCCTGCTACCTTTGACCCTTCCTGGGCCATATGCTGGTACAGCCTGCAGCCATAGCAAAACACACACACACACACACCAAAGTCGGACACCTCTGCAGTTCTTTAGCAGATGTTATCCATGTACTGAGGAGGTAACATGCCTGTAGGAAGACCACATATGGACCCCCAGCACGCTGCAGCCTTGCCCCCTCCTTCTGCTTGGGAATCTTCTTGCTTTTTCTCTGCAAAGGATGGTGTGTTCTGGTACGACCAGCGGAGCTGGGCATCAGGTCCCAATATCTAAAGCAGATCAGCTGCTGCTTGGCCCAATTTTATTCAAATGAACCAAACTGTTGCTTGAGTTTGTTGACTGAAGGTCTATATTTGTGCAGCCGAAGGTTATGAGCAACATTCCAAATGTTGCATGCATGTGACGAGCTCACAAGCAAAGTGTTTAGACCATAGTTGGCTGTTGGCCACTGAAAGTATTTCTGTCTTTTATGATTTTCAGTGGTGCTTGTGTCTTGTTTTGGTCTGAAGCACTGATATGGAATAGCATTAAAGACATGTGGGTTGCATTGCTGAGTGAGGCAGACAGTGTTTTTTACTTTGTTAATATTTGCAGACATGACAATATGGAATAAGATCTAAGATCACACAATACCGTGGGGCGAATATGTTCCAACACGCTCTCTCAAAACGCACAGCAGGGATCAAAACTAATTTACTATTGTGTCCTGGTTTGATGATCATGAGTATTACATTGTGGAATTAAGAGAGATACTGAAGAAGAAGCAAGGCCTGTTCAGCTCTTAAAAAAATGGTAAGCCCAAGACCACCTGCACTTTTTATTAAAAAAGAAAGCAATCCTTTGGATTCCAGTTATCTGTTACCTCCAAGCAGGATAAACTAGTGATACTGTATACACAGAACTTGGAGTCTTTTGGCTTTTGGCTAAAACAAACCTTTGCACTGTGCGTGAATCCAGATTGCCTTTCTGCTTTTAGGCTAAGAGAGGTTGGCCTATTTGTAATTGCTCTTGCTTGAGATTGAGGTTGCTCTGGGAAAAAATCTATAGATGAAGGGCAGCACATACAAAAAAAGTGCTGTTTAATGACTACTAAACTTAACGAGGCTGTACTTCCTGCTGAAGATATTAAGAATATAAATAACCTGCTTACAAGACATCCGCTTGTCCTAGTGGAAGGACGGGTATTAATGACTCAGCTGTCCAGTGTAGCATTAATCAATTTTTTAAAGTGTCCTGGGGATGCCATCCACATTTATAGCACATGTAGTAGTATTTATTTAAAGTGTTTATTAATGCCATTAACTGTTAAGTCCTTGGAAGTTTGTCAGAATAACACACAGGAGGGTTCCAGATGCTTCTGTTGTTCTCTTTTCCTCAGTTTTTGCAGTATGCAGGTAATACTGCCTGATTACAGAAGCCTGATAGTTTGTTTCTGCTATTTTGGTTGTTTATGTGCACTTGGAGATGAAAAGCGGACATGAAGAGTGCTAAGTAATATTGTTTACTGTATGGTGTTTAACTGAAACATCAGATGCTCATTCTTATCTGTTACTGAACAAACATCTGTATGAATGCTCAGTCTAGGAAAGTATGCGTAGTCTGTATACACAGACTAAGCATCACTATACATATTTTAAACTTTAAAATCCAAAGTTTGAAGAAAAGGCAGAACAGAACAGACACCATAGTGTCAAATCATTTCAGTATGTAAACAGCTGAAAGCCATGGAATCAGTATCTTCTGATGTGGATTTGAAAATGTAATATCAGAGGACTTGAGATAAGATTCTAGACTCTTGTAATTTTCATTTTTAATCCAAAAAATAAGAAATTTAAAAACTTTGGCTTGCTTGTGCAACCCCAAAGTACAAAGAAAAACCGTATTTCACCATTCTGGGGAAAAGGCAACGGCTTTTGGCTCTTTGATGGCCTGTCCAAAGGCATGTGTGCCATTTATCCTCCCCTTCCCTGTGTTGGCCTATGTCTAAGTGCAGGGAAAAGCCTTTGATGATCTGGGCAATATTCTCTCACCAAGTAGGTGTTGACTGTCTGCTCCTGGGAAAAGACATAACTGTTTTTTTTCATACTGCTTTGAAATGGCTCTTGTATCACTAGGGGTACAGTATCCTCAGTTTTGGAATGAACTTATTATTTTATAATAGACCTGTATACATTTTTAGAGGACTTTGGTAACATAAAATTGTGTCAGCTGGAAAATAGCTACAATAAATTTGGTGTTATAAGCTTTATTTTCCTGATTGTTTTTGTAGGCTTTGTAAAACAAAAACAAAACAAAACAAACAAACAAACAAAAAAAAACCAACAACACACACACAAAAACAATGTGTATTTCAGTCTTCGTCAGATTAAAGAAAACCCACCTTAGTAATTTGCCTGCAGTAATGCACTTTGGTCCACAATCGCTTAACTTTGATGATGTCTCTTATCTGTATAATTAACTGTTTGGACTGAAGTATCAAAGGATATTGCATGAGAATTCCAATCCTGACTCAGCAGCAAGCAGCATGGAGGAATTCTCCAAAGGAGCTTTGAAACATGTTTTATCAGGCGGATGTGTATCATACAGTGGAAGTCACTTCACTTATTAACTCTCCAGCCAGTCTCTCAACACGTCTTGTTTCTTTTTTAAAAAATGTATTTGTATGTAACTTAGTTAGGCCAGCTAACTCTTAAAAGGCTTGCAGATAAAACCTGGTAATGTTATTACTTTGATTCTTAGAAATTGAACGCTGCTGAAAATTCTGAAATAATGAGTTTTTTTCACTGTGATGAGAGGCTGTGTTTTATAAAACACCTGGGAATAGGCATAGTTTGGAAACTCACAGAGAGTCAGAATACTGAAAAAAAAAAAACACAACCCCAAGGTTTAATGTAACTTTTTGAAGTCCTAGTTGAACAATGAACAGTTAGACAAATATTTGAGCCTAAATTTCAACGTAATTAAGACCTTCTTTAGATGATGTTGTTAGCTCTGTAATTTATGGAATTTGAGTTGAAAGCAAAAGGTATGTTTAAAAACATTTGTTGGTTTTCCATGTTGCAAGTGGAAGTTCTGAAAGTAATTTACATGTTATGCAATTTTTAATCAAGTAAAAAGGCACTTATAGGGAAAAGGATTATCGAAGGAAGAAATTCTTTTAACAAAATAATATAAAAATAAACTACATTATGTTTCTGGCACTCCTTTAGACTGGGTGTAAATACTGTATAAAAGGAAAAGATCTGCAAACGGTGTGTTATTTATACAACAAGAAACTCCTTTGGGGAACAGTAAATTAGAAGGACAGGGAATGGCTTTCATTTCATGCCTCTACTAGTAATATGGATACAAAAGGTGCAACAAAAGTTTGTATGTTTTATGCTCCAGTCTTTTCATATGGATAGTCTTGCTTATATTAAAATATATCTACAATAAATTACAAATGGATCTCTTTAACAGCAAACAAAATATCTTACAGGACTGGCTCTGAACACAGGAAAAGTAGGCAGCTGCCTATGATATCAGAGTCAAAAAGGCTTCAAAATGTCCAGCTCCTTGTTGACTCCAGAGCAATAACAATTACCTCCAGAGGTCCCTTTCAACTTCAGTCATTCTATAATGGCAGCTACTGCAGCTGACAGATGGATGGTGATGGGTGTTGGTTGATGAAACACTGAATATGACCCATAAATGCGCACTTGCAGCCCAGAAAGCCAACCATATCCTGGGCTGCATCAAAAGAGTTGTGATGAGCAGGTCAAAGGACATGATTTTGCTCCTCTACTCTGCTCTGGTGAGACCCCACCTGCAGTACTGAGTCCAGCTCTGGGGCACCCAACACAAGAAGGCCACAAACCTGCTGGAGCAAGTCCAGAAGAGGCCACCAAGATGATTAGAAGCCTGGAGCACCTCTCCTGTGAGGACAGGCTGAGAGAATTGGGGTTGTTCAACCTGGAGAAGAGAAGGCTCAGGGGAGATCTTATAGCAGCTGTTCAATATCTGAAGGGGACTCACAGGAAAGCTGGGCAGGGACTTTTTTCATGGTCATGTAGTGATAGGAAAAGAAATAATAGCTTTAAACTCAAAGAGGATAGTTTTAGCTTAGATATAAGGAAGAAATTCTTCCCCATAAGGGTGGTGAGGCACTGGAACAGGCTGCCCAGAGAAGCTGTGGATGCCCCATCCCTGGAAGTGTTCAGGGCCAGGTTGGATGGGGCTTTGAGCAACCTGGTCTAGTGGAAGGTGTCCCTGCCCATGGCAGGGCATTTGGAACTAGATGATCTTCAAGGTCCCTTCCAACCCAAACTGTTCTATGAATACATCCTTGCCCAGAAGCAGTGGTCACCTTCCCCATCTGCCCTGTAACCCTCTCTCTCTTTCTCACTCTTACCATTTTCTCTGTTTGCAGCAGTAATAGGAACATGAAGTCTGGCTGTCCCACAGCTCTGGGCCCAGCTGTGTTCTTTCTCCTTGCTCTCCTCCTCCATTCCTTATCTAGCAATGGTCATTTTTGACCACACAGCTGAGAAACCTTGAGTTAGCTGTCAATGTTCATAGCATGTTCCCAGCCCAGGAGAAGGGTCATCTACCGATGTCTTCTCTGGCTTTTCTGGACCTGCAGGGATTTGACGCTAGGATATTAAATGAATCCTAAGAAATACCGTGAAGGCTCTGTGTTGGTATTGTCTGTAGTTAAAAAGTGCCCACTAATGCAGGAAAAATCAGTAGTACTCACTTTCATTAGATGATTTAAGCAGTATTCAAGAATTGCTTCCACAAATGAGGCTGATTACATTATACCACATTTTGGATAAGAAAGACCAGTTGTATCATTGCTTCTGTTGGGGATCTCTTGGCTAAAATACTGGATTGTGTTAGGTTACTTGGCAGTTTGTTTGAAATCAATTTCCTGTTGACAAAGCTAAGGAAATGTCCTGTTTACAGTGTCAAACTGGCTAGATATTCTTCTGGGAATTTGGGTTTGGCTCTAACATTTTTGGTAGTGAATAAATCCTACATGATCTCAAGCTTCCTATTGTACTTGAGTAATCTTCAGTTTCATGCTTCCTTTTTGATCTGTGTCCCATGCTGTGAAGGCCAACATCCCGTATTCCTGCTTTGGCAGTCAGAGCTCCACAAACTTGGAGATGATGTGGGAGGACACACTTTTACCTTCTGTACAAACTTCCTGCCAATGTATTTTAGCCCTGCTGTGCATTGGGGCTTGATGATGTGAGACTCTGTAAATATATTTGTTAAACACCAGGTCCATGAAAAACTTGAAAAATAGCCATCTTGACCTTCATTTCACTGAAATAAATGTCATAACTTTCATCAGCTGTTACTGCATCAGGGTCTGGCTCACAGTTTACATGAATTAATACATGATAAAAGAAAATGCTTAGGAATCCAGTGATTAGTTTCTTATAGAATCATAGAATCGTTTAGTTTGTAAAAGACCCTTAAAATCTTGGAGTCCTACTGAAAAAAAAAAGAAAAAAAGGCATGATGACACAACCACTTCCCTGGGCAGCTGAGCAGCCTGTTCCAATGCCTGACAACTCTTTCAGTGACTAAATCTTTCCTAATATCCAATCTAAACCTCCTCTGTTGCAACTTGAGGCCATTTCCTCTTGTCCTGTCACTTGCTACTTGGGAGAAGAGACCAACCGCCTCCATGCTACAACCTCCTTTCAGGTAGTTGTAGACAGTGATAAGGTCTCCCCTCAGCCTCCTTTGCTCCAGGCTGAACAGCCCCAGTTCCCTCAGCTGCTCCTCATCAGATTTGTGCTCCAGGCCCCTCACCAGCTTCGTCACCCTCCTCTGAACTCACTCCAGCACCTCAATGTCTACGTAGGTAACCTTTACAATATTCACAGTTAAGATACTCAATCAGTGTCCATGAACTGAAAACATACCAAATCCTTTGCACTGACAGAGATGGGAGAGGTAACCGATATAGCTACAGATTGTGTAGCAAGAGTACAGAACAAAATCTTGTGGATTAAATGTGTCCAATTGCTTTTTCTCCTATACTGACAATCTTACGTGTCAACCACAGGATGTCCCACAAGAGGACTTCAGCTGTAGTAAATTTCTAAGCAAGAGCTTAAGGAAACCTGTCAATATTTTTCCGTGTCTTGCATTGTTTCTGATTGTTTTTTAAAGAGGCTCCAAGTGTAATATGCATGGGGTTTTGTTATTGTTTCTTCTTGGATCAGTTGCAGAAGATTTTTCTCATAGTTGAATGTATTTCTAATCTGATATGACTCACAATAAAAGTGGCTTGAGGATAAAGCAAAGCCCCAGACTGGTTAGAAAATAAATAAAAATAGATACATAGAATTTTGATTACCAGAAGTACTGTGGAATTTGGAAACACTTTATATACCTTATATGCCCTTAATTTTTCAACAAGGAATTTGCTTGTAAAATAAATCCTTTGCTTTAGCAAACCAGTGGCAGTCATGTTGCATGAAAACAGCAAGTAGGTGGTAATAATGTCTTTAGATTCTCTGTGGAAATGGAACAACACAGCTTCTTAATCACAATGTCTCAGCAGGGATAAACACTGATAGTAATGATTTCACTAACACATCCAGATGTCAGTATAAGGGTTTAAGACCTCATGACAGAAGCCTACAGAGAAATTGCTGCTTTTAAACTGATGGAAAGCCCCAAAGTTACGATACTGTTTCTTTTCCTGGATGAGGCTGTAGACCTGTTCCCTTGCTGTTTTAAGTCTTCTTCTCGTTACTATCTGAGGTTGCTGGATGTTTGGAAGTCAGCACAGGGTGATGCTGGTTAGCTCCATTGCTGTCCGTGTGACCTGGGGATCCCAAACCCCTGTCCCCACAGCTATCACTGCTGTTTTGGTAGCATGGCTGTTTGGTGTGAGAGGGAAAAAGATGTTCTTTGATCCTTCTGTTCTCTTAATGACAGAGAACAGTTGTCTCCCTGGATAGGCTCGTTTTAATTTTTGTTCATAATTAACATTAACTTAGTGACATGGCATGCATTTCTTACCAATTCCCATCATTCATTAGATCCTGGAAAGCGGAAGCCAAGGTTAAACTCTTCTTTTAAACGAGAGATAAAATTCTTGCATCATACAGTAGTGATCTGGCTGCCCTAGTATATAGGGAATCTCCTTTTGCATAATTAGCATGTGCAAACATGAACTTCCAAAGTCCTCTGACAGTGCACATCACATTTGCTGTACATGCACTCAGAGTGGCTTGAGTGGTGCCTCTGAGAAATGGACACAGTGACAACCCTACCTTTGCAGCACCCTTGGGTGATGCCAAGGCGCCTTCAGTCTGTCCTTGGACCTGCTCGGCAGAGCCAGGTTTTGATGTTACAGCCCCATCTCCATACAGACTGCCTGCCCTCCAACAGACTTCAAGACACAAGTAATTCCCTTGGCCACAGGACAACATGGAAACAAGCACCAGTCCAGAAAATAAGCTCATTTTTACCACAGAAGAACCTCATGCCATACTCTAGTGCACATCTGAGGACCGATCCTGGACCTGTGTTGTTCCCATGGTGCCAAGAGGGGAGGATGAGACGTGGACCAGCATGGCCGTTCAGCCTTCTCTTTCCCCAATCCCCTAACTGGTCACAGCACACGTAGTAGGCCTTCACTGGGCAGAGTTCATGCATTTGATGACATTTTTCTGTGGGCAGTAACGCTGTGTGGTCATACTCTCAGCTTCACTGTAGCGGCTGAGCCCCAGCAGCTTGGAGAGGCAGCAGTGACACTCACAGCAGTCACTACCTGTGTGAAAAGACTGGAGATCCTTACAGGTGTGTAGCCATCCTTAAAACGCTATGGCCTTGCTGCCTGTGCTGTCCCATCTCCTCTCCAATTTCATGCTCAGAGTTGTCACCATTTTTGCAGGCTTGGAGCTATGAGGTCAAATATCACGGCACATGGGTAGCCGGTTTTGAGGAACAGAGAATCATACAAAACAAGTGTGTTGTTCCGTATAAAAATCAAATATATTGGCACTCACATGCTTGCCTGAAAATAATTCCCATGGCATGGGAGCTAAATAGCAGTCTCCCCTCCAAAGAAATGCCAGAGTAGACCAGGGAAAGCTCTTATCCTAGTTTTGTTTCTTTGCACGTTCCTTGTATTTGGTTTCATCTAGAACATAAGGAAATAGGGGAAGGCTATGAAGAAAAAATCATCATGATTTGGTATGTAATTTCAATTTTTTTTTTTTGGAAGAATGACTTTAAAGGCTTTTTAATCAATCTGTGCAGGATATTTTTCTAGGCTTTTAGGTGCTGCGTTTACTTTTTATAAAAGGACCTTGTCTCAGAATTTCTCTCTGGAGCCTTTCAACAGCAACACCATTTCCTAATGCTACTGCTATCTCTTGTGCTATCTCTTGCAAGACCTGAAGTCAAGCCTAATTGGGTAGTTTGCTTTTCAGCTTACCTCAGGCAAGTCACTAGTCAAAATATTAACAAAGTGTCACCTGTTTTTATTACCAGAAGAGAGACAGAATGTATTTCTGTAGATGCTTTTTTTATGAAGTGATTACAAATATAAGTACACAACATTGTAATTTTGACAAGGTATATCTAACACTTCGTTTTCAAAACGGTCTTCAAAGATGATTGGCCAAACTGGAGTGGAAATACCCAGAATTGCCTTGTTTCTTTGTAGAGAGGATAGCCAGCCTGGTCACTTAATGCAGCTTTTGCTTTCCTTTGGTTCATGTGGGTAGGAGACATCCATTTCCTTTGCTTGTTTATTATAAATCAATATTATCTATTTTTATTTAAATTTTACATTTATTTTGGCTAAAGCAAAACCTACACTTAAGAGACAAACCATCATGAACTTCATAGCATTATCATTACTTGATGCTTTTGCCAGTTTAGAATTTCTTAAAATTACCAGATAAAACAAAGGTTCTGATGCCAGCACATGAGTCCAGGCAGTTCTATAAATTGGTTTTGACAGAGGTTCCTACCTGTGCAGCAGCAGCTGGCACAGCTTTTCAGAGAGCATGAGTGGGCCTGCTGAAAGAGCTGACTTGAAGAATCTCAGGGACTTCACTGAACTTCTATAAGAAACCTGCATGCCACATCCCAGTTACACAGTGCTTGCTTATGATGGTTGCTAGTAGAGTTCATACTTGTAATGGTTGCTGAATGATTTCACACAGAATATCCATTTTTTTCCTGCACAAATGCACCAGTTCTGTTAAGAAGTTGATAAATTTTGACTTTTTGTTGCTGACATCTGAGGTCCAGAAAAACAAAGTTGAGAACAGACTGACAGTACTGTAAGCTGAAGATTTGTAGTGCCTGTCAAATCTATACTGAAAACAAAGCAGTGCCCTCATAAACCTCTTGCCAAATATTTGCTCTTATAATAATGCAAAGGAAAGCAAGCAAAAATAAATTAAAAAAAAAAAAGGAAGAAAAAGAGATTTCAGCAATAGAGACGTTTTCATTTCAGTTCTTGCCATGACCAAAAAAAAATATCCAGGTGACTAATCGTGTGTGATTAAGATGAAACATAATAAAGAAAACAGAAGAACTAGAAGTGTTATCTTTGTTAGATTTGCTGTGGGGCCAGAGGTGGCAGGACTAAAGAGTAAAGTCATGCAGGTTGAGCATGTGCATTACCAGCTAAGTGTCAGAGAGAGGATGGGGAAGGAGCTGTAGCCCTGCCTCAGTTTCCCACTTGATCTTACCATCAGTGTACACAGTGAAATAGAAAGGGTCTTGTTGCAAATACTGACTAAGGTGGAGAGGTAGAAGTTGGATAGTGTGTTAAGACTACTCCCAGCTCTCTGTTGAAGTAGTTGCTCCATGTCTTTCCAATGAAGATGGAAGGGCATCCCCTGTTTCAGTGTGTGCTGGATGGGGCTCCCTTCTGCCTCCTCCCCTCTGCCCCGAGAACTGAAGCCACAGATTATCACTTTGCCAGTAAATAGTCTGATATATTGCCAAATGTGGCTTTTTGCAGTTGCTTCATGTGGTACTGAAGCTTTTGCTAAGGCAATAGTTGATGTATTCAGTCTCCATATTCCTTGCTGAGCCGTGTGGGAGAGCCAGTCCATGTGAACCATGTACCTCACATGAGGCACATAAATGTTTTGTGTCATTTTTGGTCTATGCATGCCATTTTCACTTCCTGCAGAAGATGGACAGTGGGCATAGTTCTTGTCCTCACCTTAATGCCAAGGCTGGGAATAATGCAGTTTTAAATATTGTGTGATTGTGCTCAATTTGTACAAAAGTAATTTCCTGTAATTGTGACCTTATTAAGGTAACGTGATTTTGGCTGCTGTTCACCTTTTACTAATCACTGGTAAATAAAATGCTAATTTATTTTACAGCTTTTGTGTTGCAAGAGTTCAGGTGTTCAGATGACTTAATTAGCACCTAATTTCCACACTACACTGAATGGTTGCTCTAATCTGATAATTTTTAGACACCTTTGCTGAGAGGAATCAAACTGTAATGAAGCTGTTAGTGCCACTATAGTTTGAGTGACATCCATATTTCAAATATTAACTGGTATTCTTACATTTGTACTCTATGGATCTATATTTGACTTTTAGTAGAGAAGAAAAAGAATAGAACTGGTTAAACTATGTATAAAACAACGATGGCTTTTCTCCATTGTGGCTGGTAGAAGAGAAAGGAATATTACAGAAAACGTGAGAGACACCATCTTCATGTGTGTTTTCCTCTAGATCTGGTAGCTGGAGCCCATCCTCTGTACAAAGAAACATATTCTTGAGGAATCTTGAGACAAAACAATTTCTAGCATAGAGTGTCGTAAATCCATCAGGATCACTCAATCAACATAGAGCAGCAGCTGACACCATCTAGATTTAAATCTGTAAATTATGAGTTATTCTTTTATGAGCTGTATTATCCTCTAGTGGTTCATGTTTCTCCTTGTGATTATTTTGGAAAATTCTAAACTCAAATGTTATGAATACACGTCAGATAGCTTTGGTTGTTCTCCCCTTTGAAGAAAAATCCTCTGCTGCAAAGGCGGTTCAGGCTTGCATTCCTGCTGCCACATCAGTGGGGGTGTTAAGTGGATGTCTTAGCACTTCTTTGGAGAGATATCTGGTTTCTGGTGCTCTCAGAGATCTAGTTTTGAGACCTTAACTGTATTCTGTAACCTTCTCCTTTGTCCTGTTTTTCTAAGAGAAAAATGGTGTCTCCTGGTCTGGGTGATTCTGTACATGCCTGTACCTCTGTGTTTAGCAGCTGGTCTGTCTATGGAGAGGTAATCAAGTGCCATGCAGTATTACTTGATTCTAGCATAAATATTCTGTGTTTCCTTAGAACATTTTAAAAATAAGATGGAGCTTCTATGCTGTAACATTTGTTTCATTCCTTTGTCTCTTCTTGCCAGAATAATTTCAGAATAATCCTTTTCTGTTTGCCTCTGTTTCAAAAAGAATGCCTGCTATGGACCAAATGCCATCATCAGCCAGTGAGAACTTTTCTATATCTATCATTTATACATAGGACTTCTCTAAAATAAGTGCAAAGTGTTATTTAGTTCCCTGGTAGTATTAACGGGAACTATGCTGATGCTCATCTCTGAGTATCTGGGACCTTACTCCAAATTCAGATGCCCAAATTATAAAGTTTTGTTTACAGGCCCTACAACCTTCTGCGTAAACCCTATACAAGACTTTTTATTGTTCTGCTAGACACAGAAAAGCAGGTCATCCTTTTTTTGCTTCTACAGTTTTGGAGCTGTCTGGACATAAATCTTTTATACTACAGTAATAAATTTGTTGTTCTCAGCTATAATCATGCTTAAGATTTCAATGAAAATCTTTGTAATCTGATATTGTTCTGGAGAACTGATGTCATATTATCTTGCTATGAAGGTCTATTTACTTTTTGTATTGTTTACATCTGTTGCACTGAAAACAATGCTGGTGGGGCTGCTGTGCTCTGGAGACCAGTCTGCACAAATCTTCATAAAATCTGCAAATTTTTCTTTATGATTAGTCTTTGAGGGAGTTTTTGTTAAATATGGGGCTTGATTGTGTAATCAAAAATGCATGTTTTCTAGTTTGGAAAAGAAACCCACTTGAAATCATGACAGCTTATTTGATGATGTCAGCTCAAGTTTTGCAACCATATCATAGTGGGATGTAGTTCATTAATTACCTGTATTTTCTGTGTTTACAGTAGACTGAATGCTGGTGTTGGCATGTTTTTCGAAATCTGAGACTTCAATTGCTGCTGTATAGAAATTACACTTTCATTATTCTTGGTTTCAATTTGTCTTACAAGTGTGGAGTGAATATTATTTTTACATTTTGTTTAGTTCACTCAAATTGAGAAATCAGTTTTGGCTTACAGAAACCAACAAAACAAACAGAGTGACTCATTTTCTCTTTGAGTCCATAAGTAAAAAACAACTACAAAGTGTATGAAGTCAGCGTTGCAGAGAAAAACATCCAAAATACAAATAGTAACATACCTGCACAGATGATTTAAAAAATATTTAAATTGTTGCTTCATTTCATTTTGCAGCACATGAATAATTTCAGAAATATAGCCGCTATTGTGTGAATAAGAGCAATGGGAGTTAATTAATAGGCAGTATTTCATTTATTTACTAAGTCAGACTTGAATGCAAAGCATGTTATGGTACTTCTTTTTTTGATGCTTTCAACACAATTAGGGTAATTTTATTTAACGAAGAGCTATTTAAAATGCTGGGATATGCACATTTTAATTGAATTCTGATTTCTATCCAAATGCAGCTTGATGCAAATCACAGTCAAAACAATAATTTTCGTTATTACGAATATGTTCTCTGACATCTTAAAAAATCATGAAATTCAGGATGCGCAACGATTATATGGTGAGGCAAAGTATCTTTAAAATATTATTAAGCAGAGATCATCTTCCTAGGGAGCAGAAAGAATTACCAGATTTTGTGCTAAGTTATATTTAATTGCAGACAAATATGTCCTTAATGGTTGTTTCTTTAAATATTCTTTTAAAACAAACAAGCCTGAAAAGTAAAAATGAAAACTCAGATTAAAATTAAAGATATAAAGATAGGTTTCCTACTAGTAGCTTAAAATGCCAGCTGAAATCTCAGATGCGAATCAGTCCATGTTCCCAACTCCACATCTGAAAACATGAATTCAGTCACTTTATCTCAGGTTCCGGCTACAGGCCTTTGAAAAGTGTATGTTTGTACATGTATGTACATCTGTATGTATGTGTGTATTTGCCTTATGTTTAAGGGATTCTTACACATTCAGATTCAGTCTGCTTTACTGTATGTTTAAATGAGGCAGAAATGCAGCTGACAGAGAAAAAACTTCGTTTTACCAAATGTTGGTGGTTTGAAAAATGGGGCATCATGTTAAATCTTCCCTTTTAATTGAGTGGGAGAGAAAGGCACCTGCAGAGATCTGTTCATCCCACTTGTTTTAGATGTTCCTCTTCAGGTAGGCTGAATTACCTTCTGTGTGTGCTGCCTTTTTGCAGGGCAAGTAGGTCAGTAGGACAGCAAACTCAGAGCAGTACCTAAAAATATTCCAGTTTGTATCACTCTGTGAGAAATGTGAGTTAGGTCTTCTTGATCTCTTCAAAATGCTGCGTCTTGAGGATAAGATTAAAGATTTCTTTAGAGTGATGAACAATGGCATTATAGTACTTATTTCTGAATAAGCAAGTGATATCAATATATCACTATGAGAGTGTGAACTTCGAGAATAACATTCACTACCACTGCTTTTGGGATAAAATTTGAAGGGCTGACACAACTGTTGGAAGAAGAGCAGGTTTAGGCTTAGATTTGGCTTCCTTTTATTTTTTTTGTCAGGATCACAGGTAGGCCAGCATATATTTGCACAAGATCTTGTGTTAGCAGTTTTTTATATGTACAGATGTCAATTGAGATACATATCACCCTTGCCAGCTGTTTTGGACCTCATAATGGCACTAGGCTCTGACTCATGGAGAATGAATTTGCCAGAGGTTTCTGACAGGATCTCAAATCACTGCTGGTAAGGAAGTGGCTCTCGGAAATGCCTCGTTGAAGGTCCACAGTTGTGAAAGTTGAGCCAGAGGTTGCTGCAGAGTTGTAAGTACTGTGGGGAGAGGGGGTTGGTCAAATGCTGACTGTCAAACTGCAAAGAACATCATTAATCTTGCTGTGGCGTTCCTAGGAAGACACCTTTGGGTGTTGGGTAGTTGTATGAACATGTAGGTGCAAACATAAATATTTGCTTTTTGAGCTCATTACCTCTCTACCTTCTGAATCTTTGCTGTTGTGCTTGTCTTGATGCTCAGCTGAAGCCTCTTTCCCCATTCTCTCTCTTCTCTCATCCTGACCGAAGCCCCTCAGACCTGTGCCTGCAGATCTCCTCCCTGGACTTGCAGCTGTAGCACAGGTAGTCATGGACCTGTACATGTGTTCCTGCACCTCCGACTGGGAATGGGAGATATTTGGTGGCTGGCTACCACCCACATATTGTAAGATAGTGTTTTCCCTTCTTGATCAGAAAATGTAAAAGCCAAAAAAGAAAAATCCCATACGTACTTAGAATTTGTTTTACAGTGTTTTTTCTTGCTTAAAATAAACCTATCTAAATGTTTACATCTTACTGTGTTAAGACCTAAACTTTATTTAATATATTGAATTCAAATAAAATGTAATTCTTTGGACAGCAGAAGTAATGCAACCTGATCTCTTAAGGCTTTGTGCTTCCTTGGTAGGCTGTGCTGTGAAATGTGAGCTGCATTTGAAACTTTCTCCAGTGTTAAGGCGTAATGTTTTCCCTCTGAATTTCCTGCTGACTGGTGAGGATGAGGCTCATGCTGTTTCCCTGCTCCCAGGGAGGCATTAATGCAGTCTCTTCTCTGCTTTTTCTTCCAATTTTCAGAAAACTAACAGAACTGAAATACCTTTGCGGCTTTTATCCTCAATTTAGCCAATAGGTTCAATAGTTATTAGGGAAACTCACAAATGGGAATATAGGCATAAAGTAAATTCACACTAGTGATGTTATTGAGTGCTAAAGTATTAAAAAATAGATTTTGTGTATGCCTAGAAGTCTCTTTATGGAAGCACTACAACATGAAATCAGGCCTCAGTGTTGCCTGAGCTCTCATCCCACTGGAGTGTGGGATAAAACTAGCAGTGCCTTCAATGGGAATAGAATATTTAGAATTTTCAGAAATCCCCATCCAGACATATTTTTATTTCTTAGAGAGTTATGAGTATTTCAGATAGTAAAATTTAAACACATAAAAGAAGAAAGGCAGAGTCATAGGAAGCAGGGAATTCCCATCTAAAAATAGAACATATTATAGACTACAGAATGGATGGGAGAAGTAGAGAGGTAAATCACATTTTTGATATTAGACTGAGATTTATATCTTGATGGGAACACCATGAGTCTCTAAGGTTTGTTCAGTGTTGTGCAATGGCTCTGAATCCAAAACAATTGCAAGTAGGAACTGAGTATTTTCTGGATATCTCTTTCTGGTTCACACACACTGCATTTACAACACAAAACATCATAGCTCAGCGTGTCCATTTCTTTCTTTTCAAGAAAAAAATCCCATTCTTATTCAGCCCTTTACATTATTTCTTTCCAGCAACTGGTGTTAAAAAAAAAAAAAAAAAAGTATTTGCAGTCTTGGACTTTTGTTCCCACAAATAACTTGTAGTTTAAAAAGTATTATTATTAATCAGTTGTCTTTTCAAAGTTAAACTTGAAGAGCTTTAGATTTGATACAACAAATCGGAGGAAATAGGGGCACATCTGATGGGGACTTTGTTTCTTTGTCTTACAGTTGAGAAGCATCTTTTATTTGGTTAAACAAACTGCACAGAAGAGAGATGCAAGAGCTAGTGAATACAAACACAGAAGTGAGAGGATATATAAATAACATAGTACAGAAAAGCTAAGACGAGATTTTTTCTTTCACCCTCTTTGGGAATAGATGATGGAACCCAATTTAGCTGAAAACCAGTATTTCTGCAGAGGTGTTGTAAGGATTTATTTACACAATGAATTCGCTTGCGAAAGTTCAAGTGGTAGAAAGCCTGATTCAGAATATTTCAAAAGGGTATTTGATTGCACCCCATGTGAGACAAATGGTTTAATAAGTTTTGAGCAATGCTGAGACACTTCTGGATTTGACCATATGCCCTGGAAGATAATTACGTTGCTACCATTGTTTCCAATGTGCAGAACTTGGCCCTGAATGAAATGGAATACAAAATATCATTAAATTAACGAAATGTTTCTAGAGCTATGATTCCAAATAGAATTTTTAAAAATATATAATCAAAAATATGTTTTCTTTTGTTATCTAATACTTATGCCTATTGTAGTTGTAAGTTGCCCTCTGAGGAAATTGGCACAAGTACTTTCAGAAGAAAGATGTCAGACTGAATGACTGATTTGACCTGTTCCAGCAGTTCCTACCAAGACATACAAAAACCAATCACAATAATTCCTTCTTGGCTCTTATTATTGAACTTAGATTAAATAGAAAAACAAAGGCAGATGTGTAGAATATGTTTGAGATAATGATTTGGACAAGCAGTGGGTGTTTGTCATCTCCTTTGATTGCTATCTGTTGGCACACTGAAAAAACTCGCTTGGACATGGTCTGAACCAAAGGATCTCAGCATCAATCATCTTTTGGTCTGAATAGCAGCCCACTGGGGGAAAGGCTTGTTCAGAATGAAGGAACTGAAGATAATAATAGCATTTCACCTCTTAACTTTAGTCTGCACTTTGAAGGCTTTTAAAAGGCTAAGGTCCTCATTTCTCTTCTTGCATGTCTTCACCTTTTCACTTGACATCTACATGAGGTTTGGAACTGCTAGATGGCTTTTTTTCTTCCTTGCTGGCTTGATCGTAAAAAATACTGAAAATTGTGGCTCAGTTATAGCTACAAATATGTGTTTAATCCCAGGAGTAGATTACTCAGTGTCCTTTACATTTTGCAAGTCTGTGGTCTCTCTAAGCTATAGTCCACTTTCAAGGACTTTTTTTGCCTTATGACTGGAATCTTCTCAACTTGATTGTCCTCTCCCACTCTTCAGCTAAACTATTTTTGTCCATTTCTCTGTGCAGTTCATTCCTGGTTTTAACCTTCAGTAGGGGAAAGTAGTGCCTCACACTACCCAGTTTGTCTTTCACTTCTTATGCCTTTTTTTATGTGCTATATTCTGCTAAATCAGCATTTTTCAAGTCTTGAATCTTTGCCTACTAATAGAGCTCTACCTGTCTTCCTGCTAGGCAATATTCCTAACATAATTTACTGCTCTTCATATTCCCTATGAAATCCTTTGCTAAAATTCACATATTTTGTTCAACGTAAAATACGTGCTGGTGCTTCACCTGTGTCCTTTTTTAACTTACAGTGCAGCTGGAAAGGCTGCCTCAGTTCAAGTCTCTGTATATGGATCAAGTGAGCTCCATCTTAAAAATAGTATATTACAGTTGGTATTACTTAGGGGCTGTACCAAATCTGCTTAGTAACCTTCCTGTAATTCTGGCCATGATTTGGGTCTGCCAAATTTACTTCTGTTTGCTCCCAGATGAATACTGTCCTCTAGCTTGGGTGATTCTCTCTCTTTGGAGTTAATTCCTTGGTATATTCATTGAAAATCATCATGTTATGTATTGATAAACTGACCCTTGCTAATAGGAGGATGTTCCAAGTAATTTTGTTTGTCATTCCCTTCTGGCAAGCAGAACAAGCACACCGGTGCCCGGTTTTAGCACATGAACGCTACACTGCTGCACAAGCAGTGGCAGCATAGTAAGAGTGGTTTAAAACGAATAGAGAGGACACATAAGTTAGGTTTTGGGTGCCAATTTATTAAAATGCTTTTCTGAGTGACAATAAGTTGTCTTGTGAGCAGTGAACCAACAAAGATTGGTTTCTTAAGGGTTTTCAGAGCCAGTATGGATAGCTTGATGCCTGACAAGGGTGCTCCCATTGTGCAGTCTTTTTTTAAGTGGTGTCATTAACAGGCTCCCATTTTCTAGCTGGCCTCGTGTTTTGTCTTAGCATTCAGAAATACTATATCCTACAACCTCTCTTCCTATCTCATATTGGTTCAAATTAGCTCAAAGGTTAAAAATCCAGGAGTGAAGATTGACAAGCAGACATACAGACATAGTGTGTTCACATGGGAAGCCAGCTCTAGAACTGTCTTTGCTGGTAAATGTACTGACTTGATATAAGATCCGTTTGCATATTGAACACTATTGTGCATGCTCCAAACAGTATAGTCATTAAATTATAGTTCAGCAAGTGGAAGTCTCACATACTTAATACTAGGATAGTTTGACAAAAAATACATATGACTAAAGAATTTATGTGGAAACAGTTTAAAAGCCAGTCTCATGCCTGTATAAAAAGGAATAGCTCTGTCTTTGTCCTTTACAGAAAGTGGAGATAATGTTGATATTCTTGAAATATCGGGCGTATGCAACACATTGAGGTGGTTAAGTTTCAGAGCTCTAATGCTTTTCACCTCTTGGACTTTGTATTGGTTTAAGTGCAAGAAAGTCGGCAAGACCATTTACTTCTCATGATTTACTGAGTATTAAATACCTAGCAGAAATCTCCATCAGAGTGTGTCCCACCTTCCAACACCCATTTTCGAACCTCTTCTTCTTAAGAGCATTACTTTTTGGCCCTGAATCAAGACAACACTCAAGCATGTACTTCCATCCCATTGACTTCAATAGCATTAAGCTTCTTTGTGTCCATGCATGTACATTGTAAACAAAGTCTGATTGCAAAAGTTAAATGAGACAGTTGCCTGAAGATGGAAATCTGCTCTTAAGTTGCACCGTCACATCTTCATATTCGGGAGATCAGAGTATGCTGCTGCATGCCAGCAGCAGGATCGAAGGGGGCTCTCGGCGAGAGTTTCATGTCCTGCAGGGTGACACATGACCAATATTTGCATTTGTTCAGAATAACCTAATATATTTTGTATTACTGATCTTTGGTGTTTGTTTGGTTTTCTGGTTTTGTTTTGTTGTGTTTATTTTTTTTCCTTTTTTTTTTTTTTTCTTTTGAGAGATGCAATGTGATTTAAGAATGCATAAGGCTAACATAAACAGTACAATAAAAGAATCATGAATACTTTTTTTAGGGTGGGAAGGCTTTGAGAAATCTTCCTTTTACATTGAAGCCTACTTACACTTCATCTGTGTGTTATCATTGATCCTGTTGTGGTTGCTGATCACCATGTGGATGTTGGGTTGAAAGACTGATCTCACCATCTCCCTCAGTTTTGAACAAAGGCTCCATTTTTGGGGTGTTTGGGACCTTTCTCATGCTTCATGCTGCTGTAGCTTGAATTATTTCAGCAGAAGCAGAATGTAATAAAGGAATGGCCTGATGCATTAGGCCTCTGATGCTGACAGAGGCCTTTCAAATAATGACACTGCAGTGGACTTATAATATTGTTATAAACATAGGTCTGTTTATCCCAGGGTAGTTATTCTGGAAGAGGAGTTTCTGCAGAACTTGTAAGCAAGTTTTACACCAAAAGAAACTACTAGATTTAGTCAGACATTCCTCATTCAGCAGACTATAATATTTTACCACAATTACTTCATTGCAGTGACACATTTCAGATTAAGTTTAGCGCAAATTTTTCTTTCATTACTTAAAAATCCTGTTTTTAAATGTTTGAAGTTTTTAGAATACGTTGTTAAGTTATTCTACTGGTTCAGAGTTTAATTTGGTCTTGTTTTCAGTCTGAATTTGTCTAGACTTGTCTTTAAACTGTTGCAGCTTGCTGTGTCTCAAATATAAATGTTTGCAACAATGGGATCAGAAGACGTGTACTGGCTAAGAAAATTTTCAACCTGTGAATTTGCTCTAGTGTGAAAGACTACTCTCAGCTTTTTAAGACAATAAGAAAAACTAGTTCTTTATGGCAGTTTTAGCCAGTTTTGTCACCTGTGTGACTGACCTAAATTCAAATTTTTCAAGATAACTTACCAGTTTGTTAGTAAAGTTTAAAATACAATGTAACATTAAATCAAATAACCTTGCTACACTTCTGTGAGGTGTATCCTGGAACAATTTTCAGACTCAGAGCAGCTTATGATCTACTGGTGAGAAGTACGGTCCCAGCAGAGCTGCTTTACCAAAAGTACGTACGTTGCTTTATGCCCTGGACCCTCCAGTGAAGGTTATTATGAACAAAAATTTTCCTTTTCCCTCCTTGCTGGTTCTGGTCCTTTCCATTTGAAAGAACTGTGTAATTAGCTATTTTCTGACTGGTAAGAGGGTATCTGTATCTCCTGTGTTTCACCTGTTGCATTTTCCCTGACTTATGCTCCCCCCTACCCTCCTTACTGGTGAAGAAAGTCTCACATAAAACTTCAGAAGTGCAGACCCTTGGGATTAATGCTTTTCAGTCCCTGGAAACCTGGATTGCTGCAGGACAGCAGATCTACAGTTGTTTAAAGCCATGGCCTCTGAAGGACAGGATGTTGTGTGAAAAGCCTTTTTGTTGTGTTTTTTTTTTTTTTACCTCCTGTCATGTACAGAGCTCTGTAAATTTGGTCTGGGGAGTATCTGCGTAGGACCTCTCTCTCCAGCATGGTCATCTTACAGATTTGGTGTGGCTTCGTGAGTCATGGTTCACCCGAAATGTAAGCACTCTGTGAGCCGTTAGCTCTTGCTTAACAGGAGCTTGTGGTTGTGGTAGAGTATGCGAAGTCATTCTGGAAAAAGGAACTTAGCTGGGAACTTAACCAGAAATTGTATTAATGTATTAATTGTTTTAATAGAGCTTTCAAACAACAAGAAAGTACTGCAGGAAGTTTGAGACTTGTGCAGACTCTGGAAAGAGTGAATTCCAAATAATTTCTCAAAATAAAAGGGTAGATTGTGGAGGTAGCAATCTTTCTGGTGGGAGACTATTTCCAGTGTTGCCTAACATGCCAGTGAAACAGAGAAACTTTGGCAGAGATCTCTCTGTATGGAATGTTAAATACTATGCTGGAAAATGCTAGCATGTGTTGTCAATTAGTGATTACAGGAGAAATGCTGATGAAAGAGTGCACCAGAAACGATGGAAAATAGAAAGTGATATCATCTTGTTTACAGGGAGATTCAGTGGAACGCAGACTTGCAGAGGATTCAAAGGCACATACATGCACAGATGTTCCCTGAAGCTGCCTTACAGCTGGGGTTTTTTTGGTCCTTCTTGAAGAATGTTCCACTGAAATGGAGCAGTTGGTGACACCTTGGGATTCATCTCACCTAATAATTTAAACCGTGTGTACATGAAGCTGGTCATCTGGTTTCTCTCCTTAGGCAATGAACGATGAGAGGGTCATCCTGAGAAGGTTTTACCTCACCTCAGGCTGATGTTAAGGCAAGGTGATATTAATCCCTTCTGCTTTCCTGTTTTTTTCACCTAACCTTCTGATTGTCCTGGGAGACTGTTTTTTGTGCCAAAGAAGTCTGCATCCCCCTAACTATTAGCATTTCAGAGCACTCTAGCTCTTTCTTAATTTCCATTCAATGAAAAACCTTGGTCAGGATATCTCCTTGATCTATGACCTGCCTTCATCCTTCTTTTCCTTATTTTGTTTTCCCTAGTTCCTAGGTATAATGTATTAGTTTACATTACTTTTTCAACTCTATTTCTGTCACTTTGTAAATTAATACACTAGGTTGTGTGTTGCTCTGAAGAGCTAGCAGCATGTCCTAAATGTTGCACAACTGGACCCAAAAATGGCCGAGATGGAGGACAGCATGGAAAAATTGAAAGCTACCATGAGCTGCCAATTTCTGTGTTTGTGTCTTGTTGCTAGAGAGAAGCTAAAATGTTTAATATATGATAGAAAAGAGAGTAGATGTTGCATGAGGAATGAAAAAGAAATGGGAATCCAAAATATTTACTGAGAGCCTGCTTCTCCCCCCCCCAAAAAAAAAAAAAAAAATTTAATAGCTTAAATTAAATTTACCTTTCCTTTTAATTTAGCAGAAGCTACTCTGGTGCCTTAACTTTTACACAGCACAGGCCAGAGAAAATAATGAAGAAAAAGTGAGTTAATGTGAGTGGTAACAGAGGCAGAACAATGAAAAGAAGTGACTCAATTAGGTGTGACCATGAGTGACTTCACTGCTTTTTTCCTTTAAAAGTTCTAGCTCCTGGTTGTGCAGTCTTGCAGCTTCCTCAAATGGATGATATTTTTTGTGTAGCCGTAGATAAGAACGTGAGAGATGGGTATTGTCAAATAAAATTTATCTAGCTGAATTTGGTGCACGGCTTACTTGAGGTTAAAGAAAAAGTAAAGCCATTCCAAAGAACTGTGCTTTCTTTCTGTAATAGCATTAAATTAAAAATTCTGTGGATGTCATATATATTTTAGAAATACTTTGAGAGAGTTTGAAAAAGTCCAGTGTCATTTTCTATGTACTCCTAGTTGCGGAAACAACAGCATTAAGCTGAATGAATAATGGAGGAGGAAAAAATGAAACACCATCATCACTTTTCTATAATCCATTACTGTCATTTCATTATTCAGTTGCTTCAGTGAGAAATGTTAACTGGCCAGTTCTCTTCTGTTCTAATGCTGCCATGTAAATACTGAAATATAAGACAGAGGCAAAGCAATGAACAAAGCACACGTCAATATAATGCTTAGGTTTCAACATAATATTTTTTTTTTTATATTACGTACTTATACAAAAGCTGATCTTCAAAATTTTGTAAATGTCTTGGGAAAAAATGAATCAGTTCTGTTTTTTGTATTCTTATGCACTGTAAATAGGTTGGGCTAATTTATGAGTCATAGCAAATAAATTAATGACCCTTTTCATTGGTAAAGCATAAAGAAGATCTAGTAATAATAACTAAGCAAATAAAAAGTGTTCTTGGAGAACATACAATGAAAAGTAAGGATAAGCCTCAGATCTAGAGGTTCAGCAACTGGAGCTGTTTACCTAATAGCATCATCATGATTGTTTGTTTGGTTTTAGTTTGTTTGTTTATTCTTGTTTGGTTTTTCTTTTGTTTTGTTTGGTTTTGTTTTTTCCTCCCAACTCTCTCTAATTTAAGTATCCCTTCCACGACATTCAATTTATCTCTGTGTTTGTCCTCACTGCCCTCATCCAGTCATTCCTTGTGGTCATTCCTCACCCATACCTGGGTTTCTTTTCCCTTCACTTCTCAAGAGCTACACTGCAACATCAATGGGTGAAACACAGTGGCATGAAAGTCATTGTTAGTATCTTTTTTTTTCCCCAAGGAGAAAGAACTGACCTTTCATTTAGAGATGTCTGTCTTAGGTGCTGGTCTATTACCATTCTGTAGTATGGATATATTTCTTTCCAAGTACTAATGAGAACAGCAAGTGGCGGCATTCAGCAGAAGGTCCCGGAGGTCAGGAGCAATGAGCTGGGGAGGGAGGAGCAGCCTGTGGGCAGCTGGGCTTGGCAGGGGAAGAGCCACGTGGGGAGCGGAGCTCCTCCACCTGTGGTTGCACAGATGTACCTTAGATCAGTACTGGCAGCTTGAGATGCCAGCTCCAGTCAGCGTCAGTGCTGGGGGGATCTCTGGTGGCAGAGGGTTTGCTCCTACACCCCATTTCCTACAGCATGATATTTGTGTGCTAGGAAATTTACTGAAGGTAGGTTTGGTTTAAAATACTCGGATTTCACTAAATGGCTGCTTCAGCAACACTTGTTCTGTGAGTAACAGACATAATTCAGTGACACTGCAGCCATTTGATTCTCTTCTTTTGCATAAAGGAGGGGAGATTTCAGTGCCTCAGGGATGAATGAGAACATTTCTCTGTCTTATCCTCATTGATTTCCTGTTATAACTTGTAGCATAATAGTGATAATAGGTTGAGTGAACTGTTTTTCTCAGCAATAAACTGTGTGATAAACTGCTGGTCTTTTTGTCTCTTAATTTGCCCTGTTGGCAGCCACATTAAGGCTTTTTGCATAGCACAGTGATAGTTTTATTACTTTATTCAATTAAAACTGCAGACAACCTGAATGAAGAATGGAGGTACAAATGTAGATCACATCTGATGCACAGAAAATCTGTTGTCCGGAACAGAATATTGATTCTAACGCACACAGCATCAGCTTTGGGTTTGCCCTTGGTCATTCCAGCCCTTGTGACTATAGAGGAAACCCAGACTTTTAATTTAGACTGGACAGGTAGATTCAGATGGCTTATCCAAGCTGGTAAGCCCATTTGTCCTTGACTGAAGGGGCTGCATTTGCACATATCCAGTATAATTTTGGACTACTTTGATTATTCATTGCCACCAGTGTAAGTATAGTGCTCAGGACAGATGTGTAAGCTTGCCTGAGGAGCTGTGTAAATTCTTTGGTAGTTAGTTCATCCTAAGCTTTCTGCTGCTGGACCTGTACTGTTACATCTATCCAGATTAGGTAGTTTACAGATAATACAGTGGTTTCCATGAACTGTTGTTGCTGCAGACCATAGTATAGACATGTCTGTGTTCTTCATGCTCTGAGATGAGATCCATCTGGAAGACACTGCATTATGTCCTATCTCATTACTGGAAGTTTGTGACACCTGGCTTGCATCCATGTAAACTTAATACTGTGTCTTTGAAGCTAGTACTGTGTAAAAGCTGAGTAGAATCGGCTATGTCATCAGTTACTCCATCTCACCCTCAAGGCTGTATTGTTTTAATACAGTATTTTAATACAGACGTTTTTATAAAAACTGTCAGGTTGCTGTTCTAGAAGGTGTAACAGCTACCTCTTCATACAAGTTCCTAAAAAAAGTAGGGGTTTTAATAAATATTTTTCTTTTGGTTTTGTTAAATGAGACCAATTGATGATAATGTTTCATGTTTAAGACTTATATAACATTAGCTGATTAGTTGCCTCAAACTGCTAGCAAGTTGGTGACTGCAGAAAGAGAACAGAAACCAAATGCCTTGACCAGGACCAGAAAGGGAGACAGTGCCTGTTATAAAGTAGTTCTTGGCTTTCCTGCTCTTGTCTCTTGCACACAGAGAGTTTATTTTCGGTTGTGCAAAAACTGAAGTAACACAAGGGTCAGACCAAAGGAGATCTAGAGATATTTTCTCTGCTACACTCTTCCAACTCTCAGTAATCAATACAACAGAGACTTGATGAGCCATAGTTTGCATCCAAACCATCATATTTTACAGCTTGTGATGAACCCATCCTCTACAAATGTCTGCTTCTTTTTTGAACTTTCTTAAACCATTAACCTCTTCCATATCCTGTAACAGTGAGCTCCACGAGGTAATTACATGCTGTGTGGAAACTATTTCATTTTGCTGGCTGTAAATGTGCTGCTTGTATTCCACACTATCCGTTTTCTTCACTGGAATGTGGCTTCCATCCTGGCCCTGTGCAGCGGGTATGAGGTGTTGGAGCGTGGAGCTAGGAGTCCCTGGCTGTGACTGTGCATGGGGTGACTGTCCTTCTGCCTCTCCTCAGCCAAACTGCACACGACTGGAGTGACTGGCTGCTCTGCTTGAGACTCCCTGGCCATAGGAATGCGAAGGAATATCTTTTTCATTTTAACCTCAACCCAGCCATTTCTTGGCCTGCTCTCTTTATTTTCCAGAAAAAGCTGTCAGTGGCACTTTTGCTGACTTTCTGGAAAGATACTATATTCAATGAAGTGTCTGACCTTCCCTACAGCCTCTGTGTTGCAAACATGCTGTACCCTTTTTAGCCTAGGAATGGGAAAGCATTTAATCCTTAAAACCCTCAGACAGTTATTTCAGTTAGCTTTAATTAAACCTCCTAGACTTACTTATTTCTGCTAATTAAAAAAGAGAAAATTAAAGTCACATATGAACAGTCTTTAATATACAACTGATTGTACTTTTTATGACGGATAGCAATAGTACACAAGGTGAGGATTAATATCCGTTGAGATCAAAATGGTTTCTGTAGTTCATTTTTAATATGACATTATGGTGTGCGTGTGTCTGGTATCATGTTTTAATGCTTGACCAGTTTCTTTCCCTTGGCCTCCACAGGAGAAAGAAGCAGGGAGGTGGCTGTGTTTGGTGTTAAACCCGCTGTGACTTCAGTGCATGCCGCAGAGCCGGGGGAGGTCCTCGTGCAACAACAGGTCCCCCCAGCAGGAGAGGGACCTTGCAAGTGCAGCAGCATCATCTCTGCAGGACAGTGTCTTCTCAGGTCTGCTAGGATTGCTCTGAATTGCTGGAGAACACTAAAAGCAATTTTTCAAGGTCTTTCCTTGTTGTTCACTTTCTAGGAGGAGTTCACTTTTGTCTGAGGATGACATTTTTCCTGATTCCTCTTGATTGTTCATTGGAGACCTTCCCACATGCCTTCCCACAGCAACTATACACAATAGCATATCTGTGCAGCTCAGCTCATGCTTTTCAGGACAGAAGATTTCTCTTTTCTTTCCTCCTTACAGAAATAGGGGGGGAGGTGGCAGGTGCTTCATCTCTTTACTGTGCTGGGCAGCTAGCCAGTCATTTGTGGAGGACATTTCACCTTTGGAAAGGATCTAATAGTGGAGGGAAAAATGTCATCATGAGACCTTGAAAGTGTTTTTGGACCACCACTGTGCTAACAGACAAGCAACTCAAATAAATTCTATAGGTATAAAATGCCTGCTGAAAACTCATGTAACTTTTAATAGAAAATAAGAAAAAAAAAAATAAGTGTTGCATTTGGAACACGCTTTACACTAAAAAGCTGTATACTTGTTATATTTTATCTGTGATAGGTCAAAAAGCTAATAGAAAGTTTAGCACCATCTAATAAATCCTATGGCTTTTTAGAGTAATTCCTCTTGAACTTCTAACATTTCTATAAATCCTAGATGTGAAGTACCTGTTCTGTAGGACTGCTCTGCTGCAGCCTGGCTTGCTTTATAGTATATTTTTATGATGCACTGATTATCCATGGTGCTACCTCATGGCATCTCCTCAGTGATTTTTTCTTTACCACAAAGACTAAATTCTGCCTTAAGATGGTAATTCTTAATGAGATAAGTGATGATCTTGTTGTGGGGTGGAGCTCAGCCTAGGGAGACATTGCTTTGTCAAGCTCCAGCCTGCAGGAACAGCTCGGGTGTTGGTGAGGGATGGCTCCACACCCACCAGAAACAGCAGCAAAGGCCCAGGAATGTTGTTTGTGTCTGTAAAACTCCTTGTGCTCAAGACACACAGGGCCACCCTGGAAGAATCAAACAAGATAAACAAAACAGCAAACTCCTGCTTTGCCTTGGGAAGCCAAGATGCTTCAGCGGCTTCTGTTTCCTCACTGAGGACCTGGGAATTAATTAAGGTTCTTTGAGTTCAGACCTCCTGTGACACGTGGCCAGCGCTGCAGCTATCACAATGCTCAAGCTCGTGGGAGCAGTGAGCATGTCTGTGTTGGGTACCCTGCACTGCCAGGTGCTGGTCCCCTGTGGGGGCAGCGTGGGCAGACAGGAAGGGCTTGGGTCTGCCCAAGGTGCCCAATTTTGGGATTGTGATTGTCTCTGCACTAGGAGCTGAAAGGTTGTGATGAACCACTCATATTTCTCCTGACCACCAAAACCGAGGTGGGTACACAAGTGCGTGGGAGGAGTGGGGTGTGTGGGCACCAGTCCTGTCCAGCATCTTGGGAATTGCAAAGTCTTATGCTGTGGAGTAAAACCTCTTGTTTTACTTTTTTGGCATGAAGTGTTAAGTACAGAAAGTTGTTTATACAGGTAAGGCCCTGAAGACTTTCCATTTTATCCTCGTGGAAATAAAGCACTCCAGTGTTATTTGAGCATTTGTGTCCCACTACTGACAGCAGCAACTCTTCCTGCTGTTTCTTTCCCTGCAGTACAGAACGCGATGGGATTTTCTAGTGCCAAACCACGCAATTCAGGCAGACTTTGTCACAACAGCAGTCTTTTTCTTCTGCTTCAACAGTGTTTGACATGACCAAACTTCATTTATATATTGAAGCTTTGGCCTCTTTGAAGAAAACTGTTTAGAGGATCTCCAGACAATGAATCACTGCAGATGGTGGCCAGGCACTCCAGCGCGGAAGTCTGCCAGCCCTTCATTCACAGCACAATGTTCAAAGCTGGTGCAGTGGGTGAAATTCGGCTCTGTTTGAGGAGCTGTGCTCAGGAGGCTCTTACCTATATCACAGCATTCAAAACTTCCTTAGTGATGGTGCTCTATCTCTCTAGTGCAGTAATACAGCAGAGCTAAAAAATTACTGCATAAGCGAATGTCAGGTGAATCTCTTTTTTTCTTTTTTCTAGATACAAATTAAGCAGCATAAATTTGTCTTCTCAGAGTAATAAAGGACCTGTGATATTTTAAATTTACAACTTGAAAAATTTTAACAGAAAGCAAACATTGCAGTAACATGATCTCTATAAGAGGAATTTTTCACACTGACTTTCTTAATTTTCTTCTCTTTTTCACCTAGATGAGGTTATTTTTTCTTAGACAGCGTGATCATTTGCAGATTTCAGTCTGCTTCTAAGAGAGCATGAAGGAGTCTTGAATGCCTTCTCCTGCCTGCTTTTCCTGTTGATTTTAGTACCAACTTTAAGTCAGCTTCATTTAAGTATATGGCATTTTCTGTAGTCAGACATGCCCTCCAAACCTCACCTCGATCACTTTTCTTGCATAGCTGCAACGAAGGCAGGGAAACATTGCTCCCATCGCTTCAGAAACAAAAATCAAGGTTGAATGTCTCCTGACCAACATGCAGGTTGCAGAAAGCCTGTGACTTTGCAAGAGTTCAGGCAGGTGACACAGCAGGGCTTTCATGTTGGGAGTACTACACTATTTTTGAGCATGAGGTCCACACACCTGACTCTTGACTTCCATTTGCAATAGCTAAACCTGCTCCTCGTGTATTTGCAGTGTGGAGCTGCGGCCTCTGTCCCTTGCCAGGACCCTGCTGGTCGAATGCGGCATCACCTTTGGTCTCTGCACCCAGCTGTCCTGCTCCTGCACTGTGGTTACCCTCTTTTCATACAAGGCACCTTCTCCAGCAGCAGTTTTGCTCCATGAGCAAAACCCTTCCCTTCGACAAGCTGTCAAATGGCAACTTGCAGTTAGCATATGCAGTTAGCATTTCTTTTGCAACCCAGAAACACCAGGTTCACTCAGATTCTTGATCTATACGTTTGAATAAAACAATCAAGAAAAAAGAATAACGCAGCTCTTCCTGGATGCTAATGATTTTCTTCTACTTGTTCAAGTCCCAATTTGCATAAGGGCAAAATGTCAGATTTACTGAAATATTTAAAAGCCGTATTCTTAAAATGCTGTTAAAGAGTCTGAACTACTCTATATGTGGAACATATTTTTTTCTGCAAGTTTTATGATTTAAAACAAAATTATTAATTAAACAAAATAACTTGTAAATAATGACTTGATCTGTTTATCTCTGATAACCGCCTTCAGGGTTTTAGAACTGCAGTTCTCATCATCTCACCCTGTGCTTTTATTCACAAGATGAAATTAGAAAGCAAGCTGTCTCTGAAGCTTTTGGTTTGTTGTGTTTTTTTCCTCAACTCTTCATTGGTTTCAGCTTGGAATGAATTATTCAGTGAACCAAAAATATTCAAATAAACTGTCAAGAAAGATACATTATCTGTATTTGTGGAAGAGCCTAGTGCTGTCAGAATCTGTTTTAGCACTTCTTATTCTAGGTGATTAACCACTGTCTTCCATTTAACTTGTTGCTAATAAACCACTTTATTATTTGACTAGTTTTAAAACTTTGACAACAAGCATGTATTGTTTCAATTATTTAGTGTAAGTAAGTCAGCATTAATATTTTATCTTTTAACAGATACAATAGTTTTCAATTTGTTTTTAAATAGGTTTATTAGAGACAGATGCATTCAAATGCAATAGCATAATTTAAACAAATAGTGGTTATGTTCTATTTGGTCTTGTCTTAATTGATCCTTACCTGTAGTTGGCCAAGGGGCAACCTGGAGAGCCATGGTCCATCAGTTTCTAGTTCTTAGGCCACAGAGAGCTGAAGCTTGTACAGAGGCATGAGATCCCTAAGCACCTATTCGGACCAATAATTTTTTTTTAATATAGTAGTCTTTCTTATTTAGATCTGGTTTTCATTGGAGACTTTCCTAGGATGTGATTAGGAGGGCAAGAGAGAGAAATCATGTGTTCTTGACTGTCTGCCCCATGCATGTCCATGTTATCATCTCCTGCATTATTTGCAACATCCACAAATAACTTCAGCCAACCTGTACGGGGCTTTAAAATTCTTCTGTTTCAGGGATTCTTTAGCAACTCCAGCTCATTTTTCTTATAGCAATGAAAACTCCTCTGAAACTGCATCCTATGAATCAGTCTGCAGGGTAGTGTTCATCCAAGGTAGATTTTTAGCCTTTCTTCTTCATTGGTGGGTGTGGAAAAGAGTCTCTCTGTCTTGTGGTCTTCAGTCTGGATGTCCCCATATCTTCTGCCATTTCTTCCTCTTTTGTACTCATTCTTTCTTCTGCAACACATTGCTGGGGATCCAGATGTTTGTCAGGAATGGCTGTGTTGTCAAAGTCTCTGTAAAACAGCTGAGCTGAGAAAACAATAGGTGAATAAATTTGATGGATTGAGCAGACATTTAATGAGGATCAAGGGAACAGAGGAGTGAGCCTGTAAGGAGCTCCTAAAGTACTGCATTTCCCCTCTGGCTCTCTTCTCCATCATGTTGATTGGTACAAAAGAGCTGAAGCCAGCTGCCTTCTAGCATTTGAATGCAGCAAGTTATAGCAGCTGATTCTCATTCCTGAGACCATCTGTGTATGTACTCCTGCCAGCACAGAAGTGCCACAAACATGCTGCAGTGGGGCAGGGTGAGCAATCCCCTGACACAGGAGTGACACAGGAATTCATAAGCTTCGTCACATCCCCACCACAGACCCCACCATGAAATTCAGAATATGAAGTCCCATTCACTGCTGCAGGAGTTCCTGAGCTCAGCTGAAGCCAGGGGTTGCCCTGAACTGATGCAGACCATTTTTATTTTAGCTTTGTTTTGGAAACTATTTTGCTCCTTGCAGTTGTCCTGAACTTGTGTGGGAAAGAAGGTACATGAAAAATGGCACATTATGATGGGAATTTATGTCATCTGACTTTGTTCGTTTGAAAGTAAATGCATCCCATTCTAAGATGCACAGAGGGTGAACTCATTTCCAGGGCAGACTGTCTTTGCTGACTGCAGAAAAACCCTTGAAGTGACAGAGATATCTCTGCTTTAGATCACTATATTTGAATGAACTCCACTTTGGTTAATGTAACATGTGTTTGGTTTCTACTTTTTTGGAGGAGAGAGGAGATAAAATTTCCTGAGTGGGTTAGAGCTGGTACCTATCTTGAACTCAAAACGGGAAGAGAGGGCAGGAGTGGAACATTTCCCCTCAGGGAGAGTTTTGGGTCAGGGTTAGCTGCATGACACAAAAAAGTTCAATCTTTCAGATCAGAAAGCATCAGCAACCAAGTAAGTGTCAGATTTGTGTTCTTTTTTTCTGGAATTTGTTACTTAGAAATCCTAGATCTTTGCAAGAGCCCACATTCCTCTCTGTCACTATGTTGATTTCATTGTGGCTTTTCCTGTTGAGAAACTTTATTGACGATCTTTGTTTCCAAACCTATGAGCAACCAGTGGCCAAAATATCTTTGTCAAATCTCGTTTAGCTGCAGAACTGCCGGCTTTCTCATCTCAGTTGCTCTGGAAGCTCCATCCTTTCCACCTCTGTCACATGCGCCAGCCAACACGCCTGCTGCTGAGGTTTCTGCTGGGGTCTGTGCCAGACCTGAGCCTCGCTGGGGGCTGGCAGCTTCTCCTCTGACACATGGAGCCAGTTTCTGCCTCCAGATTCAAGCCCAGTGAGACTGAGAATGGAGAGAGCTCAGCTCAGGGCAGGGGTGAATTTCCTTTGGCCTGAAGGAGGCTTTTGGGGATTCTTTTTACAAGCAGCATACCACTTGCACGTTTCAATCCCTGGATGCTGCTGGATAGTTGCAGTGAGTGAAACTACAGAAGTGGCCAGAGTTACGAGAAGCCTGTTGAAAACAAAACAGTACTGAGTTGTGGTACTTTGCCAAAATGTGTTGGGCACAGATTTTTTAAAGCCACCTTGTCTGGTAAGCCAATATAAAAGATGAAAGTGGGGGTGACCACGAGGTCAGGCACCAGGCTGGAGGTTCATTCCAACTAAGAAGCAGCAATTATAGCCTGTCGGTAGGCAGAAAGGACTGCCAGACTACTCAAAAGCTTTATGAACAACCGCAGCTTGTCGTCAGAAGAATATATGTTATGACTCATATTTATTTTTCATTATGTTCATGAAGTGAGACTTTCTTCACATCTCAGTGAACAGTTGGAGCAAATGGAATGTTGTTGATTTTTCTTCTTGCTTAAATATATAGAGCTAAATATGTATATATTTAGATATAAGAAAGTTGGTGCTGATACAGGGCACTTTCCAGTCCTCTAATAACTTGATCACAGGGCTCTTACAGTCTGAGACAGCTGGAATAGCTGTGCTATTCTTAGAGGCCTCTTCTTTTGCATTTGAGGTCAAGTAAGTGACCTTTATTCATATGAACTCCTACTGTAAGGGAGTGGCCTCACTGACATCATGCGAATTAAGGATATTTGGAGGAAACAACAGAGGAAACTTGTATTGGTGCCATTGACGTACATTACCTGCAGTACAGAAATACTGGTGTTGGTAGCGGTGTGGATCACATGGGTCCCAGTCTGTTGTTCAGACATCTTTCACTGCAATTGCAGAGAAGAGACACAGTAAAGCAATTTTGCATGGGCAGAGAAGGATGAAACTCACTTGAGGTGTAAGGGTCACTTTTGAGGACCATGCACGCTCTTTTTATTGATCATCTGTTGCACCCCACCTCCCTTCATGGCTTTGCTTTAGTAGTTACGGAGTTGTTGCTGAACCACTTACTTATTTTTCTAAAAAGTCAGAGCTGTCAATACTCCTGCAGGGCTGGTCCATTCCCCATGGAAAGGTGACTCAGAGACTGTCCCAGGGCTCCCACCAGCAAGCCCTGTGTGACTGCTGTGCTTCAGGGTTCCTTTGTGATAGGTGACAGATCTCTTTTCTGGTCACATTGGTTTCTGTCTGGCTCTGGAGATTTTAAAATTTAGCATCTAACCTAGGGAAAGCTTCTGTAATCTTTCTCCACAGCTGATGGAAAGAGCTACCCACCTCTGTAAGGTAGTTTATCCAGTCCCAGATGTAGTATCTCTATTAGGTGGTGTGAACCAGCCACTGGGTATTTCTGGTGCTCTGGTGACAGCAAGGGAAGCTTCATCTTCATGCCATGAGAATAAGGCTCAGCCTTGGTTCTCTGTGAAATGGCAAGAATAAAGCTGGGTTCTGGCAAGGGCATGAGAGTGTGGCTATGTGAATGGCATAAAAAAATGATCTAGATACTTCCTTACACTGAGAGAAAACAAGGCACAGTCATATTTAAGAGCTGCTCATTCCAGAGGTAGACATCCAGGTTTTCTTTGCATTATGTCAAGTGCCAAGTGAACTAATATTAGGTATATTCAATTTCCTTTCCTTTTTTGTACCCCAGTGAGATTTTCATTGTTTAAGGAATGAAATGCTTAAATGGTTTTATTTGTAATTTGGTCTGTTAACAGGGATAGGGAGAGATGTTATCATTCAGTTTTGTTTGCTTCAAGATTTTTTGTCCCATTTTTACATAGGCAATGTTCACAAGCAGCTTACTATTTTTGTAGTAGAAGCTAATGTTACTTTAATAGTTAGCTGTGCATAAGAAGAAATTGCACCTACTGTGCAAAATTGTTATTCTGAAGCAAAAGTCCATGGTACTTAGTACCTAATTTGTGGAATCTACACATTTAGAAGACAGTTTATTTACATGATACTTTATAAAAAGAAATATTTCCTACTTATTAGAAAACAAAACAAAACTTGTTTTCGTCATGAGGAAAAGAGGAGTTAAAGGTTATAAATATCCATTGGTCTTCTTTTGAAAGAAAATCTGTATTAGACATAGGGTAGTAAAAGTTGACTATCTTATTGGAGTCTGAAATTCTACAGTCGCATGTAAAACGGTGTGCTAGAACTGTGTCACTGCCCCAAGTGGAGACATGTCCTGCCCCATGATGGATGAACCTCCTCTCCGCCTGCCCCATCCTGTCCCTCAGTCCCAGAAATGCAGTGCACTATCACAGTGGATTTTCAAAAGCATTGTGATTGTACAAAAATTCTAAATGTTCGAAATATTTGAAATATCTGTATTATATTATAGTGGAAATAACTTGTGTGTTGTAACTGAGACTCTGCCAATGTCTCCTTTGCAAGTCTGTTCTGTTTTACATTCCCAAACACATGCCAGACTTCAACCACAATGCATTTTTCCATTTTTCTTTTATCCTTAACATATAACCATGCTATTCAAATATGTGCTTTTTTTTTTTTTTTTTTTTTTTTAATGAGCTAGCTCTTGCCATAACTTTTGATGCTTCAGACAAACTACCCATCTCAGTCAGCATTTAGGCAGTGGACTGTAACTAAGGTGAGACCTTTTTATTCTCCCATAGTGTAAATTCAGTCATTGTAAGGCAAAAGATGCCAGACATAGACTGGAAATTAAAATATGGCTCCATATTAATTTCCATTGAGTTCTTTCTCCTTCCTCAGCAAAAACTTCAGGAGGCTTGTATTTCTGCTAGGAGTTTCTCTTTCTCATCTAAACTGATAATTATGGGGGAATCAGGCCAGCACTAGTTCTGTAATAATAGTTTGCTGATAAGTCCTATGCAGACGGCAAATAAAGCCCAGGGGAGGTTTGAAGGTGGTAAACATTATGTGTGAATAAGAAGAGTGGAAGAGTCTGATGAAAACTTGAAAAGAACATTTTACTTGTCCTACAACTTCCATTGTAATCCTTATTGACCAATTCTCTGTACAATGTTAATGAGTGATATTTCAGGGACTATTTAAGGATCATCTTCTCTCATTAGTATAAAACAACAGTATCTGATGTGGTAACATCCCTCTTGTAGCACAGATCTGAATGTTCTGTCACAGTAATACTCCCTGGCCTTACAGGAGGTATGTGAGGGTAGATGTGTTAAAGATTTTACAGTACTATGGTAGTGCTGGGTACAGGAACACCATGGATACATTCTTACAAAAACCTACTGGGACTGAAATTTCAGGTCAGGATGTTCTTGTTCAGTTGTTGCTCTTATGCAGAATATGTTCCTGTGCAGACAGCATTATAAGATACATTAAGTGCATAATTTGTTATTCAGCTTTCTTGTGGATTTCAAGATGGTGGATTTTGTCCTTTGAAGAAATAGATTCCTTCTGGGTTGTACAGCAAGTAGCTTGGAAGCAGTCATAACCCTGGGTTAGGATTCTCTTATTTTCTCTTATTCTCAATTTACTAAAAGGGATTTCGCATAGATCAACTTACTCTGAAAATGGTGGGGTTTTTTGCTGAATATCCATAGTCAGATTTTAAAAGGCTACTCTTATGTTCCTTCTGAAGCAGGGTGGTTTTTGTCTTCTCCACTGATAATACGGGGCACTGCTGGTACAAAGGCAGGGATGAGCCAACATTCTCAAACTACACTCCTATCCCTCACCCAGTCATTTAGAAAACCTCATCAGGGATAAGTTTCTCAGGATTAAATTAATAGCAAATATCAGCCCATTTGTCTTTTTGGAAGCCTCAGATGAAGCAAATATTTTTCTGGCCTGTTCCCTCTTCTTCTTCCCAAAATAGGTGCTGAATCCACCAAAATTAGGCTACTTACCAGGCCTCCATGCTTTGTTTGATGCCAGATCTTCTGAAGAGAATGTTAAGATTTATTTTCCTGTACTTTTGTATAATGACCTAACTACAACAATCTTTTAAAAACAAATACTGTGTTCGGTGTCAAGAGTAAATGTACTTTTTAGGTTGAGGTAATCTTAGTGCCCGGTGTATTGTTGCTGTGCAACAGAATGCATTGCAACAGGTTCAGACTGGTTTTATGCCATGTAAGTAACTTGACTGATACATGCAAGGTTTGGATGCAAACTGAGCAAATTATAGAAGATGATAATGAAATTCAGAAGCTCTAAGAAAGGTTTGTTTGAAGCTCAAGAGCAGATGAAGCAGTTCAAGCAAGCAAAAGCATTCCTGTGTTGTAGTTTGTCATGTCATTGATCTTAGTTTAGTTGGTAATTGCTTTTAATGCACTGAAGATTCCCTCATTTTTTTTTCTTCAGTTTCAAATATTGTTCACTGATGTTCTTGTGGGGCATCATAGCTGAGCATCATATTGAACTAGTATATCATTTAGTCTTTGATTATATTTTATAGAAGGTGAAGCTGTTATGTGAAAGAAGGTAATTCAGTTTTCTCTGATTACATTCACAAAATATTTAGCAATTTTCAAAATGTCTTGAAAGCAATAGATATTGTGGCTTTTATTTCAGAAGAAGCTTTCACAATGTTAAAGAGACAAGCTTAAAGTTTCTGTTTCAAAGTTGGTTCACCCTTTACTGCTGGTAGCAAGACACATTTTAATCCTGGAAGAATGTGGTTTGTAAGTCAGTTACTTTCTGTAAAAGTACTGAAAGTGAAAGGATCAAAGAAAAGGATCAGTCCCTGATCACAGGTCTGCTCTCTGGTTCCTGCACAGGAGAATAATGTTGCTGTTGTCGTGTTCCTGACACAATAGAGAGAAGGTTAATAGGGTGCAAAATTTCTCAATAAGAAAAAGTAAAAGCTGTTTTGCTGAAGTGTATGAAACAAGCTGACATGAAAATGTACCCAGGTTTTATTAGATACTCTCAACTTCAAATATACCTACAAGCAGACCTAGTTTTACTATGGCAAGTGCTTCTGGGCTCTGATTTGTATACTACATGACATGTCTGGAGGAGTTACAAGCTCTTGAAATGTGAATGGTTTGGTCTTTGCTATGGGTGCATGTGGAGGTAATGAAATTGCAAGTTGACCTTTTAATATAGCAACGCTAGCAATTGCTGCTATAATAATCATCCTTTCAGTTCCATGGGAAAATGGAAATTACAGTTCTACAGATTGCTTCTAATTTTATGCATGAGCTTGTTTAGAGCCATTTATTACTGAAGAGCATGTTGTCTCCTCATTGTGGCTTTTAAAGAGGCTGTAGCATTCCCACTGTATTTAGTGGTGTATGATGCTGGATGCAGGCTGACCAGATCAAGCCATCATCACACGTGCATCCTTGCATCAGCGAAACTGAGTTTCTCCATGCCTCTGCCCACAAGACATGTTGGTGAACAACAAATTTTCCCCAGTGGGGATGAGTGATGCCGCAGCTCCGAGCTCTGGCCAGGGACACAGCTGGGCTGCCTTCTGTAAGGATTGTTCCCTATCACCCTCTTAAAAGCACTGTGATGACCTGAAATTAATTAGCTCTTGCTGATATGATGTGCCTCTCTGTTGCGCCTAGGCATGATGGTACCTGTAGAGACAAAGGTGTCTTTGAGACACTTTTCTGACCTGTCCTGAGTTTGGTTGGAGGTTTTTCTTTGCTTGGGATTTTTGTGTTTGGAGTAATCAGAGAGCATCTGATGGCTGGTTATGGTGCCAAGAGAAGTCAGCGTCCCTCTGTGACACTAATTCAAGAGATACCTTTTATCCATATACCAGGTTTAGTATCTTAGTGCCTTACCTGAATCCATGAACTGATCTTGTCCAGAGGCATATAACCTCATTGAGCCAAATCCAGGGCTTTTTGCAAGGTCCTTATTCACGCAATAGTCCTGTGGGCTCTCTGTGAACATTTTGCCCAAGTAACATTGTGTTAAAGCAATGTAATGATTACAGGAAGGATCAAAGTTGTAGTTAACGGGTATAGGGGTCCCTGGGGCTGAAGGAGGGCTCAGGGTAGTGTTGTGACCAGGACATGGAAACACAAAGACGGAATTGTTACATGATGAGGCCCAGGAACAGAAAGATGTGAGTTGATTTTGAGAGGGATCAAAGATGGGATCAGAAAGTCAATCATGGGAGAGAACCTTCAGCAGAAGTTAGTAGTAGGATTAAAAAAAAAAAACAAACAAGCAAACAAAAACACCCTAGTGAATATTTTATAAGACTGAAAATAGCAGGAGTGATGCTGCATTGTGCTCAAGGTATAACGATGCTGACATTACCATGTGCCTCACCTCAGAGACCTCAACCTGAATGCTTGTCTTTGTACTACTAGAATTGATCCCAGTGGATCCAGGAGACAGCATGCTTGAAGAATATCAGGAGAAAGGTTGTGTTGCTACATGTGGACATTGCCAGTTTAAATACAAGCAAAAACAGTTAATCAATTTTTGCAGGTTATTGTTTGAAAATTTATGTTATTTTTCTTCTCTCAGTTTCTCACTGTGAAAAACTTGTTCAGCTTTCCCTGTATCCACCTTAGGATTCTTAAATTCAAAAGTGCAGAACTGGGCTTTGTTTCCCTGCTATGTAGTCGGTGTGTTTGTAGCAAAGAGATAGACACTGCTAACAGGAGTCTTAGGGAATAGCTCTTCCCACACCCTAAAAAAAGCAAAAGCAAATTCATACCAGAAAAGAGGCTGAAAGGAATGTACAGGAGTCAGACGATTTGAGTGAAATTTGGCTTCAGTGTCATTAGTGGTAGAACTCTTTGTATTACCATGGAGCCAGGGCTGCAGCTTTGGATTTCATTTCCACCACTGCCATTAGATGTGCTGCCAGTTCCCCCAGTGTAAAATGAACACTGCGACACTTTCCCATCGTTGTACAGTGCTGCAGGGGTCACTGGGAGGAAAGTCCACGCTAAATCCAGACACTTACTTGGTTTACAAAGTATTGTTTTATTGCTGGCTTATCGTGGGGTAGGAAGTGTGGGGAGGTTTCCCAGCTGTTTCCAGACGTCTCCTGCCTGGACTCTCCCCTCCTGACAGCTGAGGCCACACCGCCCTTTCTGCCATTCTGTTTGTCCTGCCAAACAGAACAGATAGCCACAAAGTGCTCACTGTCTTCGGCATGTGGCATTAGTTCCCCATCTGTCTAGCATTTTGCAGCTTTTAGAGACAGATAGTTTCCCTGTGGGGTAGAAAATGTTCCCTGGAGCTGTGGATCCAGGGGATTAGGGATGCTAAGATGGAACCAATAACTGGAGAGGGTATTTACATCTTAGGCAGTCCTTTTGGTTTGTTATCAGAAATGCATGGATTTTGAAGTGACTTCTGATTTAGCTTGTCCTCATTTATATTGTTGTAAGTTATTACCTGTTGAAGTTTTTCAAGCAGCTGTTTATCATTGTGGAAATACATCTCCAGTTGAGAAGAGCAGATGGGCACCTCACTTCAGACTCAGCAGGGAATTAGTTTTGTGAGTCTATCTTATAAGCAAGCTGGATTTAGGACCCAGAGTTTGGCTTTGTTTTGGAAACAATATTATATGTTCAGCCAGAGTACTACCCCACCTATGACTGGTAAGCCTAGCATACTAGTTTCTGTATGTGTGTGCAGTTATGGTATAGGGAGTGAACAGAATCTGTTTATCAGAGACATTTTCCTCTGATTATCAGTGTCCAACACATTACGTCTTGGATCAGTCAAGTTATTAACTACATTTTAAGACAAATTTTGATGCCAGGTCTCTTCTATTATTGCATATGTCTATGCATATAGGTGTATTTGCATATATCTGTGAAAAAATTATATCATAATTTTGCATAGATAAAGAACATAGTAAAGTAAAATTAATCTGAAAAATTGACCTGAAAGAACAGGAGAGTGACAGTGAAAGTTATTCACAGCCTATTAGTAGACAAAAAGGTTATGCCTCTTCTTCCTATTTAAAGGATTCTTCCTATTTACAGGATTCAGTTAAAGCACTGGTGGTGCTTCAACAGTATCATATATCAAAGAAGAGAGTATGTAAAAAAGGAGCACGCAGGTTTAGAAGAGACTTTCCAGACTGATAACTGCATGTGTGCAGTCTCCCTGCATGTGTGTTTGGCTGCAGGGTGGCTAGAGCTGTGCACGCAGGAGGGCAGGTGGGCATCACACCTGGGCTGGCAGGCAGCACGCTCACACCTGGAGTGGGAAGGTGGGGAATTAGGTAGCACAGAACTATGATATTAGGAACAAAGCATTTAATTGCAACTGCTGTGTAGGGGGAATTTATGGAGATGCACTTGCACAGAGTGATCTTGGCAGCTGGATCCTTCTGTGGTACCCTGGAGAGGGCAACCCCCCATCCCTCCACCTTAAGCACCACCTGCTCTTCTAACAGCATCTACCTATCTTCACCATCCCTACACAAGCAGCTGCTGTCTCCATCACCCCAGGGCAGCAGCAACCCACTCTCACCTTTCTTTTCCTTAGGTAGGCTTCTTCCCCCATTGGCAACCAAAGATTATTCTCTCCCTCCCTCTGAAATAGCAGCCTCTTCCCGTCTGCTCCTCTGAGCCATCCTGAAGAGTCTGGAGGTCCATGAACTGGCATGGGAAGGAGGCATTTGGCTGTTCATCCAGCACAGCCATTCTTTGTGCTGCCCAGGGAAAAGGTTCAACAGAGGAACTGGGCTTGACTCACTGGCTGCAAATTGGGCCATGCTGCTTTAGCACATTCCATCTATGAACAGTGTAAAATGATATACCAGGAGTACAGATGTGGTTTGTTCACTGGCGCTTTGCTTCCCAACATTCCTGATCCATGCAGGATGCATGTTACTCTTTTATTCTTTTCCTTTGATTAAAAAATGATTAATAAGGGATAACTGCTTTTCTGCTATGTAGGGACCTGGGCCAGTTCTTTCATCCAAAGAACAGAGGTTTTGGTACAACTTCCATCCAGTCAGAAATGGACAGTATTGCATGCTTGTAAAGGCATTTGCTACTCATGTTGTCTGCTTGTGTATATGCAAGCATGTATGCGGTTTTTGCTGTTGCGCTCTTAAAATGTCTTGTATTTTAACACAGTAGGAAGCCAACTATCGGGATAGTAGGAAAAACAGAATAACAGAGTCACAGAACCACAGAAATGTTAAGGTCAGAAGGCACCTTTAGAGATCATCTGGTCCAAACCCCCTGCTCAAAGCAGGATCAACTAGAGCATCTTGCCCTGGGCTGTGTCCAGTTGCATTTTGAATTACTGTAAGGATAAAGCTCCACAGTCTCTGTGGGCAAACTCTTCCCAGAATTTGACCATCCTTAAGAGTAAAAAATGTTTTTTATGCTGTTTAAATGAAATTCCATACATTTCAGTTTGTGCTCATTACCTCTTTTTCTTTGACTGTGCACCACTGAGAAGACTCTGTCTCTATCTTCTTCACCCCACATCAGGTATTTTTATACATTGATAAGACCCTTCAGAGGCTTCTCTTCTCCAGGCTGAACAGTCCCAGCTCTCACAACCTCTCCTCATATGACATGCTTCAAGACCTTCATGATCTTTGTGGTCTTTTGCTGGGCTGTCTCCAGAATGTCCATGGTCCATGTCTCCCTTGTAGCTGGGACCCCAGAAATGGACACAGCACTCCAGGTGTGGCCTCACCAGTGTTGAATGGAGGGTAAGGATCCCCTCCCTTGATTTTCTGGCAGTGCATTGTCTGATGAAGCCCAGGAGGCTGCTGGCCTTCTTGGCCACAGGAACACATTGCTGGCTTATGTTGGTGTTCACCAGGACATCCAAGTCCTTCTCTGTAGAGCTCCTTTCCAGCAGTTTGATCCTGGCCTGTCCTGATGCTTGGAGTTATTAATCCCCAGGTGCAGGACTTGTCATTACCTTTTGTTGAACTTCATGAGGTCCTTATCAGCCCATTTTTCCATCTTCTCGAGATCCCTGTGAATGGCAGTACACCCTTCTGGTGTATCAACCACTCAGACCAATTTTGTGTCATCTGCAAACTTGCTGAGTGTCCACTCTGTACCATCATCCAGGCAGTTATTGAGATTGCTGAACAGTACTTAGTAGGTCCTGGTATCAGCCAACGGGATGCACCACTAATGACTGTCCTTCCAGCTGAAATTCATGCCACTGACCACAACCCTGTGAGCTCGACAGTTTTCAGTTTAACTCACTGTCCACTTATCTAGCTTATACTTCATCAGTTTGTCAGTAGAAAATGCAATGAATGCCTCAGTTGTTTCCACGTCCTTTGTCACCAGGTCCCCATTCTCTTTCAGCAGCAGACTTGCATTTTCCCTAGTCTTCCTGTTGCAGGGATGTACTTGTAAAAGTTCTTGTTGCCTATCACATCCCTCACCAGATAGAACATCAGATACAATTTGGTTTTCTCAGCCTCATTCCTGCATGCTTAGACTGTTTCTACCTTTCTACTGTCCCTGCTTTCACCTCTTGCATGCTTCCTTCTTATGTTTGTGTTCAGTCACCAGCTCCTTATTCATCGATGAAGGCTGCCTGCAACCCGTGCTTGACTTCCTGCTTTTGGAGATGGACTAATCTTCAGGTTGGAGGAGGTGATCCTTGAAAATCAACCAGCTCTTGGAGGACCCCTCTTTGCTCCAGGATGATATCCCATGAGGTTCTTCCAAGTAGATCCCCAAACAGGCCAAAGTTTATTCTCCTGAAGTCCAGAGCTGTGATCCTTCTGTTTGTCTTGTTCCACCCTCTCAGGAACCTGACCTGCACCATTTCATGGTGCTGCCAAGGCTGCCCCCAGCCTTCACATCTTTGATCAGTCTTTTCTTGTTGATGAATATCAGGTCCAACAGAGCTGGACATAACTGAAAAACTCTCAGACACAGGAGTCTTAAAGTTTATCTGTGAAATGAGTTAAATATTCTTGAGTTAAATTTTGTTGAGTTAAATTTTCTTGAGCCATTTGTAGCTTTTATTTTTACATTTATTTTTTTTTCTTTCTTGAGTGAAAGTTCACATCACCATTCCCTGCAATTGTTAGTCCAGCAGGTTTGCATTGTGACCTGCTCTGCTTTTGTGGGTGCCATTGCATGAACACTTCTTCTCTGATGCACTAAGTATTATCCTGTAGTTATGTGCAGTGACACCAACAGTAGTAGAGCCACAGCATAGTTACACCTGGCCAAAAGTTTTAACATAATTTACAGACAATATGGCTTTGAATGTGGAGCATGCAAGCACCTTTCTTTCTTAAAAGCCTTTTTAAAGATACGGCAAAAATAAGGACATAATGAAAATAATACTTCTGTTCCCTTATGTTGTGGGGAGGTTAGTTAGGTTCTGTTGACCTTTGTGTGTGCTTGCCACATTGATCTCATTCTGGACTGTTGCCTGTATCAGTGTGGGCATATGCCTTCCTGAAATTTGGCTTCAGGAAGAGACATCAGTGCAGAAATGCCTCGAGTCTTGCATCTGATGTTGCTTCTCCCAGGTTTAGTTCCGCTTTCTTCCTTCAAGTTGCGTTCTTTCCCTAGAATGAGCCAGTGTTCATCTCTTAGCTTTTCCAGAAAACGCTGGTGGTGATATAATCAATTCCTTACTGTCAGTGTGTCAATTCTCAGTCAGCTAGCACAGCAATAGATTTAAAACTTAAGTGGGTGGAAAAACAGCTTTAATTAATTAAGATGGCTCATAATTATTTCTAATGTTACTGTTCTCTGAGGACATAGATAGTCACCCATGAATATGCTGCATTAGTTTGAAAAAGACTAATTTCCCTAAAAGAGGAAGATAATTTTATATGAAAAGTTAACCAGTAACAGCCTACTTAGATATTTCTGTGTATTTCCTTTATTGCAAGTGGGTTTTGTTAGTGTGGTTCACAAATGCTGGGTTACAGTAAATAACTTATTCCTGCCTTTTCGGCATCTGCGTGAACTCACGGACCTCAGCTGAGTGGCCTTGGTGTAGCTGAGGACAATACTTGCCCCCGGATATGTTCAGGTAAGTAAATTTTTTTATTGATAAGAAGCTGTGCAGACCATAGTACATCAGTAAATGCTTGTGTTATTCAGTATTATCCCTTTCCCCAAGAGCATTTTTATGATTATCCAAGCTTTTGATCACAGTCTTTTTACATGATCAAATTAACTTTCTGTATCTAGAGGCTACAGAGACTAAAAATCTTATATCTCTTAGAAAATTAAGCTTCAGCATTCATCTTTAGTATCTCTTTCTAGATCTGTGGCACTCCCTCTGGTGAGTACTTGCCAGGAATGCTTTTTGTGGGTATTTATAGCACTATTTCTTTTGTAAACTAAATCTTTTTGATAGACTTTGGCTTTGGGGCTCATTTTTATTCCATATCTCTACTTGGGTTGTACAAGACCTCTGACATGTGGTAATCCACTGGAATGAGAGGACAGGGTTCAGTGTACTATAGGTTTACGTAAGTTTTGGGGCTTTATACGAGTTTTGGGATTTCATACAAACAACTTTTTTCAGTATCACTATTGTTCAAGTCCTCCAGATCTTTCGTAATGTATAGTGGTAATCCTTGACTTCATAATACATTGATCATTGATCATATAAATTATCTAAGAAAACTATCTGTACAAAAATGAAGATTAAGTGTGTGAACTATTGAAAATGCATCAATGGGAATGTTTCTTTAAGCTCTGTATATAGATCGTAAGTCTCGAAACGGGAGGAGAAAGAACTGACTGATGGTTCGTCTATACATATACTCCCTTGTGTCAAGATCTCTGATCCATAGCATTGGATTGCTCAGATAATGGTTTATATCAGCCAAGACTGACCAGTAAATTCAAAGTTTGTTCTCAAAGTTGTGTTGCCCTTTTGCTGATCTTCTTTCTGTTTTGGATGTGCTGCCTGATGTGACTTTCCAAATGTGGGACATATATAACATGTCTGCAATTTCCCAGCACTTATTACTTGGAAATGCCCTTATCTTGAAGAAAAAAATAGGAATGTCTAGATGTTGCTTGTGCATCATACCTGAGAATGTCCCCTTACATATCCTTCCTACTTACCAGGACTATGTCCTGCTTTCTTTGAAAATTAAGCATATGTTCTCAACTTCCTATGAGAAAATTTTGGCAAATGTGTAAGAGTCCATAATACAACTACAGATTTAGCTTCTTTCAGAGTCCTAAGCTTTAGTCAAAGTAATGACTTGCCAAAATTCATAGTGTTTGTCATCACATTTCTCTGTACTTTTAAGCCCTGGGGAGTCTCTCTAGCTGACAGCCTCATCTCATTCATTTTGCTTTTTTAAAACATTTTTACCCCTTGACTTCAATTGGAGCAGATCTCAGGCAAAAAGATTGTTTTACATGGTAATTTGGTAAATAACGCTACTTAATAACCTGAATAAGTTAAGGGATGAAGCAGGTGAGACTGTTTGTTGTTTTCTTCCTCCAGCTGATTGATGTTTTCTCATCCCTCCTTTTCTTTCTCTATTTTATTATCCTTTATTCCTAATTTCAGAACTTGTGATAGCTACAGTAAATATGAAAAAATAAAAAAAGATCCTCATTGCAAATGCTGCTGAGAGCGCAGCTCTCTTAGAAATACCTGTGGTACCTTTCAAGCAGCTGCAGTATTTGGCATGCTGTGCTGTGCTCTGCATTATGATAGCTACCCTGCTATCAATACTGAGATAGCTAATTTAAAGATAGCTCAAATATGTTCCCTTGAGCTCTAGTGTTGACTGTGAATAAGTACTCTGATTACACAGTGACTAAGTATTCTATATAATGTATGTGGTATACCCAACAAGATAATGGAAAATGGAAAAGGAAGACTGCTTTTCTTGGTTTGCAGGTATTCAGTTTGACTGCAGAAAATGAAAAAGGTGAGGAAAATTATGGGAGGAAGGGCAGGACACTGTCGTGATAAGGATCACTCTGCTTGTTTCTTCTTGTGATAGGGCAGCATTAACATTCTGAGCATCACAGCAGCACGCGCGGCATCAGTGCCTTCCAGGAGCCAGCAAATACAATTCAACAGCGCCTGCATTTGTCAGCAGATCGTGCCGTTGGGAAGGAGGGGGAGTCCACATGAAAGCTGTTAGCATTTCTGTGCTGGCTTAGGGCTCCAGAATAGCGTATTGTCTCGCAATTATTTCCTTTAGAGTTGATCCAGTGAACTTTCCTCCACTTCTGCTGTCCCACATCTGTTTTGTTAGACAGCTGTAACTGGTTTAGAGTCATCATAATAAAAAACAAATCTTTTTCTTCTTTCAAAGCAATCTGTAGTTTGACAGGGAATAAAATGTCCACTTCAGCACTGGTGAAAGAAAAATCTGCCATTAATTGACAGAGATAGCTTTCTCTAGACTCTTTTTTAGGCACGGTATCAAGAATATGTGTGCCCTGAAATACCCTAGGGGTTAGCATGTAGCATCAAAACATCTTCTGTACTTTGTAGTTGTCTTCGGTGTGTTTCTCTGTGATTCTCCCCCCTCTCTTGCTGTACCACTTCATTCAAGTTCATGCATTGCAATGCTGCAATGCTGTATTGCAATTTCTCTTTCTCTCCTTTATCTTTTGCAGTAAAGCTTTTATTTATTTATTTATTTTGGAAATCGTTTGAGTTTCTCTGCTGGTATTTTTCCAGGATTCTTGTCTGTGTGGAATAGGGTACTTTTACAAACCAAGAAATTCCAGAGGCTCAGTTCTGACCTGCAACAATTTCAGGCCTCCTGAAAGAATTTTGGGGTGCAAAATGTTGTTTAATTAGTAGTCAGCACAGCCTCTCAATCCACTCTTTTTCTACTCCCAAACCAATGCAGAAAACAGAGGCACAACACATTTCACTATTTTTTTAAAGCATCATGAAATATTTTTCAAATCTCTAGTGCCTTCTGAAGCTGCAGACTCAGCCTTTAATAGAGTGTGGAGTTGCTTCTGGGCAGCAGGAATGGCAGATTTTTGCAACGATCTTCCTCTGCAGCCTTTCTGCCTCTGTCTCTTTTTTCCATGAGTTCACATTAAGCTGTTCAGCAGGGAATTTACAAGCCATAAAACTGCATTATTCAGTTATGAAGTAACAACCTCATCACCATGACTTCAGCAAGTGCTCATAAAAGCCAGAGTCAGATTTATAAGCAGAGGAATTGCCAGCTATGTCTAACATCTGGTTCACAGTGACAGACTGTGTGTGTTTCCATCACCCAATGAGGTAAAATTCTGGTTAGGTATATTGTGGATAGTCTTTCTTTGTAAATTATTAAGCAGGTTAAAGACAAAGTTAAGCATTCCATATGGTGCACTTTGTTTAGGAGAAAGCATTGTCCCCTTGGATCTGGGTTTCTACACTGCAAATGTAATTTTAGGTTCTTCATTGTTTTTGCTTAAAGCAGTTGTGATACAGAAAACTGCTGTTCTTTCATGTCACTGTTTCATGGGTAGTTTAACAATTTTCTCCTTCAGTACAACACCCAAGTAGTATGTTCACCCTGTGGGTAAAGTAGAAGATCTTGGCTGGCCTGCTTTTGGAAGGGCCAGTGGCACATTGCTTTGCTTTTTGGGTAACCTTTATATTTTTTCTAAGATGGAAGCCACATTTTCCTTTTTCTGTTTCTTCAGGAGCTCACTAGATCTACATAATCTTTCAAAACTAATTGCCAGTGGTTCAGAAAGTTCATTTATTCCTCTCTCACTTGAGGCTGCATTTCATAGCATTTATTAGTGGCCTGCAAAATATTAATGAAGACATCAAACCATTTTTTTCCTCACAGGAGTGTGAAAAAGGGTGAAAGACACTGAGATCCCATGTATCACCCCCACATATATATAGCTGGAGAGTAATCACACTGATTATTTTGAATATTTTAGGAACTGCTCTGAGGCCAAAAAAAATTGTTAATGTAGTCTGGAGCCCATTATTATCAACAAGCTGTAACAGGGATGTTGAGAGGTCTTTTACATTACTTCAGAATAGCTGTTGCCCATTAACCATGCCAGGACTCTCTAATATTGCAGAAGGTTTTAAAAAGCATTTAAAGATCATTAAAACACTAGGCATTTAGAGATCATTTAGAAGGCGTTGAAAGTCATCTGTGTGACCCTGGAGATCTTGCTAGGTCCATGGCTGCCTGTGTGGACACTTCTGTTTTACAAATTAGCCCTGTACTATTTCAGTAGTCATAAAATTATGATGTCTGTAATATAAAACATTTGGATTCCATGTTAATATTGGCATAATTCCTATCATTGCATCTATTTACGTGAAATGCTGTAGCTCGTGGACTAGTGGGATGTTGTCTCATTTTTTGCTGAAGCGGTAATTTGGTGACATGAGTCAGCAACAGTTTAAACAGAGACCGTATCTGCTTCTGTTTGCTGTGATTGCCCATCTGTTTCTTCTCTATTACTTTCAATTATTTGTCTAAAAATTAAGGAAATATAAATATGTCTATTCTGGTTTTGCAATAATGTTGTTCAAAGTCCAATTCAAGACCATTATGAAAATCATATAATCTTGAGCATGACATTATACAACATAACATTATAAACAAGAATATTTCCAAGAAAAACACTCAATATGTAATGAGCTTAGCAAAGTTAATATTTTGTGACATTAACATTTGCCTGAAGGTCAGAGTGACATGAGTCTGGTTTGAGTGTGGAACGTTTTGTTTCTTCAGATGCCTGATGCGGCACAGGCAAATCGGTGCTGCCAGCGTGTTTGTGTGCTGCTAATAATTTAATTCTGAGTCTGTGCAGAGCATTGTAGTGTGGGAGTGATGCTGAATTGTGTTTCAAAATAAAACAAGATGTGGAACATGAAAGGGGGAGTGGAAGCAGCCCTTCAGCAGGCGGCTTCCAAGGCAGGAGCAGCGAGACAAGGACAGGACAGTGCTCTGTGCTTCTCAGGAGCATTGTGAGCATTGCCCACAGTCCCTTGGAAGTTGTCCGAGTATTTGTTTTGTTCTCCTCTTGATGGATGCTGGGAAAACCAGCACAACAGTCCTTTCTAACTGCTTCTGACCTTCCATCCAAATAATGCCTTTTGAATAGCAATCTCACAAAGATGCTTTAACATATTAAAAATATGACATCAAAAAAAAAAAAAGAAAGAAAGAAAAAGAGCAACTGTGTGAAATGTATTAAGGAATGACATGCATTAAAAATATCATGTCAAGTAAAAAACATTTCTTATCAATGCAACATGAAAATGTAGTGATATTTGAAGCAGCTAAAACATTACTTTGATGCATCTGACTATCCCATAAATGCTATGACATCCCTGGAAACAGGGGAAGATGTTACCTGAACATCTGAAGAGAAATAGTGAGCTGTACACATTTCATTGCACATTGTAACTTAGCAATTTTTATTTAAGAAAGGATGACAAAGTCTTTTGAAATTCTATTAGATAGTATTACCATTCAGTGGTTCCGAATTACTCTACTAGTCTGCGTGGGCTTTGTGATTATTAATCATTGATTAGGATTAATTTGGATTGCGCAGTTCCGTAGATATCATAGCACTTTGGTAAAGAGTAGAATAAATACAAAAGGAAGTGGTTGGTGCAGAGTGGGTCTGTGGCAGATACACAGTGTGTATTTACAAGGGTAGAAGATAAAGCTTGTTGTCTTTTGTACAAATTGATGAATGCAGTGTGGATGTGAGCCCTGCTGGGTTTGAGTACAATAAAGAATAACAATGCATGCTATTAAAAACTGAAATTAATTAGGCATTAGACCTCTGCTGCAGCAGAAGGCTATGGTCCTGGGCTTGCCCTCTCCTGTGGCATGCATGTGATTCTTCTGAGCTACAACAGGAAGGGTAGAACTGCAGGGGAGGCCGCAGCCACCACCAGCAGACTTCTTCGCCTCTCTTTCCAAGAAAATCAGCATGATCTTGGGAACTGGGAGCTCGGATTCCTTGTTCACCCATCCAAAATTCCAGGTAGATGTTGAACATACAGATCACTGTATACAGGCATTTTGCGCTCTCATTAATTTTTAAAAATGTTTACTGCATTTGTTTATTTTTGTTAGCCTCTCAAAGCATTTATCTAAAAGATGGTATAAGTTTTCTATTGATTTTGTTGTGGTGTCCATTTCACATACAACAATTCCTACTTATTTCTTTCAGTAAAAACTGCTCAGAAGTCTGTTTTATGCTAGCACATCAGAAAATGAGACCAGTTGTACTTCAGAACAACACTTCAAAGATTTTATTGATTTTTGGTTTTTTCAGAGGAATGTTTCATCACAGATTTTCAGTGAAGCTCTTTCTTCAGCTCTTCTTGTGATATATAGTGCTCTAAAAAGGCAAAATGTTGTCTTCTTAAATGACTGACCTTCTAGGGCAAAGGCATCAGTGACTGAAGAGTTTCAAACACATGAAGTTGAGACTGAGTTATATTGGTTAGTAATGCAAATTTTTCTTCTTATAGCATTTAGAAGCATATACTTGCAGGGAGCAAAATATGAAGGCAGTTTTCAGTTAGAGATGTCATCTCTGAGAGAATCTGTGTTTGTGTGGATGTATGCACATTTTAATCAATTTTAATCAGAGAAATCTGAGTGTCATAATGTGATAAGCATTTCATGTTGGCCATATTTTTTAACAACAGAACTCAGGTAATATATTTTGTGAGATTATTTTTTTAGGTGTGATTAATATAAGTCTATATTTTATACAAGATTACAGTCATGATTATGTGGAAATGCTCTCAAGGTCATATGTGTTTATGCATAGAGAGAAGGTTGAGAGGAAGCAAAGATGATTGAGGTGAAAAAACAGTGAATTGTGAGATGTGAGATAAGAGTTTTATTGTGCATCTTTTGAGGTCTGACTATATTGCTAGAGATGAGCCATGTCACAGTTATGCACTTTTCCCAGAGGAGTGCTGATAAAACCTTGTGTCACACCAAAGCAGAGCGTGTCCGTGATAGAGATAGATCAGAGAAGTTCCTTGAGAAACATTTATAGTGCTCTTAAAAAACCTCTGTAAGGTTATTAATTATATCCATCTGCCTTTAAAACTAGATTTGATTCACTACCATGGCCTGGAGTTTATCCTTTTAATTCTGTGCTTGGATTGAGAGCTCACATGCTGACCACCATGCCTCCGCGGAGGACCGGCAGCAACCACCGCTCGAGACACTCCAGGGCTGGCACCGTACCCCCTGTGTAGTGGAACGTGTTTTGGGAGGAAGGATCGGCTCAGCTCAGCCCGCTCACAGTCTCATTGAGCACCCTTAGGAATACCATCTCTTAGGAAGACCTCATTCATCTCCCTCTTTTTTTTTTCTGTTTTTTTTTTTTTAAGTTTTATGACTGTGCTACACTTTGACAGCTTGGGATGAGTTTTTTCCAAGATGGATATCAGCCCTGAGCCATATTATTTTAATTATCTTGTTTGGGAAAATAGTGACCAGAAAATTTCAGGCATTTCTGGGAATAAAACAGGGGAAGAAAATGTTTGTTTTCTGATCTTGATAAATGTGTTGACTTTGTTTGGGTAGCTGTAACTCCTCTGTATTTTGATGGAGACTTGAAATTTGTCAAGGGATGGTTGGTGGTGGGGATGAGGAATTGAATTTCTGATAAGAGAGTGCTTTTTGATGTGCTCCTCCTACACTTGTCTGAGTGAAAAGTTGGAGATTTGTCTGTGCTTAGTGGCAACTCCCCAGAGCTCCTGCAAGCGCAGCCACATGGAACATCTCCTGGTCAAGGCTGGAGAAGACATTCCCTGTGGTTGAACCAGGGCCTCATGGACTAGAGAAGCATGTGCTTTCCACAACATCCCTTCTGACTGAGTAGTGTTGAGGGTCACTGACTTGTATAAGGGAGGCACCATATTGACCAGTGCACACCAGGAGGAAGAGACTGCTTGGGAGGGAGCCCAACACTCTGCTCCTCCATCTCAAAGCAGTGGGTGATGTGCATCCTCGTGTCAGGTATGTTGTCTCTGGTACATCAGCTGGAGTGTGCACCTATGCAGCATTGGCTGCTACAGCACTGAGGGTCTCTGGTTCACCCCTCACAGATTCCTGACTCCCGAGTCGTAGTACCCAGAATACCCAAAACTGGCAGCATGAAGCTGCAAATCACACTCTTCTCATTAAACCCAACCAGCAGTGGTCACTAACAGCAGGGGTCTTCTTTTTCTGTGTGCCCCATTTGGGTCTATTTCTGACCCATGAAAGTGCTTAGTGACTTTGTCTGCAGCTGGCTGTTCGAGGGTGAGGTAACTCTGATATACACCCCTGGAGAGAGATTTTAGATGAACTAGGCACTTTGTCTCATGAAATTGAAATGTAAGCAGATGGCGTTTTTTCTTACATAAAGGGTGGTCACATGGCATGGGGGCTGGCAGTCACACTTATCCCTATTAAAAAAGGGACAAAGAGCCAAGGTTTGTTGTGGTCCCACAGCAGCACCAAATGGTGGCAGGGCTAAAGAAAAATCAGTTCCTACTCTTTTTAACCTCTTTGTTCCTCTTAAGCAGTGCTGGTTTGGGGAGAGACTGGGTAAGCAACAAGGAGAAAGAAATACCTGCGAAATCCAAGCTTGTGCTAATAGCTGCGAACAAGCAGTCAAATCTGCGTTTCGAAACGGAGGCAGAAACAACACATTCCTACAAAACTGGGTAAAGTTGTGAGTGTTGTCAAGTCTTGCAGCCTGTAACAGCTAATGTCAAGTCTGTCAGAGGCACATGAGTGCTGTGTCTCTGATTTCAAGTTAGCTAAGGGGTAGAAAAAAAGATGAAATATGCAGTCTTGTCTGGAAGAAAAAGATGAGTAGTGAATCTTTTTCATTTTTTTTTTCCTCACAGTTAGGAGGAACCAAATTGCTCCTGAGCTAGTTTAGCTGTTTGTGTCTCTCTGAAATTTAATACAAACCATTCACTTCAAGTCACATATGAGAAGCCTCCATTACTTCAGAGCAGTCAGCATTTTGACCACAGGGCAGGCAGACCAGGAGGCTGATCACGTTTTCCTAAATCTGGCTTGCTATCCTTATAAAGCTCATGTTAAATTCCAGGAGCTGGTTAAAACTTGTGGCAGCAGTCCCAAGATCCTCTTGATGAGACTCAATGGTGTCACCATCTTGGCTGAGGTACCCAGCTGTGGAAAGGGGAACTGCAGTTAGGAAGTTACTACAGGTTCTTGGACATACCACAAGTGTGAGTAGATCCTCAGTGGACCAGGGCCAGTGGTCTCCAGGGTTCTTGGCAGGAAGCTGGAGAAACAAACAACCCTGTGCTGTCACCTGCTACCTCCACCTGCCCACCTCCAAGGTGGGCATCACGATATGAAAAAATGGGCCAGCTAAAGTGAGACAATTCAGCTGTCTCTGGCAGTAGACAAGTATCTTAATTAATCCTGAAACCACTGAATGTAAATGAAACCTATGTGACAGGTTTAGTGAGACACCTTACTTTGAGGCAACTGAAGGTTGAAGATGTGACTCTCTTCAGTACGTTCACATTCCAATCCTAAATTTGTTCAGATCACATTCCCCAAAGAAAAAACAGTCTTATCCTCTGCCATCAGTATAGTTGAGCATCTCCTTCATCCTGAGTGCTGTATGAATGAAAGAGGAGATTACCCTGAGCAGATTAAGTCCAACACCATCAACGGTAGGCTAAGTTTACAGACTATTGAGAGCAGCCTTGTGGAGAAGGACTTGGGGGTACTGGTGGATGAAAGACTGGACATGTGCAATGTGCAGTTTGCACATTGCACATGTCCAAATGTGCACTTGTAGCCCAAAATTCCAGTTATACGCTGGGGTGCATCAAAAGTAGCGTGGCTGGCAGGTTGAAGGAGGTCATTCTGCCCCTCTGCTCCGCTCTGGTGAGACCCCACATGGAGTCCTGTGTCCAGCTCTGGAGTGCTCAGTACAGGAAAGACATGGACCTGTTGGAGAGGGGCCAGAGATGGTCTCTGAAAATGACCAGAGGGATGAAACACTTCTCCTGTGAAGACAGGCTGAGTCAGTTGGTGTTGTTCAGCCTGGAGAAGGGAAGGCTCTGAGGACACCTTGTTGCACTCTTTCAGTATATGAAGGGAAATTATAAGAGAGACTGAGAGAGACTTTTACCAAGGCCTGTAGTGACAGGACAAGGGGCAATGTTTTTATACTTAAAAAGGGTAAATTTAACTGGATATAACAAAGAAATTCCTTCAGTGAGAGTGGTGAGACACTGGAACATATTTCCTAGAGAAGCTGCGGATGTCCCATTATTGGAAATGTAGAAAGTCAAGTTGGACAGGACTCTAAGCAAAGTGATGTTGAAGATGTCCCTGCCTATGCCAGGGGGATAAGACTAGATGATCTTTGATGGTCCTTTCCAACCAAAACTATTCTATGATTCTTAGACATTAGCATAATAGCCAGCAGCTGGACTGACCTGGCCTCTATGAACTTTTCAGAGGTATTATTTACAGAAGAGTGTAAGGAAGTATAAATAAGCTCCTCAGGGGCTGATGGGAAGGTGCCTCTTTGAAAGTTAGACATCAAACTAACTATGGTGGTCATAGACTGCACGTCATAAGTCATGACAACTATAGTTGTCAACAGTTTATAGCACACAAGAAGTTATGACTGAGCCATGATAAATTATACAGGCTTTGAAAGTCAGGACAAGTACCTTATATTTGATACGGCAGAGCAGAGCGGTGACATATAGATGAGGTGATATGGTCAAAGGCATAGGCCTGGGAAATGATTGCTGCAGGTTTCAGGGCAGATATGAATGGTGCAGAAGTCCATGCGATATGGCTAGTGATGACAGTTTAGGCTGCATTTCAGCTGTATGGATGGCCATAGAGGTCTGTATCCTGCTATCCAGAGAGAATCGGTATGGCTTATGCGCGGTAGAACAAATACAGGATCTGGAGTGAGAAAATACTGCCAACACTATATGCCAGAGATATGGTAAAAGGACAACAGTAAATGAGATGGAAGGGACTACCTTTTTCTTTTTCTCTATATCAGTGTATCTTTTGACATAGTTATCTGACCTTACTAGATACAGTGAATCTCAACATTTGTCAGCTGTTAATTGAAATTATTTATCCCAGGTTTTGAGTATTCAGCAAAGCTTTGATGTCTCACTTGCCTGACAGTGACAGTTCCTAATGGTTGCTTTTGGGTTACCTGAAAAAGTATGTAGAGAAGTATGTGAGCACTGTGTCAAGATCAGGTTTTGTGATTTACTCTGTTTTCTCCCTGTTTAGTATTGCAGAATATTTATGTTTTCAGTCCTGAGAAACGTGACACTTGTACAAGGTTTGTGGCTGTCGCAGAGGTGAGGGGCTTGGCATTCTGTTGGCCTGGCACACTGCCACCTCTGCAACTAATTCATGAACAAGGGAAAGCAGGCAAACAAGGAATTTCAGACTATCACCCCTGAAAACTGTGGACATGGCCTTTTAAAATAAATGATTATCATATGTTTGGTTTTAAGGCATCTCTAAAGGACTTACATGACCAATAAATTTTAAAGTATTTTTTATTAGACTTCTACCTTTGGAACAAAGCAAAGCTTCCATGAAGGTCATATTTGTTCCTGAAATGAGAAGACTGAGTCTCCTTCTTTGAGATATTTCTTACCCTGGAAAATATTATTTCTTTTCTTGTAGCTCTGAATAACTCTTTTAAAGGTGCTCTATTTTTTTTTTTTTTTTGCTAACTGAAGAATATCGGTGCTTCCTGACCTGAAGCAAGCATACTGTCCAGTTCCACTATGGAGTCTTGTTTGCTTTCTGTACATATGTGGACACGGATGTGCAAGACTCCACACTTCCACCGAGATGGCTTTGTCAGGTTACTGTCCTGACCTGGGCTCTGGTCTTCACGACCCAGAGGAAAGCAACAAGTCATGAGTGACCAAGTGCCATCATTCCTTGGTCCATCGCAGGGCTGGCTGAAGTACACACAAGCTACAATTACAGAATAGCCCATTACTTTCACAACCAAATCCAGACAACCTAGGACAGGTAATTCCAAGAGACAAGAGGGTAAATTTTGCATATATTGTTCATGCTTGTTGGAAAACAAAGAGAATACAGTGAGACTTTTCTTCTTCAAGGTGTTTAGGTCCAGAGATGTGAGCAGTTGCACCAAGTGCTGTTGAGGGACCTCAGATCCCTTTTGAAAATGCCAGGAACTCCCTTCACCTCGGTCTCTGTCTGAGGATAGATGAAGCCCTATGAATAGATGCCTCTCAAGGTCAAAAATGATGCTTCTTGAATACAAACTTATGAAAACATCTGTTTAAAATAAAAGTATTTTCCGTGCTGTATTCCTGACTTAGCATGATCTGAATGTCTTCAAAATCTCAAGGAGCAGCTGCTGGGTCCCACAGCAGTTTTCTCTGACTCATTATAAAACTGAGGTGCTGCTGTGAATGAAAAATCCTTCAAGGTGTCTGGAATTCTTCTTTCACTGGGTAAAATAAAACTATCTCCCCTATAATTGAACTGTACATATCTGTCTTCTAAATTGAAAATTTTTACTTTATTTATTTAAAATGGAGGGTTGGGAGAGAAAATAACCCCAAACAAAACCTTCTCACCCTTACAGTAATGGACATCTTTATTTCATGTCTGCCACTAATACTGCTCTTTTAAGACATTTTCTAGATTGCACAAACCTTTAAAATGTTGCCACCAAAACTGGTAGTTAGATTATACATTCTAACCCTCCTTTTTTTTTACCTAATGTTGCAATTGCCTTGTTACGTTAAGTTGACCCTTCAATTTTCCTAAATGTAGGCTCCATGGGAAGGGTACATTAAAGCTACCTATGACAGAAAGATTAGATAATAATATGTTAGCAACTGTTTCTTCTATACACGTTGACCTTTTCCATCAACTGAATGAGCACTGACAAATATGCTTTTTCCAATGCTTAGGATTCAGAGTGGAATAAATTTATATAATTGCTCATCTATTTTTCTGCTTTTTCAATATACTTTTACTTTCAAAGCAGGGTGTGGGAAGTGATTGGGGTCCATAATGAATCATGACAAGTAGTGGTCATCATATCTGTCATAGACATAAATTTGCTGTCACCCTGGATGAAGCCGAAGGAAATATGTTGACCACTTTGCTATGTAAAAATTTCCGGGAAAAGACAGGGTTAGAAATTAATGCAGCTGGGAACTCCTTTCTCCACATTCTTTTTCCATTCAGTATTTTGCTGATTTGAAAGACTGCTAATTTAAATACCATGTACAGTCCCTGAGATCTGGTTACATCTTAGTCGGCCAACGAGAGCTACTAGTCCTCAGAGTGCAGCTTTAACACATCATTTGGAGAATTAAATTCATGTTTGAATTTAGTGGGGAAAGAATGCCATTACTTTTTCAATGGCATCGTAATTAGTTTTGCTCCTTATCCCTAGAGGCATCTAGAGGAAATCTGATTCATGAACATTTGCTCCATATTGCTGCTGGAGTCAAGCTGGGAAGCACCTCTTTGTTATTAATATTTCCCTGTGAGTAGCCAAAGTGCTGTCCCTCTTTTCCTTACATAGGTATTGGTTACCACAAATATATGTGTATACATACACATATATATACATATACACATTTTATCTCTTATCTCCTGTTCCCTGATCTTCATATTTAAGATTTAGAAAATGCAATTTTGGCATCATCTTGTTCCCACAGATCTCCCTGACACCTCTTACAGAGACAAGAATGGGGCTTTGGAAAATGCTGCCATGAGCTCTTGCCCAGGCTGAGGGTCAGGTGCCTGCTGTTTGTATTAGGTTATTCTACACAGTCTGCCATGGTCTTGCCGCATGATTGTGAACAGTTCCATTAAATGCTGCAGCCATAATATCTCTGGGACCTGTTTGCTGGAATGGTCTGTGGGGCAGTGCCAAACACTGTGGGGTAAGGTTTGTAAGAGGAAAGGCAGAGATAACAAAATACCTCAGTGTAATTCAGCTCGGAATTCAGCAAGCAAAAGAGAGACAGTAGGAAACCAATCTTCATTTTCTCTGCTTTTCGTAGAACGTTGTTTCTAACCTAATACATTTTAGCTTCGGGCTGTGGCCTGTATCCTACCACAAGTTATAATGGATGCTCATGGTGCTCCCTTCTGCTTTTATCATCTGTGAACTGTTTGACAATAACATATTTGTTGATTCTTGGATACATATAATGATCTATTGCTTGTCTCAGTTTTTCTTTTTATTTCCTTTTTTTTTTTGACATTGTATGACGCGTTGATCATGGATTTAGATGATGATCTGGGTTTGGTGTGATCAGGTTATTGATTAAGTAGTTAACTGCTACCTGTTATCTCAAAACTTCTCTGAAATGTCTCCAGTGAGGTTTTGAGAAAAGCTTTACTTCTTCAAACAATTTAATCCCTTCTTCAGCCACGAACTTTCTGAATGAGGATGGTCCTGCATCCCCTCAAGACCTGTCTGGGTGTTTCTGTAAGAACGATTGTGAGATGAACAGTACATCTCATTTTGTCTTTGTCTTTCATCCATCTTCCTTTCCACAGTTGTATTCACCAGCTTTTATTCAGTGATGCATGTAAAACACAGGTAAACTTAATACTAATCTAAGTTTTGTTTGCTACTAGATTGTTCTCTACAGAAATCCTTTCTCTTTGGGAAATTATTTGTCTTAGTACTCCATAAAACTGGTTGATTGTCACAAAATTCAATTGCAACCACAATTGTTAACTTTTATTTCTGGACATTTAGTATTATGCAAAAGCTTCGTTGAAGCAAGTCATATGGGAAAGGGTGTATTTGGGTTTGGATCTTGAGATCTCAAATCCCTAGTCAGTTCTGAGTATTTTTATTATTATTGTAATATCCAGGCATGGAAATGATCATCAAAAATGTTTCAGTAGAGCATTTTTCTGATAACAATTCTAAATCATTTTAATCCAGTCACAGAATGCAAATACATGTAAAGCAACGTTATACATACAACTTTCACATTTTCGTCATGTATTTAAGACCAAAATAGCGTTTTCCATGTTCCTCCCTAGCATGAATGAAAGTATTGCACAAAACATGGCATCCTGCAGAGTAGAAAGTCCTTACTCTTAAATTGTGTGTAATGCTTACACAACATGAGTAATTTTTGATAAGAGTTCCATCTTCTGCTTCTGTTTCTTTTTTTCTTTGTCTGTATTTCATGCATTAAAACAAACAAACAACAGAATTTTGAAGTTTTTTTAAAGAAAAGTAATTTCAGAGATTAACATAGGTTTTTAGCAACCAATTTCTAGTGGTAAAACCTCCACAAAAATGGAAGAAATTATGAAATACAGGTGATTGATGATTAATGCTGGAGGTTTTAGTTTCTTTATGGGTTTGTTGAAAATACAACTTTATAAATAATAATTGAATATTTATATTCGAGTTAAAATGCCACTTTATAAGAAAAGCTTTAGCATTTTTTCTCACTGCCTTTTTTCAACCACTTTTGCTCTGATTTTGCCATAAATACAGCTTCATTTTTCAACCTCTTTCCTTCAAAAGGATCAAAGTCAAAAGTCAATTGAATCCATACTGTTACCACTGCTGGAATGTATTTTATTTTCAACATTTTAAGTGTGTGCTGCTACTTCTGAATGGACACAGCTTATTGAACAATAGTAAGATAATGCAGAGAAATCTTCAGTCTCTCGGTGTATTGAAAATACTCGCTTTCTTCTGCCTTTAAAGATTAATAGTTTTACTGGAATATGTTCAACTCCTTTGATGTTTAAACATTAGATGCTACAGGTCTCTCAGACAACATTAAACAGAAGTGATGTTTCAGTTCAAATCCTGACAGTTGGCACAATTCTCTGGCTAATACGTACACCAGCTGAAGTGACCTTGTGTGCCTTTGCCTGATTGTCACACAAAAACACTGGGTCCAGAGAATGTGAGGTGTATATTGCTTGCATTTTAAATGTGTTTCACAGTCAAGGTTTTGGTTCTGTATCTGATTGTATTTCTTTTCAGGAAAGACAGGCCAGCCAGGCATGGTGGTGGAGTTGCTCTTTATGTGAGAGAGCAACTACAATGTATTGAGTATTGTCCAGGCACAGATGAGGAGCAAGTTGAGAGTCTATGGGTGAGAATTTAGGGGCAGGCTGGCAGGGGTGATACTGTTGTGGGTGTCTATTACACGCCATCAGATCAGGGTGAGGAAGTTGATGAGGCCTTTTACAAGCAGCTGAGAGTGGCCTCACAGTCACAGGCCCTGGTTGTCATGGGGGATTTTAACTTCCCTGATGTTTGCTGGAAGCCAAACTGAGCCAGCCAGCCACCTGCGTTGTGGAGTCTTCTGCTCTGGAGACATTCAAAACCCGCCTGGAAGCCTTCCTGTGTAGCCTCATCTAAGTGCTCCTGCTCCGACAGGGGGATTGGACTGGATGATCTTTCAAGGTCCCTTCCAATCCCTAACATTCAGTGATTCTGTGATTCTGTTTTATATATATATATATTTACTTATATATATGTATATGTATGTATGTATAGAGGTTTTTTATTCTACCACAATCCCAAGGAAGTTTTTTCATTGACTTCAGTAACCTTTGCACTGGGCACATAGCAGTCCGAAAAACACAGTTATTTGCCAATGAGTTGTTTTCCCTGATCTGTTTGGCCAAACGTTGATTTTACTCCCCCATGTGCTCTGAATGCAATTTGGAATTGATGTCTGCTTTTATTAGACAGCAGCTTTAAGGCAGGGAACAGCGTCATGTATTTTCGAAGTGTCTTTACAGAACAGCATCATCACAGCTACTAGAAGAACTTTGCAATCTATATGTGTTAATTACTGCTAAAAAGTGCTTGTAAGGAAGTAGGTATGACTCTATTTATGGGTTTCCTTAAAAAATGGACTCCAGCCCTGATGTCTCATTTGCATGCAGGAAGGAAGCCCGTTGCTTCAGTCAGGAGTATTTTGGCCTTTCTCCATTTTCCGCAGGGTGTTCACTGTGAGGACACCAGCTCTGGTCCCAGTAGTCTGGAGAGTGTATTTAATCTGCCCTTCCCGCACCCCAAGTCCCTCATAAGAAGGAGTGAGTCCTTGAAAAATCCACTTCTAAACCTTACCATCAGGACTCAGCCACAAAGAAGAGAGGACCAATGAAAATACTTTGCACCCAAAGGCATTTTAATTTTTTAAGCCAATTCAGCTAGTGTAATTTAAAAAAAAAATACCTTTTCTTTCAAACATTCTTTTCTATCCTGAGACCACATAATGTTTTTGTACTATCACACAGTAGACATATTGTTAGTAATGAATGTCCAGTGTCTGTTGGTTTTTACATATTCTCCTATCACTTATCGTTGTTACAGTGATCTGTTTTTCATGTTTTTTCTCCACTTCTTTTCCTATCCTGCCTGTTGTCATCACAGCAATTTTGGCAGAAGGGTTTTGCATAACTATATGGTGCCTGGCTCAGGAAATGCCTTGAATCCTGGGGACTACAAGTCACTGCCATAATGCATTTTAAGAGCAACAGCCGTGTTCTAAAGAGGCATGTCGTCACTGAAGGTGTCCCCAGGCAGTTGTGGCATGCTCCTTTGCCAGCCCCAGAGGAGGACTTCCAAGAAGCTGTGGGCACATATGTCCTAGATCTTACATTGGACAGCAGACACCAGGTGGTTTTGTTGGTTGGTTGGTTGTTTGTTTGTTTTCCTGAGCATTGTGTATTTACGGTTAAGTTAGGTGCAAAAACCTTGTGTAGACCTTTATATGTGTGAAGCAGGTAGCAAATTGAGAAATGTGTTGCCCGTCATTGTGACCAATGGTATACGCACAATCTGGTGGTTTTCTTTGTATGTTTGTGGAAGGAAGGGAGGGAAGGGAAGGATAACTCACACAGCAGATGATGTGATTGATCAACATGTTAACTAGCGTAGCAAAATCCCATCTGTTTACGTGGTTTGTATCTTTCGCAACCATGAAAAAGAGATGAGGGGAAAAGAAGTGCAGAAACAAAATCCAGCATGGATGAAAAGGAGCCCAGTCCTGTTACTGATGTAACTAACACAGCTTCAAGGAGAATAAGGACATGTCCTAAGAGAGAGGCTGCATGAACATTCACAAATACCATCCTCCCCTCATTCTGCTTGGCAAGAAGAGTGGACGCTTTTCTCTCCAGATTTCTATTTTTCTTTTGGAATGTGCTTAAGCCCCTGGGTGTCTTCTGTAATAATCAATTCCCTTTTTAACGACAAGTAGGATCTACAATAAAGGATATTGTAACAAGGGATCCTTTCATAATAACTAATTGCAACTTGATTGTGGTTTGAGTTTTTTCAGTTTCTATCTACGTGATTTCTTTTATTCATGCTGGCAGTAGCAGTGAGGGGGATAGTAAAACATTCTGAGATCCAGGCCTATTTTGATAATTGTATTACTTCCTGCAAGATTTTAAGACACTTAAAAAATACTTGTGCTGTGAGCAGATTCTGTGTAATAACAGCGCCCTATCTGCCTCACTTCTTTCTGTAGTTCCTACAAAAATAGTAGCTGAAGTAGCTTTAATTCTGAATGAAGCAATGTTTGTGGTTTTTTTTAATCACTATTTACTTTCAGTAAGAGAGCTTTTTCAAGTAATGGGAGTAAAACATATTCTTCTGTCAATCAGTCTAAACATTAAGAAAGCTATGTAGAAAATATTATAATTTAATCATAGATGTGCTCATTTAGGAGAAAAAGTCACCAGAGGCATGCATGCAGAAATGTCTTAGCTGTGTATGCAGATTCTCCAAAAATGGCTGTGAATGTATAATTCTGCATGCACAGAAATTCAAACTATCAAGATTTTGACTTCTGTCACAGTGTGTAGTACTCCATGGCATCCCTGATGAAAAGCTGTCATAATCTGCCAGAAAATTCTGAGTAACTCTTCCAAACATAGGATCATGAGTAATTTGTGCCTAGTGAGCCTGTGTTTGAGACATCCTGGATGTGGCTGTGGCAGAACCTGGAGGGTAAAGCCCTGCAGAAGGTGTGTTGCTCCCAAGCACCTAAGAAGAGAGGCAGAAGTTTTATAGAGTGTGCTGGTGGAGTTCGGAAGTACAGATCTGACAGAATTTTAGTACAAATGTGATGCCCAAGTGGTACAAAAACATGAGTAATGACAAACGTATTGATTCTCCTGCTAAAGCAATCTAGTCCCCAGTCCCTCTTAATTGTAAGTTTTGCCTGAATCACGAGATAATTTAGATTCCCTTGATGATATCTATTCAATAAGTAGCCTCCCAGCGCTACAATATTTCCCATTATATTTGTCAACACCTGCCATAACAGAGCCTTGGTCTTAGTCTGCTGGAAGATACTGTATATTAGCAACATTGCTGCTACTACAATGGTGCTAATAATTTAAAGCTCTAACATGTCTCCTGGCTTTTTCAGCAGCCAAGAAAACTCCCTTTTCTTGTCTGCCACTGTTGAATTTGGAGAGTAATGCTACCTTTAATGTCCTTCCACCAACCTTAGATGTTTATGGTAATGCCAAATGCTTTGAAAGGTTTTGCCTCTTGTTTCTTATGTTTCTGAGAGAAAATACAATCTGCAGGCTTCCTTGTAATCAGCTGTGTACTATGTTCTGGTAGAAAGTCATGTTTTGCAAACTTTTTGCCTCTTTAATAGTTGGTCCAGTTTGTGAATTCTTGTCTTTTTGGAGGAGAAAAAGATGAATCCCTATATCCACGCTGTACATTCTCAACAAAGAAAATAAATCCCAAGGCCAGGCTGGATGAAGCTCTGAGCAACCTGATCTAGTTGAAGATGTCCCTGCTCGTTTCAGGGGCGTTGGAGTAGATGACCTGTGAAGGTCCCTTCCAACACAAACTGTTTTATGAGTCTATGATCTCCATTTTTTAAATTTCTATTTTCATTCTTTATTTAAATTCAAGCCTGCAGTTGGCTTCACTTTCATCCTTTAATATTTATTTTGACAAAGTGCTGTTGCCAATGTGCTTTTCTGGAACCTGCTAAACTGAACTTTTTTTTCTTTTGAGCTAACCCCTTCTGCCCTTGGATTTCTTGACTAATTGTTACAGTACACAAAGACTGATCATTCTTCATCTTGACATAAACAGCAACCTGTATTTTCAGAATGTGAAGAACTCAGCACATATCTAATTGATTCATAGACTTTTAATGACTAGTTGGCATTTCTTTCAGGACTTGTTTCTTAAAAGCAGTCTTTTTATGTCCATATTGAAATATTTTAGATGATTCAGGAAGGGGAGGAAAAAAACACCAAAGTCAAATACCATGTCCAGGAATCTGCTGTTGACAAAATTTTAGGTGAGTTTTGAATTAAGGACCTGATACTATCTACATCTTTATGTCATTAACACAATGTTAAAGAGATTGCATTAGTTTGGTTTTTTTTTTTAAATTCACAAATGTTATAGCATCTGAGTAATTTTATAAATGGTAAACTGTGCATCTTGGCATGAAATTCTTACTTCAACATCCATGTTTCAGCTCTATGTGCAGTAGTGAGAATTTTGTTCCAAAGGTGTGATCAGAAAAAGAAAAAATGTAACAGGAATTACATTTCCTGGGTGAAGGCATTGATCATGACATTCTGGTGAAGGGCTGAGTGCTTCCCTTTGCTCTCTGGCGATGGCAGGGAGCTCAGAGCTCTTGTCCTGTGGCTGAGGAGCAGCTGTCTGCACTGCACCCTCGCTGCTCAGCCACTACTCCAGGACCGTAAATCAGACCAGCTCCATTTTAGTCAACTGAACAATTCTGATTTTCACCAGCTGATGAGCGGATGTTCTCTTTGAGTTAAATGAGAGTGCCCAGTGCAGGTGGGTGAGACTTTCAAGAGTGTCTTATGGAGCCTTTTTTTGTTTTATCTTTTAGAAATTATAATCCCACTAAAAATCTGAAAAGTAGTGAGTGGAATTCAGATATTGGGCTGAATTTGACCTTTACTTTTGTGTCTAGAAAATAATTCATAAATTACAAAAAGAATATTCATCATATTATCTTTTAATATTTATTTAGAAAGGCCTTTTCAGGATTAAGTGACCTGGGTTCAAACTGGAACACAGGAGGTTCCACTTACATTTGAGAAGAAACTTCTCAGTGAGGGTGACAGAACACTGGAACAGGCTGCCCTTGGGGGTTGTGGAGTCTCCTTCTCTGGAGACATTCGAAACCCGCCTGGACAGATTCATGTGTAACCTCATCTGGGTGTTCCTGCTGCAGTAGGGGAATTGGACTGGATGATCTTTTGAGGTCCCTTCCAATCCCTGACGTTCTGTGATTCTGTGATTCTGTGAAAATAAAATGTTTTGCAGTGGATAAAACAAGTCATCCCATGTTGATATAAACAGGAACCTTCTCCTCCTCACTTCAACCTGTGAATGAAAAACATCCATTATTTCTTCAACTCTAATTACTAGGTTAGAGGCACACTTAAAATTTTCCCTGGTATCGTTGTGAGTTGGGCATTTACTATTCCTCCTCTTTCTCAGATTCCGCATCCTGCTTTTAGAGTTTTCTCTTCCCCTTTTCATCTGCTACCCTGCTCAGATCCTCAGCTGGTGTAAGTAGCTGTGATCACTGTAAGGATGCTGCTGATTTACACAAGCAAATCCTGTTCCATATTGCCTTACTGCCTTATGAAAATGGATTTGGTGAGCAAGCTTTGTCTGTAAGGTCTGATCTGAGTTTATTAGCATCCTAATATGCCTCAGCCAAGTATTTTTTTAAGGGTGTCTTAATTTTATTTTTAGGAGAATTATATGTTTATTCTTTCTTTATTAGTTAAATATTGTATTGAAGAAACAAATTGTCCATTGAGTTGGATTTAGTGGAGCATTTATTTCTTTCTTGACAGAATGGTTGTCTGCATCCATTAAAAAGTAGGAACAAAAAAGAAAGGCATTTTATTTAAAGTTTTATGTATGAAACAACCAAGTAAATCGTATATGGGTAAACATTAATTGGCAGGTGGGTGATTACCAGTCTCTTAATTAAACTCAATGAATCAGGACTCACAGCCTTTACTTGCAGCTGTGTATCAGACAAACCCTCAACAGGCTGCAGCCTCCTGGTCTGCTGGGATTTCAGGTTTTCCTGTTGCTTTTGGGGAATGCTACCACCTTCTGCCAGTGCCCACCAGCACTGACCCTGCTGCACCTGGGCAGGGAGGGAGGGAGGGAAGGTAGGATGACTACCTTCTCCTTGCCAAATATTTGATGCTCAAATCTTGGTAATGTTCGTTCATGTCAGTGCGGATTTGAAAACAACGTAGGGACCTGTAATTTGGAGAGTGAGTGTGGATGCGGGCAGCCCGTGCCAAGCATGCTCAATCCCACCCATAGTCCATGATGCTGTCGGGGAATGCAATGAGGACCAGGGTTCCAAAATGCTGCCCTGTGTCTTGGGTGGTGAAAGGGCAAGGACTGGGTTGGCAAATCTGGTGTGTGGGAAGAAGGTGGGGTGAAACATCCCCCAGTGCCCCTGTAGCTTCCCTGAGCTTGTGTCTGCTCACCTCACCATGGCCAAGTCCATCGTCTCACCAGCCCTGGCAGCTGCACAGCAGAGGAGAAAAGGCTGAGCATGGAGCAAATCAGGGTTCATAACAGCTCCTATGGTTTATGATGTGGGCGGTTTGTTTTAGTAACAAATCGGAAGTGAAGGACTCAGAAAGATGGAGCTGTTGTGAGATGAGGAGCACTCTGAGAATGCAAAAAACACCATAATCACTTTAAATCAAGTAAGTCAATACAGAGGCCAGCAATTGGTAGGACAGTAGTGCCGAGCTGTCTAAATAAAACACTACTTACGCTACTCACAACTGATTTTAGTAACAAACAATGCAGCTGTTATTTACCAAAGATATCAGTTATTTAATTATAGTTTATACCAGAAGAAATTCAAGGTCATAGTTGTGGTATTTTCTTAATTACAGTCTAGGCTATAAAAAAACCCAGAACATGTCACCCTAGGGAACCCAAAAATAGTTGTTTCCATTCCATCCTATTGAGTACTCTTGAGTGTCTGCTGCAGAGTAGGACTTCTGAAGTCTCTAAATCAAGAAAGGTTTAAAATTTTATCCTTTGATGGACTATTCCCTGGTATCTATGGAAATGGCTGAGATAAACTCAGCAGGAACGACTGAAGCAGGTTGGAAGTGCAAACAAACAATAAAAACAAAAGGTCTCTGGAATTCTTTCCAACAAATAGCAGCCAGGAAAATAGAATTTTGACATTAAATTTGTCATTAATTCTATTTTCATATCTGTTCTGCTAAGCTGATTTTTTTTCTTTTCTTTCTTGTGTTAAATACATGAACTTTAACATTTTTCCACTTTTGGGCAAGGTTTCAACCTGGCAAGAGTGAAATGGCTTGTAATGATTATTTTCTGAGTTTTAAATGCAATATAGGAACACTTATTATTCTTATTTTTCTTATTATTCCTTGTTTTCTTATTTTTTTCTGGAAAATGACCAAAACATAGCTTTAGCCAGTATTATGGTGAAATCATTTTTCTTTTCTTGGTGCCATACCTGGTAATATCTGACTCAAGGTTGCTGAAGCTAAGAAAAAAAACCCTGGCGTCATATATTCTGCTCTTGTTATGAGTAGACATGGATGCTAATTTTTTTGTCTTACTGGACTATAATCCTAGATGCCATGAAAATATACAAAGCTGAGTCAGAGCCACTTGTTTGGGTAGTCCAGGACATGCCAAGGTAACCTGCATTTGAAGCATTAGTGTGGAAGAAAAGTTTTCCTGAGAAATGGTGCAGTACATCCCTGTCTCCATTCTATAGCTCTGATACAGGGTGTTCACAAAACAAAACGATGTGATAGTACTGTGTTTATTGGACTTTCTCACCCTTTTTATCTCAGTCACATAAGCCTCTTATCGGGCTCCTGTCCGGCCAAACAGCTACTCAGAGCTGTGTTAAATAGTCAACATGCAGCTGTGCCTTTCTAGTGGACAGGACCTCAGTTTGTGATGTTCAGCTAAATGTGCAACATCAATACCAGCACGGAGGTGAGGTCTGACAGCAGTGAAATAGTCTGCTTGGACTTCCCTTGCCAATACAGATGGAAGGTGGACCTCCTCACCACAGGGCTACCTGGAGACTGCAAGCCTTGGTGACCTGGCATTGGTCTCCAGGTGCTGGGTCCCTCATGCTCTCAGGGATCTACTCTAGTCAAACATCAAAGTCCCATCTGGTGTCCAGCTACATGGATACCACTCCTGTGTGCTTCTCTGTTTTTTTGATATACAATCAAGGTCAAGAGAAGAAAGGCACAGCCTGAGATTTCTCCCTTAAATCCTCTGCCCTGACGTCTACAAGAATTTTCCACAGCATTAGGCTTTCAGCAAGGCAGGGGCAAACTGTGTTTGGTTGATTCACTGGGTTTCTCTGAAAGCTTTAAGGTGAGTGGATGCTGATGGTGTCTGCTGGTTAATGCTACATCGCCTCACGTGTCTTCTGAAAGCTGGAGGAGTGAAATGGGCTACTTTGTGTTCCTGCTGGTCAGATCTGAGCTGAAGCTGCTGAATTTATCACTGTAACTACTCAATTCTTCTTCTGTCAAATGTTTCACTGAATCCACAGTCAAAGGACAACTTTGAAGTTTGGCTTTGCCTCCAGTGTGATTACATAGGGGACTCCAGTTTTCTATTTAAAAGTGAGAGTTCATTGAAAGCCCATGAAAGTGAAGGATTATTTAATTACTTCTTGATTTGCCAACAGTATACTCAGCTGTGTTCAGAACATAAAGATATGCAATGTCTGCTCCCCATGGAGTCTTAGCAGTCCCAAATATCCTTTCCTCCACACAGGATTTGATGTGTTTTCATCTGCTCATGCGGTACCTGTTGTGGCTCTAACTTAACAAACCTAAGAGCAGGTGTTATGAAAGGTTTGGGAACATGCGCAGCAGAATGTCCCAGGCCTGCTCAGATCACATCTTTTTCAGCTGAACGTGTCTGAGGTAGGATTTATTTAATGGGTGAAATGGACAAAAAACCTTTCTCACATCTTTATTTTATTGCAAATTGATTTGCTAAAAAAGGATAAAGTAACCTACTTTTTTTTTTTTTTTTCATTATTCTTGTTCTTTGTAGCTTTCCCATCCTATTTAGGGAGCTTCTGGGTAAAGAAGAAAAACTGTTTTTCTAAGGGAATTGCCCAATAAGGGCTTTGGAATAGAAATCTGGAAAGATATATTTAATTCTGTGTCCCATCACTGTTTTGTTAAATGATATAAGTTATGTTTCTCTGGACTTTCTAGTTTTTCCATCCTTTACCTTGTAAACTGTAAAATTTTCAGAGGAGAGGTTATCTCTCACTTTGTTTCCATTGTGTACAATGCAACGTTGATCAGTATCTCCAACCACTACAAAACTGACTATGAACACGTTAGGTTCACATAGAGAGGGAGCAAAACCAATGAGAAATCCACTGTTGAACAGAGAGAACTGCAATGCAATAGTCTTCTGATCTTGGAATTACCTTTACCTGTGTGTGTCTTTACACTGTTGTTTACTCTTTTTTTAAATTTACATTACTTTGCACTTTACATTGCCCTTCCAGTGTTGGGTACTACAATGAGGAAACAGTAAGAGAACAAAACTTTGTACTAGATGGCCTGACTCATGCAGTAAGTACCACTAAAGGGCTGGTAAATTCCAAAGTCAGAACTAAAAAGGGTGTGATTCGCATTACATGACATCCTCGCCCCCACTGCAGTGTTGGGACCAGCCAGTCACACATGAAACCCTGTGTGTGGGGACTGAATGCGAGTGGGGTGGCTATGGCAGAGGCTCCATGGGCCAGCAATATGAGTTGAGCCTGAATGGTGGCTTAGCTCCACAACTTCTTAGGTTCTTCTTTTTGTTGTTAAGCATCCCCACACAGCCTAGAAGGAATGTTTCCAATCACCTCCTCTTGGGAACCAACCGAACAGCTGTTCTTCCAGAAAGGACGTGGGAAGCTGCGATGTGTAAATCAAGCTTTTGGAGCCACCTCCATTTCCAATTTTGGTTTTGGCTTACAGTGATCAGGCTGTGTCTGTGCTGGTGTGAGAGATTGTTGCTGCATGTGACCCAGCAGCTCCTAAGCTTATGGGCTGTGCTAATGTATATCAGCATCATCTTCCCAACCACTGGTCCCTATATATTTGCAGTGAATGAGTTCTCCTGCCCTTTCATCACATGTAGTTTCATACTTTGGTGCAAGACTAAGGAAATCTCTAGATGATCCTTTGGTGCAAGATCATAACAATAAAAAAACCACAGCCAAGAATTTTATGAATGTGCCTGGAAACTTTGTTAAATTGCAGTATCTATCCGCATGACAGCAATACATCATTTTGATGCCAAACCTTCAGAGAAAATCTTAAGCACTTACAGGAAAGGTCCTCTGCACTTAAAGTACTCACTACTTTCAGTATGTACAGCTTAAATTGCTATCCACACTCAGGAAATGTTGTTTCCCAACACAGAGTTTTTATCTAAATGATAGAAAGCAGTCCCTGTGGCCCTACTTGTTTTCTGCCTCCATGCTGGGAAAAGACCTCAATGACTACTGCCCTCTTTGCAGCAGTGCTGTGGTTTCCAGTGAAGAAAATGGAAGCATGGGGACAAAAAGTGAGCCGTGTTGTGTTCTGGTCTAAACTGTCAGAAATCGGATACAGCATTCCTTTGAGTAGAAAGTAGGAAAGCTGCTATATATTTACTTTCTGGTTAAGTCTTGGGTTCTGGTCCCTGCTCCAAGAACTTTTTCTGCATTTTACCTCTAACCATTTTTTAGAAAATGGACAACCCATCTTTGAAACAGCATCCAGCACCTATCCATCTCTTGAGAAGAGACAGAAGTAGTTTGAATTCTCTCAAGCAAAAAGAAGAATCACAACATGGGCTCCTATTTCCTAGGAAGAAATTTAGCTGTTAGGCTACTACAGAAAAAGGAAAAGACTACGAAGGGTCGTATTTTAGTACAGTGAGATCTGCCTGTGTTGGTTTTGTTTGTCTGATTGTTTTTTTTTTTTAAAAATCTAGGTAACTTTAAGGTACTTAGGTCTTCAATGCACCTGCCTTGAAGGGACTGAAATATTCCCACAAGCTTTTATTTTTGTACAATCAGTTGATATACGGACCCTAAGAGGCTAAAAGCGTGCACATGACAAACTCAGTCCAAAGGAACGATGTCTGCTAGAATACAATTGCCAGACTTTCCATTATAAGAAGTGACCTTTCACTCCCTTTCAGAGATTTTGAATCTTCAATACTGACATAGAGGGTAAGGAAACTCACGTTACAGAGAAAATTGCCTTGATTTGTCTTTGAAACAGCTTCTCTTTTCATTGCCTAATGTTCTAAAGTATGACCTTCTACTCAGTAATTGATTGTCTATCTGATACAAAATGTTTAACATGAGAAACCTTTCCCCCTTTGACAGGATTTTTTTCTTTCCTTTTATCAACATTTTTCTTTATTTAAGGAAATTCCACATCTTTTTGAGTCTTAGGAGTGCTTGAATGAAAGAGTTTATAAAATATTATCTTAAAACAAATTATCTTTCAAAGTTTGAACCATGCCAGACTTTTGAGGCAAAAAGTCCTTTCTTGGTCATAAAATCTCAAAAAATAATGAAGGGAAAATGAAAAAAAAAAAAGTATATATTCATTGGACCAGGAGGATTTGAAGGAAGCTCCCCACAAAGGTCTGCTTTCTTGTAGCCACTGTCTAACCAGGAAAATCTGGAGTGCCTAAGTCCACAACATACTAGTTCTTTGCAAAACAATGTAAACCAAAGTCTGGTGTTGATATTCATGCTTAATACCAATTGTGTCTATAATTGGCATCATCTTGCCGAGGCACTACACAAGTTTGTTGTGTACGAGCCTTCTCATGGAGCTGTTGGCTCTCACTGCAAACTTCTTCTTCACTTATCAGGTTTCCCTTAAGCTCTTTGCAGCACCAAGAGAGTCCTTTCCCTCTTTATTTTGTTCTCATGGTTTGTCAAGGTTTTATGTATTTTTATTCTCATGATCATATGGTTATTTCCATTAGTCTTACTCCATATAATTAGAGCTTGATATGCACGTTTTTGGTTTTTATACTTAATTATGTTTTTTTTTTTTTTTTTTCATTCTGTTACCTTCTATACTGGTATTCTACACAGGCTAATTTTGCTTCTTTTAATTACAGCTCAATTTTTAATTGCTCTGATATATACTATATAGATATGGAACATATTCTTCTAGTAAAAATCTCCACACAGCTCAGGGATTCAAAGGGAGCTGAGTATAGTGCACATGAGGTCTGAGTTTGGCTGAACATGCACACAGCATCTTTTGATATGTCCTTAGTGACAGAATGGGTCATGCTTTGGATTTGAACTCTGATGATGCCTGGAGTATCTTTCATGCTCCTAATAAAAAGAAAGAACCTGTTGATAAGAGAAGGGACAAGTACCTGGAGCTGCTTCTTTGAAGTTCAGTGGCAAGCCAACCAAACTGAGAGTCTTTCATCAGCTCCAGTGGGGTTTGGGTCCACTTCTTAATTACTCAGTTGCTGGGTGACAAGTAACCCATAGGATGATGTTAAAATACTGCTTTCTGTTTGGGCCTTGATCTAGCAAACTCTTAAAGTATGAGTTTATCTGTAAGTTATTTTGTAGTCTCCTTGAAGTAAACGGATCTCTTGAAGTTGTATAAAACTGAAAACAACCTGAAGTAATGCTTTGAACTGGATCCACTGGCGCAATATACTCTTACGTATGCATCCTTATAGCAGAACGACTGTTTTCTCAGCTCAGTGCCTCCATAAGAGGCATTTTACAATTTTTAGCCTGACCAGGGTTGTGCTGTAGCTGTTTCATTACTGGTGATCCCAAGCCTTTCCCTCCCTTGGTCTGCCTTCTTGGAGAACTTCTGGTCAATCATGATGGGAGCAAAGCTGACCTATGTGTTTTAGGCGTCTGTCCATAACAGCACAGAGATGTCTAAGACAGGTACTACCATATAGTATTTTTCATTAGAGAGCAGAAATGTGAAGTTGTGTTCACTGACTAGGATTCATTTTGTTGTTTATGTTCGCCAAAAAAACCAACAACCAACAAGGTAAATGACCTTACAGTTTTATATCTTTCCAGCAAGCTGAGACCAGCTATGGAAAATACTGTTTTGATCATGAACTCTGTCATCCTTTTTTATGATCTACACAGAACCTTATGCATAACCAATAAAGTTTCTTCTGATTGCAGGAGAGTGGGGGATTAAAAACAAAAACAAAACAAGACAAAACAAAAAACAAGCTAGTGAATGTCTGAACAGGCTGCCATAAATGCAACTTGCTTGGCATGCCTGTCCCCAAGATGAACTGATTTGTGGCCTGGATTAAAAAATGTTTTACTGTGCTTTGCTTCTCACTCTGTGTATTCAGCTATTTAGATCAGGCTAATTTTCAACTGGAGGAACTAAAGAGCTATTATTCTCCCCAAAGATTATCTAATTTGTTTAAAACCTGGTGGGAAGCCATTGACCACTTTTTTTTGTTTCAAAGAAAGCAGCCATGGGGGAGGAGGGTTATATCTGAAAAACTCCCATGTGCAAGCTCCCAAGGTTCTTTCCTGAAATAACAAATAGTTTCATGAGTGGTAAAATTAACTTCACATGGTTTCCAGCAACTCTCTCCTCAGCTGTAGCAGAGGATGAGCTCATCAGGTTATGCTCCATGGGATCTAAGAGGTCATTTTTCTTGTTATAAAACATGTCAGAATATGGTATCTTTTTAGCTTCTACCACTGTATCAAAGTTGTTGAGGTTGGCCAACCACTTCTGCAAGGGGAAGAAAGACAGAAGCAAGTTTATACACAGGACAACATCTTAGGAAGTGCGGCTAAAATTCCAGAAACCTCAGAAGAGTGGAGCTAAATATTCCATATTATTGGTTAGGTCCTTAGACACTGAATTATTCTTTCTGAAGGAACTGAAACTTACGGACTCTCCTTTCTCAATAGATATCCAAGAACAGATGTCAGATTGGCTATTAGCAAGCAGTAATTGCCTTTAAAAACAAAAAAAAATAGTGGAGGAATTCATTTTTTCCTGAATGATGATAATAAAAGTGAACTTCTTTCTGTAGTAGGCATGTAATGACTGAGAGTAGCTTTAAGAGGAATGTGTCAATACATTGCTAAAGACTGCAAGGAAATGCAGGCATCCAGAGCAAATGCAGAATGAAATTTGCATTTCTGAATCTTGCTGTTCGTGCAGCATGGCATTAGGAGAACATACCCTAGATGGGAAGGAGAAACATTGGATGTGCTGGGCACCCACATTGGGGAAAGTCTTGAGACAAGCACAATTTTCTGAATATTGAGCTGAACTTCCCAGTTCTCAGTTTGACACCCAGTTGCCCTCCATTCAGGGGGAAGAAGATAAGCACTTCTGAAAATGCAGCTGCTTTGAGCACTTAAGTGGGAGCTCTTCTGACTTGGACAGCTGGACTGTCATGTATACCACTATGTTTAAAATTAGTGGTGGGGATAAAATTAAGAGGAAAAGAAAAGAGATTAGTTCAGATGAATAAAATATAGAGCAAGCTGCTTGCCAGTCAGTTCAGGCTCTCTGGAGGGAATTGCCTTGCTGGGAAGGATGTCCCCCTGTGTTCTTCCCACTCACGTTCCTTAGGAGATCATTTCCCTCCCTCTGTGCAGGATGTCTTTAGCTCCTGCCCTCTAGAATATCCTCCTTCTGTGTATTGCTTAAATGGCCTTTCTGCCTTATGACTTAACACCTACTTTTATTCATTCTGAAATGATTTTATATGCTTTGTAGTAAATGTGACAGGCAGTGTATTACCTACTGTCTTATTTTATTTACTTCCATAAAGAATTATGGAATACAGTTAGCATTCAGGACACTAAAATACTGCACTGTATTGCATTGCAACATGGGACAGTTCACTGCCTTGAAGGAGACACTGTGTTTTCCTTTGCCTGCATCTTTTCACAAGTGCTTTTTTTCCTGACTTTCCCCACGGCCCATGCCCAGTTTCCACAAATTTCTCCAGTGTATCTGATGAGGACAATGATTGTCTGCTTGGAAACTTCATTTTAGTCTCACATTGTAGTTGCTACAAGAGTTACAGGGGTTGCTCACATCTCAAGCTGTTTCCCAGATCCTTGATGATTCATGAGGGACCAAGCTCCAGAGAATGAATTCGGGTTGACTGTGTTCCCACATCTATCTAAACCAGCTAACTCTGCAAAACCTCAATAAAAATTCTCGTAGAAAACTCTAGTGCTTTTGGCTCCAGTCCTGGCTGGACCACTTCACACTGTAATTTGGCACATGGGGAGAGAGGTAAGAGGGGATCAAGCAGTTTCAGAACTCTTGAAAAGAGTCTACTCCAGTGTCAGCTGAAAGCTCTGGGTGGCTTTACATTTCATCCCACGTGAGTTATAGAAACAGTATTCATGGCCATTCTCATCAAACGTATTTTCTTCCTTTGTGGAAAAGGCATATCTTCATACTGTAATATATTTATATCCCCTGCTTACTATACCAAGAATTATAAGCCCATGCTTCTCTCCAGCCTTTCCTCTATAATGACTATAATTACTGTGTTTACCATGACAGAAATAACAAGTCACTGTGCTTTGATTTTTAAGCTTTTTAACATGTTCCGCTTTATTTTTGCATTTACATGTTCAACTATGATAGTGCTGTGCCAGCAGTGCTACATTTCCTTTCTGCATTACATTTCAGCACTGATCTTGGTCATCTGTGGCTGAGGAGCAGTCAGAGGACCCCTATTTGTGTGATGCAGAGTTTAAGTTAGATGAAAAGCCATGACAGAACCTATCTTCTTGGGGTGCAAGAATGCTGGTAACATACTTTCTCAGCTGGTGTATCGAGTAAAGTGCAGTGCGTTTTTGTTCATGTATATGCACATTTAAAATATGCTGTCCCTAGCACTCCAATCTCAGCATCCGACAACTCCGGAGTAAAGCTTCTACTGGGGCTGGCTGGGAAAAGGGAACCTTTCCCTCAGAAGCATGAACTGCATTGAACCACTGCAGTAACTTTTGTTCTGACTTCAGGAATGGTTGTTTCATTCAAAAGTGCAGAATTTGCTATCATCAAAACGGTTTTATTTTTTATCCTTTTCCTGGACATTTTGAACATCTTCTTATGAAACATTCTGTCCAGAGTCCAAAGGTCCTCAGTATTTCAGTAGGAACTCAGTAGTCTTGGCTGGACATTTTGTTTCATTCCAGTTTAAGAAAATTTAAAAAAAAAAAAAAAAAGAGTCATAATCTTTTTTTTTCCTTTTCCAGGAAAAAAGTAGAAAACAGACTCAAGTGTAGATGTTCTTAATGAAAACTACAGCAAAACTGATGAGGGGATGAGTGGGTGGTCTTTATTTTCACTGAATTACCACTTTTCCATGCAAAATTGTTTGATCAAAACAGAACAAAACAAAATGAAACTGGCTAGCTCTGTACTTTGTGAGCTATGGAGTCAGGGCTGTATTTGCTTGGAAAGGGTGTCTCAAGGTGAGAACATTTCATTTTAAAATGAAAGCATCTTAGAAAGATGTCACAAATAGATCTTTGGAGATAGTTTTTACAGGAAACCCAGACTTTTATCTTCTAAGTTTCAGGTTGTTTGGAAGCTAGAATTATTACCCTGTCAGAAGGGTACAATGAACTGTTGACACACAGCCACACTTTGCTTACAGCTATCTACAGGGAGGTATTTACTGCTAGGAACCAATGAAATAAGCCTGAAAAATAAATGTACTTACCATGAAGTTTGTGCCTTTTCTCTAAGTTCCTGTTTTCCATGAGCATTTATGAAACAAATATATTTATTTTAGTTGAAGAGCTTAAAAAGCTTCAGTAAAACATTAGATTTTATTTTAAGGGAGGCAACTGTGATTGCTGCTTGTACTGGAACTGGAGATTGACGTGACCTTCAATAGAGTACTAGGGGTGGTGTCCAATTTAAGATCAAGACACAAGAGTCTAGCTGTTTACATGAAAGCTAATGTCCTAGCTCCTGTTAGTAAGTAGAAATTTGATTAATGCAGTTGGGTGACTGAGTCAAGGCCTGTCCAGGTGTAGCTCCCATTTGCCAAGTTGGGAAGGGGCTCAGCTTGCCCACATGCAGGTGGCTCTGCGAGATGGCACAGCTTCCACGGGCTGCTGGATGTGCTGCTGTACCTCCCTGTTCTTGTGGAGACCAGGCAGGAAACCATCCTATGTCCTAAATGGTGTTAGAAATCTCTCTGTGAGTAACTGAACTGAGCCCTGGATCCCCATGCACCACTTGCGGAACATGGATAGCTATCTCACAGGTGGAGGCTCTGATTTGAGTGTCCTCATTCAGGACTGAATCCTGCCATGATCTGCTTGTTGCCTTAAAACCTTTTGATCCTCAAAATTTCACCACACTGAAGTTGTCAATGCGCAAAAATATAGTTGTTTGATTCTGGGAGCCAAATTCCACTGTTGGTAACTGCTGGACAACGCAAGTGCGTGGTGCAACTGAGAAGACATTTTGACTTTGAGAGAGTTTGATCTCGCCGCAGTTCCTGTTATCCTTGGAGTCAGGGATATACAGAAACTGAGGCTTTATCTTAGTGTATGTAAACTTTAGTAACAACTGAGTATTTGCTCAGGCAGAAGTTGTGGAATTTTAATTAATGAAAGACTTGACTATTTGTCTTCAAGTTACTCAGTAAGATGGTCGGTGGAACAGTTTCTGACTTGTTTCATCAGTGTAAGTGTGGAGTAGCTATTTGTGTTAATGATCTATTAACAGCAAATGATTCATATAGTATAAATAAAATCAAAATGTGACCTAACACGTGCTTCTAGGAGGAAACACTTAAGCACAAGAAAGGAGCTCAAACTCACACGTACTTCCCTGCAGCCATGTTATTGCTGCTTTTCTTCAGATGGCATCTCTTCCCAGAGGACCAAATTTGGGGAGCTGGGATGTTTACCTTTTTACTCCACTCTGTCTCACTTGATTGTTCTCATACTTGCAACCTTTAATAAAGTTAAAATTCTATTTTAAAACCAAATGGGTGAGAAGAAAATTATATAATTGACTTCAATGTAAAAGTAATTATATATTTATAATAAAATAACAGTCTATACAGCTGAGCACTGTTGTATTATTGTTTGTAGGGGGTTGAATTAAGAGAAAATACACTGCACTTCTTATTTAATTATAGCTGCTCCTAGGCTCAACTTTTTTGTAGATTTTAACTGCAAGTAATTTGTGCTTTGTTATAAACTGTTGTGTTTTTTGCCTTCCTGTAACTGGAACAACATACTAATTTCTACAAGTTGTGACTACTAACAGAGAGCAATCACCTCACAGACTTGTACCGGAAAGAAGAGACCATCAGCGTGGCAGGGAACGGCTGCATCCACAGTCCGCGCTTCCCCAGCAGTTACCCCAGGAACCTCCTGCTGACGTGGCGGCTCCACTCCCCAGAGAGCACCAGGATCCAACTGACTTTTGATAATCAATTTGGACTGGAGGAGCCCGAGAATGATATCTGCAGGTGAGTGGCACGCGGAAGTTTGCAAAGGGCTCTTTAGTACCACTTCAGTATTGAGGATGTGGCTACTGACTTTAGACTGCAACAAAAACCTGGATATATCTATCCAGGTCTAGAATGGCCCTGCTTGGAGCACAGACCTCCAAGGGCCCATTACAACCTGAATCGGTCCTTGAGTTTATAAATAAACTGAGATGTCCTGGTTTTGGCAGGTTTTAGTCCTTCTATAATATTTTAAGCATGAGGAACTTGTTCGCTGAAATCCAGGTACCTAACAACTCAGGTACTACTTTAATAGGATTTTCTCCTCTGTCACCTCTGTCATTTTTCAGCCAGGCAAAACCCATCTCTTTTCAGTAGATGGAAGTCTCTGGGAGGTGTGAGTAAGTAGGTATGTATTTTTATTGGGATGTGATGGAGAGATAAAAATGCATTGAAAAATATAATTATGTTCTTCACATTATTTGTTTGTCTTCAATATTATTCTTCACTGGTAAAGTTTGTTTGAAAGTCTTTAAATATAAGTCCACAAACATCACTGTACTCTGCATACTAATAGATCTAATAAAGTATACTTTGCTATATCCCGGTTGCTTTGGTTTCCCCTTATAAGCAAAAGCGACCATAAGCTCACTTGATCTGGCTGATTAACCTAGGTGGATAAACTGCTTTGCATTAGCAGAACACAAAGGTGAATCTTGCCAACATTCACTATAACAGTATAAATCCATGGAGGTTTTTGTTTATATTTCTTTTATTCAGCTATCTGTTCTGTGGGAGAGAGCAGGCTCAGGATTACCACACACTTCAAAAAGCAGATTGCTGTGATGCTACTAATATAAAATGCTCAAGTCTCAGCTTCCAGCTCTCTGCCTGATCATGTTGTTACTTACACGTTATCTATACAGAGAACTGGATTGTTAGGATTTCTGCACACCCAGCCTCTGCTTATCTTATCTCCTTTGTCAATTAATTCACATTTATAGGGTTTGGCAGCTCTGCAGGGTTTTACAGAGTGGATTTCTTTTTCTTGTTTTGCTTTGTTAATTTTCTGTGTTACCAATAGAGTGAACCATTTCTGCAGGTTTGGTTTCCATTTAGTAATAAAAGAATGCAGCCTGAAACTGTCTCTCCTTCCCTGTTCCTTGATGGTCTTGGCAGCTGCTGCTCTGCTCTGGTGATGTTGGTCTGAGATCAGCAGCAGTCAGTAATGACAGTTGCCTCCCAGCGCCGCAAAAGCTTTCCCAGATTGAGAGCCTAATGCATACAGAAGAGGCCTGTTAATATTTACATAGTGAATAAACTGTGGCTGACCTTAAAGCATTGCAACTTTGAAACAGAGGGCTAATTTACTACGGAAAAAAAAGATGAAATATTCTCTGTCAAGAGCCATTAAAGGTGGTGGCACGGTGAGGGGAAGTCAGGAGGTGACTGGCATTGTGGGTTTGGGGACTGTCTTGGAAAGCAATCTGCCTGCTTCTTCCAGAGCAGCTAATTTAGGATGCAGAGAGAAGCAAAGACCTTCCATCATCCATAGTGTCTCTAGAAGCTGGAGAAATATCACATTCTTTTCTGAAATAAAGCTTTCCCTGGTGTTCCTGGAAGACCTTTATTTGTGTACTATTGCTTTCAGAGTGAGGAATTTCTCAGGCAGACAGCTTGTGATGGCTTTAAGCCTGTTAAGTACTGTGTGCATAGTTAGATTTTTTGCTAAAGCTTGATATGTTTTTCAAAACAAGATTCCTTTCTGCGACTTCAGTCCCTGACAATCCCTGCAGTGCTTCTTTACACAGCTAGGCGTGTTTTAATTTAAATGAATGCTGGGAGCTGAGCATATGCTTGAATGCTGTGCATATCGAACAAGTAATTCAGCCCCTCTGCACCTTACTCTCCTTTTGTACTTGCTTTTGACCTTATGTTTTTTTTTTTTCCAGAAACTTTGTATAATTTTCTATCAAATTTTCATTAATGCTAATTATTGTAATTTACATACTATTAAGACTGAACTGATTGAAATTCATTCAGGTTGAGGAATGGAAAGGTATACTTTAGCAGTGCTGTTTCAGAAGGAGGGGAAATATTCAAGGTTTTACAGAATTTTCTAGAAGTGCAGTTAGCATTTCCAAAGGCACTTGATAAGAGATGATTCTGAAAAGCAGTTAAATTACCCAGCCTCTGAGGCACTTTGGATGCACAGAAACAACCAAGATTGCACCTACTTCCATGATCATTGCAGCAAAGCTTCTGCTGTTGAAAGCAAAAATAGCCCCTGAAAGCCCATGGTTTTGCCCCATTTTTGCCAGCAGTTAGTCTAGCTCCTGGCCTCAGAAAGTGGAGGCCAGTTAGGGCAGTTTTCACCAAAGCATGCAAGGTCATCCTATGCTGAACACTCTGCAACCCCTCCTGTTACAGTAAGCGTTCACTGGCTGTCGTGCTGTCCGGGAAGCAGGGGTGGATGTTCATGTGGACAGTTGGGAACTCTGCCCAGGTACCACATCCATCACCATGACAGAGTGGAGCAGAGGACAGTGGAGAGAGCCTGACACAGTTTTACCTCTGCCTGGAGCTAAACTTTGTAACACTACAAAAAATGTATGTATATTTCAGCAGAGTTTGGGCAGATTTAACTGATTTGGTTATGGCACATCTGTGATTTTCTCTTCTGTGCAATTTGAGGCTGGTGAATATAAAGCAGCAGTGCTAATATTCTCAAGCCACGTAGTACTTGTGTTCTTTTCACACAAGCTCTCAGCAGAAAAAGAAAAGCAGGTCTGTTGTTTACAGTTATTCAGCTCCCACAACTGGGCAGGGAGGCGGGTACCTGGCCCACAGACCCCAGGGTGGGGAACAGCACATTTCTAGTAAGAGTCAGTTAACAGTTTTAAAATCCCTCTTTGGAGGGAACACATGTTTTGATAATGAAAATCTTTCCTGGTAAAGACCTCCAAAGTTTTAAGGTTTAGCTGTACTGTGAGATGGCAGCTCTCGCCATCTCACATTGCCTGTGCTCATCCTACCCCTCTTGTCATCACCTCTCCCTCCCCAGCCACAGTTTGTGGGGCCTAATTCTGCCTCCACAGATATTGAGGGACTGTTTTTCTCATAGACACAGTGAGATTTGGACTTTTTTCTCTGCTTTCCTTATTCTCCAGCTCAAGAAATGACCAGCAAATACGCAGGCTGTGACAGTGGGTGCTGTCACTGTGTCCTCTCGTCCCTGGGGTTTCATGTCTGCTGCTCCTGGCAGAGTCGTCTTTGGGCTGTGACATGGGTGCCTGGTCAAGGTGTGACCTTGCACAGGAGCAGCCAGCAGGAGCTGGTGGCTGCTTCTGCAGCGAGCTAGGGGACTACCAGAAAGTGCACAAGTGCTTGCAGCTGCTCAATTTGGCCAGCTTGCCTTAAACAATATTTTATCACGTCTATAAATTATTTATCCACAACATGAAATGCATTGTGTATGTTTACTATGTAGTAAGCACATGCAAGTGCCTCTCATTGCTATTTTAACAAGGTAGAAAATATTACCTGTCATGTTCTGGGAGCCCAAAAATCAGACATTTGAACAGTCAGGCAGTAGCTTGCAGCTTAGTGTAGTTTATACTACAGAGGCATGTCCACCATTTGTAATATTTACTCTGATGTTTTGCAGTGGAGAATGGGAGACAGTTGTATATTTGTCTCCAGCTGTGCTCCTGTCTGTTTGCAACTGTCTTCTGTAACCAGTGTTAGCAAACACTAATCCTTCAAACCGGTTCACAGGTATGACTTTGTGGAAGTGGAAGATGTATCAGAGACCAGCACGGTTATACGAGGACGGTGGTGTGGACACAAGGAAGTCCCTCCAAGAATAACATCAAGAACAAATCACATAAAGATAACCTTCAAATCCGATGACTACTTTGTTGCTAAACCTGGATTCAAGATTTGTTACTCCCTTGTGGTAAGTCACCTCACTGTGTCATGGGTGAGACAGGCTGTAGCGTAAAAGAGCATCAGTACATGAAAACTGGATGGTGTAGCTAACTGCGTTGGATCAAAACACTGATTGACTGAAAGTATTTTAATTCCAACAACTACATTAATATAGATCAAAGTATTTTTGAGATCCTGTCATTAAATATAAAATAAAGTCAAGACCAGGCCAAGATTTACACTAATAATGTGTTTCAGCAGCACTAACACTTTCTGCACTGAGGCTGTGCTGCCAGTGCCTTGACAGATGCTGCAGAAATAGCAAAGAAATGGCTGCCCTGTGAACATAAAAACTCCTCTTTTATGTTCATTTGAGGTCAAATAAAAATATCTTGGGGGTTATGGCTGTGATTCTGAGTTAGGTACAAAGCAGTTTATTCTACATACAATAAAATTCTACATACAAAATATTGTGCTAAGGCTCAGGCTGTATTTTTAACAACATATAAAAATACCTCTTTGTATAGCCAGTGGTTTTACCAGTAAATTATGTACTATGAAAACCTCAGTTTTTTTGTTTTGCTTTTGTCTTTAGGGAGCAGGAATGCTCATTATTCTAAGTAGATTTTGATACAAATATGTATTCCTTTGTATTGTCCTCATTAATATTATAATGCTTTTGGTGCAGTGTAGCTCAAAAGAGGCAGATTTTAGAAACACTCTGGAAATGGCAAGCATTCATTCATTATACTGTCATCATTATATTTTCATATCCATCATGCTTCTTATTCCCTTTTTATTCAGTCCACTGTTATTTAACAGAATAAGAAAGCCTGGAATAGCAATAATGTTAATGCTGTAACAGGAGAAATCCACTGTTTGAGTCATTTCACTTCAGCCTCTCGGGTTTGCATGCTGGTATGCCTGTGTATGCTAAAGAGTCCATAAACAGCACATCATCAAGACAACTCTGGAGATATAAAGGCTGTGTTATCTTATATTTAAATTGTTAGGCTTCTAGTGGAGTAGAGCATTGCATGATGAGTAAATCCTGAGATCTAATTTATTCTAATTTGAAGGTAATCTGCTAAAACTAAAATTAAGGCAGAATGGTCTATGAAAGATCACTGGGCATAAAAATGAGATAGTGAAGCAGCCTCTCCATACACTGCTCATATTTCAGTGCAGCTACAAAAACTCAGCTGCATTTAGCAAGCTTTATTCCAGACCACATACATCTAGTCTGATAGTATTAGACTTTCCAAAATGAATGTTATCACTCAAAACACAGAACCCTCTGCACTAGAAAGCTCAAAAAAATGCTACTGTATTTATCTAACAGTCCAGCAAATCTGTTCAGAAGAATATTCTCCAAGTGCACCCTCTGAATGAAATACTATTTTATTTCTGAGAAGAGAACTGTACAGGTGATTAGTGGCATTTGCAAGATGGCAGATGATATGTACTTAACTGGTTTTCAGATTCCAAGCCATCCAACCAAAAACTGCGGGATTAATATTCAGCAGAGTCAGCCCTTATTTGATAGTCCCCACAGTCACTTAGAGCTCGGTTCATGGATATGCTGAGCACTGCTGACCCCTGAAGGTTGAACTCATTGTGCATTTGTAGGCAGCAAACTGGGGAGCATTAATGAAGCATGCCAAAACATATGGTATTTTCTATTGTAAGAAATCAAAGACCTTTACATTGCTTTTCTTTCCTTCCTTTGTAACCTTCTCCAAGACAAGGCTACTTCTCGGGGCTTTCTTGAAAAATGGTTCGCAAGATTTGTGTAAATCTTTAGCTGCCTTTTATTTTTCTTATATTTGGAGTTAGTATCTGTATGGCAGTTGTTTATTTGTATACCAGACTGTAACTGATAATTTTCCAGAGAAAACTGAAGCAAGACATTATTTGGAGAGTTCCCTTGAGTTTATTGATCAACTGCATCTCCTGAGCGAGGTACCAGAATGGCTGGGTGAATTTCTCCCTGTTACACAGGCAGCCAAACAGCCTCGCAGCCTTGCTCTCTGGCCTCTCCTTTATGAATCTTCAAGGAAGTCAGTTAAGTTCACTTCATTTGATGCAGATCAAGTTTCTACTTAGTTCAGCACTCTGCATGAGGCATAAATGAGGTACTGCACAGCTTAGCAGAAACATACTTCATTATCTTCGTGCACTTGTGTTTTTGAATTACCTTCACATTTCAGTACCATTTGGAGAAACAAAAAAGGGTTCATTTTTCTAAATAAGACATAAATTAGACTTTTATCCCTGAAAACCATGTTTTCCCTTGTGAAACAAGGCATGCAAAGTAAGCAACCTGTGTAAGATGAAGGGGCTCGATCACTCAGAATGGCGGGAGTAGAATTCAAAGTGACTCTGGAAAATTAGGCTGAAAAAATTACAAAGATGATCTTTAACAGGGCAAGGTTGGAAGTCATATAGATCTGGGGGTATAATAAGTGACAATGGACAAAAGAGCAGATCTGTGAAAAACATCTGAGCATCAAAATATTGCATTTAGCAACTCCTGCTTGCCAAGGCTGGCCTCCTCCACCTTCTTCCTCTTCCTTCTCCTCTCTCCACATCCTCTGCCTCTTGGTGCCTCTGCTTCTGCCCTCTCCTCCGTGGGTCCGAGGGACCTGCAAGGCTGGAAGGGGGGCAGCGAGGATGGATTTGGAGGGAAGGGGCACATCCAACATGCTGCTGCCTGTTGCCTGTGTCTGATCCGCTTGAGCATGCCCCACTGCTTATCTCAAGTTGAAGGAGAGTCAAAAGTGTTCTAACGTGGCTGGAAAAAGTCACTCCTCCTCTGTACTGTCTGTGATGCTACGGAAGTAGGTAAGTGTGCGCAGCTGGTGGCTGGTGCCTATGGACACTTGTGTTCAAAGCCCCCAATGGTAGCTGTGGAGTTTGTTGGCTTAGGGAGAAATGTTTCCCTTAGACCTCTTTAAAAATTGTCTTTTCCTTCAAGCTTCAGAGGCCTAGAGCAAAAATTGTCTGGAGCAAGACCTGGACAGGTATCAGGGATTAGCCTCACTTAGCTGGAAATTTGTGTAAAATTCCTCCCTGCCATTATCATTTAAAGTGCTTATTTCTCAAACTGTTGGGGTTTTTTTTGCTTTTCTTGATTGAGTTGCCTTAGAAACATTAATTTACAGTGCAGAAGGCAGCGAGGTATTCCAGTCTTTTTTTTCTCACACATTATATAATTTCTTGCTCTAAGGACATAGTGTTTCACAACAAACACTGGAGAGATATGTGATACAGAGGAAGATAAGTAATCCTAAGTTGCTTACACAGTTGCTAGAGGGGAGGTAGGCGCTGTCTTGAGAAGGGCCCCTGGGTGATGTGAATATTCTACATTGCCACAAATGTAAAATTTCATTCCACTGCTGCTTGCAGTGCAGGTACCTCAATTGAGGGATGTGGTGTGTAGCAAGTAAGTATTCAGTAATTGCTGAAAATACTGCATCAATTATTTTAAGATGTAGGAATGTAAATTAAGTTACACTGCTTCACATGGAAATAATCTCTGCTTGATTGAAGTAATTGAATACAATCCTCTTGTTACTTCTGAAGTTAAATTCTTCCAGTGCCCTAATTCTGGAAAGGAATGGATGTTGGACCAAGATTGGACCCCATGTTTTACTAGTACATTAGCATGGACATTTACAAGCTAGGAACTCATTCAGAAATGTGTTCCAACAATAAAGGTGAATGTTTTGAATTAAAATTCCCAACCTTGCATCTAATTTCATTTTAATGAGACCACTAGAAAACATTGGATTCCATTTGCTAATTAAAAACATTATTCTAAGTTTATTGTAAAAGGCACATATTCATTATACGTTTATAACAGTAAATTGTTATTGCTTTACTAATTGTTTCTTTAATCCTAAATTAAATCCATATTTTGGAACTTTGACTAAAATCTTTAATGGAAACAAGGGCTACAAGAAAGCTAGAAACATACGTATATGTACAAGCATGCGTACATACAAAGATGTAAGGTTTAAAAAATGTATGTGTAGATATATATATAAACCTATGTCTTTTTATATGTATCTAATTACATACAGATCCTTTTACATATATACACAGAGATATGTGCTTTTACTTTTATTTTCTTTATAATACAGTTCATGACTGGGGAACATCACACGGCATTAAGAGCAATCTCTACTCATTTGGGAATTATAAACCAACAACGGTGGTGCTAAACAGGAGAACATAAATGCATTTGTCCCAGGATAAACTTATGTGTCAAAATGTGTATCAATGTGTTAGATCATGGGTAGTTTTTGCTTTTTTAAAATTACATTTTTTGAATGAAGGAGACATAAAGAAATTAAAGGAATGGAGGGATGGGAACTTTGGGTCTTGATCCATCATGTGGAATTTTACAGAGAAGTGCCTTTCTGCTAAACACCCACATCATAGGTCAACACTGATATGATCAAAATAGCATTGGTCACAAAGTGGAGTCAGACACCCCAGTCAGTCCAATAAAATTTAATTACTTTCCCATGCAAAAAAAAATATTGACCAGTCAAAGTTAATTCAAATACTAAACTTTTTGATACTCGCCTGTTAAGCTCACAAGAAAACATCAAAGATTCAAAACAAAATAAGGAAATGAAAATGATCAGAATAAGAAACTAATCCTGATATTTGTACTAATAGTCATTCTGAGCTAAGCGACTGGTTCCTTGTGTTTTACCAGTTTTATTTGCAGAAGTAGTGCAGCACCAGGTTACAATTTTTTTAAGTCAATACGTAAACTCCCTTGTAAGAGTTAACATGATCACAAAGAATTTCCACCACCAGTGCAAATACAGATTCATAAAGGCCATGAAGGATGATTAATTCTTTATCACCGACCACAGAGCTGAATCCAGCCCAGAAGCTGTGTGAGTCTTCGCTGCTGTGCTTCTCTTCTAGCTTGTCACTTCTTTCACAGATAGACATTTCATTTCTGTCTCCAAGACAAAATATTCTGCCTGAAAATCCGTATAATATATCTCATGTGACAGCAGGCATGATAATGGTGCATGAATACCTTCCCTGCTTTTAGATAATCCACAGAAGGAATCCCAGCAAATGGCTGGGGGTACAAAAGGAAAGTGGTGGGGGGGGTGGGGGAGATGTCTTGGTTAATAAAGTGATTGAATATGAAATATATCTCACAATGAAGAAGCAAGAACTTACATGTGGAAGCTTCATCAGTTCTTCTGCTATGCTTTCTCTGATTTCAGGTTTGATTGCCTCTCTCTGCTAGGCAGCAAAGATTTTGTATAAATACTACCCATGTGCAAAACTCATAACAATCTTTATGATGGAATTTCTATTTTCTTAGGTTCTGGCAGAAAACTATTTTCTGTGGTTTTGCTCAAGGCATACTATCCTCATAAAATTATCAGCCAGAGGCTCATCTTTCAGGAGAGAACTAATTAAGTCCTTTCTAATTAGATAAAACTTGCTCAAAATCTTTAACATTCCTTCCCCAGCTTTACATAAGCAGAAGATTTAAGAGGTTATCTATGCACAATTTTATTTTTCTTTTTACTTTGGAAGGTGTTATAATGCTTTAAAAAGCAACATAAAATGACAGCATGTTAAAAAGAGAGATTATGCCTCAGTGCATCTTGAGACATAGAGCATCTCAGAGTAATTTTATCCTGGGAGGAGGTATGCTTTCCATTTAATGAAGGTTCCCGAGAATCCAGCAAACCTCAGTCTGCTGCTTAATCTATCTCACAGGACCTAACCTGTCCTTCAACAGGGCTTGAAGAAGAAGGAAAGGTGGTGTAATAGACAAGCCAAGCAGTGTGGTGAGCAGGGATGTGCCAGTTCTCCCAGCACTCAGGGCAGAAGAAAAGATAGTGAGGGATACAAAAGAAGCAAAACTGGGAGTCAGATAGCTCAGTATTAAGGAAAAAACTTACTTGGGTTGAGAAGGTACATCTGGACGAGCAGTTTCACAGGCAGTATTGCCTGCTTCAGGGGCATACAAAGTTCCTAATTAGAAGATTCATTTCAACATTTACATCTAAGCAAGAGCTATTTCTCCCTCCAGCATCCTATCACACCTTCCAAAACCCCAAACCTTTATTGCCTAGCTCATAAGTCTTGCCAGCCCCATTTCCTCAAGTCAAAAACCTTTCAGGTTGCCAAGCCTGAGACTGAGCAGATGAATGCAGCAGATCAGTCAGAAGGAGCCTCCATGCTGCAGCCAAAGCTACGACCTGACCTTGCCCAGCACTTCAAAGTCAGTTGTTCCAGGCTGCCTCTTCTCTCAGTTATCCCTAGACTGTGGTCTGATGTAGTCCTTTTCTTGGCAGGTCTGTTCTGAAGGTCTGATGCCCCTGCCATGTTTACTTTTGTTGTCTCAGACAAAAAAAAACTTGGTCCCAATCCTTCTACTATGTGACTTTCAGAATTCTAAATTTCACTATGAGTCTTCTCATATTGTGTCCTGGTTTCTAAAGCCATTTGTAAGTCAGAGATGACACTGATAAGAGAGTGGTGAACAAAAGTAGGTTTCAGGGAGAAGAGGAATCATCTACCAGCTTGGCAACAGAGGATGCTATGAACACTAGAGGAAAAGACTGCTTTAGGGTCATCCAGGAATGGAAATGAAACAGTGGCAGCAGAAAAGACAAGGGAGAAGAGTTACATATAGTCCAAGTTCAGAAATAAAGGTAATTGTGGGTAAGGCAAGCACACACAGTGAAAGATTTAAGTCCACAGAGAGAGAGAAGGCACTGTAATTAAGGTGTAGTAGGGCTGGGTTTGGGGGTGTTTCACAAATGAAAAGACTGAGCCAGGAACACGGGTGAGGAATTGAGTCATGGCCAGGGACATACAGACCTTCTGGCATAAGAAGATACAAAAACCAGAAGCAGCAGGACTCAGTAAGCACACAGAAGCTCCTGGAAACTGTCAGACTTCAACTGATAAAACAATTGTTTTAATCAGAGAGGAAAACAGACCTTAGTGCCTGTGTTTTCCCAGGTGTACGTATGTGTGCCTGGCAGTTTTGTTGTTTGAACATCATGGTGGAGAACTGGCCATTTGCTCTCCTCCATCCTTGATTTGTTGACAGCTCAGTTAAAGAGTGATTCCTTTCCAGGACTTTGTCATTGACCTGTCTTAACATAACAGCAATCCTGTTGATGCTCCATTCCTGTTGAAAACACTACATCTTTAATCCAGTAGTGTGTTATGCACTGTTTGAAAATCCACCAAACTCCTGGCAGTGGCCAAGGACAAGAAAAGGTAACACTTCACATCTTCAAAGGATTATACATACACAAGAGTGTTATTTTCAAATCCAGTATCCTGTCCCAAATAGTTGACTCTAACAAGAGTTAGAAGCATTGTTCATTTAGGACAGCTTTAGATTTTGAAGGACTGCATTTCCTGCTGGCAATACTTACCTGTTTTAAGAATTCCTGAGGAAGTCAGTGACCCAGAGGGAATTCCTACTTTTCCAAGGTAAGTTAAAAATACAAACATGAAAACAGAAAACGACCATCCTGTGCAGTACAAGAGGGCTACCCATGACAGACAAAAAAATCATAGTTTATTCTTAGTAGAAGCTCAAAAGCCTTATTGAACATCAACATGATTTCTAGCAAAATACAGTAAGAGCAAATTGGAAAATACCAAGAAACATGCAAACATATTAGTAATTAAGCCAGACTTCTACATAGCATGTAAGAGTGGTGTATGAGGGCCATAGGAATATTACAGTCATTGTTAAGTGTGCATTACTGGCAGAATAGTGACTCTGTGGGGTTTTTTAATTAAATGAATGAGGGGAACTCCACTCTCATAGCAGCTGGCCATGATCTTGCCACTCTACTTGGCTAAGCAAGGAGATGTGTGAAGATTCATGGTGAATTGTCTGTCCCTTCAGCTTGCATGCACATGTTGCTTCCCAGTTCATAACCAGTTTCTAGTCCTAGAATAGCTGGTTACATTAAAAAAAATCTATATGAAAGGTAATCCTTTCCTTGTTCTTCAAATGTCACCTAGGGTCAAGCAATCTCTGCTAAATAAAAATATGGAGTATACTACGGGTAGGCTTCCAGTGAACAAGAGTTCATGAATTACTGGTCAGCGGCAAAACCGTACTATTGGACAAGTAGAAAATTAAACCCATCCCCAAACTTGTGGGAAAAATCTTAAGTAACCATTGATAATTAGAGAAATAAATCTATGACTCCTAACAGTCTGAAAGTCTTGTGAATGAATCGTGGTTAAAAAATGGATGGACGATATTAAAGATATTTTTGCATTAAAACTAATTTGGGCAAATCAATTAGTTTTAAAAATGTTTTGCTATTTCAGGATTTTTTTTCAGAGTTTGCCAGTCTTCAAATCAGTAGTGCTACTTACCATGTTTGTTGGGCAGCTCTTTCAGGGTAAGCATAAAGCAATATTCTTAATTAACATTAAACATGTATAGGTAGCAGAAGGTTAGGAAGGATCCAGCACTGAAAATTGTCATGAATTAAATGAAAGGGTACATTTTCTGTGCCATAATGAGCATAACCTGCGAGAGGACAAAGGCCATCTGTTCCCTGACTTTGCTTCCCTTGTCTGTAACCAAACAGAAAATATCAATAGCTTGGACAGGACATTTCAAAACTACAACAGGGACAGACCAATAGCAGTCTTAATACAGCTCCTGTTAAAAGACATGGCAAGACCTTGTAGCTAATTTTTCTGCTTAGAGTTGACCATCAGGAAGCCACCAGGAGGAGAGGTGGGAAATACAGCAGCAAACTGGACATGCCACAAATACACCATCAGTGGTGCTGGTGGATACGTGGACCTCTCTGTGTCTACACTAAAGAGGAAGGTTGAATCCAACCATTCTCACCTAAGTTTATGCTAAACCACACCTCAGTGTGTATGAATATGAGGTGAGTTTACACCGTCAGACATCTTTAACAGTACGCATGAACCTTTCCATCACATTAGCTGTTTGGTTGAAATTTTTCAACCAGTTACCAGCAGCACTGATGGGACTACTTTAAATTGCTGACTTAAGGACATGATGTTATCTCTTTAAATCCATATTCTGTCCTTTAATTCCACTTCAGCAACAGTTGAAGAATGTTAGCATGTGGAATGATGAAGATATATGAAGAACTTAACTTATTTTGGTTTGGTAGCTCTGGAGGGTGTTTTATAGAAATCTGGTTACAGATGGCGGATTTATAGAGAGAACAGCCATGCCCTGTTTGATTCTGTAAAAAGGTTAATTCAGCACAAAGGTTGTATTACAGTGCTGCAGAGAGGTGTTAATTAACTCCTGGTGCTTCAGTGGCAAGGCTGGTCCCTCCCACCACCATGACCACAAGGGAAGAGGCAATGGTTTGTTCTTCCCAGGTCTTATTCCTGTTGAGCATAATCTGCTCTAGATTTTATACCAAAGCTGAAGGTGTAGCTTGACTTTAATGTGTGCCAACTATGTTGGAGTAGGAAGTCAGTCTGCTTTCAGGATTTTTATCTGACAGACTTCCAAAGGATGTGACTGGTGAGATGAAGCATGTCAGACCTCTAACCTGCACTAAGGAACTTGTGAAAACCCATCACAGCAGGTGTTGGTTGCAAGTTGTCTTTTAAATCAAAACAAGAATCGCATGTCTTCACAGTCTGGAGCTGGACTCCCAGGCTAAACCTTATGTTTTGTATTCCACCAATACTGTTTATTTGACTATCTGTCAACGTCATCACATAAGGCTGAGCAGCACAATCCTGCTCTTGTACTGCTCGATCTCAAGTTTGGGTTGCAGGGTCTCTTTCAACCTTAGCACTGTTCAATGTGTTTTTGTAATTCTTGGCAAGCTGGGGAAAACAGTGCATGGTGTCTAATATGTGTTTAATTGCTTACATAATAAATCTTTGCCTTGTTCGTTGCAACAGCTGTAACCGCTGCAAAATACTTACAGCCATGGATCAAATGATACTGATTGTTTCAAGATTTCTGAGTCTAAATTTAGAGGGGTTGTAGACATTTTTTTCGTTGTTTTTTTTTTTTTCCTTCTTTTTTTCAGTAATGTGTGATACAGCCAAACCTAGAATCTGATAATTTAAAGATGTGAGGTTGTTCAGCTGTTTTTCTCTAAGGACAAACATTTTCAGTGTTGTAAATTTATTGGTTGTTCATTTAGTATCCTTTTTAAATATAACAAGCATAGGAACATACCTTACAGGAGAGTAAACCAGAGACTAATAAATCACTGTTGGAAAGAAATTTTTTCTTTAATAATCAATTTTCCTTTTTTAAACGACGTACTATTGCTTGCAATTATATTCCTTCCTAATTTATAACAAAGAAGTCTGTTCTCATTGCTGTGGGTGTCTGTCTCCTTCAGATGTTTGCAGAGTGCTCTCACAGTTCTTTGCTTATCACTTAGTCAAGCAGTGATGTCCATATTTAGCTTTTAATCTTTCTCAAAAATTCAGGATATCCAAGCCCCTCAGAGTTTTTGACGTTCTTTTCAGACTCCCCCAGATTTTCCCATATCTTTACAATGTCTCTGTGATAGAGAAGGGAGCTGAATCTGGGGTTTCAAGCATCACCAGGGCTGTGTTATGGGTGGAGTGTCACCTGCCAGGGTACCCTGCTTAGGTGGGTCTATATGGCAGTGGCCAGCTTGACTGCCCTAACATTGGGAATGTGTCTTTTAATGTGTTTTCCTCTGTCAGTTCAGTCTGTCTTTGAGCTCCCAAGTTTCAGCATGTGATTTAGGAACATATCAGGCTGCGTTTTTCCATGGTGAACTCTCCCCTTGCTGGGTTGAGACAGGCTCCACCACTGCCTTCCTGGACACCTTCTCACAGTCTCAGGTCTTCCCACCTCAAACACAGGCTCAACAAGCCTTTGTAAAATGCCATGAGATTAACTTCTAAAAGACGCTACAGAGGCAAGTTCCTGCTTGCGGTCTGGGATGCTGTGCCAGCTGGGTGAGCTGCGTGGCCAGACTGAGACTGGTGAACAAAAGGGTTTGCCTGCTATGCTCTTTTACTTCGATTCTTGCTTTTCCTGTGTGTGCCAGATTTACCTGAAGTCCCCTCCAGTTTACAAAATTTTATGTCCTTCCTCCATGCTGAAGAAGCTGATGTGCTTGCAGACCAGCACTCTTCTTTGCTCATCATATTGTTTCTAGCTTCAATGACCTTCATGCTATACACCACATTTCCAAAGACAGTCACGGTGCTCTATAAATCTAATTTGTATTTTCTATGCATACATCTTTATTAAATTTACAGCCTCCTATTTTGCTCTGAGCACTTGATAAAGTCCATGCATGTCTTCATAATAATACAGATGACAGATATGGCACAGTGTGTTTCTGTTTTTCCCTTACACATGCATATTCACACACACATCTTTTATTATTTGCAGAGTTCTTGTCACTTTAGACTTGATATAGGATAAGTCTTATTAGAAAATTTTTGGCTAAATGGCACTGTTATGTAAAATAAGCTGGTGCTGAGCTCCGCGCTACTGAACCGAACACCTCCTCAAACCCAGTGCCTGGTTTGTTAGTATAGTCCTTTGCCTACAATCTCCTGTCTTGTTTTTTAACCAACATGTTTCTCTCCATGTTGAAATTATTTTGAACATACGTGCCATGTCAAAAAAAAAAGAAATCTATCACATTTCCTGTCTCTTGTAATACCAAGAAAAATGCAGTTCTGCTTTCCTCAATTGTCAGTTTGATTACCAGTCAATGCTTAATTGCAGAAGGTCTGAGCCTGTAACTACACAGGGTGAGATTTCACAACTCATCTGAAGCAATGAAACCTAAAAATAATTTTTAGATGTGTGGAATTAATGTATCTTGTCAGATCATTTTCAGCAGAATCAAATATCTGATTTTTTTGTGGCCCTTGAAAACAGAGTTTTTTCATTTTAATAGTTTTTGTTTGGGGAAACATTTTAACTGTACAAATTGATGTTTTGGGGCAGACAAAACTTATTTTCCAGGTCCTCTTCTTTTCTTAAGCTGCAGAAGCCTTTTTTATTTAATAACACTTCTGATCTTGGCAGTTATAAAAATGCTTCTTTTTAATCAATACTTATGTCCTGATGTATTTCTTAGGTGATGTGTGGTAAAGAATACTCTGTAATGGAAGTTTTCCTCAGACTGTAGAAATCAGGCACTGTGTTGTCTCACTGCATGGTCTTGCTTCTAGGCACCATTGTTGTCCAAACATCAGTCATATATATGCATAAATACAAGCTCTTGAGGGATCAGACCCTCTAATATAGAAGTCTGTGTAACCCAAATTTTTGACAAAACCTATTAAACAGGTTGGATGTGAGCCAAAGCATAGGCACAAGGTGGTTTGCACTCTCACATTTTTAGCACAGCTAGTTTGGGGCCAGCACAGGCCTCGGGCTGTTTCCAGTATGCAGTTTGTTGTGGCCACTCTGTTTTGCAGGGTAATAGTTATGTCCTAGTACACGAGTCACACTGTGTCTGATCAATCTCTACCTCGTGTTATTTACTAATGTAGATGTATCCCCAAAGTTCTTACGTAGTGGTTGGTCTTTCCTTTCATTTTCTTGTCACTACTTGACAGCACCATGAGCGACAGAGTTAATGGCATCTGTGAGCCCTGGGATTCAATGTTTGCTGACTTATGGGTAATTTTAAAAATCTTATATTTGAGAAAACAATAAAAAGAACAAAACAACACTTAAACTTGGGAAAAAGACCTAGAAAGAATTAGGCTAATTTTTCAACTTCTGTAAGGCAGGATAAAACAAACACCTTTGGGCCACAAAATTCATCTCACACCAAGGCCTGTCCAATAAATTTGAAACAAAGAAATGGTTGGAAGGACACGGACACTATGAGGACAGGTAGTCTGACTGCTCTGTATGGTTTGTGTTGCATGCTGAAGAGACTGCTAGTGATGGAAATATGCTGCTGAAAACTTTTCTTTTTCTAGAAGTAAACAGAATGGGGAATGCTGTGTAGGTACAGGTACCTAAACCAAACAGAAATCAGTTGCTGTTTTTACAGAGCAGGTGAAACTTTTGCACCTGACTGGAAATGAGATCGTCATTTCAAAGTGCGTGTTGTGCTACCTGTCCATATTAGCTCTGAGACACCTGTCCTCTAGGCAGTCATGATGAACATAAGGTCTTCTGTGTTTATCTTATGCTCATGGTTAGCAGAGAGCCTGGATATATTGATCATACTCTTATTCAGACCTTCCACCCTTTTTATGCATACGCATGCATTTATACAGAAATATTGGTATTATTAAACTCTGAAAGGAAAAAAAAAAAAAAGAGCAGTCAAGGCAGAATATAGGACACTCTGCTCCTTTTATATGTAATTTATCTCCAGCAGAAATATGTTAAAGGAAACACTCTGCTTTCCCACCTTAACAGCAGCTTTGTGTGCTGGTATTGCTAGCTCAGTGTTGGTTCGGGTACATTTTCCAAGTGCATTAAGAAATAGATTAAAAGCAGAGAAAATTCTTGTAATGCCAGCAGCTGAAATTTGAAGGCTTGCACAGCTGCTGGTCTTCCGATGGTGCAGTGGCTGTCCAGGAGGGTTTGCCATCCCAAACAAAGATGCACAGGGTGGCAAGAGGGCTGTATTAAAACCAGTAGTAAAAGCTCAACAGGCTGTAGGACTGGTACATTAAAAATGCTTTCTGATGTTCAGGAAAGACTCAGAGTTTTTGAACCACAGACCAAAGTCTTTCTGCTGGAGGGTGTCAAAGCACTCTCCCCATGTTTTCTCCCTGTAAGCCTGCAGTGCTGATGGAGGTGGACAGCCTGAAATCCTGGCCTGCTCAACCCAGCACTGCAAGGCCAGGATGGCACGGGTTTGGTGGCACCTCCTGCAATATGTATTGATACTAATATCACCGATGGATGGGTTAGAACTAACTGGCTGTGCCTGTTGTCTGGAGAATACTCATCTCTGGTTTCCAGAGAAGCCTCCTGCACCCACAGACTTCACTCTCTTATGAACACGACCTTCTCCTGCACCTGTGAGAAGGCAGTGAAAACATGCAGATGATCACACACCCCACCCATCTCTGCCTGGGAGGTGGTGACTTGTGGTGGGAGATCTCTGTATCTGCAGCCACAAGTCACCCTGTGTACCATTCCACCGTGTCACATTGCAGATTAGCTGCGTGGTTTTCTCCTTTCCTCAGCCCAGGCTCTTGGCATGATTTCCTTACTGAGTCCACGTGTGCTATCAAATAGAGTTTATAGATTGCATGTTTGTCTCCATTTACGTTCTTTAAAACAAAATCTTATTTTTCTTTCCTGCTTCTGCTACCTCTGGTAGTCCCAACATATTTCTTTGTATTAAATGGTGTTTACAACTTCTCTTTTATTTTTTTTCCCAACTTCTATTTTTTTTTCCCAGCTTCAACTTCTGTGACATTTTCCAGGTTGTTAGTATAAAATTGAACTAAAGTGCTCATTTTATTTTCATTGCTTGAAAAATATTTAATCTACTGTAATTCTACACCTATCCTTAGTCTATTTGGTTATGCTTGTATCTAGTCAGAATCTAAATAAAATGTGTCATGTGCTGGTTTTAACCCAGTACACACTTTCCTGGTCCTTAGATCATGGTCTCAGTTTGGTGTTTAGAAGGATCTCCCAGACTGGCTTTTGGTAAACTGATCCCTAAACTGATAAGTGAGATTATTTACAAAAAAGTGGCAAATGTAAGGTATTTTCTTTTTACCTAGCCTTTATTCATAGTGTTATATATAATTGATGTTTGTAAAAATAACACATGAAAGAAATGAGAAGCATAACTGTTTCTAAGGTACCTGTATTTAGCTTTCACAGTAATGCAAATTTTTAGGAATAAGCCTGGAGCTGGAAGTCCAACCTGAATAGTTTTCTTTTCTTATTCTAGCTGTTTGATGAAACTCCAGTTAAAAGAAATTCCAGATAATCAGTATCCCTGTTTGCAATAAATCAACTGCTTTTGGTCCCATCAAAAACCTTGAAAAACTAAGAGAAACTGGTTCTTGTATTCCTCAGAGATTATGTATTCTTGCTATTTCTATGATATTGTTATAATCTCAGAAAGTATATATAGAAGTCCTTTTCTTGTCGTCCTAGAAAATGCAATGCCTTTCAGTCAAAGCAGGAGGGTGAACAAATTGTTTTGCTTTGCATTATCTGTGAAACATAACACATGCTCCTGCTGCATGCTTACTGCAGAATTAAACAGCATCCTCTGGGAGAGAGCTCAAAAACAAATGGATCCTTCACAAAAAAATCAATAGCCTGGGATTGCTGCTAGGACAGCTAATGTCCCTTACCCGTACCTTTTTACATCATGTCCTCAGCTTTGGAATTAAATTTGCTTAGCTCCATTAGAGTTTTTCATTACTATTGTTATTCATCCTGTGTTTCTCCCAAATGATGTCTGAAAATGTGTGTGCATGTTACAGCACTTAGCAGATCCTTCTAGTAGAACAATGGAAAATTTGGAATATTGAATGAAATGAGACTCTGTTTGTTAATGATTGTTTTCCACTGATTATTGAGTGTGCTTAAATCCATATTAAAAAAAAAAAAAAAAAAAAAAAAGTAGAAACCCAAGCAGAAAGAAGAGAGAAAATGAAGAGTCAGCTAGTTAGCTCCTGGAAAGTTTTCTTTCACTAATACTTTCCCTTCCAACCCTAGTACTGGGACCCCTTCATACATTCCCATTTGGTATGAGTCACGCCAAGAAGGAGGACTCAAAATAACCAGCTGTCACTGCCTTATGCTAACTCTGAAAGGCTTTTTTGCCCACCTGGACATTGCCCAGCAAGTTAAGTGTCAGCATTTTCAGTTTTGTTCAGGGAATATTCGCCTATTACCAGGGAGGCTGCTTCTAAAAAGCTGTCAGTCAGCGTGGCAGAAGCTCATCAAAGTCTTCTCAAGAGCACTGAACTCTGACCTGGGAGCGAGTTTTTGGCTCCTGGGGTCACTCCTCACAAGCTCTTTTCCACCTGGCAGCTCCCCAACACCATTTTTATGTGCGGCATCACACGCACCAGGACCCCTCTTGATGCCTGTTTCCTTCCACCCTGGCAGAGCTGGCATGGCCCATCACAGGGGGACCAGCAAGCTCTGCAAAATGGCCCAACAACATGGCCCAGGTGTGCTTAGACACTGAACCAAGGTGAGGGAGGAGCCCAGTTGCCTTCAGCACCCTCCACTGCTACTGCCAAGAGATGGGCACTGCAGACCACAAAGCACAAAGAGTCTCTGCTGAAGGCAAATCTCCCTTTCTGTATGATAGTATTATAAAGAGATCAGGGAGCAGCTGCAGTCTTAGCTTAACACACCTGTCTTGGATCCCTGGAGAACCATAAGGTGAGCCAGGGCTCACAAGGAAAATGGCGAATGCAGTGGCAATCTATAACATCAATGGCAGGAGAGTGGCCAGGGCAACTGCATACTCATTAGTCTGACCTAGAAAGCTTACAGGGCACTTGTCAGCAGAGAAGGTGGTTAAAAATACAGAAAACTAGAAAAAAACTCAACGCCTCTTTATCAAAGGAGCTCATGCCAGACTGGAGGGTAGTCTGGAGAGAAAGGAAATGCTATATACCAAATATAATTGGACTTCAGAGCATCTCACCCAGTGCCATGCAGGAAACAATCACTTACACTGGAGGAGATGGCAATTAATAAAAAAGCCGTGAGGAAGTCAAAGGAGAGACGATGTGCTGTACTGCAAAATGAGAGTATATAGCCAGGGAGAGCTCACTAATCAGAGTTTCTAAAGGGTTAGTCTTATTTATTGGTTTTGTATTCAGTCTTTTTTAGGGACCAGAGTATAACCTGTCAGAGTAGCATTTTCATGACTTTTGCAGCACACACAGAGCTGAAGTGTCTTGCTCATCAATGGGAAAATCAGAATACCGGAGAGGAGAACCGAGTGACCTTGAACACCGAAGAACTGATTTGCAGTGAAATGTAACAACCCAAAAAGAGCAAAGAGGTCACTCCTGTAGAGATTAATAACAAAAACATTTGCTGATGAATGGCATCTCACTGATTAGCAAAGAGAGGTGAAGAAAGTTTCTGGATGAACTAGGCACAGGACCAATGAGGTGGCAGTGGCATCTTTTCTGGAATACTTTGTACAGTTTTGGTCCCCGTAGTGCAGTGCAACCACATCTTCCTTGGACTGTGTTGGGGGAACAGCTATGGGACAGTTGGGCAAAAAGAGGACATTTCTTACTGAGGGCCAAGACAGCTTGGCTTGCTTAGCGTGACATAATAGATGCTGAGAGGAGATATAACATCTCTTCAGAAATACTGCAGGAAGCAAACTCAGGAGAGGAAGAAAAGGACAAAGCTGTCACTTACAGAAGTGCAATAAAGATAATTTTAGCTTGGAAACAGCCAACCAGTCTGAGGGGTTTGAAGAAGCAAAGAAAACCTAACTGGATTCAAAATGGACAGTGAGCTGTTTATGATGGTGAAGGTGCCTGAAATAATCAGGATTTGGAAGTGACGACCTGGAAGAGCCTTTAAAATTTTCTGTCCCTGTATTTAATTGCAGAAGTAAAATTTGCCATTCAGGTAAAAAAGGCAAGGGAGGGATTGCAGAGTATTTGCAATGAATGCTAGTTGATTTATATGTTGTTTACAATTGCTTAACTGCAGTAGGCACCAAAGTAGCTATTAGCAAACAAAATCTCTTGTACATGGAGATACAAGGACAAGACTTTGTGGTAATTAGAAAAATTAAAGTTAATGCACCATTTACACAGCACAGCAGTGAAGTCCAGTGCACTCTCTTGTGGGTATGTGCATCAAACAGGATGCTCATGGGCAGTGTAGTGTTAGATGGCATCTGATTTTTCAAAGGCATAGCTATCACCTCATTTGAGCAAGAATTATCTGACATTTTAGAGAGATCATTTAAATGTCAATGTCTTGGGCACTCTTACAATATGCACCCAGCAATACCTAGTTTCAAAACCAGGTGAAGGATGAAGAGAAGTATTGACCAAACATAACAGTTATTCAATATATTTTTCTACTTCAGTTTTACTTCAACTTTTCACAAACGAATGTATAAAACTGCAGTTAACCTAAATCATGATTACAGCCTTAAAATTTTGAGATTGTAAGAATCTGTGCTTCCTGCTCAGTTATAGCTAGTAAATGTGTCAGAACAAATCAAGAGTGATTTTATATGTCATTTTTTACTAGCATTAACTTAGTCATCACTGATAAGGTTGTAGCTACTGATATGTAGTGGAAACTGGGCTTCATAAGCTAAATTTCTGTCTTTTTTTTAAAGGGCAAGAATCATACTATCACATTTGGTATCAGACAGTTTGGTGGTTGTCTGACCTTTTGTCATTGACTTTAAAATAGTGGTGTCATGGCCTGTTTTTATGGGACTACACCAAAAATATAAAGGAAAACTCAATATGGTTAAAGTTATTTCTTCATTTCTTATCTGTCTCAGTAATAGTTGTCATCAGTGGTAAAATTTGCATGTACTTCAGTTTGATTATTACTGCCTTCAGAGAATTTCATCTCTTTTCCCTCAAGTTGTAATTTATACTAGGTTTTCCTTAAAGACATTCCACCGGCCTAGTTCCAGTGAGAGATTCTAACCTTCTTTTGTTTCTGCATGGGACCTCTTTGAACATGCCCCATTTTCACCTCTGATTTGGCTTTGCGGAATTTGTGCCCCTGTACATCTCTTAGCCTTGTGTCTCTGCAAACTTCTGGAAGCTGCTTCCCTGTTGTATAGTTTGTAGCTATGGCATCTAAATACCACAAATGAGGTGAACACAGAAAGAACCAAACACTTTCATCTTCTTTGTTAATTTTCCCTCTAATTTGTGTCTTTGTTCCTCTTTCTCATCTTTATTTGCCCCAAGAACATTACTGCATTTTTGCGTTCACACCTGACATGACCAGGTCACAGCAGAGAAGGTCACTTCTTCAGGAAAGGACCTTATTAAACTTGTTAGGCCCTAAATGGCAGTCTAAGATGCTGTTTGGGCTCTTCTTAACCACAGCTCTTTTGTGAACCTTTCCTGGGCGTCCCCACAGCTTTGGTTACCCGTACTTTATAGTTGTTTGGGCAGATAAACAATGTTTAACAAAACCTAATCCAGTCACCCCATGGACCCGCAGATTAGGAGAATGAGTTCAGAGAGGAGGTTATAGAGACATGGGGATGGTTTTTTTCACTGGAGAGAGTTGCCAGTGTGTTGTGCTTGTCCTGTTGCAGTTATTGCCTATTTCGGGTATTACAACTCACAGACGTCAAGCACCAAGATGACAGAAGACTGGACTACAGTGATAAAGTATATATAAAAAATGAAGAACCACAGAAATGTTAGAAAGTGCTTCTTGCTTTTAATTTGAGGACCAGGCAGTAATTCAGCATGGCTGGGAGGACTCGTGCTTTGCTATACCTGTGGTACAGCAAAGTGATTCATGGACAACATGTTTCTCAAGCTGGCAAGCTCCCCAACCCTCATCACTAATATCTTTAGTGCTAGAGTTAGGTTATGGTTGGATTCAATAATCCTGAGGTTCTCTTCCAACCAAAATGATTCTATGATTCCTGATTCCTCCATGTTCCTACTGACCCTGTCAAACCCCTTGGCTTGAAGCCAGCAGGACCTGTGCAGCTGCAGGTCATGGACCCTCAGGCCGCAAACTATCTCCCTCAGCAACCAGTGGTCTCTGGCTCTGCATTCCCATATATCCTCAATAGCACTGATCTTGCTTCATAATCTCCACTTGTGAAAGCCCTTGGTGAAACAAAGAATACTCCTCGTGACTCCCTGTCACTTATTGGAGATGCATGGTGGGAGACAGGTTATAGACAAAGTCAGTCTTCAAGGGAGAGAGTAGCTGATCTTTGTCTGAAACAGAGCCAAGAACAATATATCAATGTCCATACATATTTAACGTTAAGGACTGACTCAGGATTTGTCTTGCTGAGGTGTAATTTTGGAAGTTGAGGTATGGAAGTCATTTTTCTTCAGTAAAAGTAGCTGCTATCAGGATATGATTGTTGGCCCTGATGTTTTGTCTGTATTTTCACTGCTTGTAGAACAGTTAATGCAGTGTTTCGCTAAAGTCTCATGTAATGTTAGGTTACCATGACACACATACAAAAATAAAAGTACTATTTTCAGGGTGATGTAGCCAAATTATCACCACCCTGTTTTTTCCAGTACTCCATTAAAAAAAATGTAATTTTTTAATGTTTTAACTGAAAAATGTAATGTCATTTTAAGTAGTCAAGAAAACAATAGCTGAATGATGATACGCAAATTCCCATAAACAAGGTACTATGAATTGAATAGATAGCACTGAAAGTAGATTTGTCCTTCAGGTTCTGCTGGGGACAATGGTGAGAAAGGAGGAGAGGGTTTTGTAACGATGAGAACCACTTTGGTATTATTACTTGAAAGAGCTGCAAGCAGAAGCCATAGATAATAGTAATCTTCAAACTGTAGAGGTTGAAAGCTCCAAGAAGCCAAGAATGAATGCAACTGCCTTGAGTGATGGCGGAACAAAGCCATATAGTTGTTAATAGTTTATGCAGATGAAATATAATCACAGAGTCAAAATGTGCAGTCATCAGGATTGAGATCCAAGAAGCAGGTGGTACACACGTCTGTCTCAAGGTTTTGGAGGGGTTCCCTGGCATCAGCTATCTCAAAGAATCATAGACTAAAGAAACAGTTTTAAAGTTTACAATTAGATAACATAAGGGGACCATCACTTCAAATACAAAACTATTCCTTTTCTACAGTCCTCTCCAGACATTCAATGAGGCAGATTGTTCCTGTTTTAAAATAATGTGCCTCTGAACTCAATTCCCTTTTTTTTTTTTTTTTCCTCTGGAAGTGCTAAATGGAAGCTAATGACACAGAGGAAATTATTTCCAAGTTTTGAAACTGGCAACCGCTACCAGAGGATCCATGAGCTTTTCAAATCCATTTCTATGTACGCTAAATCATGGCTTGTTAAGAACTAGGCAACCAAATGTGCAGAGAATATGGCCAAGGTAGCCTGCTGCTCCTAAATTATTTATGACCTGAACACAGCATTTGCAGATCTCTTTATTAAAAAAAAAAAAAAAGGAAAAAAGAATCACCAATAATATTTTGCTTCTCTATTCCTAGAAGAAATTGATCACTTTAATTGTTAATGTTTTAATAACTTTGTGGTTTTGGTGATTACTTAGTGACACTATATTGTGATGGGGTTCATTAATTTCTACTAATCTTAGGTACTGAAGAGATCACTATAGTTTTGCTGCCTCCAATTTGAGAGAAAAGAACATTTTAAGGAAGAAGAAAAAGTAACAATATTGAATAAACAGTCTCGTGACTTTTGAGACATTTGAATATTTGTCTATAGCAAATGAGAAACATTAAAACACTATGTATGTTGAGTCTGGATCTAAAAGTGTCTCTCTTCCTTCTTGACTAAAGAAGAATTTTATTGATAGTAGACTATGTGATCAGTCTTCTCTTTTCCATTCCTAAGAAGTAGTTGAATATATGCATGCGTGTATGGTCCAATGCAACATTGAGTCTAGAGAGCATCAACGGAGCAGCAACGCTTCCATTTTCCCTTTCAGTTGCCAACTTAAAAAATACACAGCAGATACCAAGTCAGTGTAAAATGCTGAGCCTAGGCGTTGATTCATCTTCTTTAAATCCTTTCATTATGAAGTCTGTTATAAGAAATTAAAATCTTGGTATGCTGTGACTTCAGTCCACTTTCCTTACCTGCCTATTCATGCTGATCATTAGCTATTCATTGCATGTGTGTTTTTGACAACCATTCTGTAATGCTGCCTTTTTTTCCATTTTTCATGGTTTAATTATTCCAGTTGGAAATTAGTAACTGCCAAAAGACTAAAGAAATGGCTTCTTCATTATTTAAGTAATGATTACCCATCACTGGTCAGATAAGTGGATTTGCATTTAGGTGACTACATGCCAATAACTACAATTTCAACCTCTGTATCTAAGCTAGTTCTCCAAGACTCCCTTTATAGGGAAAGGAGAAAAAATAGATCAGATCATTTGCACCCTAAAAATGCTAGTTTTAGTTGACTGTAAATGGAAATGAGCAAGTAGCTTAGATGTTTACTTTGTAGATGTCCGAAGATAGATCGATCCCCTCCCTGTGCCCAAATTAATCATAAAAGCCCAGAGATTTTGTGCGATGACACTGCTAATATGAATGTACTGTGGCTTTGCTTTTTGATATAAAGGACATAGTACCATTCAGTGCTCTGGACAGATGAACAAGTCCTGTTCAGCACAAGCACCAAAAGCAGTACGGTCATGTTAGGACTACATTTCGAATGGATTAGATTACCCTGCTTTTCACCTTGGCTAAGTACTACCAGGGTATCAGCAGGTCCACATTCTTTCCAGAACAGATCTGTTTGGGGAACGGTATTAATACTCTGATTATAGACTTACAGAGGTGCTGTTTAATATTTATCTTGGAAGATACATGTAATGGTCTTGACCAGACTAGGTCCTGCTATGCAAAGCAGTGTATATCATATTACAGATAATAATAATAATACCTATCCTTGCCTCAGCAAGCTTACAAGGATGCAAGTAGCATTACTTAAGAATGACACATAGCAAGGGCCTCTTGCATGCAAGAGGGTTGAAAAAGGTGACAAACGTTGAATGCTGAGACAATTTTTATTTTCTGCAGTTAATGGTGATTTTTCCTGTGGGTTTTCCCCTTAGGATGATTTCCAGCATGCAGCCTCAGAAACCAACTGGGAGTCAGTCACGAGCTCTATCTCAGTAAGTAATTTGTTACTATTTTACCCATGGATGAATTGATAGGTTGACTTGAATCCAACTCACTAAAATGACACAGAGGAACCACGTATTCACCTTTGGCAGAGGATGTGGATGAAATAAGTGTTTATCCAACTCATACTGGAGTCAACCAGTGTGTTTTTGAGGAGAAAATATTCAGGATATGCCATCAGCTGTTGTAACCACATGAGACAGCCACTGGGAAACATTTCTTGCTTTCACACTTGTCCTGCCAAGATGAAAATGCAAGATATAAACTCCTTACAATTTTCAATCGTAAAAATTCTTGACCTAAATAGAAGACTACTTAAAACAGGCTGGCAGGACAATGGATCTAGCTTTCCATTGTCAACACTGAGGAGTTTTTTTTAAATGTTTGTAATAAAATATCTGAAGTCTCCATATTCAGCAGTGAAATGCAACTTGAAAATATAATTAAAAAAAAAAAAAAAAGGAAGGAAGACAAGTAATCCAGTATAAAATTTTCTTTTTCTTTTCATTGCATATAATTTGTGTCACTGGCCAAAAATCAGTCCCTTCTTTTATTTCCCCAGCAAAGTTAAGTACTGGGGAATGCCAATGTAGCATTAGAACCTGTAATATCAACAGTTCTATTCTGTGCACTCTACTGGCTGGTCAGCACCATGTAATAGCTTTTGTAAACTCCTCTTAAAACCCATGACAGGAGGATAAATGCTCAAAGCAGACTTCAGACCAATGTTTGGAGTTCTCATGGAAGAGGGTTTTGTGTTGGCACCTTTTTTACAGTAGCTGCCAGGAGTTGCCAGTGAAGGAAAAATAAATAAAATAAGGGTAAATTCTACTGATTGGTGTCCAAGCCAGGCAGCGAGTAGAGATAAAATTCTGTATTGCCCAAATTAGCAGATCTGAAGCCAATTTCACTTGTGTTTACACTTGAGTTTGCAAGTGGCATTTGCCCTTCATGATATAAAGCATTGATAGCCTTGAAATAACTGTACTGAAAGTCCTGAATAGAAATGTTAGCAGGGCCGAGATCTACTGGATATGCCAATCAGGAGATGCTAAACCACTATTTTACTGAAAGACACAAACTCATTTTTCATTCAAATATGGGACTGGGAAAAAAAATTATGTGATAGAATATTTTGTTTAAAAATATGGTAGGTGATGTTTGAAAATGTAAGCCTAGGGCTCCCTCATCAGGTAACCATGAAAATGAGATCAAGTGTATGGTAAACGCCATGTCAATTATCTTCCATAACATCATAATGCGCACAATATGCCAAACAATTATCCAGTATTTTTCTTTTCATATTGAAAAGAAAAAAAGTGTATCTATCTTTCACATCATTTGCTTCTGAAAAGTTCATGTTAATGTGTTGCAGGTAGGGAAGTTCGCTACCAGTATTACAGGTGACAAGCTGGTACCCAAGGTCACACAAAGAAACCTACAGCTAAACCAGAAGCAGAACCCCAGTTTCATTGGTTTTCCCATGCTATCATCTATCTAATAAAACATACCTTCTTCCACTGGGCATGCACTGCACTCACTAGCCCTTGCTTATCCTTATGGAAAATAAGGTAGAGAGGTTGCGTAATTCTGAGGGACAGAAGGACAAACTCAGACCTCTCTGTTGCTGACAAGATGACATACTGCCCTGCTGATACTCAGCATGATAGATCTCAGTTTTGCCCCTTCCACCCATAGGCAACCCAAACACTCACTTTAGGATCTGGGTACATTACAACTCTCTGAATGAAAAACTGAGAGTGAGCAGATTGATTCTTTCTTGTCTGAGGTCGTATCACAGAACTATGTTTTTGGGGTTTGGGTTTTGTTTTGGTTGGTTGGTTTGTTTGGGTTTTTTTGTTTGTTTGGGGGTTTTTGTTTTGTTTTTGGGTTTTGTTTGTTTTACTCAGAAAGCTAAATCCCATACTTCTGCCCTTAACCCCACATGACAAACACAGAAAAAAAAACAAAACAAAACAAACCAAAACACCAAAATTCACTCCTTATTATGTTAGTTTCCATTATTTGTGAATTAATGTTATGACCAATGAAAAACTGTGATGGAAATTGAACTGCATTTCAGGTTGACAATGCAGATAGAAAATATTAAAGAGTGGGAGAATAGAAATTAAGGGTAAAAGCACTGACAAAAAAGATGCCATTGCATCCCATGAAAATAAAGATACGTTCGGTGCTTTTAAGAAACATAGAAGAGGTACATAATGTGGAAAATCTTTGTTCTCCACTGCTTCCTGCATTTCACTCTTGCTCTCGCCCTCTCTTTGGATGCGAACTCAGAAGCCAGATTATGACAAGTACCAGCTCTTCTAAAGCCAGCGCCTGGTTCTTGGCAGGACAAAAGAGAGACAGTTGGGTTGGCAGCTTTGGAGTTGCTTTTGGACTTGTCACATGATGTCACTGCCAGTAGGTTATCTGAGCTGTTGAAACAATTCATCTTGACTTGGCTGTCACTGAGAAAAAGTTAAGCTTTCTTCTGTGTGTGAAAGAGGTTGCACAAATCTCTTGAGTAGGAGATTTTATATGAAAAGAAAATGGGGAATCCCTGCCTTTATGAGTTTGAAATGCCATACAAATTCACAGCTTGACCTGCAGATCCATAATGAAATGCACAGTTGAACATGTGAAAAAAACGTCTTGCATTGTCTAAGCCACACACCTGTGGTCTGACTTTTATGCTGCTGTTTCTTCAGCATCCTTGCACCACCTCCCTCACTTTTGAAAGGTGGTTGGGAACCCATGTTTCCGTGTTGGGCTGCAATCACAGGTGAGCCATAAGCTCCACTGAGCTCTCCTCAATGAGCAAACAGCATTTGGGTGCATTTTTCTTTTGTAACCTCAAAGGCTGTGTTAGTACACTGCATGATGTCTGCTCCCCACACAGTCTCTCCTGCATCGTTGTTTCAGATAACAACGCTGTGTTCACTTTGCTGATGCGAGCTGCTCAACTCCTGGAACTCTCGTCTCCCTTACGCTCTCTATTCCAAGCCACTTAGAAGTCAGGAGGTATCGCTTCCCTTTTAGTGGGTCATGAATTTTTATGGCCGTCTGCACTGTGTCTTTTTTAGCACTGCGTTGTAGAGGCATTGCAGTCACAAGTGGGCCCTCTGAAACTTTGTTGTGCTGGTGGCGATAAGCAGTAAAATGCAGCTATGCTTTCTTGACCATACTATTCTAATGTTTTCTATTTCTCCTCTTTCTTATTTTTAATAATTTGGACTGTCCATACTTTCAGAAAACATATGCAGTAAAATATCAAGGATTGTTACTTTTGTTATATAACTTACTATTAAAGATAATTTTTTTATTTTGAAAGACCTATATATTTTAAAACTTTTTAGTAAGCATTGAAGGACACAGTTCTGCAAACAAATGAGTAGCTTTACTCAAATAAGTTGACCTTTCCCTTACTAACCATCTGAGTGAAACTAAACACAAAGATTAACAGTTCAACATACATTTACTTCAGAGATGTGGCAAAAGCTTATTTTAGTGAGTCATTAATATTAAATGGCATATTTCTGCTACATTACTTCAGAGCTGGGTTTTCATGAGAGAAGAGGGTTTCTAGGGTTTTTCTCCCAATTTATAAGACAAAAACCCAAACAGCTCTTCTGCTGTATTATGCTTGTTCTTGGACATAATCAAGTATTTTTTTGTGGTCTTTCAGAAGGTAACAGGTCTGCATTAATAGTTTTTCTTGCACATATTTTAGACATACTCTTAGACTTTGTGCTTGGACAAGGGAAAAAGTGATATCAGGGTAGTGAATATTGTGGTTCTAAACAGCAATTATTAAAAATGTTTAAAGTCCTCTTCAATAAAAATGAAATTGCTGCAATCTTTCTGACAAAGTCAACTTGTGCCAGAAGTTCATAGGGAACCAAATACGCTCATAGAATGGTACTTGGCCCTTCCAGACGAGAACTAATATTTTATAATATATCATTTGGTATCATGATGTAATTGTAAGTGTATCACTATGTTGGTAATCCAAATATTCATTCTTGCATTGCTGACATCCAAGTATCACATTTTTTCTCTTTTTCTTAGTGACTTGTGGTTTTGTTAAAAGGGTAGGAGAATTAGCATTCATTGATGTTTCACAATACATTTAACTCTTGGGAATAAAGGGCCATCTTTTCAAATCTTTAACCAAGCCAAATTTCTTGTCCAAATTGATGAGGGAAAGAAAGACAGTCTCGATTTGTTGTCTTTGTCTTTCTCTGCTGCAGTTTCTGATCTGCCTATTATTGATTTACCAACAGAGCTGGTGGAGCCATAAGGGCATCACCCCAGCACTACAGGGCATCTCTGTTCTGTGGTCATGACCATCACAGTGGTTTCAAAAGACATTTCCATTACATCTTTGTACATGTGCAAACCACCATCCCCTTTGAGGAGTGTGTGTGCATGTTGTCAGTTGATCGGTGGCAGTGCTTCCACTCTCTGCATCTCTTCTGGGACTTGCTTGGGAGTTCCTTGGTGTATCTTCTCCTTCCAAGAGAAAACACAGGCATAACAAAGCCTGGCCCAGCTAAGGACTTCAAAAGATGGCCCAAAGTAGCTATTTCAGTCATTAATGACAGAAGTTTCTCAGTAACTGTTGTCAATTGTTTTGAGTGGTGCTGTAATTTATTCCAAGTACACTGAGATGTATGTCACTCTTAGGGGGTATCCTATCCCTCTCCATCAGTGACTGACCCTACGCTCACGGCGGAAGCACTGGATCAGACCATTGCTGCGTTTGACACAGTGGAGGATCTACTCAAGCACTTTAACCCAGAATCCTGGCAAGAAGATCTTGAGAATTTGTACACAGACAGTGAACACCACTATCGAGGCAGGAGCTACCATGACAGAAAATCCAAAGGTAGGAAAAGGCACTATATACATACTTTGGGGCAAGACTGGGCTATTCCTTCGCTCCTCACAGAAATGTCCATTGGTCAAGTATTAGATCCTGGTGCTCATGTTCCTGTTGGAGCCACAGGGCAAACTACAGTCTGTTAAAACCAGGAATAAGTCATTTTATCCTTTATCATTTTCTGACTGAGCAGGATCTTGCATGAGAAATCAGACGGAAAGCTGCCCATCTTTATGATTAATTGACAAGTAAAAATGTAGGCCTGTGTGTAAAGGACAGATGGTTCTCAGCTTCGGTCTCTTAAACATTGCTTTTTTTGTAAGGCATGGGGCTCCTAATTACCTGCGCTATCATCCTCCTTTAAATACCCTGCTTAGGGATTGTTCTCTGTTGAGTAAGGAATAATCACTTTTATCACATTGTGCTTAGGGAAGCATCTGGTGCAGACACCTGTATGTGCAGCTGTTTTTTTAGGATGTGAACATCTCACTGTTTTTCATTATGTTAGCAGCAAACATTATTATGGTTTAACGTCTTTGTAAATGAGCAAAGCACACATTTCTGGGTTATGTTTCTTGCTTCCTTCTGTTAGGTCAAGTCATTCACCAAATGGTAAACCGAAGGGATGCTAAGCTAGCAGTTCAAACCCACAATGAAAAAGAAACACTATTTAGATGAGAAGGTGGTGCTCTGGGGCAACCATGCACTGAAGGGCCTGATGAAATTGCCCTTTATGTGCAATTGCAGATCTAGGAGGTATGTTAGGGTTCTTCAAGGTGACAATTGCTGTGGTTTTCACAGAAAATCTGGGATGAAATCTTTTATTTTATTTCTCAATATTGTCTTCCATTTCCAAATTATGTGTTTAGAATAATTCTTCTTTATAACTTTAAAATTATGATGTCACAGTTCTGATTCTGCTCAATCTACTGTGTCTTTGCACCTCAAATTCTACCCCTGCTATGTTAAGCATGTGCTAAGCAGGGAGAGAGGATTTTAATTCTATGTTCATAACTTACTTGCTATCAAATGATGAAGCTTTTATCTTAAAAGGGATATACATGCTGCATCTATATTAGGAAAAACAGTGTTGAGGAGTGTTCCCAGGCCCTGATATCCAATCATCATCTTGCTAAATTGTCAGCCTGGTCTCTTCTTAGTTTTGTCCCAGGCCAAGTGTCATTTTCCCAGGTCATGTGTCATTTTCCCAGGTCATTGCTAAGCATGAACCAGGAGTTGGCAGAGACCAGCTGCCTTTCCTGGTGGGCAGTTTGTATGTGACCACTTTGTTGTGGACAGTAAGAGGTTAGTGGCAGGGATGTGGGCTGTCCTACAGCTGCTGAACCTTGTGCAGGAGAATGACCTCAGGCATATATGATGTATCAGTAGACACCCAGCCACCTTGGCCTGCAGTTCCCAAGACATATTGGCTGACACCACACTTCAAAGGAATCTGCAGCAAAGCCCTGAGCACCCGTCTGCTGAAAACTGAACCCCTTTACTTTTCCATCTCAGCACATCAGAAATTTCAGGCAACCACAACAGCACATGTTTTGTGAAAAACGTCACCTAACTGCCACTGCATCACTTCTGAGATCAGTTTGATCTCATTTAGAGGTCTGTGAAATGTGAGCTGTGTGTCCCTTATTCCCAGGCTGGTTTTGGCACTGATAGACACGTATACAAAAGAAATAAAGGGTCTGGTTTGATTCTAATGGAAGCTGATTAGAAAACTGGATCCTATACTGGTGCTGCTCTCCAGATTTCATGTGATCCTTAGATCGCATTTGGCTTAGTACCCCATATATTTAAATAACTATGTATATATAAAATAGCATTTGCTGCTTTATTGATGTTGATCATGTAGGCTACAGGTATCATTCTGATCTGGTAGTGCTTGGAAAATGTAAATGCATAAACCTTTCTTCATTGAGAATAAATGTAATTCAGCTGCTTGGGTAACAAAGACACTGTAAAAGACGTAAGAAGTTTTCCAGTTATTATTTTAACGCTTGATTTACTTTAATAGGGGTTTTTTTGTTGCTATCTTTGTTACAGGAATAAGGGAAGATGTTTTCTATCAGTTTTTCTTTTGTCTTCAAAATGAAGGCTGAATTCCCTGACTGTTACTGACCCTCTGTACAAAAGTACCTCACCACAATCAAATCCTTTAAAATTTCAGTTAAGAATTTTTACTTAGTCATAAACTTTTGATAAGATTAAAGGCTTGTTCTTGGATGATGTCATGAGTAGGGAATAGCTTTAACAAGTCCTTAAATTAGAAATGCTTGGTGGCTTTTAAACACAGACACTGTGAATCTCTGAGGAATGTTTATAGGCACTGGGATAACCTTGCAGCAGAGAGAGCAATAGATCATATCGTCATTTATTTCAGATATCTCTTTCTGCTTCCAGCTTGGGTTTTATTCTTTATCCTTAGTTAGAACTGCCCTGAGGTATATTAGAACAATTTGATGTAATCTCTGCTTATCTTTCACAGCATTTTCTGAACATGTCGTATAAATGGTGTAAATGAATCACTAATGATTTTGCTCCCATCCAAGTCTCTGCCCACACCAAATTGTGCCACAAAACTGAGCTTAAGAGGGGGTGTTGCTGAACACCAATTCTGATAACAGTAATGTGTTATAAATGACATTCAAATGGTATCTTTTGTTAATCATAGATTAGAATTATAGAATCAGAGAATCATTTAGGTTGGAAAAGACCTTGGAGATCATTGAGTCCAACCTCAAACCTAACACTGCTAAGTCCACCACTAATCCATGTCCTTAAGCACTGCATCATACATATCTTTTAAACACCTCCAGGGATGCTGACTTCACCACTTCCCTGGGCAGCCTGTTCCCATGCTCAACAATCCTTGCAGTGAAGAAGTTTTTCCTAATATCCAATCTAAACCTCCCCTGGTGAAACTTGAGGCCATTTACTCTTGTCCTTTCACCTGTTACTCGGGAGAAGGGACTCACGTCCAGCTTGCTACAACCTCCTTTCAGGTAGTTGTAGACAGCAATAAGATCTCCCCTCAGTCTTGTTTTCTCCAGGCTAAACAACCATAGTTTCCTCAGCTGCTTTTCACAGGACTTGTACTCCAGACCCTTCACAGCTTTGCTGCCCTTCTCTGAACTCACTCCAGCACCTCAATGCCTTTCTTGTAGTGAGGGTCCCAAAACTGAACACAAGATTTGAGGTGAGGCCTCATCAGTGCGAAGTACAGTGAGATGATCACTTCCCCAGTCCTGCTGATCACATTATTTCTGATACAAGCCAGGATGCTGTTGGCCTTTTTGGCCACCTGGGCACACTACTGTCTCATGTTCAGCTGACCATTCACCAACACCCCCAGGTCCTTTTCTACCAGGTAGCTTCCCAGCCACTCTTCCCTGAGCCTCTAGCGCTGCTTGTGGTTGCTGTGAGCCAAGTGCAAGGACCTGGCACTTGACCTTGTTAAACCTCATTCAATTGGCCTCAGCTCATGGATCCAGCTGGTCTAAATCCCTCTGTAGAGCCTTCCTACCCTCAAGCAGAGCAACTCTCTTGTCCAACTTGATGTTGTCTCCAAACTTACTGAGGGCACACTCAATCCCCTGGTTCAGATCATTGATTAAGATATTAAACAGAACTGGCCCAAATACTGAGCCCTGGGGAACACCACTTGTGACTGGCCATCAACTGGATTTGACTCTATTCACCTCAGCTCTTTGGGCCCGGCCATCCACCTGTTTTTTAACCAGTGAAGATTATGCTTGTCCAAGCCGTAAGCAGCCAGCTTCTCCAGGAGAATCCTGTGGGAAACAGCATCAAAGACGTTACTAAAGTCTAGCTAGACAGCATCCACAGCCTTTCCCTAATCCACTAAGTGAGTCACTTTGTCATAGAAGGAGATCAGGTTAGTCAAGCAGGATCTGCCTTTCCTAAACCCATGCTGACTGGGCCTGATCACCTGGTTGTCCTGTATATGCCATGTGATGGCACTCAGGATGATCTGCTTCATAACCTTTCCTGGCACCAAGATCAGTCTGACAGGCCTATAGTTCCTCAGATCCTTCTTCCCACCCTTCTTGTAGGTGGGAGTCACATTTGCTAACCTTCAGTCAACTGGGACCTCCCCCATTAGCCAGGACTGCTCATATTACAAATAATTGTAAGTGCCTTTGTGAGCACCTCTGCCAGCTCCCTTAGTACCCTTGGATGGATCCCATCTTGCTCCATAGACTTACGTGTGTCTAAGCAGTGTAACAGGTTGCTAACCATTTCTCCTTGGGTTACTGGGGCTTCATTCTGCTCCCTGTCCATGTCTTCCAGATCAGGGGGCCAAGTACACAGAGAACAAATGGTTTTGCTATTAAAGAAGGCATTTAGTGGGGGACTACAGTGGGTCCGTGGATTCCCTGACGATAGAAACATTTTTATTGTCTTTCACAGCAGTAGCCAGATCAAGTTCTAGTTGGGCCTTTCTAATTTTCTCCCTTGCATAATCCCACAACGTCCTTGTAGTCCTCTCGAGTTGCCTGCCCCTTCTTCCATAGGTCATAAAGTCTCCTTTTATTGTCAAGTTCCAGCAGAAGCTATCTGTTCAGCCAGGTTGGTTTTCTTCCCAGACGATTCATCTTCTGGCATAGGGGGACAGCATGCTTCTGCATCTCTAAGATCTCTTTCTTGAACGATGTCCAGCCTTCCTGGACTCCTTTTTCCTTCAGTACTGTTTCCCAAGGGACTCTGCTAACCAGCCTCCTAAATAGGTCTAAGTTTGCCCTGTGGAAGTTCAAGGTAGCAGTTCCACTGACCCCCTCCATACTTCTCCAAGAACTGAAAACTCATCTTGTGATCACTGTGCCCAAGATGGCCTCCAACTGTCACATCACCCACAAGTGATCCACAAAGATAAGAGTCAGGGTCAAGGAAATAAGAAGTACTGTATTTTAGCATAGTTAATCACAGAATAGATGAAGAGGGGGAGGGGGTGGGTGCATCAGGCGATTTTCTGGTCTAACCTTCCTGCTCAAGGCAGTTTCACCAACAGCAGGTTGCTTGGGACCATGTCCAGTCAAGTTTTGAGCATCTTCAAGGATGGAGATCCTGCAGCCTTTCTGGACAACCTGTGTCTGACCACGTTTGTAACAAAAACAAACAAACAAAGAAAACAACCAACCAACCAACCAAACAAACAAAAATTTTTTTCTTAAACATTTAAATAAGTTTTTTTGTGTTACAATTTGTGTCCAATACCTCTTGTTCTTTCAAAGACTCTGGCTCCATCTTCTTAATTGCCTCCCATCATGTACATATGTATATAAACATATACATATATATATATATATATATATATATATATATATATACAGTTATAAGATTGATCCCTCCCAGGATACCACCTGCAAGGACCTTAATATTAAGTGTGTCTTGATTAAATCTGCATGCATGATAACTCCATTCAATCTATAAAATCTGATCTCACACACCTCTGCAACACTGACGCAACTCTATTGAATAAAATGTGTTTTTTTCTATTTACACTATTGAAGTGAGATATTCGTATCAGGTGTGTCTCAATAATAATCACATGAAGTTTTAAATTTAATTCTACATATGTTCAGTGAGGTTTGCTGTTAACCACTCCAGTAGAAGTCAACTGTACAATCACAGTGAAACCCAGACTGGAAGGACAGAGAAGAAAGGGGAAGACACACATTCGCATTTTCAGAATCCTTAAAAGAGAAGCCTATGAACTACAGTGTACACCTCCTACGTGAAAATATGACAAGTAGATGTTTCAAATGACCTTTGCAGCAGTTGTAAATAAATTCAAAAAGGTCTGTTAGCCATTGCTGCATTTTAGAATCTCTGAAAGTATGAGTATTCAGCCTTAAGCTTATCCTAGACTCTTAGGAAAACAGGAGGTCATACCAAATAAAGTATATCCCTGAGAATAATTCCTTTTTCATTGCTGTAAATTGTTGTAGCTGACCTCAGTATCATAGTAGTTTGGCTGTTACAAATATAAAGCATGTCTAGAAGGATATCGCTGACTATTGGGTTAGTTAATACTGTTCTTAGCAAAACCATGGATAGATATAAAATAGAAAAGAGCCATACTCTACTATTATGTTGAACATGTATACAAACAAGTCTCTATTCTTTTAGAGAGTCATAAGGAGCACTCAGACATGTTTGAAGGAAACCTCTTCATCGTACAGACTAGATTTTTGAAAGCATCAGTGTGCCTTCTTGATAATGTTAGAAGAGCTTCTCAGAGATACTGTTGTAAACAGTTCCAGCCGTCAGTTAAGCATCATTTAACGTTTCCCTCATGCTTGTTTGCATTTATCTTTTGTTGTTCACTCTGAAGTTTTACATCTAATTGAAAAAGGCTCTATAATTTTTAAAAGACCTCTTTCTGTGAAAGAAAAAGTTCACTGTTTTTTATTGTAGAATTAGATCCAAATGTCTAGGGGATGGTGCCTAGATAAAGAGGTCGTCTTTAAAATGGAAGGTTTTTTCACAGATCAGGTTAGGAAGGAGCATAACATGTGGATAGATACATTCTGGTAATGAACAAGCCTACATACAGCTCTAAGCTCATTTTCTTTTTGGGAAATGGTATGCAAGAAGTCTTTGGCTATCAGAAGAAATTAATCAGGTGGGACATTCCTGGAATAACATCTGATTGCAATGACAATTTTGAAAATTGAATAAATAAACACTTCCTGGCATAGACACACTGTTCTCTAGAAGGGGAGTTGCGAGAGGAGACCACAAGTCTTCATGGAATGTTTTTGCTGTCCACTGCCGAACAGGTTCCCCAAGATCAGGCAAGTTTCATCATGTCCTTGACGTTAGGTTTTAATTGTCACTACTTACAATGGTCTAGTAAGAAGTTAAAATTTTAACTCAGGAATGTAATTTCTCAGAGGTTTCCAAACAGTAGCCAAAAAATTACTTCAAATGTCCATGTACTCTTTCTTGAAGGGTTCTGGGATGGCTGCCAACAAATTTCAGTGCATCAGACAGGGAGTGTAGGCATTATGAATGCTGAATGCCCTCTCATTCATGGCAAATGTGAACATTACAAGTAGATGGAATAGCTTTTCAAATAGCTGCTAATTTTAATATTTCTTGTGCTCAAAAAAACAGTCTTCCACACTTCTTCAGTTGGGAACGAAGTTGTCTATTGCATTCAAGCTACACAAATTCATTAATTTCACAGTCTAATTCAGATCTGCATCCATGCTCTTCCCTTCTGTGACACATGAGATTTTCCCTCATGTTTTACATGACACCATTGTCAGGCACTACAGTGGAAGTTTTTCATATTAAATCCCTTTTTAAAATGCTAGTGAAACTTGCAGCATGTCATTTGTCACTGGAATAAGCTTTTCAATTCTGTTGATTTCGATGAAGTTTACAACACTGATGATTTGGCCTGCTTTTACTATTTGACCCATACCACAGCTGATAATTGGTTTGCCAGTCCATAATAGACCCGTATATTGTGAACTTTGTTTCATGCAGACAGCTATAATTTCACTGAAATTTTGATATCTCATTCTTCTAAAATAATAGTTGCTGTATTGAGGAGGTTTGTCTTGGCACTGTGATTCTGTAGTAAATCTGAATTGCAGCATCTTCTCCCCAGCTCCCACAAGAAAGACTTGGAGAGATTTCAAAGTTTTCAGATATATTCAACAAAGTGCTTTTTGTGGTGTCATTAAGCACGTGTAGTAGAACAGTGATTACCATCAGCCATATGTGTTGAAAACTAAAAGCCACAGGGTTTGATCAAAATTCAGTGTGGAGAAGAATAAATTCATCAGTGTCAGTGAATTTAGGTGATTTAACCAGTGGACGATGTGACTGTTTACTATATGTATGGGACTGAGTTTTCCAGTTCTGTTCCAACCACACCATAGCATCAGTCAGCTGCAGCACTGCTCTGAATGTCTTTGACTGCTTGTACAGAACCTCTGCTCTACCTGACACAGTCCTGGAACAAACCTTTATGCTAGTGGAACGTGAATGCTGTGGATAATGGGTGCAATATGTTCATAGGTCTCTGAGAAGTTCCATGCTCTATAGGAGAAGGCTTTTAAAGCCAAGAATCAAAACCGCAGCATGACCTCTGTTACAAACTGTAAGCCACACATGAAAAGCATGAGAGTCAAACAAGAACTGAACCCTGCATATCTGGACTGATGCATGTCAGGTGAAGGGATTTCCATTTGTCATCACTGGACCTCGTGAGGTTCTTGCCAGCACATTTCTGCAGCCTGCCGAGGTATTTCTGAAAGGCAGCCCTGCAGCGCATGGACAGCTTCCCACAATTTGATGTCACTCACAAACTTGCTGGGGATTCACACAATTCCATTGTTTGGGAAATTCCTGAAGATCTTTAGTAGTACTGACCCCAGCATTATCCCCTGGGGCATATTGCTAGTAACCAGCCACCAGTTGTGTTTGGAATTGCTGATCCCTTTGTTCAAGCCCCTTAGACCTTCTGGTTATCTATCCAATTTGTAGTCCATCTATCCCATTATATCTCAGCAGTTTGGCTGCAAGGGTGCTGTCAAAAATCAGCAGGGGCCTCTGCTGCTTTCACCTCATCCAGCAAGGCAGCTGTCTCACCATAGAAGACTCTCAGGTTGGTCAGTCACAATTTCCACTTGTAATATCCATGCTGGCTGTTCCAAGTCACCCTCTTGTCTTTCACGTACTTGGACTTTGCTTCCAGCTGGATTTACTCCTCAATTTTACCATGAAGTAAGGTTAGGCTGACTGGTTTCCACCTTCCTGAATCCTTCTTGCCTTCCTTGTAAATGGTCTTGATATGTTATAGGAATACCCTGACAAGGTGGCTACCACTTCTTGCACTTCACTTCTGGGGTGGGGCTGATGCACAAAAAACATGTAAAATGTTCAGACATGTATGAATTTGGAACAGCTAAAGTGTTAAAAGAAACCCTAACAGACTACCTGTCTTTTTAAAATTAATCAATGACCAGCAGCACAGGTTTTCTCACCTCTCTGATCTTTAAGGTTGTCCCTGCTGAATAAGACATGGTATTACTAGAGTCCCTGATTTCAGTGCTACTTCTGATTAAGATAAATGTTTCAAGGTAAGCACATTCCTTAGTGCTATGTGAAATGAGGATGGACTGAAGCATAGTATTTGCAGGGGAGAAAGGGGCAAACATAGTAGCCCAAGTATCCAACTTACTGCTCCAGTGCATCTTTTTATGTCTCCCTTGCCTTTAAATTGAATCTCTGATGCAGACGTTCTGTAATAATACTTTGAAGTTATTTGCATCCAGTCTACAGAACCTTTTAGTTCTAGTTTTAAATTAAGGACTCCAGTGGTTTCAGTCCTTGATAAGTAAAGCAGCAGGATTTCACACCAATCACACCAAGGCTCGGTTATATTTTAGTCACAGCAGTGAAGTGATGCATGCAACTGACTGTACTGTAAAATCTCATTGTTATATGGATGAGGAAATGGACTGGCTCCAGACAATAAAACAATCCCAAGGTGGGGAAAAATGCACATTCAAATTTTCAGCAGAGAGAGTTCTTCAGAGCAAAATGTGTTCTTTGGTTAGGGGGCCACAAACTGTGGGCTAAAGCTAATTAGGAAAAGGGAATTGTTCTTTGGTATTGGTGTGATATTACTAGAGTACAGTATATACTGTTCAGAGAAGACATCGTGCACTTACCTTATCCCATCAAGCATCAGATTTCTGTAGAGCAGAGTCAAAAAGAGCATGTTTACCTCCAGATGAATTTTTATGATGACTTATCTCTTAAACTCTTTATTTAGTATTTACTTGTCTGCTTACAGTTATTTATTTTATATATTTATTATTATATATATTTATTATTGATATATATTATTTATATTTATTTTATAGCATCACTAAAATAAGACCTTTCTGTTATTATATTTTTCCATTTCACTCTGGACTCTGATACTCAAGATATGTTAAATGCAGGGAATTCACATCTTAACTGATAACTCTGGGATTTGGGGTCCCAAAAACTGCTAATATGTAAGGATCAGAATGCCTTGAGTATGAAACCAAGGAGAATTCACACAATTTTCCATTGGAAGATTTCACATAGGTTTTTCAAAAATAGTTCATAATAGAAAAATACACTAAATAAAATGTATTTTGCTACTGGCTGATTTCAGAATTCCTGAAGAATGTGTCCAGAAAAATGTTTTGAGCCCTCATCAAAAATAGCTGACTCCTTCATACTGCATAGAGGAAAAAATTATCCTAATTGTCTGGTTATTCCCTCCTATGCTTCAAGCAAGTCAACAGCTCTCCACAGCACTGACTCAGCTACAGCCTAAGAGACCCTGCAAAGACTTCTGAAAGTCATCAAAACTAGGCTTTTGAATGCTAGTTAGCAAAGCCTTCCCTCCGGTGAAAGCCTTTTGCCAGGTCACCCCTTCCATTTAAATTGAGCAGCTTAAGTACTGAAGCAAATATGTGTAACATGGTGATGGATATAATATGCTCTCTGCAGGAAAGCCCCCCCACCCTGGTCCTTTAAATGTCGGTGCTTTCCCTCTCTGCCAGACTCATTACAAAGACTCATTTCAGTGTTGATAACACAGCAGTGATAATAGGTATCAGTTCAATGCAGGAAGGAGGATGTTGAGCTTAAGGGAAGTTTCATCTGTGAAAAGAGCAAATTCTGTTCAGTCCCCAGGACATCTTCTCCTGGACACAGATGTCAGTTCATGTGACCTGGGTCTGGGTCCTCTTTAATGACCAGTTTGTAGCTGGAAGCCTGGTTTTTTGTGCCACCTCAGCAGGAAGCCTTGCAATCACAGGTTGCATTAAGCCTTTGAGCATTTTATTCTGTCTAGAGATACACCAGCAGCAAGTGCTGTCCTAGTCCATGGCCAGCCTTCCCTGACAGCAGCCTGCTCGTATCGGTATCCATTCCCCTGAATTACTGCAGTGCCAGAGTGTGGGTGATCCAGGCTTTCCCCTCCAGAAATCTCACTATTCATGAAGTCAGAATATCTTCCTTTGGTTATTTTTTCTTTCACATCAATCATCTGAAATGAAGGGTAGCCAGATAACTCTTTGCTTTATCCGTAAGCAAAGCTGATGGCAAAGGTCCTGATGAGAATGTTTAGAGGAGAAGAATTAGTTTGAGAGCCTGCAATGAAAAGAGGTGGCTGTGGAGAATGACAGCAGAGAATAAAATATCATCTGTTAAAACAAATAAATCAATATTCTCTGGACTTCTAAGTCCTGGCTGTGGACATTTGGAGTGAATTTTTCTCCCAGTGCATGAGTATACCAGCAGCCCCATTGATTTTGTGCTTATATCAGGAGGATGATCTATACCTCTTTTGGAGAGATACTAGTTCTCTGGAGAAAACCTCTGAGATTTCACCGTGAGATGTATCACAATTGCTATAAAATCGCAATTTATCTGCTAAATTCCTTTTGACTGAAATAACACCTTGCCAGGAAAGTGAAGCTGCTATGATTTTGTGTAGTAGCACTCAAGGCATTTATGTACCCTTGCCTCTTGCATATCTGCCTTGTGAATATCTCCAGGCCATAATGTCAAGGTGCATGATATTTACAAATCACAGCTTTTTACACTATTTACTTTGTGATGTTGACAAGGGCTGAGTCACAGAAGGTATGAAGTGTTGTAGTGCTCCTGCCTTTGTTGGAGGTTTTCACATGTTTATAGTAAAGCACATGCTTAGCTACACTCAGGACCAGAAACGGTGTTGAGCTATTAAACATGCGCATGAAAATCTGATATGTTTGAAAACACCACACCATTAGTTCTCATTTGAGCCATTCCTGTTTTCCTGTTGGTGTATCTGTTAGAAAATACTGTTTGGAGTGGGAAAGGACTATTTTTAATCTGCTGCACCATCAAGTCCATTATTTTTCTTCCTTCAGCTTAATTTATATTTTGAATGTGTCTTTTCAAAAACAATGTTCATAAAATTATTGATTTGTCAGTTATGTACTGTGTTTCTGGTTTCCAGTTTCCCAATTTTTTTCTGAAATTTGAAGATTTGAATCAGAGCAAGATGAATTCTTCAGCTTTCAAGCTCCATGAGCTCAAAATGCATTTTCATTTTCTTTCTTGTTCTATGTTTCAGTCCAGAGGACCTCACTTCTCAACACAAGTTCTCATGTACTCCAATTCTGAATGAATTATTGAGCTTTTGAACACTTAGTTGGTGGACACAATCCTAAGGAGAAGAAGAAAGTAAAAAAGGAGGGGAAAAGAAATCGGAAAACTTCTATAGAAATAAAGTCATTATAACTGTTATTTTTATCTGTGTTACAATAGTGGAAAATGGATTTATGGAAGGGTGGTGGTTTTTTTGTTTGTTTTAGCTTTGCAAGCTAAAGCTAGAAGCAGTACTTAAACTCACAGTTGAGAGTCTATAAGTTATTTTTATGGTTGGCTTTACTACTTGTTTTCATGACACATCTCACAGAGATACCAGCCATTTAAACATCAACCATCTACTGGCATTCAATGAAGATCATTAGTTTTAATTGCATTTATTTGCCTATTATAGTAGCATTTGCCAGCTGAAATTAATATTGCCTAGATTGATTTCTCCATCTAAAGGAAAGTTATCTAGACTCTTGTCTATAAACAATACAGACAGACAACTTGAGAAAGCAAATCATGCCACCTGTCTTAAATGCCCTTTTGAGGAAGAGATGAACCACTCTCCAAAGATTTTTCTGTACTGACCACAGGAAGAGCCTTGGTTCAAGTGTTTACATTTTGTATGTCTGCAGTTAGGCAAAAGGCATTAAACTCATAATAACAGAAAAGAGCTCATCGTCTAAGGAAGTCAGGTGTAAGCAGGGGGAGGAAGACAGTAGCAGAGGTGGAATCTCACACCCAAGGATCCAGTAGATCCATGACAGAGCGAATAAAATAACCCAACTTCAGCTTTCAGGCCAATATTTTACTGCAAGCCTTCCCTTCACCTTTATAGTCAGTGTGAGCCCTGTATGGAAGTCAGTGGAAGCAGGATGAGAGCCCGGATGGCCATCTGAAATGTTTTCAAATTGGCGAATTTATTTTTATCTGACGGAAATTACTGCTATACTTCACATATTTTCCAACCAGTGCCACATTACTTTGTGTTATCGGTTGCTTTGGAAGCAGTATAGACCAATGGAATGTCCCACTCAAATCCTACTAATGAAACTTCTTTTACATTGCAGTTGACCTGGACAGGTTGAATGATGATGTGAAACGTTATAGCTGCACTCCAAGAAACTACTCTGTCAATTTAAGGGAGGAACTGAAGCTGACAAACGTAGTTTTCTTCCCCCGCTGCCTCCTTGTCCAGCGCTGTGGAGGAAACTGTGGCTGTGGGACTTCAAGCTGGAAATCCTGCACGTGCATGTCAGGGAAAACAGTGAAAAAGTATCATGAGGTATTTTCACTCTTTCTCTTGTATTTTGTATTTCTTTCAGGTTATTTATTGCTCTTGTGGATTCTCAAGGCTTTTCTCAGAGCTCTGTGCGTTGCTTATATTAATTATCATGGCATACTGATCAAGCTATATCATGTTATGTTATCATTATCAATATCATCATTATGCTATTTCATGTTATATTATCATTATTATGTTATATTATCATGCTTATATTGATTATCATGTTGGATCTGCAGCGAAAAAATCAGTGGGCAAAAATCACTGAATGCAGTGAAGTGTCACAAGCGGAGATGTTACCACAGAATCACGCCCATCATTTGAGAGAGACCAGAGTGGTTAAATGAATGCCCACTGTGGTCACCACTCTTCCTGAGCTCAAGGATCTGCTTAGGCTTCCAGACAGGTGGAGCTTAGGCTTAGATAATGGCAAAGCTTTTGTTGTCCATGTCTATGTTCATGTGTCACATCCATGTCCATGCTAGACACTAGCATTCACACCTTCCACTGCAGTAAGCCATAGGGGCACATACTCACGTAATCAACCTGCAGGAAATACTGATTTTAACCAAGTTTTATATTAATGTATTTAATGTCACATTATAATACATACATAGCATCATAGTAGAGCTTCAGGATACTGTAGTTTCTCTTTTTTTTTCAGAACTTCTGCTGTTTTCTTGATGAATGTCTGTCTTTGGGGTATATAGTGGATACAAACAATCACCCAGCAATTTGCATTTGGAAGCGGTGAATAAGCAGAGTGGAAAGAGTTTATATATGTGCTAAAAAGAGGTTTTAATGGATATTTATGGATAAGGTAATTCATAAGAAGCTGGAGCTAAATTTTGCCACCTCTCTGTGTGTATGTTACAACAGCATCCTAGGGAATTTTGTTGCAAGAAAGAGGGTTACACTGAACTGACTTTTTCCCATCAAAGGACTGATACATCATGGATGTATATACCACTGGAAATACTCCTTTTAGTAACACAGAGACATGTTCCTTGAGGCATTTGACTACACTTCCTCTTGTTTTATGCTCTGTCTTGTAAAAGTATGGCTATGCTTGGAAACAACAAGTAACTTGTAAACTCTCTTCCCTTCCAGATTTATTACCTGTAGGAAGCAGCTGAATCTTTTTGCCTTGGCTTTTCTCCCACTCAGTAATTTTTTACGAAGGCAAATTTTTTGCATAAGAACAAAGTACACTATGGTTTTTTTTTTTTAATCCATTCAGAGCACATTTAGAGAGGAAAAAAACAAGAGAAGATCACTTCCTGTTCTTGCCTCTAAACCAGTGTTTTCAGAACCAGACATGAACCATGTTCACCAAAGTGAACATGTCTAGGAAAGGTACTTGGTATTGTCCTTTCAGTTGTCTGAAAGTAAGTATCTGCATGCCATGCTGACTTTATTTTTGGCACATGTCTTTTAAGAGCCTGATTTGTCACTTCACCTAAGTCTCAGGTGAAAGTAAACTTAATGGACTTTTAATCTGCATGTGATGTGGTCTCATACCATAAAGGCATTAACTCGCAAGACCCTAGGGTTGCAATAGCAGTGGGCTGTTGAAGGTCAGACCTTTGCCTCACGGTGAGCGGCTTGGTTACTCTTTTCCAAGGCAAGAGATTTTTCTCACAATTAACTGCAGAATATGGCGTACTCCACATCACCTGGGACTAGAGAATAGTTAACATTTTATCTAGTTTTAAGCAAGATGCAGGGGATGACCCTGGTAATTACAGAGTGGAAAGCCTTATCTCAGTGGTAGGAAAGTTAATTGGAAAAAAAAATTAATAGGTATAAAACACCTAGATGACTATGAGCTGATAAAATGAACTCAGAATGCCTTATGTATGAATAAATATTTATGCAGCACCACAATGTTGTCAAGAATGCTAAAAGACCTGGCACCTCCTTCAGAGAGCATACAATCAACCAGACAAGATCAGACATGGATTAGAAACCAGTTAAGGGATAAAGAGCAAAGAGGTGGAAGAGATGAGAGAAAGTAGCTATGTGTGGGTGCCCCCAGCATGTGGATTAAGTGCTATTTCATGTATGATCAATCTAGAAGAAGATGCACAGAGAGGTGACAAAAATGGCGGCTAGCACAGGTGATAATGTGCTTTAACAGCAGAGAATTCTGTAAGGATTTTCAGAAGGCTGATGTAACTACTTATAAGTGCAGTTTGGAAAAGCAGCAAGCATTAGGATGGGTAGGCTCCACTATTTATTCAACACTGGGTGCATGAGGGGAGGAGGGAGAAATTAGGGGTGGAAGTTGGACAAGTAGTGAATCGCTGTGAAAAATTTCAGGAGAACAGTTGTTTAGTGCAGTTGTGATGGAAAAAACAAACAAACAAAACACACACAAAAACCACACACAAAAAAAACACAAACAAACAAAACCAAACCAAACCAAAACAAAACAAAAACCACCCACATTTCCCTGGGGTGCATTAAGAAAAATGTGACCAGCAGGTCAAGGGAGGTTCTCCTCCCCTGCTACTCTGCCCTGGTGAGGCCACATCTGGAGTACTGTGTCCAGTTCTGGCCTTCCGAGTTTAAAAAGGACAAGGAGTTACTGGAGGGAGTCCAGCAGAGAGGTACAAAGATGATAAGGGGTCTGGAGCGTCTTTCTAATGAGAAGAGACTGGGACAGCTGGGTCTGTTCAGCCTGGAGAAAAGAAGGCTGAGAGGGAATCTTGTCAATACTTACAAATATTTGAAGAGTGTGTGTGTCAAGAGGATGGACCACACTCCTTTCAGTGATGCCCAATGATAGGACGAGGGGCAACAAGCACAGATTGAACCACAGAAGGTTCCATCTAAACATGCTTTTCTTTGAGGGTGCCAGAGCACTGGAACAGGCTGCCCAGAGAGGTTGTAGAGTCTCCTTCTCTGGAGACATTCAAACCCACCTGGACACATTCCTGTGTGATCTGCTCTGGTGAACCTGCTTTAGCAGGTGGGTTGGACTGGATGATCTCCAGAGGTCCCTTCCAACCCCCACCATTCTGTGATTCTGTGACAGTCTTCTGCAGGAAGAGAGGTGAACAGGTAATTACACAGCAAATATTTATTATGGCCTGGATAAATTGATGGGCTACTTGTACTGGGTTTTTACTGTTGGTGCTTAGAAGGATACAAGCAGGAGTTGAAAAAATAAATAGAAAGAGAAAATATACATCTGGGGAGATACAGAAGGAAAACATTGAAAGCATTTGTAAAGAAAGTGTCTCAAAAGTTTGGGGTAATTTCATTTAAAAAAAAAAAATTATAATAATTAAGAGAGGACACAGTGAAAGGTAGAAAATAGTGAACAGTACCCAAAGGAAAAGTACAAGTAGAGTCCAAGAGAGGTTGAAAGGGAACTAATTTAAAATGCTAAAAAGAAACTTTGGTTTTTTGCACAGTAAATATATATGGAATTTCAACCCATAAATATGGGTGGTACATAACTCAGAATGATTCCAGGAGATTTAGAGGTAAAATGTAAACTAAAGAATCCCAGGTCACATCTGTATCAGAACTTAAGCCAACTATTGACAGTAGCTATAAAAGAAAAATACTGATTATAAACATGTTATCAAGCACTTATTTTTTATGAGGTATTTGGGAGCATCTGATGCTGGGACACTGGAATATCACACTAACCAAGTATTGGTCAGAACCAGGATGTCAAGACATACATCACACCAAAACTAATCGCTAAATTCAGGAAATTCAATATTCACACCAATACATTACTGCAAATTTACTTCACTACTCCTTTGTTCTTTGAAATCTGTATGAATTTAAGACAGTGTTTCAGCTTTAACATTAAATGGCTTTTGTAAGTTTAAATTTAAACTTGATCCCTTAGGGATGAATTAAAAGCTCACTGAGCAGAAATTAAGCCAAGTGGCTCCCATTAACGTGAGTGGAAGTCATGCGGATAAATTCATGTATGACATACTAAAGATGTGTCCATTAATTTTAGTCCAAAATATTTTCCACTTTATTATTATTATTAGCCACACAGAGCTAATCAGTTTTATTCTTTATTCTCCTTTGACACTTAACTCTAATTTTATTAAATGCCTGGGGAGGAGCTTCTTGACATGCCAGTTTTAGAACCATGGAGCTGGTTTACTCCTTTCAAAGCCAATTTGAAACCCACTAACCTGAACCAAAAAGCCTTTAGTTGCATAACAAAAGATAGAGCTTTACACTTTATGAAATCCCCAGAGCTGTTAATTTGGTTAAAAATTACTTTGATTTCCTTGCAAAAGACACCAGAAGAAAATACAAGTTGGTGGAGCAAAGAAGGTGCTTGTAGCAGCTGAAACAGAGTCCTGCAGACTCCAGCCCATTTCTCTTGTCAGGCTCATTTTGCCAAACTGGTCTCCTGGAGCTTCCTCTGCTGAGCTTCTGGACCCACCAGAGCTGCTTGTCCTGCACATGGCTATGCTTGTTCTCAACAGTAAAAATGCGATTGGATATCATTTAAAAGTTGTCTGGCATTTCTGAGCTACCCAATATTTTTGGGTGAGAATGACAGGCAGACAAATATCCCAGAAGCAATAGGCTCTTTTTTGGCTTTGTGGTCAGTGCCTTGAAGTACTGGAGTGGCTGTGTTCAGGCAGCTGTAGGGACACCGGTGCCCAGAACCTATTATTGAAAGGCTGGCTTCTAGTCCAGGGATATTTCAAGGTTACCTTCTCCTTGTATTCTTAATGTTTTTTAGTTCCCTCTGAGCTCCTCTTCAAAGCTACTGCTCATCACCGAGCGCTCCCTCCTGGTATCACAGTAGTAGCTGTCATGTGTAGCCTTTAATTTCCCCAAGCTTCGAGTGCTGCTCCAGTTCCCTGAACAGACTGTACTGCTCTTTCCTATCACGTCTAGTTGTAAGAAATAATGCAACAGCAGGGAAAATGAGAAAATGAGAATGCCACAGTAAGGGGTATCTTTTTCTTTATTGCCCTGGGAAATGCTAATAATGAGATCTTGGGAGTTTTTTATAGCCTGGAAGTTTGCCATAAGTTTACCAAAATACTCAGCAGTTTCCAGAAATGAATGGGTTCATAACTTGACTAAACAGATAGTTTTATGGGTGGGGGGTTTTTGCAGGAGTCTTGTGATGCTCTGTGGTTTTCCACAGCTTCTGGGTTTGCTTGAGACCAGAGCTCATGGATAAATACTCACGACTTACCACATAGTGTCATGAACCCTGCAAACCAAACAGGCTGAGTGCTGGCAGCATCTCAAAATGTCTCTCAGGCACAGTCTACTCTAAGCGATACTGAGTTATTTTGCAGGGCTCTGTGCAAAGGAAAGACAAAGCAATTCATGAAAATGGATGCAGCACACCTTCATCAAATGCTCATGTCTACTGCTGTCTAACTTGCTAAACGGGAGCTGAAATGAAAGCGTGTTTTCCATTGCAGTACATTTCTTTGGAAATACCGGGAGCTGTTCTTTGAAGGAGGCAGGGGGCTCTAAACCCAGAGATAACCCAGCCCAGAGGAGGTGTGGGGGAACTCAGGTCAGGACTCAATTCAGCTCAGGCTGCGGCTGTGCCATCCACCCAGCATGCAGATACCTCAGAGAAACAAGAAATCGGTTTCCCCGTCTCATTGCTGTAACTGATGAGATGTGAAATGAGTTTCCGTGAGGAATAAATGCTCTTAAGGTAGCAACCAGAATTTGTCAGAGTGTATAAACCTCTACACATGCAGTGCTGAGCAACACAGCTAAAAGGCATATAAGGAAAAGAGCAAAGTGGTGAAAGCTGATTGCATCTTTTACCTACTTACTTGTCTCTCCTGCACAGACATGCATTTTTCACTGTCTAGAATATGCCTTCCCTCCCCTCCTTTTCTTTTTCCAGCATTACACCTCTGTTCAAGTTTCATATTTACTGGAGTTGTCTGGTGCCTTCACAGGACATACATGCAATTAATTCTTAACGATTTAGATTAGTGTTAGGGTGGCTACTTTGTAACCTCTTGCTGCCCTGAGTAAGGTAGCAGGCACCTCAGAGTGCCTACACAATGCTAAATGTAGGTACTAGAGAGAGTGCAGAGGAGGTGACGAAGCTGCTGAGGGGTCTGGAGCACAAGTCTGATGAGGAGCGGCTGAGGGAACTGGGGCTGTTCAGCCTGGAGAAAAGGAGGCTGAGGGGAGACCTTATCACTGTCTACAACTACCTGAAAAGAGGTTGTAGCATGGAGGGTGTTGGTCTCTTCTCCTGAGTAGCAAGTGATAGGACTAAAGGAAATGGCCTCAAGTTGTGCCAGGGCAGGTTTAAATTGAATATTAGGAAACATTTCTTCATGGAAAGGGTTGTCAGGCATTGGAGCAGGCTGCCCAGGGAAGTGGTGGAATCACCATCCCTGGAGGTGTTTAAAAGAAATTTAGACAAGGTTCTTAGGGACACGGTTTAGTGCTAGAGTTAGGTTAGGTTGTGGTTGTACTCGATGATCCTGAGGGTCTCTTTCAACTGAGATGATTCTGTAATTCTGTTCTATGATTCTAAGCCTTTGCACAAGTTGTGAGGCATAGAAACAGCTTTAACTGGACCAAACATTGTAAAGGGAAAACTAGGCAGGAGGGAATATTATTGGGGAGAAAAGAACAAGGGAGCAGCGGAGAAAATACAAAGGTGACATGGAACTGCAGTGAGACAAAGGAGTTGTTCCAATAGATTTACAAATGTAACTAATACAATTTGGTGTTGTGAGGGCTTTTCTGTTTTTTGAGAGAAGCAAACCTTAAGGAGGAACTTGAGAGCATAGACAGTAATTCTCACCCTGCCTTTATACAGGGAAGCATAAGATAGCTGGACTAAAATTATACAAATGTTGCCGATACAACAAAGGAAATTTGCTGAGGGATTAAAAAGAGCTGGCATCATCAAACCAGTGTGCAGGGAATATGGTCTGATTGTTGTGTGTTCTGGAGTTGATAGGACATGTATAAAGGAGATAAAAGGTTGTTATGGTAATAAAGGCACAGACTTAACCTGACAAAAGAGTTAGTGCGCAGAAATATTATACAAGAAGCAGCAATGGGATTTATTTGGAATGCAAATACAGGGAAACAGAATGAGTCAGAAATGGCTGCTAGGTCACAGGATGAGCAAAGAAAGCATAGAGGTGCAATGAGAGAAAAAAGGTTAATTATTTGCCAGATCTAAATGAAAGTTCTTGGGTTAACATCTGGAAGTTAAGCAAGTGAGAGATCCTGTGATACATGTCTGGCCAGAGAGGCAGTTTGAGAAGGGACACATGTGTATCCAGTCAGTGAAAAAGCAATAGCTGGAGCCAGAATGCATGACAAAATCACCCAAAGTGAGGGTGGTGTTGATATCAGGTGTGTCAAAAGCATCATAGCTTTAGTGATGGTCTGAGTTGCAAGCTAGTTCATTTATTTTTCCATGTTTGCTGTATTAAAACCAGGTGTTTCTGTTTCAGACAAATAATTAAAAAAAAAAAAAGAAAACAAAACCAAACAGAATCCATAATCCCATCTACATTTAATAATCCCTTATTTTGAATGCTACAGCTGATCAGTAAACAAACTCTTTTTTCTTTTTCTTGTTATCCTATAATTATCTCTGGTAAGAATGAATACAGCTTTGGGTCTGTGTCATTATTTTAGGCTGTGTACCTACTAGAATAAAAGTCTTTATGCGAAATTATGAACCACGTTCCCATAATGCTTGGCTTCTTATGCTCAGAGAACAGCTATACAGTGTGTGACCTTTGGATTAGATAACTTTCAAAAATTGCAGAGTAAGATTTTTTATCTGTATCAGAACTTGGATCTGTGTTGAATGCAATTTTGATGCTTCCTCTTTCATGAATCTCAGACAAATATAATTTCGTTTGCATGCTAGAATGATGGTATTTTTGGATGAGCAGAAGGAGATTAGATAATGCTGCATAGCAGGATTTTAAAATAAGTTCTGCAAAGTACAAATTTCACTATCTAAAATAGCATACAGAGTTGCTCTTCATCCTTTGGTAAGCCATAGTCAAGTTATTGGTTATCTGTGGTCTTCTAAAGCTAAAAAAATAAAAAAACAAACAAAAATTACTGATTTTTGCATGAGGCTTCAGATTTCTATTGGTGGTTAAACTACTGTTCAAGAATTTAACAAAGGATATTACTGTTGTTCCTAATAAATAAAATATAGTAAGTAAAAAATGTCTATAAGTAACAGGATACCCCTTTTTTAGACAATTATTGTTTATAAGATGTGTTGTCTGGGTTTCCTATTACCCTCTGCTTTTTATTAAATCAGCAGTCAGCCATCATGGACTGTCATGGCTAAATACTGACAGACTTCAAAGGTAAATGATGCACAGCCAGGATCATCAGCGAATGCTGCAGGGAGTGGTTCTCATCTGGCTCTCCCCATCCCAAACCATGAGTCCAGCCTTTGGGCTCCTTTCTGAGTTATCAGAGCCAGCCCCACCAGAGATGAGTATTTCAGGTAAATCTTTCTCTGGAGTCACCTCTTTGTTGCTGCTCCTACTGGAGAAATACCAGGTATTGGTCAAGGTGAACAAGTTATCTCTAGCTGGGTCCTTTCCCCATCAGTCTTCACTACTCCGCTTTCCTCAGGCCCTGGCCATTAAGTTTCCTTACAGATCTGCTGAGATCAGAGGGGTTGCCAGGCATCAGCCCTGACCTCCTGTGTTCCACAGGCCACTGGAGTGCAACCTGCTGCCCCCAGAGCAAGACCCAAACTTGTACTGCATACCTTCCGGGAAGTCAGCCGTCTTCTGATGTCGCCTAACAGGCTGGAAATGCCACGATTTCTTGGAGGGTTGTCCGGACAATGAGTTCACCTGGCTTAAACAGGCATGCCCTAATTCCGGTTTGAAATTTTCTGGCTTTAGCATCCAGATATTGGTTTTTGTGATGGCTTTGCTGTCTCATTTAAAGAATCCTTCAGAAGTCGACATCCAAATTCAGTGCACAATCAATGAGCAAGATTCCTGGCAAGGAAAGGAATGTAAGCATTTTCTTTATATTTCCTTCACCACTGCCCCCAAGGAAAATTATGCAGTGACCACAGTCACCTCACCTTGAAACCTCTCAGATGCTCATGCATATCGACAAAGTAAAATGCCATCCAGCATACTGGTTTGCTCCTCTGGATCTGTCTGCAGAAGAAATGCTACAAGGCCTGGATACCTTTTTTGTATTACCTATAAACATCAGACCCAGCTCAGAAGCTAAGTCTGTCTTGATTTTTTTTCTTTTTTTTATTGCTTTAATAGTTTTCTGACCATAATTAACTCAGTGTTTGGTGAGGGGAATATGGCTGTAGTCATATACTCTTTGTGAGGCAATGATCTGAACAGCTGAGGCACCACATTTTCATTAGTAGTGACACACATTGCTCTTTTAATTTGAAAACTACAAGGATATTGTTCTTTTTCACCCACATGAACCTTCTGTGCATTCCAGACCTTCCTCACATCCCGATTTTCTTATGACTACTGATCCCATCAAAAAAGCAGCAATAAAGTGTCCTGAACAAAATTTCTTTGAACTGTTTTCATTAATTCATTAGTTCCTCATCTTTTAGGATCTGACCATGTAATGAATAAACAGTAGCTATTTTCAAAGGGTTTTCTTTCAGCTACTCTGGTCACCAGAAATGCCCTTACTTCCTTGTTCTTTTCAATTCCCTTGCATTTAGCTGAAACTAAAACTATTAGATGGAAGCTAGACGGAGAGCTTTGAACATCAGTTCTGTGATCAGCTATTAAAGCAGCCCCATTTCAGCTATGTTCAAACATTACCTTCCTGTCTTGTCTGGGGAAGTGCCTACCAATTCATTTCTCTGCTCTTATCGGCAAAGCCCATATACTGTGCTCATGTTTCTTATTATAAAACACAGGGAAAGTCCTCAAGCTGTCAGGAGGTCTGTTAGCTTGAATAAAATCCACATCTTTGCTCTCATCCCGTTGCATACTTTCTTTTGCTCTCAGTTGCAAAAAGGAGATCTACCTACCCATAATCTTGCAAAGTGTCAGTCATCTGAAATTGTCAGATTCTGATGAAAGGAGGCTTTTTTAAATAAAGAATTTTACCATGAGTTCAGCATCAGCAGCTGTACTTGATTTTAGAAGAACGTTTTCTTAAAAAAGGCATCTTTTAAGAAGCAGTCTATTTTCAGCTTTGTAATAATCGCAGCAACCCAGTTAGGTTCAGTTCCTCTGTCTTTTGGCTGACAATGTGGTACAGTGAATTGTCCTGGTGTCCATCAGGATTTATTGCATATATTGAGGCAGTCAGCGTTTGAAATCACTGCAAATCCGTAACTATTTTTTTGCTTAAAACAAAACAAACAAACAAAACAAACAAACAAACAAACAAAAAAACTTCTCACTGCATTTCTAACAGGAAAAATATGTCTGCCCAACACATGAAAACAGCATGTCTGTGCCTTGCTTAGGCACAGTCCTTCCTCTCAGTATTACATAAGTTAAACATAAATTTTATCACAAAAGGGATAGACTGTGTTCAGTGCTTGCCACTTTTGTTACATCCCAAGGCCTTCCTACCCTTCAAGCATTAGGTAGAGAATGAATGATCTTATCCTGGAGGTTGTTCACATGCCTGCCCTTCCACACCTGCTCTGAAAAGCCTTCATGGTTAGCCTTTGGCGAGTCATTCACACTTAATTTGGGGACTTTCTGATTTTGTTGAAATTGCTAATACTTTGTTGATCTGATGTGCAGCTCCTCATTCCCTCTCCTTCCTGAGACCATCTCAATTCTTGTACAGCGTTGTGACTCCAAAGTACAGAAAATACTTTTTTTTTTTTTTTTTAAAAATAGGATTCTTAATTGAGTAACAGTATGATCAGTGAGTTAGGGGACCTATTATTCAGGGCAGAAGCATAGGTGTTTTTGTGGCTGAGACACTAAAGATGTTCAGGTCCCCCTTGACTAGTGGCTTGGGCAGGTCATAGACAAGACAGACTTCTCTCCATCCTTTGAACAAGTAAGACAAATATAAGTGAATCAGCAGTCAATTGGCCAAGCCAGCCTGAGTCACAGCACCCTGTCAAGAGGTGAGATGTGTTAGCTCTAGTACCTTACCAGTGTATGATTTCTGGACTGAGTGCTTCAGGCCACAGAGAGCAGAACCATCCCACCTGCCTAGCACCAGCTGTGGAGATGCAGCCTTGCTTTCTCCATGTGCTGCTCTCCACCAGTAAATAAGTGGCTTCAAAAGAGAAAGGACCATATAATGCCGCTGGTAGTTTTTCTACTGATGTGTTGCAGACCCTCGAGCAAATCAGTTTCAGATACTCCATCTATACAAATCTGACAATTACATGTGCCTTTCTGTGCAATGTGCTGTGAGATCTGGGAAGAAAAGTGTTGTAGAAGACTTAAGGAGTTCTTTATCTTAATTCATTTGTTGTATCTAGTCCAAACTAGTATTTCAGTTTCAGGGCAGAAATTGGAAATTAATTTCTCTTTTGTTAAACTACTGTAGGCCCATCAACAGCAAACTAATGAATCGAAACAGGATTTCCTCCCCTCAGCCTGTGCCACCATGCTAGTGGGAGTATGAGCTCTTATACAGCAACTCAGCCTCCTACGGTAGGCTCCCAAAGCATGTCCCTGCAAACACCATCCTCCTCCACTTCTTCCAGTCCATAGTTTACGTACTTAAACTATCACAGAAGATTAGATAGGACTCAACATTATTGCTGTTTTCTACATAGCCATAAAACCATTTTCAGGAAATCATAGGTTCATAAAATAATACAGGTTGGAAGGCAGCTCTGGGAGTCATCTAGTCCAATCTCCCATTCAAAGCAGGGAGAATTTTAAAGTTAGATGAGGTTGCCCAGAGCCTTGTCCAGTTAATTTTTATGATCTTCAAGGTCTCTGCAACTTCTCTGGACAGCCCGCTCCAGTGTTTAACCCCTATCAGTATTTTCTTCCATATATCCAAAAAAGATTCATTTTGTTGCGATTTGTATTCATTGCCTATTTTTTTCATCTTCTTTATAAACTACAGCTTCCTTTTTTAGGAGTCTCTGTGTTATCTTGCCTAGATAAAAAATTTTTGGTAGCTTCTTACATGATTTATAGTTCACTAGGAAATAACTTTTTGGTTGTGGTGTTATTTGGTTAGTTGGTTGTCGGTGGTGGTTTTTTTGGTGGATTTTGTGTTTGTTTTTTTCTTTTCACATTATTCACAGCAATCTCTTAACAAATTATTTAAACTGAGGCAGAGACTTTTAAGATAAGCGAACAACAGTCAGATTCGAGAGAAACTCAATGGTATCTGGCACATATTTTGCACAGGCTCCATTCATCTCCTTCTGCCTTCCACAGGGACTTTATTTTTGGATCAATTCTAAAGATATGTGTTCAGAAATTTCAAATTACATAAAAAAATGTTCCTTCTTCCTTAGAGCAAAAATATTATACAAGTGAGAGAAGTGGGAGAGCAATTTAAAAATGTATGGGACTGCAAAGACAAGCCAAAAGAAATATGCTTGATAATTTGCATGAAAAGGAGCAACTATGGGCATGGTTAGGAAACTGCACAATATAAGGATATCCGATATGGGAAATAATCCAATCTGTCAAAACTCCAGGATGAACAGTACAGAAGATGTCACAGAGTGGAAAGAAAAAGCTGGAACTAAAAAATTTGTCCAAATGAGTGCTGGTCAGGGCCATTAAGCGCTGTTGGTGCCTTCAGGGCCTCAAGTCTCTCATCTTCAAATCTATAGCAATATTTTCTAATGAATGCATTTCTGTTAATCCCCCCCAGGTGCTGAAATTCGTCCCTGAGGCTGGGCATCCCAGAAGAAAAGGCAGAACCAGGAACAACATGGCCTTAGTAGATATACAGCTGGATCACCATGAGCGTTGTGATTGTGTCTGCAGTTCAAGACCACCTCGATAAAAAATAAATTAAAATAAAAAAACAAGACATATTAATTGCGGCTTACCGGACATTTACTTTTAAGCAGGTTTGCTCTGAGGACCTTTGCTCACTAATCATTTGAACTTTGCTACTAGCCTGCCTTTGCAATTAGCAAAAATGATTGTTGTGTTTCAGCATAGCTGTGCTGATTAGCGCCGTGGCAGCTAAACAGGTATATCATAGATTTATGTATCAGCATCCAAGAATATAGGATTATGGTTATATGTAGCTAGATTCTGAGGGTTGAGATTTTCAAAGCTCTCTAGTTGTGTAGGTATTTGTGAAGCTGGCAAAGAGATAATGTTGTGTTTCCGTTTCTCACTAACCTGTTCCTACACTCAAATTCTGCTGCCATTTCTGCCCACTGAGCTCTCCTGATGGTTAGCAGGGGTTTGTGGGTATAAATGAAGAGAGAATTTGAGCCTGTATGAGCATAAAATGGTTTGCCCAGCTCTGAGAGGGAACTTCCCAGTGTTCCCACCCAACAGAGTGAGATATAATGAGCAAAATGCATCACTGCATGAAATAACACAACCTTAAAGTCAAATCTGTTTGTACTCGAGCAAATCATGTGCTGAAATTAGTAGATGCTTTGCATTAGCTGAGACACTGGTGGCATCAGGAGGGTGCAGCGGCTGGCACTTTTGTCACAGTGACTCCACGGGAGCCATTGTCCAGGAGCTTCTGCAGGAGGGGGCTCCAGCCAGGTCCCCCAGTAAAGCTCTGTGGGCTGGGGCTGATTCTGGTCTCTACCTGCCTGGACTGGACTCCTGCCCCTTGCCCAGAGCTGCCCACAGTTGCCAGGAGTAGCCCCCTCAACACAAAAAGGGAGAGAAACCCCCCACTTGTATCCTCCTCGCTGCAGTTCAAGGAGTGCCATGTTTCCCCGAGCAGGCAATGAAGATAGGGAACTCGTTTGTTGAAAATATTGATTTGGTTTGCAGTTTTGTTACTGGGAAACAAAGCTGTGTTTGAGATTTAATAATCATTATTTGGTTTGGGGTTTGTTTGTTTTAAATATGGACTATTATAACTTTGTCATGTATGCATTAATCTTAGTTATCCAAGGTTAGATGTCTTATTTCAGCTCTGTGCATTGCCATGGTTAAACTGTTGACAGTGAGTTTCTTTTTGATTGCATTTCGCTGAGGTATATTAACTCATTAAGCAATGTCTGTCTGTCATGGAAAATGTGCATCATTTATTAACTTCCAGAAGAATACTATTAAACACCACCTCATAATAAAATAAGCACTTTAAAAGCTACAGCATAGCTTTCTATGCCTTTTAAAATATTATGAAAGTGCTCTAGCTGAAAAAAAAAGGAAAAAAAAAGTCCTTCCAAACTAACTTTAAAGGTTTTTAAATGCTGCTCCAAATATGCAAAATACAGTCAGATTTAAGTCTGACAAAGAATTGGAGATTTGATCATGAATGTAACAGAGGGAATGGGGCAGCATGTTTAATGGCTGAGATTTTATATTTAATAGCAGACATAGGCTGCATTGATTCATCTTGTTTGTGTTGCCTCTTGTGCTTCTGTCTCTCTGAAAGAGTGAAGTAGTTTGACAATAGTGCATTATAATTAGTGGAAACTGGCATGTGCTATAATACTGAGAGCCTTCAAGCCAGTGTGTTTTAGCAATCTACAATTCTGTTATAAAAATCCCCGATGTTCTGACTTACCCCTTTTATCAGCTCAAGTATTTTGTGAGTGCTTTTTTATAATTTTAGCAAAACTTTACTGAAACGTCCCTTAGAAATGTGTGTTACTTTCTTTCCTGTACTTTAACCTTTGAGATTCAAAAAGTGTGGGCTTTTTGTTATTTATATCCATTTTTCCTCTTTGGCTCCCAGATGTGTATTTAAAGATGCTCCTGAATGCGGACTTGGGAAGTGATTCATCATTTTTCAAAGCAATTCACATTAAAAGAACATCACTGTAACCAAAATTGCCAGTTTCATTTCATAGTTCAGGACTGTTTAAAGAAGACTTCATTCTTTTTTCTGTCTCTAGCTTAATAGCAAGATTGACCCAGCCCTTCCATAATTTTTAGCTAATTTTGGAAGAAATTTGCATGCGAGACCTCGACAGTGCTGACTGGTTTTGAGACAGTGCATTCTAATATATATTCCTGACTGAATTATGCCCAAATTGTGCCTGAGCACTCTGTCCTTCTAGTTAGGATTGATTGTAGGAAGCACCCGTTTCACATGACTTTGTCCTTTGAGTGGTCCTTTAAATCCCACCCACAGGGGAAAACGTACACCAGACACCCACTGCACCCGACATCGCCCACGTGCCTCTGCCTGCTCGCCCAGTCTCCACCCCAGCAGCCATGTGTTGCGAGGGGGATTTACACCTCCTAATTTGGGGGTCCAGTCTTGTCTGGGAGTCTGAGTGATCACTACAGGCAGTTGAGAAAGAGAGGCTCCTCCAAAGTGTGCCTTAGTCCCTACACTGAAATTGTCCAATGTAGGAACTTTTCTTTCTCTCTTTTGATTATGTAGGAAGATTAGAAATCTGATTTGGGTGCCTAAGTGAGATTCACAAAGGTAGATGGTATTTATACTTGTTTCAAAGACTGAGCAATTAGTAGTTTAGCTAACTGAAATAAATACAGGCAGCAGTGGATGCCAGGGTCTGGCAGAAAAATCCAGCTGTAAAGCAAAAGGAGATTGGCATAAGAGGGATTATCCTCTTGCTTAATGTTGGGTTTACTTTCTTAAAAATAGGCTAAACTTGTTACAGAATTTAAAGTATTTCTCCCGGGACGCTTAGTAATGAATGGAACCATTCACTGTTTCGTGCTGCCGTCTGTTATCCAAACAGTATCTTCCAGGTCAGTGCAGGAGCCAAGGAGGTGCTTTATGTTGAAGTGTGGTGATGACAACATGTGAACTAAGCAAAACTCCCAAAAACTCGAGCCTGGAGCTGCAGTGAATGACCCTGGTGGTATCAAATATCAGCAAAACTTTTGCTTTGTATTTATTTGCAGAAATTGCAGAGATGTGTTTCCGTGTCTTTATTATTATCTCTTTTGTCTATGTAATGATTGCTATGTTGTTTACATTTTGTTTTAACTTAAAAAGCAAGGCTATTATAAAATCTAATCTGGTTCATTTTTATTGGAGGAATTGGAACCCCCCAAAATAAATACATTTTCAAAGGAAACTCAGAAAGATTCCTAATTTCAAACTACTCCCTAGCTTTCTATTTCCTGTATTCTTCTGGGATAGAGCCTACTTTCTCAAGTGCAATCTATATACACTTTTTTTTGTTATCTCAGTTACATGCAGCTTTTCTAGCAGTATTTTTTACTTTATGCAGTATGTAATGCATCTTATCTTGATGAAAAAAAAATAAATACTGCTTTTGAAAGAAAATACTCCGAGTGATTATTCAGAATTCAGATGAACTAAAACCCGTGATTTACTGGAGGACATTTCCACAACATGACACTATCCATGCTAGGTCTCCTTGTGAACCTTAGCAGTCATTCTCAGGAGCATCAGGGAAGCACCAAAGTACAATTTTGGGATGATCAGGTTTGAACCCCCAAGCTGGAAGTGCTGACAGATCCTTTGTGAAACAGCAGCAGCATGACAGTGGCACAGCATTTCTGATAGCTGGGTTACAGCACTCTCCCAGACTCAGTGCCAGTCTCAGCCCTCACAGGCTTGGCTTGGCTCCAGCAGAGGTGTCCTCGTTTGTCCTCCTGAAGCTGCTTCTTGCCAGCAAAGGTGCATCTCACCTAAACCAGGGCAGAGCTAAGCATCCAATTGCTGTATGCAGGGAACCCAGAGGAATGTAAAGCCTCTCAAGATAAGGAAATTTAATCTACCCTTGTGAGTTCAGGTATTTCCCCCAGATTTAGTGGAAACGAATTTTGTCATATTGCATTTGGAACATAACTTTCATAGCTTTGATAACTAACTTTCAATTTATGGTTCTTGTGTTAAGCTAAAGCTGCCCTAGGCCTTCACTGGATCTTGAACTGAATTAGGATGTGAAACTTTTTCCAAATTAATTCTTCACTAGCTAGACTCCCTTTCTGATAGGAGAAATACAGATAGTGTACAGTCCAGGGACCCAACCTTGCAGCCTGTCCTTATGCATGTGAGCCTTGTTCTCTACAGTAGTGCCACCAACATGTAACGGTCAGCTGTTCAGATGAGCATTGTTTTCCACTTTGGTTTGGTCCTTATTACTCAGAGAATTTTTTGATATTTTTTCATAAAAGAGGTAGTCAGAAGAGACATTTCCTAACAAAGGAAGCAGTTCTCTTGTGTATAGTGAACAAGAATATACTTAATGGGTGGAAGAAACATTATTTGCCCTTCAGAAATGTACCCAATACACTGTGAAGATGGCAGTTCAGCAATTGTTAAGTGTCCAAGGATAGCATAAAGCTTCTTCTATCTAGCATTGCTGTGTATCTGTACATCTGATGCCTAGCTAACATTATCAGTTTGTCCTTGTGTTCGCATGAATGACAGCTTTTATAAATCTGCAACATGAAAAGCAGCTCTGTACCTCTGCAGCTGAAAAAGTATATGATTCCTGAGGTCTTTCAGGAACTCACCCTTACTTTTTACCGTTACCATTACTTTTTAAACATTCTTTTTCCCACTATTGAAGAACACAGAATCTTCTTCCAACTGATTTTAATATCTGCAACAGCTGTAAAAATAGTTTCCTGCAAATTTGTTCAGGATTTCCCTTGCTCTTTTCTGGAGTGCATTGCCCAGTCACACTGCTGTAATGTGAATCCAGCAGATGTTCAATTTGTACTTATTCTCCCAGGAACTCCAGTGCAGCAGCTAATGAAAATGCAGAAATCAGTATTCTGGTCTGTCATTCTAGGAACTTTAACTTTTCTTATTGATAGTATTGGTCAAATATGCTGAAACACATAACTTTCATAATTTATTTGGTCATTCATTGATGGGCCTTGAAATCTGTTTTAAGTGTTTACAGTCCAAATTTGATTTTGCATTTCTTTTCAAAGATGTCTTCAAGAAATGGGATTTCCAACCCAACAAATATTCTGCCATGAGTAGTAGGAAGGAAGTATTCTAGATTTTAGACTATCTTCTAAAATTGATTTGACTTAAGATTTGGTCTGAAATTCTTCTATAGGTAGCAAAAATATTTCAAAACTGAAGTTATAAAACCTGGTTTGTTAAACTGAGTTTCAAAACCCGTATTATGTACTACATATGGGAAGTTGCTGTGGCACAGACATGCATTAATAAAAATTGAACTATTTATCTAATAATGGTTACTGTATTGAATGCTCCAATTTCAAGCTGACAAAGGATTTCTTCTTCAGTTTGATGAATTTCAGTTTCAGAACCAGTAAAAAGAGAACAGGATAAAAAGAACTGGGTACCTTTCAAATATTTTCATATAAAGGGTAGTAACAATAAGAAAAAAACTTTAACTTCTATTCTTTGCATTTTGTTATTTTCTTCTGTGTTTGGAGAGTATCATCTCAAGTAGCAGGTGCACTGAGATGGGTTCTCTCAGTTCAGTCTGAAATCAATTTACCCTCTTCACCATGAAGATGGTCCAGAGAATCATCCTTCTTATCAATACACTCCTGCCAAATCTTTCTTTTCACTGTCATAGTCACAGCTTTTTACCAAACGAAGACTAAACAAATTCATTTCATTTGGTAATAACAGTGTTTCAACTTGTACCTAATATATGAAGAAAGAGGATTCCCTCCAAAGAAATGAAAAACTGTAATGTGTTGAAGAGTCACAGACAGGTTGAGATGGAAAGGGACCTCTGTAGATGATCTCCAACCCTCTGATCAAAGCAGGGTAACTTGGGGCAAGTTGATCAGTCATGTCCAGTGGGTTTTGAATTTCTCCAAGCATGGAAATTCTATTACTAGACTTTATGTAGAGCAAGAGGTAAAGATTAGTTTGTTTTGACAAAAACTGTTTGGAAACAAGAGACAGAGGAAAGTCTGACAAAGTCTTGGACCTCCACGGAGGGCTGTGGCTCAGTGAAGACTCCCAAGTCCATAGTGAGCAGACCTTCTGCTGCCAAGGTAGTCAGGAGTTCAAGCTCCCAGCCCTGAAGCTACCCAACAGTATCAGTAATATGATAATTCAAGGACCAGACAGAGTCACATATCTTATGTGGTGTGGGGAGAAGAGTCAAACATCCTGGAAGGAGAATTTTTCCCCCAAGGTGTAGTGTCCGGTTCATTAATAAAACAGACACAGCTCGTTAGCTTACATGACTAAAGGCTCATCCCCACACACAAGGAAGAGCAGAGGGGCAGACTGGCATGGGAGGGAGCCTCAGTCACCTCATCAGACCAATGGAGCTCCCAACCCCCTCAACCCCAGGCTGCCCTGGGGAGACGCAGCCCATGTCCTGGGGAACATCTGTCACCACGAGCCAAGGGGAGAGGGTCCCCATCACCTCACAGATGAAGAGGTCGTGGGTACAACCGTGGGAGTGCAGAGGAAGGACATTTCTAGGTTGCACAGGATTTATTATGGGAAGTTTCAGGAAGGGTGGGGAAAGAGAAGATCAAGGTGGTTTGGGGAAGAGCAAGTGGGAAAACAGCAGGATCAGGGGACAAAAGAGGCTGGTTGAGGACAAGCAAGGGCTGGTCAGTGTACCTGCCTGGCCATGACCTGTGTGTGACTGGCCCAGTCTGTCCTGGCCTCTCACTAAACCCCATTTCTAGACACTTTTCTGGGCAAGGGACTCTGTGCTTAGGGAAATGGGGCAGGCTGCTGGAGGGACAAGAGGGTCCAGGTCTGAAAGCCTGAGCATCTAGAGGTCAGCTGAGACCCACCTGCACGTGTATGTGCATGTGTGTAACTTGTGCTTGGCCCCACTGCCAGCTGGCCATGGGTGTGTGGAGCAGCGGTAGTCTCCACCCCGTCAGGCTGCCAGACTCAGCAGTCAATAACACCATTCAGCAACCCATCATGGGGGAATATTTCACAAATTGGGAAAAGATTGGAAACTTCAGTATTTCGCAGCTTCCAGATAGATTTTCTCATTAAGTCATAGGAAGGCGAATGATCTAGCTTTACTGGAATACACAGGTTGGGGTGCAGCACAACCCCCAGAGCAACCCCCTGAACTCGGAGAGCACCTGATGTAACAGAGGCCTTCATTAAACCATTCTGATACCTGACAGATGGCATTCATTGCAACCTTTACATCAAAATACCAGCCCTTGGATTCTGTTGCTAATTTATTTCGAAAGGTCAGGCAAGGATTTGTGTGCCCTCAAGGAATCGATTGCTTTATGGGAAGCTGCAGCGTCAGTATTCAAATAATCCCACATAGGAAAAATGCTGCAATTTTCCCAGTTAAACTGTATCTGAACACCAATTACACAACTGATTATTAAATGAAGATAAGCCATGCTAGCTTCCATGAAGAAGACTAATTGTTTTTTTCAATTAAATGAATGCACTTGGGTCCAAATTAAGAGACTGACAGGAAAAGGTAAGCAAATTAGTTTCACTGAGAAATGCATCTACTGCATACCTGAAATCTTTGTGATTGAGCAAGGCAGGCTAAGTCAACAATTTTAATAATCAAAATGAAAGTATCTCTTAAAAACTACTTCTACACAAACTAATGCAATGAGCAAATGAAAACTAGCCCTTGCATTTTCAATCACTAGCTGATTATGCTGAGTTCTGGCCAGCATCAAGTGCATTTTGTTTTATCTGAGTACACAAGTGCTTTTGTCTGACAAGCATTTTAACAGGCTATGCAAGTTTCATCAAATACTAAACTTCCTTCTTTGCCCTTCACAGGGCAAAGACCTATTGAAAAACAGAGACCAGAGAGTACTCCCTGCATAGAGCAGAGTTCACATGAACATGCAAATGTCTGCATGAAATAAAATAGAAAACCGTATTTAGAATTATTTGCATGCAGGTTGAAAGAGTTTTCTTGTTGCTGGCATTTGTTTAAAGACAGCCATTTGGTTTTGGACTCCAAAATACAATGTTGTCTATTTATGTAGGACCCTACTGAATAATCAACAGTGGCAAAAGTTGGCAAAGGGATAACTCACCTATAAACTATGTTTTTGAGGCATCTGTTAAGTGAACTGTCTACACAAGGTTTGATGAAAGAAACAACCTGATGTAGCACCTTCTTTAGCTTACAAAACTGAAGGCTGACACACAATATTGATATTTACTCTCTATAAAATTTGTACAAGCTATATGACTATGTGGGTGCAGCATAAAATAGGCAAAAAAGTTGCCTATAGATAAATGCAGGCTGGAAATTTTAAAAGACCATGCTAAGGCCTGAACTTGGAGAAAGCTCAAGGAGAATCCATGGTCCAGGAAATCCAAATTATCTGGGTGGTCCTTGGAAACTGCTGAGGACCTTATGAACTTTCCTGACTGTAGGCCACCTGATGCAGTACTGAATAACTGAGAAACTTTCTGTACAGTAGTATACATGCATTACACCAAAGTTATGAGGTTTTTTTCTAGTCTCAGAAAGTTTTATGAGTGGTTTCTTTAACTGCATTCGGTTCCAAGCAGTTGCTCCTCCTCCATTAAATCCAAAATGGAACAATATTCTGATTAAAAGTATCTTGCTAATATATTAATATCTATTATATATATGTATAGCCATGTATGCACATATGTAAGAAAAATATATATTATGCATTTTTTTCGTATATATGAATATGTTTTTCCAGTTGTTTGGATGCCAGATTAAAAAACAGCAGGGCAAAGATTAAATCTTACTTCATCAAGATAAAATTCATCAACAGGCAAAGAGAAATATTATTTGTATACTGCAGTTAAATTTTCTGTCTTTCTTTGAAAATCACTAAAGGCTTTTAATAAAAGTATGATGCAAGAGCCTCTAATTTTTCTTCCAGGCTTCCACTGCTCACACAGGAAATTTTGAGAAGTCTGCTCAGTGCTAATACAGATACTGAAGGCTGTTAGTCATAGTTCATTGAAACTCTTCAGCTAAATTTCTTTTTATGAATTTTGCAGTTTAGCTTCTTCTGCACAAGTCTTGAATGATTATTAACATCCATGCTTTGTTTTTTTTGGGTTTTTAAATTTACAAGACATCAAAAAATATGCCTCTGCTGCAGAGATTCAGTGCATAAGAAAAGAGGAAATGCTACAGATACCTCTGCAAAGGTCTTTGAATTAAGCATTGCTGTTGACCTCAGACATCTGCTATAAGAACGCAAAGGTCTTATGTCTTGAGATACTAGTAAAGCCTGAAGATCTTAGGGAATTTGTGAAGTGCATGAAAACCTGAACATGGTCCTCACCTCATTTCACTGACAAGGGGCAGCACCTTGACCTGTAACTCCCTGAAAACCTTCTAGCATTACCATTTTCATCTAACATGATAACTAGTCTTTGGTTCACGGAGTCACAACCTACACAGAGAGGAAGACTCAAAACAGCTATCCAATATATACAGCAGCCTTCAGCTGACAGAATGGGAAAGGACACACAGAAGATGAATGATGAATATGAGCCTTCTTTCCTCTGAAAGCAACAAGAAGGTTACACTTGCCTCAAGAATCTTTGCTTCAGTTTGATTTGTGATTGTGTATTACTTGTCAGTTATTCACACTGGAAAATTAACTGGGTCTTTGGCCTGGAAATGTAACAATGTTGATATGCCTGATAAGACAGAGGATTCCTCCGACTAAATGCATCTCTGGCCCAGCCTATATGCCCCGAGAGTCACAGGAGAGAAACAGGGCCATACAGGGCAGCTTCCCTGACCATAACACAAACACCTAAACCAGGTGGGCGAAGGCAAACAGAGCGGAATAGGCACTCCCTTGCCAAACCGTCTGGCAGCGGGGTTCTGTGCAAGTGCTGTGGATGACCTCTCCCAGGCTCAGTTCCTGACACATACAGCTAATTAGCAAATGGCACCACAGGGAGCAGGGACCGGTGAGCACAGGGAGAGCAGCTCGTACAAGGTAATACAGAAGGTTTAGTTTAAGTCTTGCTTTTGTTGAAGGCTGAAGGCTGCTCCCAGTAGACACATCTGTACACGGAAAGCTGAAAAATTGGACTGAGGAGTCACCGGTAACTAAACACACCACTCCCTGGGCTTTGAAGAAAGGTCATCTAGATTTACTGTTCCTACTTGATTATGTAGAGTTTCCCTGCCTCTTCCTTCTAATACAGTGTTTTAACATGCTGTCGTTACTTGGGTTTGACCTTAAATATGTTAAATATAGTTATACATGTTAAATATGCTGGTGATACAGTATTTACAAGACCAGAATGCAGAGACATTGACATGCTTTGTAGACAGTAAGGTAAATTTAAGCACAAGCACAATATAGCATTACAAACATCGTTTTCCTCGCGGAAGGGAATAAGTAATACAATGCTATTTATTCACACTGCCTATTCCAAGGCAATGGTTGCCAACTATGCTGACTATGATGATTACATCATCCATTACTTCATGCTAAAATCTGGCAAAACTAAAAACAAATGATATATCACTGCAAAGTCCTCTCCCCTGTCTGTTGGCAAAAAATACTCTCGACTCACTTCCCAGTGACAACTGAGTGGCAGGATGCAACATAACAAAAAAGTCAAGAAAGCTGCAGAAATAGTAAACTTCCTGTCTACTAATTCTGAACTGTCAGGACATGCTGAAGCAATAGGCAGTTATAAAGTACATTACAACTAATAACAGAAACACTAAGTTCCCATAAAAGAATTATTACAAGAGAATGTACAAGTGGCTAGGAAACCTACCATGCCCAAACGTTGTTTGGAATTCGGCTGAAATGAATGGAATGATGCAGAAGAAACTATATGACTTCCTCTTTCCTTTGGGATGGATGGCAGATGGATTTATCAAGCTTGTAGAGTACTAATTCTTTTCAGGCATACAATGTCATTTATCATGTCATTGGTGGCTTGGATCATTACAATTGTTTCTTGGCACCATTCAATACTGAAAGCCCTGCTCCCAAGCTTAGTTTGGGTACAAGCTCACAACTCACAGTTTGATATTTCTAATTGTTCTTTCTAATCCAAAACAACTCTTTTGCTCCACTGCTTTTCAGGTCCCCCCATATCAGACAGTGTTCAGAAACAAAGTTTTATTTCACACCCATCTCCGTTTTTTTTTTTTTTCCCTTTGGATTCACAAATTAACTGATTCTGATCCACAAATTAAAAAAAAAAAAAAATTCTGTTGTAGTCTTGCTGAGTATTTTATATTAGATGTTGAGTGCAAAAAAAGATATTTGGATGAAATGACAGGGCAAACCTCTCTCTGCAGTTCAGAACAGCCATGCTTCACCTAAGCCAAAGTTTTCAGCTGAGTATTTATTTACATGCACCAATGTGATATCGCCACAAGCTAGAAATGCATTCTAAGTACCCACATCCAAAAATGAATACAAATCAGGGTTTCAGTTTCTCCAGTTTTCCTGATGTGTGATATTAGTTGGAAAAAGAGTGAAACTAAGAAACTGTTGTGATACCTTCCCCACAAATTTTTATATTCCGTAGAGGTTTTCCTGAGAGGCTGAAGATAAAATCTTCCCCAAAACTATTTCTCTGAGAAAAACAGCTGAATTTTAAACAGATTCATTTCCAGCCTGTGTACAGCAGGTGATTTGAGAGCCCTGATCACTCCTACTGTCCCTGAACCGACCTTGCTCAGTCAAATCTCATTGGCATCAGCCAGTGCTCACTCATGAGCAATGAGTATCAATAAAAACTGCTAGAAAAAGCTGAACTTTGGAGTACTCAGGAAAACTGCAGATATTGCAGATGTAATGGCAGAAAACTAGCACTCACAAGATTTTAGAATTTTTTTAAAGTGACATAGAAGTTCTAATTCTGGTTTGAGATTTTGTTTTTATAAAAATATATTTGTTTATCTGGAAGGTGTCTAGCTGGTTACAAATTCCCAGTCACTTTAAAGGTCAAAACGGACATTGAAAACCACCTTTGAAAACCTAAATTTTTGTAGACTCCTAATACATGTAATTTCCTCAATATTGGGTGCACTGGAGTGTGTAACGCGTCACTGCAAAGCCTAAGGAAATAAATCAGTGGGATAACATAGAGAGGGTGAGCAATATAAATTTGAGAAGAGATTTTAGGTTGAGAGAAACCATGATGCGGTAAGCCTGATGGGAACTGGGTAAGACTGAAAGCTGTGATGATTAACTCCCCATGACATTCAGGTGTCACAGAGGGTAGAATTGATCTTATTACTTGAGGGATGGGTCAAGTAGCATGTTATAAATTATCCCTTTGCCCTTTCAACAATCTTCTCTGTGCTTCTTACTGTGCTAAAGAAATCCTAGGTTGCAGAGAAACAAATGTTGGAAGCCTTACAGTGATGAAAGTGCAAGAGAGTTACTGTGGCATCTTACTTCTAATGCTGTATTTCTTAACAGGACTGGCAGTGTGATAGAGAAGATAGCATTTAATTTAGTGCAGCTTTCAAACTGTAGAGAAACTCTGGATTAATTTTGTTTTGATCTAGTAAACAGAGACAGTTTCTAAACCCTAAAACCACTCTGTGTTATAGTTTGTTTTTAAAAACTTTTTTTTTTTTTTTTTAAATTATACATGTTAAGTATCAAAAATGAGCTTAAAAATATTACCTGTACTATTTTGGAGACAGAAAACAACATTAGCTAGAAAGACCCCTTGCAAGAACTGTTCTACAATGAGGTAGAAATAGCAATACACTATTTATATTGAGAATATGTAAAGCATCAAAGTTCTGCAGTTAAAAGATTTTGAATTTAAGGTATAGCTTTAAAGAAAAAGAGAAGTGCCAGAGGGGTAGAAGGGTCCAAAAACCAGAAGGTGAGAAGAAAATTCATTATAAGCTGGAAAAGAGGTGAATTTTGGTATAGTTCATTCTCTACTGGTGACATGGAACTCAGTCTGTCTAGAGACTACAACTTCAGTCTCTGAATCTCAAGACTTTTTTATGACTGAAATTCAGCAAAGCTTGTATGTGCATGCTTAAGTTAATTTCTTGAAGGTAATGATGTTGACTTAGGACGGTCTGTGCTTCATCTAAAATGTTAAGTTCCGGTACATTTGATGTCACCCTAGCAGACATTAGTTTCCTCTGCCTCACCTCCACTATTGTTAACACTTACATAGCTGTACAGTAAGCTAGGTCATGGGAGTACCTGGATGAAAATTAACAAAAAAGAAAAAAATCGGCTCTCAGAATCAGCTCTCTGAGCTGGTAGGAACAGTGGGCTGGGAGAAGGTAGGACGACCCTGTTCCCTGGCAGCAGAGTGCTGAGCTTGTTCAACTCTACAGTCTTGCATTTGGAAGTAAATTCTATATCACAAATTTGTTAAGTGTAATAATGAATTATTTTAGCCAGCTAAACTAAGGAAAGGAAGGCGGGAAAGCAGAGAGGGAGGGAAGGCAGGGAGGCAGGAGGGAAGGCAGGGAGGCAGGAGGGAAGGCAGGGAGGCAGGAGGGAAGGAAGGAGGGAAGGAAGGAAGGAGGGAAGGAAGGAAGGAGGGAAGGAAGGAAGGAGGGAAGGAAGGAGGGAAGGAGGGAAGGAGGGAAGGAGGGAAGGAAGGAGGGAAGGAAGGAGGGAAGGAAGGAGGGAAGGAAGGAGGGAAGGAAGGAGGGAAGGAAGGAAGGAAGGAAGGAAGGAAGGAAGGAAGGAAGGAAGGAAGGAAGGAAGGAAGGAAGGAAGGAAGGAAGTCGGAGATGGACACATGCATCAAAAAAAAAAAATCCAGTGCCTAAGAAAAGAGCTGCAACTGCATGTAATTCTGCAATTGCATGGAATTGCAATGGCACACAGTGAGACAATCTTGAACAACTGTAAAAATCCAGCAAGTAGAATAAAGTGTTCAGAAAATGATCGGTCTGGCTTTAAGAACCTTTTGATTACAGGCTTGCAATCCAAGCAATACCACCTGCCATGATGAACAACAATCAGACCAGGCATTACTGTCATTAATAAAATGTGATTGTTTTTTTCCTTGACTGAGCGTTCATAGCTAAACATGTAGGCATTTAAATATGTAATTAAATGTTACCTGCCATCCCTGCTGCTGTAAAAAGTGCCAATTTCTCAACAGATTTTCTTTGAGTAATGCTGTGCTGCAGTCAGCAAACAATTCTTAAAGCTCTGCAGTCAGAAGAAATATGCTGTGAGTTTTACACAGTCTTTAAAAAAGGTAGAAATTGTAACCATGTTATTAGTTACCCAAAGTATATATTACCACTTTGGATTTTGAGGCAGGACTTTGAACAGCTTGCTAGAGAAGAAATTTGATCTGTGCAACCCATGACAGAGTCCTCCATAGAACCTACAGAACTTTTCTACATAAAGGAGAAGTGTGTTTTATTGCTAATAAAAATATGATTTCATTAAGGAGATTTATCATATGCAATATTACATAAACTTTTTTTTTTTTTCACTGCATGAATTCCATTGAGATCAATTGGGCAAATGTCTAATTCCCAGACTAGGGATTCTCTGTAATAAACAGAATATGAAACAGCAGAAGATTGTTGTATTTCAAACAAAGTGTAATTTCTAGCTAGTGTCAGGCATTGCATTGTGAAGGAGACTGTTTCACCACTGAAGTACAAAGTCATGGTTTCATAGACCAAAAAGGCCTCTAATGCTGAGGATGGTGAAAGAAGTTCAATGTTGAGCAGAAGGAAATTTTCGGGGTACCCTCATCTGGGTGTTCCTGCTCTGGCAGGGGGATTGGACTAGGTGATCTTTTGAGGTCCCTTCCAATCCCTAACATTCTGTGATTCTGTGAACAGATACAAATTAATAAGAAATATCTCTTCTGCTCATAGTCCCTGATAAAAAAAGTAAGAGCCTGTAGTTAGTTAATGGTACTAATGGTATTGTGTGACATTATTTTTGTACACACCCCATTATTCTTCCCTTATGGTGTATTTGATGCAATATCAATAGTATCACTGATAGTATCAGTGATGGAGGATCTCTATTCAGTTCTGTAGAATTACAAGAAATTAAAATAATGTGCATATGTTCTAATACTAAAATGACAGCTACTAATGACAGCTTATTTTTTGTGATTCAGTCAGTCTTGCACAGCTGAGTAGAAGATAAATTAATTTAATTTTCTATATGGTTGCTGCATTTTATTGACTTCTGTCATCTCTCTGAAGGTTTGTCCTGATTCCTTTTCTCTCTGATTCTATAAAGTATTTTTGTTTTTGTCACCTGCATTTTCAACTTGTTATTTTGTAATTTGGATAACAGTGCTGCATGTTTTTCTAGGCTGCATTTTTATAATCTCCTGAGGTGTCCTCTCATCATGACTGTATGGGAGGAGGGATAGCTCTAATGTTTGCAGACACTCTCATTCTTAAAATTACCAAAATGAAGAAGAGAGATGAGTACAGCAAAGATGGATCTTCTAAATATCTGCAGAGATTAAGATGAGAAGTTTGACAGCAACAGATGAAGTTTACTTGATCTGAGGTTGAAGTTCACTTGATCTGAGGTCAAAGTTCACTTGATCTGAGGTCAAGGAAATCTGTAAAGGACAGTTTCCATTTCTGCATTCCATTACAGAGCACAAAGAAGGAACATATTTCTTCAAATTAGGTTCAGGTATGGAAATTTGGAATTTGTGTAAAACACAGGATCCCTCTACAGTCAAAAAGCGTGAGATTCAGTTGACCAGGTGTATATGTCCATAATGCAAGTATCCACAATTAAATCAATTATAAGAATGTCCCATATATAACCAAGGGAATTTCTACATTTATACAGAAGATTTATGCCCCAAGAAATGCTTGTTTCACTTTTAATAGGGTCCTCAGTATCTGCACTGTAGACATCCAACAACAGGTGAGAGGAATCCCACTGTAAGAGTCAAAGGTGCCTCTGAGGTGGGATGAACTATCCACTGAAGAAAGGTATGTGTGGACAGAGGTGTCTTTCTCTGTTTGTATCTTCCTTTGCTGTATTTAGTAGTAAAATAAGGCTTCTTCCTTAAACACTTATATCAAGTATCTGACTTCAGAGATTAGTGCATTATCTGGAGACTGTACAAGACATAAATTTCATAAATAATATGACATTTAATCACAAAAAATTAGTACCTAAGACATATTGAAATTATTATTTTCTCTGTTCTTTCAAAGTTACTGAGTAGACCGAGCTGTCTTTGTTATATGTTGAAAACATGTTCCCAAGCTGTACCTGAACTGTCTTTATTTTTTTAAAGAGGTCCATTGAGATTAAAATGTTCTGTGCCAATGTAATCTGATACATGTGAAAAAACAACAAACTATTGTAAAGGGAAATAATGTAAACGTTATACAGTAGTGAATTCTCCGCAAGATTATGAGCATGGCACCTTACCCAGAGGTCAGAACTAAGGCAGCCTTGTTTAGTGTATTAATCGCTGATCTGTATGCAGACTAAAAGTAAAACCTTAGCATATCTGTGAATGACACTAAATTGGAGGTGGAAAAAAAAGAGGAAGGGACTCTGTAAGACAGTGCATTATAGAGTCTCAGTCCAGAAGAACCCTGACACTTTTCAGGACTGGACCACTAGAAATCACACAGAGTTCAGTAATGGAAAGTGAAAATCTCCATTCACGGGTGGACCAACCTCGTCCACTAGTACAAGGTGGGAAATGATTGGCTGAATAGCAGCCATGCCTGAAAGGTCAGGGAGTTACAGGCAGTATCAGATTGAACATTAGCCAGCTATGTGCTCTTACTGCAAATAGTGCAAACTGCATCCTGGGATACTTTAGGGTGGCTGTCAGCAGCAAAATAGAAGGTGATGTACCTCCACATTTCCCTCTGATGAGGCAGCACCAAGAATCCTCTGTCCAGTTCACCCAGTTCAAGAAAAATGTTAAGAAACTGGAGAGAGTCCAGTGGAGGACTACCAAGATGGTGAGGGACCTAGAGCTCATGGCCCATAGAGAAAGGCTGAGGAAGTTGAGCTTTTTCATTCTGGTGAAGAGAAGACTGAGGCAAAATCTAATAGTTCTGAGTATGTGCTTGGAGGGGACTTAGAGAAGCAGCAGAGCAAAACTCTTATTGGTAACAAGAGATGAGTAACAAAGACCAATAGTTCCTGGCTTTAGACATTCTGCCTGGACATGAGGAAAACCTGTTTCACTATTATAACAGTGCAGCCCTGCCACAGACTGCCCAGACAGATCATGAAATCTCCATCCTTGGAGGCTTTCAAGCCTCAGCTCAGTGAAGTCGCGCAGCCATTATCTAGTATTAGCAGCACTCCTACTTTGAGCAAGAGATTGGACAAGAGGACTCCAGAACTGCCTCCCAACCATTGAAGAGACTCTAAGACTTCCATGTAGTCCTGATGCATAGGAAAAATATGAAGGACTGAGGACTTAATTTTCAGAAGTTACTTACGTAATTTCAAAACTTTTAAAATTATACCAGTTACAAAAATGGTATGTCGTGTTTCTTCCCTTCTTTTTCTACCTTCCTTCCCTCAGGACACATAAGACAAATAACAAATGGCAATGGTAAGTTGTCTGAACATCGCCACATTTCTCAGATGCTATGAGGTATCTAAGACACCCAGCTGGTACCTGCAAATGTGAAACAAGGTTTACAGAGTCCCATACCCTACTGGGGAGGCAGCTTGAAATCTGTATGTGGAAGACTGCATCCCACGCTGTTAGTCAAATAATTTATTGTAGATCTGAGAAAGCACAGTGCCAGAATAGCTAGAATAACATTTCAGTCAAGCTTTTTTGCTTAAATGTGCCAGTTGTGACAAACGTTTAATGCTAACAATAATTTGCTACTCCTGATTAAACATAAACCCATAATATCTGATTTAAAACCACTTGCAGGGTCTTAGGACACTTCCTTCAAGTATTTGTCATCAAACACAGACTGAAAAGGATTTATTAATATCCTGGAGAGCACTACTACATTTTAACCACAATTTTCCTTTAACCCTGTAATCTGTGTATTGAAGACTGACACCAGTGATTATAAATAGCAGTCATCCAAATTAGTAATTGTAATATTACAACTTTGGGAAGAAGAGAAAGATACAGGATTATCTGGTGAGGGTTACAGTTTGCTGGTGTACAACTCACTGAAGTTGAAAGATAAATAACAGCCAAAGAAAAACAGAAGACAAGCATAGCTTTTTGTTTTCAAGATGCGATGTTGACAGTATGTTTGAGCAATTTTGAGAGCTAAAAAGATTGGAGCTGCAACAGTTAAGATATAGAGAAAATATTTATGATGAAAGCCTCAGCTTCTTCATGAATTAGACAAATAGCTGTTATTATACTCATAGGCCAGAGGGAAAGGGGATTTGAGATTTGCCAAAGACACTGAGAAAATATAGCTGTTTAGGTAAGACATGGGAACTGCTGAAATTTTTCATTATTAATTCCATGTTTTAACACCTGTATTTTTTTATCTTTCCTTGATTGTTGTGTTTTTGTTTGTTTGTTTTATTCTTCTAAAATATTAATCATTCGGAGACCGGCAAAGACATCAAGATTTAATTCAATCACTGCTTATTATACTCAGCAGGAAGCACAAATGCAGATACAATGATACACATATGCACTACCTAGTTGCCAATTGTGCTTATATATCCTCTTTTGTTCCCAGACTATTGGAATTCTGATTCAAACTTGACTCAACTAAATAAAAGAAAATATTCCCACTGAATTCAGCTCTTTGGTTTGACCAAGTTCAAAATAATGTGAACATCAGTCCCATTCAGTTTCATTGCCTGGACTCTGGAATGAGAACCCACAAAACACATGACTCTATGGATGACTCCCAAAGACATTAAAATCTTAGGAAATGTAAAGACAACAGTGTACAAAGAGAGGAGATCTCCTCAGACATGGATACCAAAAATTAAACGTCAGACCTGAAAGAGGAACACAAACACTTGAACCTGCATACGGTCACCAAAGCAGTGTTTGCTTTTTAGAACTTCTCTTCAAAACTCCAGCAGTTAAAAGCAGCTACTAACTTTTAGTGACCTTTAAGGACAGCATGCCGATCTTTAGGGAATTGAGATGATTGATTTTCCACATCTACCAGTGTAAAGAGCTTTTACCTGGGAGCATACAATGATACCAAGGTCAGAGGATTTGAAGGCAGCAACTTTTACAGGGTTAGACTTCAGCTGTGTGGTGTTTACAGGTATCAGCTAATGTCTGCCATTTTATGACCTGGAGTCACCTGCAGTTTCAAAACAAATTGAGCAAAGCGGTCCCCTCAAGCTCACGGCGGGAATTCTCCAAAGTGAAGTATCAGGCCTAAAGGAGTCTGACAGGATGTAATACATAAGACAAAGCTAATAATAAATCACCAGTGCATTTAGTGCTAGATCTGAAATCTCCGCAGGGTACAGCCAAAGGATGTGCTGTTCTCTTTGTTCCTAATACTGATGCTTTTTGGGGAAAGTGGGCTTATGCAAAGGAGGAAAAGAAGTTGAATTGGCTGATGGATAGGGTTTTGGAAGTGGGCCAGTTATATTTCCTTTTTTAAGAAAAATTTAGGGTCCCATTTCTCATTTTTTCTCAGGGTACCACACTGTCTGAAGCAATACTTGCTCTTAGGTAGACAGTTTAAACATACTATGTATCTCCTCTCCACCACCATTTTTCCACATCTTTGAATTTATGATCCTGTTCAGCTGTGAAACTAGAGTATTATTTAGCCAGACAAGAAGAAGACAATTGAAGAAAAAACTAATTTTGCACTGTACAAACAAATGCAGAGAAACGGCCACTCATACGCAGGACAACGAAACACCCAAGAACACTGTCCTGGTTTCTTCTGGAGTAGATATAATTTTCTTCCTAGTAGCTGGTATAGTGCTGCATTTTGGATTTAGTACCAGAAGAATGTAGGTAATACACTGACGTTTAGGTTGTTGCCAAGCGATGTTTGTAACAAGTCAAGGACTTTTCAGGGAGAAGGCTGCAGGTACACAAGAAGCTGGGAGAGAGCAAAGCCAGGACAGCTGACCCAAGCTGGGCAAAGGGGTATTCCCTACCATTTGACATCATGCTCAGTGTATAAACTGGAGTTGGCTGGGGAGTAAACACTGCTGCTTGGGAATGAATGGGCTACTGGTGTCATAGGTGGTGAGCAATTGCATTATGCATCATGTCTTGTATATTTTGTTATGATTATTATGTTACCTTCCTTTGCTGTCCTGTTAAACTCTTATCTCAATCCACAAGTTTTTCCTTTTCTGATTCGCTTCCAGTCCCATTTGAGAGGGAGTGAGTGAGTGGCTGCATGTTTCTAGCTGCCAGTGGGGTTAAACCACAACAAACATAACAGAAGTAGTTTACTCCATTACATCCTTGTCTTGAAGCGTAACGCTTTGGGTTTGACATAACTCTTTGGGTTTGACATGATTACTGTAATACACTGTGGGGATTTAGCCCCATCTTTCCTTCACCTGCTTTCTATCCTATGCTGCATACCAGGCTATCTGAAGATGTACATTGCCTCACACCCCATAGCAAAAACTGAGACCTTTCTATACTTTTAGGTACTGAAGTCAAAACAGGACTAAATACCTCTAGTTTCTCTTTGTTTTCAGTGGAAAAAATTCTATTGATGGAGAAGTGGAAAGTAATTTATTGTATTCATGCTGCCACACAATGTAAACCACTGTAGATGCAGCAGTTTTGTGACTGAAAATAAATGAATACATTAATTTACGTATGAAATGTGTCTTCTGTAATTTTGTGAAGAGGTTCTAACTTAGTGCCTTTAATAATCTCCTAAAACATTGCTCTGGTAAGATGCTTATCCAAAGTAATCAACTGCGCAGTAGAAGACTTTGAACTCAAAAGTGTTAAAGTGCACACAAATCTGTGTAGATATATTTTTAAAAATGAGTCTGCCAGCTGGAAAAAAGATGTAAATGGAGAGGCTGAGAACTGCTAATTATTTGAACCACTTAAATAGTGGGAAGTGCTGGGCTGCGTATTTAATGGTTTTGCATTGCACTAATCTCTGCTGGCAGCAGAGTCAATAAAAGCTCTACAGGGAGTCTGAACACAATGTGATTTTCCTAGCCAGATAAATCTTCCCCATCCCCACTATCCTTATTATCCTCCTGACAATGCATGTAACAATTGGAATAAATGTGTAATCGAGATCTATGCTGCAGAGTGAATTTGCTCTGAAAACATTATGCAGGAAAGAGCCATAAGTGAAGGCTCAAGTTTTGTATGAGTTACATGCAGTTCTCATTGCTCAAGGGGAAGAGAATTCCATCTAGGAAACAGGAATGCACATCAGTCAGAAAACTGTTTGACTTCCAAATGCATTTCTAATTCCAATTCAGTAGCCGTAAACACTTTCCTGAAGGAAAAAAGAAAAAAAAAAAAAAAAAAAGGAAAAGAAAAAAAAAGAAATCAAATTGCTAACAGCTGTGGGATTATCTCAGGTGTGTTTATTGCCTGTGTTCATCCTGATTGAAAACAGGAACAACAAGACCTGATCACAGATATCACTTTGGATGAGAAGTGGAAATGAAAGGGCAGAAACAAGAAGTAAGATAGACTGGGTGAAAAATAGCAATTTTTCATAATCTTTCCATGTAGACTGCCAAATCTTGCCCTACAAGCACTTGCTAAAATGATGCCTATAAGAATATAAACCAAAAAAGACTGTCCTGAATCACTCAGCCTGGTCTCTTGATACTACATTCAGCCATAAGTTTCTTCTTTTTATCTTTGACAAACTTTACCTTAAACAGAATAAGGTTTCTCTCCACAGTTAGAGGAGTTGTGGAAAGCTCTACCAATGCTTCAATCTTTAGATGTTTAAAAATTTTTGCAAATTCTGGCCTATTTGGATTTATAACTGCATCATGCCAATTGGTTTTTCTGCCAGAAAAGTCTTAGATTTAAAATGACTCCCTCACTTCGAACAAATTTCACTCCATGTTTTTACAATGAGCCAGCACCAGTCCTATCTGTTTGTAACCTACCTTTAAACCGTTATTCTGACTTATTAAAGTTGATCACAAATAACAGTTGCCTTTTCTGTATACTGCACACACCAGTGAAGCTTTTGGAGAATAATTTGTTATATCCTCCTTCAAAGTCCCAGCTCTTAACAAATAAGTCTTTTCTGGATATTTCTGAATATATTTCTGCTTTCAGTTTGTCTTACTGAATCTAATACTTTAGCTATGACAACCTGCATTCAGGAAAGAGTGGAATATGAAAAAAAAATTCAGTGGCTCTGCAAGTCATCAGTAGTAGACAAGACATGATTGTCATGCTCTGTCTCTCCACAGTGCTCAGCATGGCTGAGACAGGTCATAGTGAGAGAAAGTAGCCTGCCCTTAAGATAAGCCTTATGGATGTCCAAAGCCAAAATAGCTTGTCCTTTTCAGAAACTAGAAATAAACATTTGTCAAATTAGTGATGAAATAATGTATTAGACTGATTAAAGAGATGCTGGAAAGATACTAGTGACTCACACTGCTCATCCTTCAAATACAGCCATACCATTATGGCCCTGTGCTTGGATAAGGCTACCTTAGGGATGAAGACATCTTCACCAAAAAGCCCATAATACCAATGGAATGAAAGTGAAACTTACAGATGGTCAAGCTTAGAACTGCTCTTTGACTCCTCATTACCAGTAGATTTGTGCATCATTGCATCTACAGTGTTGCCCATCTTGAGTTCATTGAAGGCTTTGATTCACCCAGAGAAGCAATGAGTTTATTATTGTTATTTATTCTCATGCTATTTCATTGCCAGACAATAGCAAAATACTAGCACGAACTTTCACCTTGTAGGAGATTCTAGCTAATATAATAGTAGCTGGGACTCTATAATATTACTAATAATATAAGAGATAGCTTTTTCTTTTTTCTTCCTTCTCCTCAGACTTTGGGGGGTTTGAAGCCCTAGTGTTTGATTCTCCTCTTCCTCTTCTCTTTCCCCTCCCCTTCCTGGAATGTGCCCTAAGTTCACAAAACAGCCACAACCCTGGCAGAACTGGCGTTATCCCACAAGAAGAACAACCAGATTTCTGCTGGCAGGACAGAAGATGTCCAGGAGGGAGCCTGACTGCTGCTTGTGCTTGTATCCAGTGATTTGAACACCAGCTTTTCTCTTTCATCTTGACAGAGGACATATCTACACAAAGTCAGGACAACTGCCTGTGTTCAGTATTAGCCCTCTCTCCCTTCTCTTTGAAGGCCAATGCAGCACTATGACTGATGTTGCCTGTGTTGGGGACATGTGAGAAAACCACTTTCGTGAAGGTTTGTGAGTAGCAGTGTGCAGAAGGGCATGTCAGCCTCTTAACACCTCTCCAAACACATATTTTTCTATGTCGATACAGGTAGCATGGGGTACCCTTGTTATTGGCCCAGCTCTCTGAGAAGAGAGACAGTTGATTCATCAGTATTACAAGAGAGAATTTCTACTTTTTTGGTAAAATGGAAAGGTCTATTCTTCTGTCTCTGCCTTTTGTAAATACCACAAGCAAGTGTCCAAGTAGAGATAAGTGAGAGCAAAGGAATAAGTCATGCTGGTCAGCAGAGGCAGAGGTCCTTTTCTTTGTGGAAAACAGGAATTCTTGTCTTGAATGATTTATAAACTAGCTTTCTCTATAATAAATATTGGTCAGTCATACTTTACACACCTGCTTTTGGTTCTTTCAGTTGGATTAATTACCATGTAGGCAATAAGAGTGAATAATCAAATTTGGTCTGCACATCCCCTCTCCCAGCTGCCTGGCCACCACTCTTTTTCCAAGGCTTATGTAGGAAGATCCTGTCAACAGCACAGGTCTGCATCACAGGTCATAATATTTCAGTGCACCAGCTGCAATGCTGCACTGCAAGCTATCTCATTTGATGAAATCACAGTACAATTAATTGCTACATTAAAACAGAATTTGCACAGGGGTACTTCTGACATTCCCATTAAAATCACATTAGTTCATCATGATTAACACTCTTTTACCGAACACAGAACAAATTAATCTGTGGATGCTTTTCTATACCTGTGCCCAGAAAAGCAACTTGCAGAAGCAAATAGGGGACATGCATTATTTCTGTTGTAAGATGACTATTCAACACCTGTTTCATACCAGAGCAGGTGGAAAGTGAACCATGTCAAAACTCTGTGTAAACAAGAACACAAGAAATTCCTAATTCACCTCCCCCGATCATACTTTGAGATATATTGCTGTGGAAATCATACTCAGTTTATTCATGACAGGTAGAAATAATTTACACTGGTTCTTTGTGTGGAATAAATTTCACCTTCTCTCTTCTTCAGTAGTGAAACAAGCATGATGTTGGGTTATAAATGTCACACAGATGAAGAAATAATGAAGAAAACAGCTCAGAAATGACCCATAACTTAAAATCCTAATCAGCTTTAAAAAATACCTTAATAAAACAAACAAAAAAAACCCAACACAACCAACCAATTAAGTAAACAAACAAAATAAACAAACAGCAATTGGGATAGGCTAGAAGAGTGGGCTAACAAGAATATTATCAAGTTCAAAAAGGACAAGTGGAAGGTTTTGCACCTGGGAAAGCAGAATCCAGAAGTGCAGCACAGTCTGGGAGCTACCTGGCTGGGCAGCAGCTCTGTGGAAAGGGACCTGGGGATCCTGGTGGGCAACAAGATCAATATGAGTGAACAGTGTGCCGCTGCAGCAAAGAAAGCCAGTGGACTGCTAGGCTGCATTAGAGAGGCATTGCCACTGGAGACAAAGAAGTGACTGTCTCACTCTACTTGGTGCTTGTCAGCCCACACCTGGAATAGTGTTCAGTTTTGGTCCCCACCATACAAAAATGATGTGAACAGCCTGGAGAGGGTCCAGAAAAGGGCCACAAAGATGATCAAAGGACTGGGAAGCTACAACATGAGGAAAGGCTGAGAGCATTGGGCTTGTTCAGCCTCAAGAAAAGAAGGCTTAGGGCAGATCTTATCACTATGTTCCAGTATTTAAAAGTCAGCTACAAAGAAGATGGAGAATCCCATTTTACAAGGAGTCACAAAGAAAAGACAAGGGGCAATGGGTACAAGTTAATCCTGGGGACATTCTGATTGGACACAAGAGGGAAATTTTTCATTATGAGAACAATCAGCCGATGGGGTGATCTCCCCAAGGAAGTGGGGGATTTCTCAACACTGGACACTTCTAAGATTCAGATGGACATGGTGCTGGGCCGTCTTGTCTAGCCTGTGCTTTTGCCAAGTAAGGTTGGACCAGGTGATCCTTGTGATCCCTTCCAACCTGGTATTCTATGATTTTATGATTCCATGATATATATAATGTAAACTAACTAACTAACTAACTGAAGAATTCTGATTCTCTTCCTTTGGATCAATGTGTAACTTGCATGAGCTCTTTAAAATCAGTTTCAGAATTTCAGTGCAAATTCTGAAAGCTGTTTTATTTATTCACCATAATAAAATCAAACCTGCAAAATTCTACAACCTGATTAATTTCAATTTTTTTTTTAAATGGCATCTTCTATGAATATTTGTGAAGGTATTTTCAACATTTTTCTCTGTGTATTCATAGAAAACTAGAAGAGTTTTCTCCCAGGTAATATCAAGCGTGTTTCACTGTAAAGCTATATAGTCAAGCTATGTTCAGCTTTTATGTAATCTTATCTAAACGTGTATTTCTAGATTATTTTGATAGATTGTATATGTTTCTTTGGAAAGCTTCTATGTAGAAAGTGGAAGGACAGTTGTTCAGGACAGATTTGTAAGGGCTAGGCTGAGGGCTTTTTTGGCTAAAAGTAATTTGTTAGCCTGTTCTTTTGTACTGGTAGCTACTAAAAGGCAGCAATGACTTTCCCTAGGGAGGGCAGGTCTGCAGTTCTTGGGATAGGCACACATCACTGGATGAGGAATGGTTCAATCTGAAAGATGCAGGTGCAGATCACCTCACACTCTGGAGAGTGGAACAAACTGCGATTGCTGTGCATAGGTGCGCATGGGCACTTGAGTGTCCTTGAGACTTGAGCTCTTGCCCCCATTCCCCTTATTATCCTCTGGCCAGTGTATTTTGTCATAGGAAAGTCCAGGAGAGCTCAAGTGAAGCTGAGTTAACAGGGAGTTCCTGAATCACCTGCAAAGAGATAGGAAAGTGTAGTGTGGTCTTCAGGTTTTTACACATAGGAGCAGGTCTAATTCTCATGCTTTCTATGCTGCCTGCATCCTCAGTTATGAAGCAAAACCGTGACAACCATTACAATACTGACAACTATCCAGTGAAATTATCATTTATTCCAAAGGCACAGTCGATATTTAATTGCAAAACTTCTCTTGAAATTCACTGGGAAAACAAATGTCTGACTAGTTTATGTGACTGAAAATATCCTCACAGAAAAGGTATTATCATCCTAAAATCTTGTGGGTCTATAATTCTTGCTGTTGGTTTTTGTTTTAAAACAGGGTATAGTTACTGCAACAGGCTTGTCATATTATTCTTTGTCCCCTGTGGGATGTGCCATCAGACAAATGGTGCACTTTAACAGATAGACACTTGTCTCACCAACATGTACAAATAGCAGAGTGTTAACATTTTACAAATACGCAAAATAAAAGAAATGCATTTGACTGCTCATTATATTAGCATTCCTGTTAGAAATATGCCTCTTCTCTTAAAATTCCCCCAACGTATGCATGATTACAAAATATGACATGGTATCAGTCTATTCTGCACAGTGCAGTGCATTGCCTGACAGCTAACGTGCTTTGCTGCACTGTTATTAGCTGTCTTGCTGCAATGCAGTATGTTACAGAGAGTTACTCTGGTGTATATGACTCTGCCCTGCTCAGCCTCTGAATTCGCACAGTAAATGTTTATTATCTTGAAATGGTAATAACATGATTTTCCAGTACGAGCTACAACAGCGATCATATAGTTAACAAAAGATGTGACTGTCAGCCAAATTGCATACTGAGCATGATTATTTGAGCCATTAATTGGAGTATAGCATTTCCTCTTGAGATAAGAATGATTAAAATTTATGCTGATAGATAACTTTAGGGTAGGATTGAAAATGGAGATTTTTAAATGCCCATGCAAGTCACACCTTTGAGGAGAACTTGCTGATAAGCCTGACAGTTTATCATTGCTCTAATAAGGAGAAACAAAAGCAGTGTCAATGTAGAACAGCAGCATCCAACTGACTGAAAACCAACGCTGTGTTTTCTAGGCAGCTCCTGTAAGATTTGTGCTGCTGTCCACCTGCAGATGGTCTGAGCACCTTTTATGTAAAATCAGCAGGCATAATGAGGCATTATTAGACACTCAGCAGGAGCCTCTGTTCTTGTTTTTCAGAGGAAGTGCTCCACTTGCTGAGCCGATGAAGCATTAAAGTATATTGGCCCAGATCTTCAGAAGCACTCAGATAACTAACAGGTATTGATTTCAATGAGCACTATGCATCTGGACACCAAGATAGTAAATCATTGTCACTATATACTCCCTCTGTCTGTAAGGGCCACGTACCATCATCTAATAATGAATCTGACCATGCCCATCAAGGTAACATGAGTACCACCAGCTAAGATTTGTGACTACATAAGCTTCATCCCTGTCAGCCACTGGTGCGATACAGCCCCTGCCTCTCCATAAAAGACGAGTAAAACGCAATAACGTCACAATTTGCACTTGCTCAGCCTGCCCTGCTCTTAACCAACCATGAGTTCGGCTCTGCCGGCACAAGCTCAGGAGTAGAGGCCCCATCCGTGCCAGCAGCACACACCACGAAGGGGAACCCTCCTAGTCTGAAATACTGAGATCATCATGGAAACTCCCCAAATCAATAAGCTGCAGAATTAACAAATCACAGTGATATTGCCAAATTGCACACGCCTGCATAATAAAATGCAGAAAAGTGCATGGACCAGAGCAAGTTGCAGCAGTCAGCAACGCTCAGAACAGTTAGTCACCATTACTCTACTGCAGGCTAAGGATCAGAAGATTGACTTTGTGCCACTTTTGCTAACCTATTTTCACCTTCTAAAGTCTCAAGAATCTGGCAGACATGAGCAGTCATCATGAGGAAAGAAAGTGCTGAAATTTAGTTCACGTTCCCCTTTGAAAAAGAAAATAGATAAATAAAAATGCCTCAAGACCCTGAGATTGATGCATTGTCTTGTATTTTTTGTGAGGCACATCTTGGACCTAAACCTTTAACCTGTAACACAGTTCTGTGTGAATACAAATACCCAAGACCTTTACTTTAGGTGCTATAATCTGTATATTGTTCTTAGGCTTGAGTAGCTGATGCCAGGAGAGAAGGCAGACACCACACTGCCAGCACAGAGGAAGCTTTGGTGATTGGTCCAGTGGGATATGCAGATCTTGGACAGTCAGGGAGAGGACTGCGAGCAGGACTCTGCTCTGCAGCAAAGTGTTCCATTTAAAGATGTTGCATAAAAAACCTGCAGGGTAGTAAATTACTCTGACTTGTAAATGTTAAAGTCCATCTTATAAAGAGTGATGCCTCCATGAGAATACTTGGCTCCTGAGCATTCCCTTGCCTATGCCATAACCAAGCACTGCATTCTTGCATCACTACACAGTAAGGTCACTAAGTGCATAAAAGACCTGCACCCCCCATATGCCTTTTCTACTTTTTTGCTTGTTCAAGCAGCATGTGGCATCTTCTTGAGGTGGAAAAGTCCCATTTTTTCTGTGCCGCACGGAAAGCTGGAGTGCCTCTCTTAGGTGCAATATTCTATTTATCTATAAGCTGAATATATTGCTTACTTGATCATTGCTGCATTAGTCTTCAGGAGGATATATCAATCAGCCCCTTCAGCATGCTTTAGTCTGTAGTTTAGACTGAAGAACAAGAGTTTTAAGACATAGGTCTGAATTTCTGCGGGTTCTGTAATTATCAGGCAAACCACAAAAGAATAATCAAACAGCCTAAGGGTATTGTTACAAGTTTGAAAAATAGTGCTCAGGAGAGATATAGAGCAATAATTCTGAATATGGAATGTCAAAGAGATTCTGTAGGGTCAGGATTATCTTGTTGTGGGGCACAGAAATTATCATTGTGTTCTTCCTATGGGAAACCTGAGGAATGCAAAGATAGGGCAATATACCCACAGCACTATGTGACCCGGAGAAACAGGAAAGCGCTTGACCTCTGTTTTCAACACTCTCACGTCACTGAATGTCCACTGCCCATTAGACACCAATTACTAAAGTAAACCAGAATCCACAGGGCAAATCTCACATATAACTGCTTGCTAGTTTTTTCTGCAATCTATTTCCACTGGAAAAGAGATTTGGTGAGTCTTTGAACAAACAACAAAGAATACATAAAATGTGTGTATGAAATGACCCTCTCAAGCTTCTCTTTGGTGCCTGACAAAGGTTTCTTAAAGAGGTACATCCTAGACATCCACTAGCTCCTGCTCTATTCGTTTTCTCTCTCTGTGTAGATTGTATTCTCCCTACATGGTTGCCAAAGAAATCCTTCACAGCTACCCATCTCGCACGCCATTAATGTTGTTGCTATTCAGGCAGCAAGACATGGGTAGAAATATGAAATACAAAATGATTTTCTTCTCTCAAGGAAAAAAGAAACTGAAAATTGGTCATTGTGTAAATCTAGTGTTTCAGTCCCAGGAATCATTCCCTATTGTCTGGTGCAGAGGAAGTTGTCACATCTGTAGAGCTAGGGTACAAGACAGAAAAAAATCTTTGATAAATGTCAAAGTTCCATAAAGGTCTTGACCCAGGAGTCACCTTCTAGGATGTCAGCTTTGTTTTCCAGTAATTACTGTCATTCTCAAGACAATTATTTGCACTGACTCATGAAACAAAAGCAGAACACAGATAAGGAAATTACTATGACTTAGGTTCTCAACTTGTATACAAAAGCTGAGTCAAATAGCCATGGTTTTCTCATGATTCAGAACTGCTGGCACAACCTCCTGCAGATGCACCTCCTCTGTGTGGGGTCCCCAGCAACTACACTGGGAATGGCTCTGTGCTCCCACTCCTGGAACCAGGCAGTTTCCCTGTTTCACTGAGCTGCCTGGTCTCACAGCTCAGATCATAGACCAGCTTGAGTCTTCTGAATACCAGATTCCTGCTCTCAGCAAAAAAATAGTGTTTAAAGACAACTTCTTTAATTTGAACTTTGACTTTATGTGAGAGGAGCTGAGTACTGCCTTGTGATTTGTGTTTACAGGCAGATGAAACCACAGATGATGTTGGGGGGGTGCTATATCCTGTAGCCCAACAGAGGCACATCTGCCACACCACCACAGCCCCCAGGTCCAGCCAGCAGTGAGGCTGACCTGGTGTCCCCAGAAGGCACAAGTGCACAGAGCACACATATAAACTACATATATTCCTATATACATCATATATACGTTTATGCCTAGCTGGTCACACATATCAACACAAGCAGATGACAGCACTCCTAAAGACACAAACAGCACCAGCACCCTCATGTTGTCCTCCCATCTGGCAGCTGAAGGTGGAATAAAATCATGCAAGCTGGGCTCAGATGTTCCATTCACCCAGTAGCTGACCAGGGATCCCAGTCTCCTCACCTGCTGGCACCTGGATATATGAGTCCTCAAGGCTGCAGCCCTGCTCCAGCTGATGGTATGAACGTCTCTCTGTTGCATGAACACAGACACACACACACAGTATCGACCTCCAGACACACAGTGCCTCAGATCTGGACTCTCTTGTCCCTCCAGCAGCCAGCCTGGTCTCTCCAGTCACTGACACCATAGACACACGGGCCTCCAGGCCCTGATCCCACCATAGGAGCTGTCATTGAGACTCCCCCCACATCCCTGCACACAGGACAGAGATCCCTGCCCAGGAAGATGAGTTTAGTGAGAGGCCAGGACAGGCTGGGCCAGTCACACACAACGCATGACCAGGAAGGTGCACTGATCAGCCCCAGTGCACTCAACCAGTTGCTTCTTCCCCTCGTCCCACTTTTTTCCCACTGGTTCCTCCTCAAACCACCTTGACCCTCTCCCTACCCTTCCTGGAACATCCCATAATAAGTCCCGTGCAATCTAGAAATGTCCTTCCCCTGCCCTCCCCTGGTTGTCCCCATGCCCCTGGCAAGTGATCCCTCTATCTGTAGGGTGATGAGGATTCTCTTCCCTTGGCTCAGGTGACAGGTGCCCCCAGTCCATGGGCTGAGGCTTCCCCAGGGCAGCCCAAGGGAGTGAGCTGGGGCTCATGTCTGCAGTGGGGACACTGAGGATCTCTCAGAGTCCTTCGTGGTGGGGCGTGAGCCTCAGGGGTCTTATCAGTCTCCTTTGGAGCAACTGGTGGGGTGTATTATCAGTCGCCCCCACTGATCCTGGGGGTTCCTCTGTGTGTGTGGGCCAGTTTCTTACTACATAACCTAACACAAAAAATAATAAATTATTTGCCTAAGGATGCACATTTACAGTGGATCAGTTACTTCAGTGAAAGCTTTCTGCTGTTCAAGTGTTTTTGACATTCACCTTATTTTTAGTTACAGAATTATTGATTGAAAAAAAAAATCTAGATTTAAAAAGACCAGTGTTAAGAAAGTCATTAAGCACTAAAAAGTGTTTGTGTGTTTAAGTGGGATCCTTTGTAAAAATAATACTCTAGAGGAAATGTGTTTTTTGTGATATCATGAGTGTTTCTGCCTACAGGACTCATACCAAGGTGTAGTACCAGGGTGACTGCAAACTTCAACTATATATGACCCTTTGAAAAGCCGAACAGCTTGGGAACAAACTGGCAAAACCAATCCATTCTGATGTAGCTGGACTGCTAAGTAAACCTTATTTTTGAATTCTCTTAAGCTCATTTTAATATGAAGTTATTATTTTTATAATAATAAAATAGAACAGGAGCTGCTAGAAGAATCATAATTTAGTTACAGAAAAAACTTTGTTACAATGATCCAGTGAAAAAAGTTTTTTACTTAAACTGAAATGCTATACTCCGAAGTTTATATCATAGTACATACAGCCACCAGAGAGAAATAAAACACATCATAGCCTTACAAAGAAGAATGATTGCAATGTGTGAATTGGTATATAGAAAGTGATGGGTTCCCTATGGTCTGAGAAACTTAAGTTGCTTTGCTGAACAGCTAGGCTATTTTTAGAAACTACAATACATTATACATAAAGTAAAGAATAATTCTGAAAAGTTACTGATCTTAGTCACGTATGAAGAATCATAATTTGGTCTTAGGAGCTTGTTTAGCTAATGAAATGTCCATAGCACAGGTACAAAAAAATTATATTACTTTCAAATACTTCACCTCTTCTTTTTTTGGGGTGGGGGGAGGGAGGGGTTCTTCAATGAATGTTGTTTTGCCTTGTGCTTTGATACTGGTAGTTTCTATAATTATGCAAATCTAGTTTGTTGCAGTATTTAGGCAGATAACTGTTACGAGGTCCAAGAAGATTCACAGTTTTTAAGCGCTATCTCCTCTATTCTGCTCTGTGCCTTGAATTTTTTCTGGCAGTACAATATTTTTCTTTTACTTGTCTTACCATTTCTGAAATTAGTCCATGCAACTATGGGAAGATCATCCTCTTGCCTTCTACTATGCTCAAAATTTTACTGTGAGCAGAAGGGAGAGAGCCCCTTACATGTGAAGACAGAATTTAATAGTAAAGTTAATGTTTTAACAGGCTGATAATCCCATTTATTGGCTTAATAACAACACTGTATGCTAACAATCCAAATTAATACAGAAAAACCTCAATATCTGTTAAATATTTTATATAGAAAATTCTTCCTAGTATCTCTTTTTCTTTGGTGTTATGCACCCCCTGTCAGTGCTATTGTGGGTGATAATGCTGACAGTCACTATCTGGGGGTGTCAACATCCTGGGGTCTTTGAGTGGAGAAGGGCTGGGAGCAGAGACATCTTCCTCCTCTTGTTCAGGAGAAGCTGGATGATTATCTTGATTGTCTTAGGGTTTATGTGGAGTTAATTTTATATATTTTTATTATTCTTTTATCTTAATTACAAGTTATTCATTTTCTTTTTTTCTGTTCTCTTTATGACCTCAAAAATTAAGTTTTCCTGAACAAGATCTTTAAAACAAGCCAGGAGTTTTCCCTCACTCCATGTTGTCCATATGATGAGTTGTCTAGATGCTACCTATTTGAGTTAAAACATAGATCTTTATAGTTATCTTTGTGAAAAAGCATATGGATTGTAGGATGTATGCTTTCTTTCCAGCCTCACATCATTTCTGGAGTTACATTTATGTTCAGATCTCACCTCCTCTGCCCTTTTTCCCTGACAGTTTTTAAAATTTAATTAGGGAATCAATTAAATCGTAACAACATGAAATGACTGGATGTAGTAAAATTTAAGTAAATTATTACCAAGTTGTTTGACACTCTGAAAAAAAAATTGGCCAGTGCAATGTTCCGGTACCAGGAACTTGCATTGCACTGTACAATTTGTAATTGGCAACCATACTTCATGCAAGCAAAATATTTGGCTCAGGCCAGGAGGAGTAACAGTCAGTACTTTTAAGTCCACTGAAATTTTAATATTATTTTAAATTTTTTTCCAAATTTAAAGTTGTCGTTGATTTCACATCAGTACAGATAAATGTTCCTTATCCCTGTTGTTGAGGGATATATCAAAGAGCCCTACAGCACAGTGCCCACATTGTTTAAAATTAAAGTATTTTTACTCAGACTTTCAATTTGCATATACGTATTTATTTAAGCTCCTGTGCCTCCATGCATTTTAATAGACCTACACGGGAATAAAATGAGTAATCAGAAATTCATTATATCTGGTCAGCAGGCTGCACAGTCTTGCCTAAACTGAACCGTGTCTGGGTCAGGGTTTGTTTTACATAGTGTCTATACAGCAGAAACTGAATTCCTGGATACCTGACATTACATGGCTGTAAAGTATACCACATCATCTGGTACAGTCTTATTTCATTAATTTTACACGTGTCAAGTAAGCTGCAGATACTTATTTTGTTAAAATTCAAGAATCTTTAAAATTTTTTTCAACTTACCTTCACATCCTTTTAGTACTGAAGTCATGTGTCCTCGTCACAAGTTCAATAAAGTCAGATTCAGAATGAGCCATAAAACTTTCTGTAAAGTTACATAAAATGTCATCTCTCAGTGACCTGGTATTTAGACTAGAAAAAGAGAACACGTATATTTCATAGAAATATGAGAATCACTCCTACAATTTCGTTAAATTTCTCGTTTTAACTCCATAAAAATGGGAACTGCAGGACATTTACATTACGATTTTTTATACATTAGTTGTTACCATAGGACTGAATTTCATCCATCTTGCATCTCAGACAGGAATACGTTTGAGGAGATGACTACACCATGGAGGGGGCAAACTGCTACCATCTTTCTTTTTACTTACTATTTTACACTGAGATTAAGATCTGTTACTACAGTTGCGCAGTGACCACAGCCTTATATGTGAGGAAACTACAAATGCAGAACAGAGAAACCATCTCTACCAGCTACCTACCCTATATATCTGTTCTAGTAGTAAAGAGTGCAGGCCTAAGCCCTGCTCTGCAAACAGCCATGGTTTGATCACAAGCGTGTTCCCTGGAGTAGTTTTGTCTCAGACCAGCTAGTCCTCTCCCTGATCTTGTTTACACACAATTTGGAGACAGCAAGTTCCAGGAAGTTTTTCCCAATGAAGGGATGGGTAGATGAGTGGATGGATGGATGGATGGATGGATGAATGGATGGATGGATGGATGGATGGGTGGATGAGGCCACCCTGTTCTGACAGAGGAGAGAGTTTAGCTGTGCAGAGGTGAACCATGCCATGTGCCCTGTCCTCTGGCCAAAGAACAGGGGGAATATTCTGAGTTACTTTCCCTTGTTTATCATGAAAATATGTGTGTTCAGAGGCATCCCTACAAAGGATGTACTTACAATATGCACAAGTGTTGAGGTTATGTATGTAATATATCAGATATGTGTAATTCAATAGAAAACTGTTCTCTGTATTTACATTCTCCCCATTTATTTTTGTCAAGATCAATTCCCAATCTGAGTCTCTCAACAGGCTACATCTATATGCTTCCAGTATATGATTCCAGTAACTATCATGCCTGTGGTGTCTCCTAATCATTAGAAGGCTTTATCATGACATCATTCTCCAAAATAGAGAGGTACTGCTGTTCATATTTTATAAATGAGGAAATGAGGTGCAGTAGCTGACAGGCCACTTAGGATGTTCATGATGACGCTGTAGAATGACCCAGGTTGTCTGAGTCCCAGTTGGCATCCCAGGCTCTAGGAACACTCACTCCACCAACACTATATTGTGCATCTTTGTAAGGATACATGAAACAGTCCAGAGTGAAAAATATTGCTATCAACATTTTAATTTATATCAGAGAAATAAGCAAAACAGAGATAAATTCCTTTAACAATGCTCTTTCGGCAAAACCTGTGCATGTCAAAACAAAGACTAGGCTCAGCAAAACTTGCATTAAATCTATTCACAAATTTATTTTAGTTCTGTTGAATCATTCTTCTGAAGAACAAAACTCTCGCTTTTTACATTGCTTGCCTGCATTTAGGGCTGTCATCGCTCTGTTGCCACACAAGCTTTGAAACGTGGTCTCTGCAAAGCCGAAACAGATTCAGCAAAGCTTTTAAATCCTTGCCTGAAGCCAGTGGGATAACATGAGGTGCAAAGCTGGTGAAGATCAGTACCCAGAGGAGCTGTAGGTTTCAGGACCACCCTCCAACATCCACTGAAGTCAGCAGGAATCTATTCACTGACCACAGTGGGAATCAGTTCAAGTTCATTTTCACTTTGACTTGCAAAAGACATTAAATACAAGCAGTAGTAAACAAGGGAAATAATTCAACTTTTTTGCTCAAACTGGTCATCTCAGAATGCCCATGTTTGCAGTGTATGGACATCCTTCTGTATGTGAAGCCATTCTTCTGCTAAGGGAGGAGTCTGAAGTTTCTGAGAAGTGTTGAAAACCCATGAACCAGAAGTTAAGCTCAGGGCCTCCTGGCAGCTGTAGAGGCAGCAAAGATGCTGCAGAGCCTGGAGCGCTGTGGTGGAGATCTCTGTGCTGAGCCGGGCTACGAGGAGGCTTAACAGGCTCAAAATGATAAAGTGAGCTGTCATTTAAGAAGATGCATCATATAAATTATAGCAGAGCAAAAAGGCTTGGCCCAGAAGAGAAAAATATAAGACAAAGTGAAAGAAAGAAAATGTGTACTTGGTTCAAAGGAGTATGAAAGATCAAATGAAGACAGCTGCCACTTTACATCTCACAGACTCATACTGATCCATCAGAAATTACCTCAGGTAAATGCAGTTAACAAGATCTTTTTGTCACATGGGCATCTTACTTTGCTCATCTATGTGAGAAAAAAAGGAAAGCCTAGCAAAGCTTGCATTTGCTTCGCTAAACATAATGGTCTGTTGCCCCTGCACCGTGAAGCCATCACCTTTTTGTTGTGTTACCACACTTTCCCACGCTGCTCCACGCTGGGCAGGTCACTCCGTGGCAGCACACAGAGCAGAATGGCTGTTGTCCACGTCGGTGGCAGAGCATGGAGGGGAAGCTGTGGAGACACGGGAAGCAGTACAGACAGGGTTAGTCATGCCGGGAGGCCGGCAGAGGAAACAGAGCAGGAACGGAAACAAACAAGCAAACCCAGCTCAAGGCTGAGCTGCACCCAGAACAAAGGCCCAAATACAAAACAATTTATAGCGCTGTAAACAAGAAAGGAAAAAATCCTGCACATGCAATGAGGAAAACAGCTGTTTGCATCGTCGTGTTCTCACACCCTCCCAGCCAGCGACATCCCCTCGGTGGCAGTTCACAGGCATTCACTGAGTTCCCTGGGGAGGGACACGGTAGCCAGAACTGAGGCTGCATTACTTCCCAAACTGCATCAGGACCCATGTGAAACCTGGCACAGGTTCACACGCATTGATGCATTTGACATGCATTTCAGCAACCGTGCCAGGCTGGCTTGGGGCTCTGCATCCTCTGTATTTTCTGTTCCAACTCACATGGTAAATGCCAAATGGAAAGAAGCAAACTTCATAGCGCTCTGGGTATCCTGTGGGCTTTAGTGAGAAGTCATGGGGGTTTGGAAGGCAAAAGTTGTTTAGCTGAGAAAGTGTATGACAGAACTGTAGTCTGATTCATGAAAAAATGTGTTCCACTCCAAAGACACCACAAAGTATCACCTAAATCCCTGTGAAAAAGAGGATAAAATATGACTTTTTGTCTCCAAGGCTTATGACATGGCTTTTCCATGTCTGAAGAACCCATGTAACATCTCCTATAATGACATAAACATCTAAAGAATCTAAAACTATGGTTAAGGACAAAAAAGAATTACTTGATATCTTGATTACAAGAAACTGCTCTAAGGTTTGAGTACTTCACACTTAACATATTCTTCCAAACCTGGAACTCAGCACTTCCAGAGATTCAGTAATAGATAGGACAGCCAGCAGACCTTATCCTGCTCACTGGTTCCCATGTTCAATGCTGCTCACCCTCTGGGGTCACTGGAGTTTTTCCACTGGCTTCACAGCAGCCAGGTGTCACCACAGACCACAAACAGTGCTGCTTTGCTGCAGAACTCGCCTCGGGTCCAGGAATAAACCCGTATCATGTAGAGTCATGCAATCTTCACACCACCAGCAAAGTTCTTTGTAGGACCTACTTGGCTGTTGCGTTTTGGTGCTTTTGAAAAAAAGTGAGATTTTTTTTTTAATGTCTTGCATCAATATAACCCTTCCCCCTCCCTCCTCAAGTAACATATTTTCCTTTCTACTCCAGAAAAGTTTGTCTCATATAAGGGAAACGAGACACTCATGCCATGACAGATATAGGTTTCAGGTGTCTCTGGAAACACATTGGACTATCTAAGCACCATTTCAGTCCTCAAATCCTCTTCTCAGCCACAGACTAACTTTACAGTAGCCCAGAGCCTAAACAGACAGCAACACCCATTAGGTTCTTATGTTCATATCTGCACAGTTGTTCCAACCCACCAGAGCTCACAACATGGGCTCCATGCCCCACTACTGACACCATTTGAGGATAAACATTGTCAGTGCCCTTCTTGTCCTCACAGAACACAGCCAAGCAAATGCCTTGGGACAGGTTCAATCCAAGAGCTCAGTGACTTGAGAAAGTGATCATTAGGGATGTACACTCTGCTTTTCTTCTCCCTGGAAGGAAATGTGAGCATAGGCAGAGAGCAAGCTATGGATTATTCAAGTATGGCCCAGCAGAGATCATGGGAAAGGAGGGAGGACACAGACCACATCCATGGGCCACATTGGCAATAGTTTTTGATGTCCTTCATGGTAACGGGTTGACCTTGATCAAGCTCCAGCAGCAAAGAAAATGCATTGACTGGGAATTCCAAGTGCAGTTGAGTATCTGCTACTTTCAAATGGCAGAGATTTGTGAAGAATCCTCTTCTATTAGTCATTATATCATGTTTAGTTCACAGTTTTCTCTGAAAACTCCCTCCTTACCTGCATAAACAATATGCCTCCATGCATTACACAGAGGTCCACATGCTGTACTGAAGATAGAGGGTTTTCCTGGCTGGCAGTAATAGCCAGTCACTGCATCCACTTAGATCCTGAATGATTCTGTCAAAGGAAATGCGCTAGAAATAATTATAGTTTAACCCCAAAGGCTCAATAATCAAGAAAAAGAAAACTAAGTGCCAGAAGTGCAAGAGCCTATAACTCAGTGCTGATGATTGTAAGAATATTTTGCATTAGTTTGGAGAAGAAGAGACAAATAAACAAACAAACAAAAAAAACCAACTACAAAACAGACTGAATCTCAACTTGAAGTTTTAGAGTGATTTTCATTGTACTGAGGTCTACCAAACTGTAAAAAGCCTCTCGAGAGAAGTGATGGGAGCTCCATTGATTGGGTAATATTATTGCTGCATTTTGTGCCTTCGGTAAAGCCTGAGAACCTGTCTCTGAACTGAGTCCAGCCTTTCTAGAGAAAGCAGAATGCTTAATAAAGCTGCCAGAATACTTACTTAATTTTTGCAGGCTGAATGAGCATGTTATATGCTTGTAAGCCAAAGCATCCCTCTTGTTTTGAACTAGAGCTATTCACTAGAGTATTGGCCAACTTGTAAAACACTTTGTTTTCACCCCCATAGCTGTTTTATTCTTCCTCTCTCCAGCCTTTCATTTAATTAGGCGTTGGACTCCTAAGTAAACCTTTGCTATGCTTATGCTTCCCACATCTGGGATTGTGGCAGCCAGTGATCACCATCCATCTTCTGATTTATACATTCCAGGGGGGAACAAACAAAAATATGCACAATGATTGCTAATTTTGATCATACAAATATTGTAGTCAATATCTGGCACCTGTCTATTCACATGTATACACAGGAAAATTAAGTCAGAAACATTCAAAAGTAATCTAGAGTCATTTCAGCAAACTAACAGTAAGGATAATCATACCTGGATCTTACACAGTGTATTTCATCAACAGAGCTTAAAGTGTTTAAAAAAGGAAGTATCAGAAGCTCACAATTCAAAATGGAGAAACAAATGCGTGGACTGTTTGATGATATGAAGAGGATGTGAAGAGGGTGTACTGTGGG